>NC_090854.1:17110661-17710661 GCF_024217435.2 Syngnathus scovelli | reverse complement strand
CTTTTTTTTTCTCTCTCCTTACATCATGCACACGTAAACATCACTTCTTGCCTTGAAGCACCAAATCTTGGCCCTTTTCCCATCCTATTGGTCCCCTGTAAGCCGACTTGAATACAATTGCCAGCGATGGATTCCTCTCAATGCTTGCTCCTCAAAGACCCCAGAAGTTGTTCATGCAATGTGCTCTTGCCAAATGCATCTATGAGGAGATGCTATAAGCGACACAAATGGTGGCGCAACACAATTAAACAGACACTATGTATTTTTTTTTTTATCCTCTTTATTTATATTTTCTATCCCATGTGTGTTTTGCCAGGTGGACAGCGACACCATTTGGAACGAGGTCCATTCGTCCAGCGCGGCTCGACTGGCCGTCGGCTCGGTGGTGGAGCTGGTCTTTAAAGTAGCGTCGGGAGAGCTGAAGGTTGGTCCATTCACATGTTCAAAATTAGTTAGCGCAAACAAATTAGGTTTCTTTGGTTAGTTGATGAAGATTTCCTGAGGCCATTTTGAGCCAGACCTTCGCCATCCCACGGTGCCCACCAGCCAGTCAGCCAGCCAGCCACCCAGCCAGCCAGTCAGTCAGCCAGCCAGCCGTCCTTTGTCTGGACGAGCGGCTGCTTAGCGTTTGAAGGCAGCAGGGCGCCGCGCGGCATGTTGGCCCTTCCCACTAACGAGCCCCTTTTATTGCGCCCACGCGGCGGCCACCTGCTGAGCAGACTTGGCGCTTGCCGTTAGCTTAGCACCCACCTTTGCGGGCCACATAAAATGATGTGACGGGCTGTATCGGGGCCCCCGGGCCTTGGGTTTGACAGTGGTGTCTTAGGGCATTACAATTGTTTTTTTTTAAATAAACGGAGATTGACTGTCGGGAACATTTGTAAATAGCAAATAAGATGTCGATTTAGTAGATTAGTATTATTCTGGTCGGCCTCGTGGTTGCCACGGTTTCTCCTCTTAAATATCAACAACTTTGTTTCCAACTAGGAGCAGCGCACGTCTTGTGTTAATATTATGAATGCAAGGTTAAAGTTGGCTGTTATTGACTTGCCCTCGGCTTAACCTGAGTTTAACACATGCGCGTGCACACACACACATACACACACACACACACACACCAGCTTCCACACGTGGTTGTCTGAGGAGCCCAATGAGCAAATTCCACCTGCGCCAACAACTGTCAACGCCGCAGGACGCCGTAAATCGTCTCCTCTCGCACTTGGCCGCCCCTCGCGACCGTGTTTGTTTTTGTCCCAAGTGACGGTTCAACGTTTGGTCTATTTTTCTGCTACTTGGAAAAATAATGTCGCTCGTGTCTCTCAGCCGTTTTTTTTTTCCTTCTTTTCTCAAGGCAGCTGTACAAGTTGTCTGTGGGCTAATCTCCCGACTGGCTGCTAATCCACAGCAGCTGCCTCAACATCATTAGTCCATCTTGCCTCACTTAACATCACCCTGGACATTTATCTCATGTCCCCTTATAGCGCTGGGAGTCCCCCAAAAACACTTGCCTTCAAGAAAAAAAAAAAAAAAACTTTTAACTCACTGTGGTGTGTGTGTGTGTGTGTGTGTGAGTCTGCATATGTATGGGCCCAAAACGGAAATTTTCGAGGCGCAAGGAGATAATTTAGCGGTGCATAATGTTAATTGACTTGCCAATCAATATTCGCCTTTCATAATGCTAGGCAAATAAAAAATATATATAAAATAAATATTAAAATAAAATATGTATTTCTTTTTAGAATAAACAAATAATAATAATGAATAAATAATAATGAAAAATGTACTGCTTGAAAATAGATAAAAATATGAAAAGGCACTGGCGTGACCTGCACTTTGTTGTCTTCTGCCAGAATGGTTTTGCGGTCGTGCGACCGCCTGGACACCACGCCGAGGAGAGCACGCCGATGTAAGTCAATAGCAAGTGTGTGTGTGTGTCCTTTAAAGCTGGTGACTTGTTGACGTTGTGTCTCACTTGGCTCCGTCCTCAGGGGATTCTGTTACTTCAACTCGGTGGCCATCGCGGCCAAGCTCCTGCAACAGAGGCTCAATGTCAGCAAGATCCTCATTGTGGACTGGGTGAGTTCCAGACAAAACACTCCCAAGCGGCTCCCGAGCAGTAGAGCAAATGTGAAAATTGATCCTTTGTTCTCTCTTTGCATAAGCGATATACAGAAAAATAAATCCAAATGAGCCATTGTTGCTCGGTGATTTTTATTTTTATTTTTTTGACATTTTGTTGGTACCTGCTGTTTGAAAGCAGGTGAGCGGCCACGTCCTAAGCGGGATATGTCGGTCCAAAGGCTTTTGAAGCGCGCCGCGGTCGCGTCGAGGTGGAGCGCGAGCGGCCCCGCTCGCAGCTATTCTCAGAAACCTTTGAAGGGCCTTTTCATTTCCTCTCTGGCCTATCATCCGTCCATCCCGCCAGCACGTTGTCGCGCCGCTCTGCCACCATCCAGACAACGTTGACATTTTTTGACTAGAGTGTATTGAAATACATTCTTGCGTAATAGCTTCTCAAGTCTTTTAATAGACACCATATTGCCGACCAGATCTTTTTTGGGGGAATTTGTATCCATTGCAAGGACCCAAGCCTGCGATTGATCAGGAAGTCAGCCATGTTGGTTTGAAGGCCTGAGATTGAACAGGAATTCGGCCATCTTGGTTTGAAGGCCTGAGATTGAACAGCAAGTCGCCCATTTTAAGGGAATTCTGATCATCTTCACATCACTTGAATGTATTTAGTTTTGATCAAACTTTCACAGTGTGAGCTGACTGTTTTTGTTTTGCGTAACCAGGACGTTCACCACGGCAACGGCACTCAGCAGGCTTTCTACTCGGACCCCAGCGTTCTTTACCTGTCGCTGCATCGTTATGACGACGGCAACTTTTTCCCAGGGAGCGGCGCCCCCGATGAGGTACGACCCCTAAAATGTATTTCTTGATGAATTGCTCCCTGACTCGCTGGCAACTTTAGGTCGGCAGCGGTCCCGGTACTGGCTTCAACGTGAACATGGCCTTCACCGGAGGACTTGAACCACCCATGGGGGATGCCGAGTACTTGGCGGCTTTCAGGTAAGACTTCCTGTAATTTCTTGTCACTGCTGATTGGCCGACGTGAATAATGGAAAGAACACGTGTGTATGTTTCCGGCATGATGTCACACTATTTACGTAACTAACGCCGATGGATGGATGGATTTTTGGACGGACGGACGGACGGACGGACGGACGGACGGACGGACGGACGGACGGACGGACGGACGGACGGATGGATGGATGGATGGGTTTGGTAGATGGATGGCTGTATGGATGGGCGGACGGATGGACGGCCCGTAGCTCCAAAGCTTCCTCTTGTGCCACGTTGCGTTTGCAGGGGATCGCGGTTGAGCCGCAAGAAAAAAGATAAGATTATTGGCTGTAATGAAATCCAGAAGCTCTCTCTCGCTCTCATGCTGGCTCTCTCTCTCTCTCTCGCTCTCATGCTGGCTCTCTCCTGCTCTCTTTTGGCTTGCTCAATGAGAGGGGAGAAGAATTAAAGTTAATTGAAAGCAGCTCTCCTCGGAGCCAGATGACATGGCTTTGAAGTGTTAGCGTGCGTGTGAGTGCATTTTTTTTCTCGACTCTCTCATTCTCTCTTCTCTCGTCTCCTGCCCTGCTCGACGTTTTTTATGAACGAAGGGGGAAGCCCTGAAGCTTTGGCAATGGAGCTTATTGTTGGCGGCTCTTGCTGGACTTTATACCAACATGGCTTCTTTTGCACATTGTAAAAGATGATTACACGGACGTGCAGTTTTCTTATGAAGCACGTCGAGCATTTGCAAGAGTGTCCGTGACAAAGAATGGGCTCTGCATGAAGAACGTCATTCTCAAAGATAATAATTGGATAAACAAAGCAACCAAACTGCAGATCCTATCTAAAAAAGAATTTCAAATGGAGCCACTTGCATCTCTGTGAAATTTGTTCCAAAAACACCTACATGGTCAATAGATCAGTCTTCCTTCCAAATTCCATCTTCCTCCCACATGCCAGTCTGCAAAGCCATTGCTGGAGCTTCTTCCTGCCGAACATGTCGAGGTTTGATTCCTCTGGGGTGGGAGGGAGGCACCAGTCATTAGAGCAGCTGCTTTTATCATCCTCATCGCTCAAGGTTGGAAGAAGAGGACTTCCGAGTAAATGTGGCGGTCAAGGTTTTTCCCTCGGCGAACAGCGAATCGTCACCGTGCCCCTAAGGCCTTTTGAAACTTCAGAAGATCTACGGCGGATCCCTGTGGTACTCCGCCGCTCCCCACGAAGCAACACTACACGCCTAAATGTCAGCTACTCCCTCGTTCCCCTCTCGAAAATGTGTGTTCAGAGCCGTAGCCACGAAAAGTCGCCGGGAACCACGTGTTTGGCCCTGTGGTGAGCGTTCACCAAGCAAATGAAACATCAATGTTAACTTGTGGTACACACTTTTTAACGGCTTTATTCAAACACTGTCGGTCCCCGTCGGATTGTGCCGATTGGATTGAAATGGAAGCTCGCTCGCTCGCTCGCATTTATTGGCCGCGGCGTGTCGGCCAACCTGCAACAGTCGCTGCGTGTCAACAAAGTGTTGTCATTGACCACACCCATCCCACTTTTAGAAGTATCTCCTCTACTTTACGTCCATGCAATTATAACTGGCCTCGCTCTGCTTTCTACTTAAGGAGCTTCTATTACCGCTTGCAAATGTTCAAAATTACCCTTTCTAGAAGGTCGTGCGGTGACTTTCGCTTCCGTGCACGCATACACACAGTTGCTCTGTGTGTTTGCTTAAAAATCTTTTCGAGTTGAGCGCTGATGTTTTGCTGTTCATGATCTCGCTCAGTTCTTGGTAAATACGTACGTTGGAAGGCTCAGCAGTGACTTTGACTTGACTTGACAGAGCAACTTGCAGATTCCAGCCAGTTTGATCCTATCAAAAGGGAATGTCATCAATTTTGAGGGATCATTATTTGCTGATCCGGACTTTGTGGTTTTGATTGCGCTCCGGAATGGGTGGAGTGACAGTTCTTTTCTCAGGAAACGTTGTGTTTCTTGGAGCTCTCGGCGTCTGGCCTCGTCGGCGGCCGTATCGTTCCGCCAACCTTTTTGCATGACAAAAATAACTCTTAATGAAATGTGGCCACACGGGACCGGGAGATAAAAACTTTGGCGGCACCTGCCTTATGTTGTGCATATTTTTCTTCAGATACAAATTTGCATGGTGTTTTAAAGTTTCTGCATTTGCCTCGTAGGACGGTGGTGATGCCGATAGCCAACGAGTTTGCGCCAGACATGGTTCTGGTATCATCTGGGTTTGATCCCGTGGACGGACATGCTCCACCTTTGGGTGGATACACGCTGACCGGCAAATGTAAGTTCACCATTGATTTGGTTTGCTTGACAAATAGTGTCTTAATAGTGTTGCCATGTGACAATTAACTCATTCACTTATAAACTGAACTTTGACGTCTATAGCCATCAATGGTAGTGAATGAGTTAGTCAGAATTTGTTAAACAAAAAGTGCAAGTGAAACTGCAGAAGGCCCTCGCTATACCATGTTTTGAGATCACAAAGTAGCTTGCACAGCGCCGTTAGAACCCGTTAGCCCCTCAATGTGGAGCCTCGATTGCAGCTTCATCACAAGGCGTACTTATATTGTAGCGTGAAACCCGCCTCATATTCTGGCCAGCTTTTGGCCCCAATAAATCCACAGCGCACCTCTTGTGGATTGTTTCCCTTCTTTTAAGCCATGTGCAGGCCCACTTTTTTGTTTTCTTTGATCAAATTCCAGAAAGGAAGTGGGAGCTTCATCAGCCTCCCCCTGACTTTTTTTTCTCTCTCTTTTCCCGTTTTCCTGCATATCCAGGTTTCGGCTACCTGACCAGGCAGCTGATGGGTCTGGCAGGAGGTCGGCTGGTACTCGCCCTGGAGGGCGGCCATGACCTCACCGCCATATGTGACGCGTCTGAGGCCTGCGTCTCCGCTCTGCTCGGCAACGAGGTAAGATGAGAGAGAGCCAGGCGGGGGGGGGGGGGGGGCATCATTAGTGTAGAAAAAGAGAAGCCTCATCACAGCTATTGTTTGCTTGATTTGAAACATTTCACTGGGTTTTGTATGCAAGGCATTTCTTCTTTCGAGCTCGTTGTCGACACGGAGATAGAGTCCTTCACGCTTGACAAGAAGTCCGCAGAGGCTGCCAGAAGTCAAAGTCAAAGACGGCACTGGGAGAGGCTTCCCGGGCAAAAGGTTAATTGTGGGCGTGTGTAGGTTGGATTCTGGATCGCGGCGCTGCGATTCATGGCGCTCCACAGAATAGCCGCCTCCACTTTTTTGGCTTAGCGGAGCTCCAGTTCGCACTCGGCTCCAGATTATGTAACCAAGTTAACTTTACATCTCTTGCTGTCCAAATGTGCTCCAGTTAATATTTATTCACCAATGGATACGATTGCTCTATCCGTGTTGTTTTTTTAGACATTGAGTAAACATAGTAAGCGTGTCAGCCATCAAAGTAAGTCATTAGAGATTTATTCCCGCTTAGTCAGCCATTGCGCCAAGAGTTAGCAAAGCTAGCTTGTGCTGTGAAGTTTGTACTGAGGACTTTGCAAGTGAAGGACAACTGCTTCAAAAATTCTGAATTGGATCAGGAGTTTCGGCGGCCTGCCGAGCAACCCTAACCCCCCCCCCCCGTCAGGAGGTCAATGGACGAGTGGCGCGTAGAGCTGCAAATGTGAAAATAGGCAGGAGGCGTCGAGCGTCAATTGCCCCATGGGGCCGCCCCGCTCGCTGGCCGACGCACATCTGAAAGCGGTTAGCCTCGCACCTCTTTCGGCGAGGTCAGTCCAGGCCTTGGGATCAGATCGGACGGGGAAATGAGGTAATTGTTTGAAGTGGAGCGTGAGGAAACCAACCTGGGTTATTTTCATGCTGCTTTTATGATGGATTCTGTTTTTGCATCATGCAAGGAGTTTGTAATTGCCCACTTGGAACGGCTGATGCTCTTTTCAAACATGCCTGAAGGTTTACATGGCAGCAGCCCCTGGAAAGTTTGGGGGTAAAAAAAGCCTCTGACAACCAATTCATCTACAGACAAGAAATGTAATGGTCACGTCTATCATAACAAGCCACTTGGCTAAATTGTCCGGCATTGTTAGCTCCGCTTTTTTAATGTAGCTAGAGCATAGCTTGAGGAAAGTTGAACCGTAACCAACAGAAAGCGAGTCAGCGTCAATATAATTGTCTTGATTTCTGGTGATGTCAGTCAGCAGCAGCGAGGGGGGGCACGTTTAGATTGTCGGAATTTTGATACCTGACAACCGGGAAAAAGCCTGAAATATCCCTGATGGTATCAAAACAGGAAGCCAGTAACTGCTTTATCATAATATCAGCAAAGGTCCCCGTAATGGATCTGGAATGCGGCTGGAAAACATCAATGGCGCTTTGCAGCTCTGAAGAGAGAGAAAAAAAAAAAAAAAGGACCGCTGCTTGGATGCTTTTTGGCTTTTCCCAGTTCACGAGTCAATCGTGGTCGGCTCCATGTGCTTTTTTTCTTGCTTGAACGTTTCTGGATCTGTCAAACGACAGGCGAGATGGGGAACTTTAAATTGACAGCCAATGAGGTTGCGGTCCTCTGCAGGTTTTTTTTTGTTTCTGCCAAATTGCCAAAAAGCAACTCTTGCATTCAATCAAAGACCCATTTTGAAAGTCTCTATTTCTGCTTGACCTCTTTGACCTTTGACCTGCGTCGCTCGTACTTTTACTGGCCTTCCGAGTGAGAAAGACCTTTTATTGCCAAGTTAGGAAAAGCTGCGCTGGAATAAGCCTTAGGTTGCTTTTCAAAACAAAATGTCAAAATGGTCAAGCTAAGAGCATTAGCTCTTTAACTAGGAGCTAATTTACGATTGCTAGCAAACAGATGCATAGACGCACGCTTGTTAGCAATGATTTGATAAACAACAGGCTAATATGCTAATTGCTAGCAAACAGATGCATAGACGCACGCTTGTTAGCAATGATTTGATAAACAACAGGCTAATATGCTAATGGCTTGCACCCGTCTGTGCCTTTTTTGGGCATGTTTTTGCTCCGGTTACAGTAAGACGCTCAAATTCACCTGTCCCCTCTCGGGGCCCAGCAGTGGAAAAGATCACCTGCTTTGGTCGCCACACGCCGTTTCGCCCCGCTCACTTAGCATGACATAATCAACAGGTTTTGGTGACCGCTAACACATGTAGGCCGCCGCAACAGTAAACAATGGCCGCCTTGTGCGGCCTTTTTCTTTTGCTGAACAAGTGGAATCCCACCTCTTTCCACTGTTTTTGTTTCAGCCTCCCCCTGGAATGTTTATACCGGCGCACATTCCTCGCTCGTAGCTCGTGGCTTTCCGCGGCGTCTCGCTGCGGCGTCTCGCTGCGGCGTCTAGCTGCGGCGTGCCAGGACATCAGTCAACGTGTCGCAGAAGTCTTCAAACTGTTCTCGTCGTCTTCTTTTCATACCACCGACGGATCGGTGGACCTTATGGGTTTCTCTGTAGCCATTCCTGCCAGGTGGGGACCCCCAGAGGACCCTGACATGAGCCATTAAAGTTTATAAGCCTGGGGCCCGGCTGTCAGTCATGCAGACAGACCGCCCGCCCTCCCCAACCCCCCATCCGAGCGCTGGCTGAGGTGAGCCCCCGTGAAACCCCAGAGAACCCCTGACCTCGCTTTGACGGAAAGCTCAAGCGAGCGGGCTTCGTCTGGTTTTGACGGGCTGGGGGTTACGGCAAATGGTTTTGGGCTTGTCCCTGAAGGCTGAAAGGTGACTTTGCAACCAAATAGTGGACCACTCTGGCTTGCGGGAAAAAACTCTTCAAGACTACAACAATATTGCCTTGTTTTTGAAAATGGTTCGTTCCGACGGATCTCTTTTCAGATCCAATGGGCGGCTTCCGTCTAGCTTTGAAATGTTTGCAAAGTAACCGTAGGTCACGTGTGTCCATGCGCAAGTACCCGCTCCTTTCCTGTGCTCGTGATGTAGCGTGGCGTGGCGTGGCGTGACACGGATGGATTAAAGTATCCCTCTCCCTGCACTGCCTCTTCCTTCCAGCGCTACGGACCCCGCCCGCACACTGTTTGTTCAAATTAAAAGAACTATTCTGACCTGGTGGAAGGCAGCCAACTTGCCCTTGACATCTTCCCCTTTTGCTCTTGCCTGCCCGCCGACGGCCAACATGAACGTGTGTTCCTCTCTCTTTGCAATCCACTCGATTGATTGGCAGCCAATGAGGTTGCGGCATCATGTGTTGCCGGACAAAATTCGCCATGTAGTACGTGTTTGTCTACACGCGTATAATTTGGTGTGAGCAAGCAGTTTCCATGTCTGTGTCCTTGGGGTGGGTCACAGTACAAAGAGCATATTGTCTTTTTTTTTTCGGTCATAGTTCTGCGAGTTCACATCCAGAGGTGAGCTGGAAGGAGAGTTACTGGTGGATCGCTTACAAATAGTGGTGCCAATTCAAATGCAGCAAGAATGCGCGGCCTCATCAGTGAGCTCATCACAATTTACAGAAGAAGCGCTCAAAAGACATCAATGAAACGAGCAAAAGCATAGACCATTAAACGTGGTCTAAATTTGCTACATGAGTCTCCATCTTTAAATACACAAAAGGATTGCAGAGTCATGTGGCGATGGCCCTCATTTCATTTTTTCCTTTCAGTTGGAGCCCATTCCTGACGAGGTCTTGCAGCGGAGACCAAACGCCAACGCCGTCCACTCGATGGAGAAAGTTCTTGAAGCTCACAGTGAGTGAACAACTGTAATGGTCTTATGCGTCAACGTGCTGTTGTATCAAAAATCACACAAAAGTCTGCATGGAAATCAAACGCAAAAGTCCATTTAAAAAAAATGGTAATTTATTTTTAGCATGTTTTTTTTTGGGAGGTGGTGTGTGATTCTTTTTGGCTTTTTTTTATGTGTAATTTTTTTGTTTTATGTGTGGATTTATTTCACGAATTTTTTTTGTGATTTTTTTTTTTTTTTTTTTTTTCACCAAATCTTGTTTGGTTTGCGCCCAGGTAAATACTGGTGCTCACTACAACGCTCTGCCTCCACACTGGCTTGCTCATTAAGCGAAGCCCTACGGCGAGACGCGGACGAGGCGGAAACCGTCTCCGCTATGGCCTCGCTCTCCGTCGCCAACAAGCACTTTGGAAAGAAGTACGTTTGCTCTAAATGCTTTTCGATGAGGCCCGAACACGTAATTGGCAAACTGTCATCTCTGGATTTGCTAACTTGTGTGCTCATTTCTAATGTGTGTGCGCACAGGACTGAAGAGGAACCGATGGAAGAGGACGCCCCCATGTAAAGCGTCCCCCCCCCCCCCCCCCATTTGCCTTTTCCAGCACTGAGACTTTGCCACTCCGGCCCATGTCATCGCCTCGTACTGGACAGGACAGGACAGGTCGGCACAAGTCAAAAGCATTATCTTGATATGTACAAATGGAAACGAGTGGAAGAGCACGAGCATCTTTAGTGCCAGTACTTTTCCCCACGCTAGAGTGACACACGATTTTTTTTTTGTTGAACGCCAGTCAACAACGGACACAATACAGACGGACGGACCAGCCGCATCCTTGAGCACGTTTTCATCAAAAGTGGTCGTGAAGAATGTGATTGTGCACTTAGGTTGGAACCTTCCCGCATTTTCCCCAGCTTCATTATCTGAAAGAATGGAACAAAGAGATCAATTGGGTGACATTTTTTTCCAACGTCTTATATGGTCGTTCTCATTCCAAAATGGCTGACAGTGTGGAAGAAGAGTGCATTTGTGCCTTTTTTTTCGTTTTTTTTTCATTTTTGGGGGATATTTTTGGATACTTGCTTTGCCTTAAAAAGGGGCTCCAAAATAGCAGTGTCTCCCAATTCCACACGACTCGGCGACACATCGGGTGTGTGCGTCACCAAACTTGCCTTGTCAACCTTTGAGGCTTACTTACTTAAATGGCCTTATTTTTATTTTTTTTCCAGTCTCATCTTGGTGGGTGAGATCCAAACGTCCATTGGAGGCACTTACACGTAGCATGCACTGATAAATAGAAAGCCATGTTCCAAATTGTTCAACATTAGACATAGCGTAGCTTTAAAATAGAGACAAAAATTAATAATAAATTATTAATTCGGGTTTAGGTTGTAACGTGTGAAGAAGAAAAGCGTCTTACACGAATCAAATTGCTATTTGAAAGGCTTCACGTTATTTATCCAAATTACATTCTGTATGCAAGTAGCTTGCATTTTTTGTGGCTTCTTTTGAGTTTATTAGCCCAACACTGGAGTCTCATCAAAGTTGCCTTATCTTGCGCAACTTTCATCTTTGCCCCAACATTGATATCGTTCGCTCTCGTTCGTGGATTTTTCTTGTTTGTTGGACATTTTGACATCAATTATCCGAGCACAAACTTTTTGTTTTGTGCACCGTTGCAGGGATGTTGTGAGCTTTTTGTTTCTCATTGTGTATATTTTGTTGATACGTATTGCCTTGTGTTGCGTCGCAAAGCTGACAAGACTGATGAGGGTCTGGAAATGGACTGAAGGGTTTGTGTGTGTGTGTGTGTATGTTGGGGGGGGTGTTTCTACTTTGTATACAATTGTGCATTGTCTGTTCATAGTAGAGTTGTATACTATATATGAAAAAGAAATGATTATATTGTATAATGAGTATGTTGCGTGTACATAGTAGGCCTCCTGAAGACGCCGTTTGTTGTCCTCTCTTCCATTTTGCTGTCGACCGCTTTTCTTTTCTTTTCTTTTTTTACGCGCCGCCATTTGGGATGCGTCGGTTCCCATCGGCTTGTCTGCTTCCCGTAGTCTTGCACATATTTGTACTTTTCCAAACGCTCCTTGTCTATTGCTGAACATGCATTTTTTTATATGGCACCTGTTACATTTGAGTCATTCAAAAAAAACTGAGACCAACATTAAATCTGGATTTTACATTTCATAAACGTCTGAATGGGTTTAGCTCAAGCAACCAGGCTTTGGACTGTCAAGAAATTTGATGAATTGAAAGAATATTTAGCAAGTGGCTAGCTAAAGCATATTTTTAACTGGCGTTGAGGAATAGCGCCGAGGGTCCCACGCTAGTTGTGCCACCCATGGGCGAAGGTCAAAGGTTTGAGCTTGTTTCCAAATAAACACGAGAATCCCCGTCGGTGGCGGAACTAACGCAAAGACAACACGTTTGAAAAGCAAATACGAGTACCTCCAGCTCCTCCTCAAATAAACACGCATTCCGGCACCGCTTTTGTCTCACCGCAACTCGGAATTAAGAGAGTAAGAGTGTCAATAGCCGCCACCATCGCCTCTGCCTTTGTTAGCTCCTCAGATTGTGTAAATCATTCGGACGCCGCGTCGCGTGAAAGGCAAAGCCACCGAGCTTAACGGACAATATTTGCAGAAAGCAACGAGCCTGGAAGGGAGACGGTGCTCAAGAATGCGCCAGCTCCAAACGACCTAACCCGTCGTGCACCTTCAGCTAAGCTAAAGTAGGCTATGCTAATGATGCATACGAAAAAATACTCGTAAGGCAGCTCACAACTCAGAAGAATCGCTTTGCGAAGCTTCGACTACTCGCCCTTTGCAAACATTGTGTTCATTTTCTGAGGAGATTGGGGAGTTTTTTGGAGCACACTCCACACCGCAGGAGAATCACTCAGGTTAATCGTTTGGAGACATCCGATTATCGGGTGCGCCCGCATTTATCATCGCCACCGCATGCGGACACGTAACCCCGTGACCCCGCCGCAAAGTCGGGTCACCGGGGAGGTGGAGAAGCCTCCTTCTTCCTGGAGGCCTGCCCGCAAGATGGCGGTTGGGTCGCCACAACAAAGCGCACAAACGTCATGACAGATTGAATGATGGCAATACCAAAGCCCCGAAGCCCCGCCTTCGCTATCTTGGTTTTTTTTCCACTTGATTCCTCACTATGACATTGCGGTCTGCGGCCTCAGCGTCTGCCGTTGTCAGTTGGCTCTATCATTAAGCAGCCACCCGGGTGTGTGTGTTTGCGCGCGTGTGTGTGCGCGCGTGTGTGTGTGTGTGTGTGTGTGTGTGTGCGTCCACCCAGCTGGACTCATCACAGCACATTTTAATTGCAGGTTTCAGTGTCTAAATGAGTGATGCCGCTCGGGCCAGCGTGACTAATTACAGATGACGCTCATTACAATCGTTTTTGGAGCGGTCGCAAAAGAGACTTGGAAAAGGTAGACCGCAGGCTTAGCTTTAGGCCCCTTACTTTTTGGCCCATCTTGTTTGACGGCTTTGGTGTGAAAAAGAAGTGATCAGCTTTTTTGTTGCTGTCCATTCTGTCTCTTTAGAAAGTGGGGAGGCTCCGTTATTTTGGCTTCATTCCCCGCCCCCGTCTCTCCGGGGGTGGTCCGGCACGGCCCGCACGTAAAAGCTCCTGAAATAGTGCGACCCTTCCGACTGGCGTTGACCTCTGCGGCCGGCCATCATTGTCGCTGATGAGCCCAGGGGAGAACGTTGCTCGTCGTTGATGCGGAAAACAAAACG
Organism: Syngnathus scovelli; assembly: GCF_024217435.2. Taxonomy (NCBI): domain Eukaryota; kingdom Metazoa; phylum Chordata; class Actinopteri; order Syngnathiformes; family Syngnathidae; genus Syngnathus; species Syngnathus scovelli. The sequence goes on along the minus strand of NC_090854.1, from coordinate 17,697,109 downwards.
CCTGGACCGCCTCCATCAGGCCCTGAAACAAGCAGAGTGAAAACGATTGCCGTTACAACAAGCCTTGAAAATATTCCCCGGTTAGATTTGGTATTTCGGTCGAAGCGCTCTGCTCGTAAAAACTGTAATTATTGTTTGGCTGACAACACGGACGCTTAAGTTAGATCCGCTTGCAAGATGCTCCGTGCTGAGGTAAAACTGTCAGAGCAATGTGCCAAAGCAAAAGAGGCTGATGAGGCTTGATTACTTCAGGGATGCTCGTCATGGAAAAGGAAGCAAAGACATTTGTGCAACAGCCCAGATTACGCCGCCACTTGGCTTGGCATGACACACTCCCCATCAATTCACCTATTTTGAACTCTTTCTGTTAAGAGGCCACCAAGTCCAAATAGGAATTGGGTAAAAGAAACAAGTCCCATGTTGTTGTGCTGCTTCTTTCTACGGACCAAATGCAGTTAGCGCAACGCAAGCCGGCCGTGGGAGGCGAATGAAAATGTCGTCGCGTTTTTCCGTGCCATTTTTACAGGAAACATCTGGATCTCCGGCCCCAGCCGAGCAGCGTGGCCCCGGGTGATTGGGAGCCGCTCAGATGCGAGGGCCCGGAATAATGAGCCCGTATCAAACGGGCTCCCGCCGAGAAGCGGGGGCGGCCGGCGGCGAGCAAGAACCAGCGCCAAAGGTCCAGTACAAAATAAAGAGTGCAAAAAAAGTGAATGGTAACACTGTTAATGTGCAAGACAATTCAATGCAGCTTTGCTTACCTTGAGAATGCTTCGGCTCTGCGGCGTCGAGCATTTTTGGAGTCCAGCTCGTCTTTTTGACCGTCTCCTATTTCAACGACACAGCTCAAGCAACCGCAGGCATTTCTTTTTTTTTTTTTTTTTTTTTTTTTTTTAACACCAACAATGCAAAGTCACATCACGCGCCAGCTGCAACCAACAATAACCTTTGTAAACACTGGCAAAAACATGTATGATGCATTTCTATATCTGATTAGATTAGGTTTTTTTTCATCAAGGTCATTTTTTTTTGTTTAAAAAAAATGCTGTGTGAAATCAAACATCACCTTCATTCAGCAAATGATTTCGAACGTTTTGATGAAGACATTCATTATGAGAGAAAAATAATGCCAGGTGTGAGGCTATACTTTTCTGTACACGTGAGTGTGATGTGTGTATTTTCTACGTTATAGTTTTGATCTTGCTTTCAGCTCATTGCCACACGTTTTAGCAGGCAAGCTTTTTTTTTTTATGTGTTCAGGGTTGAAAGTGGCTCAAGTTCCCTCTGCTGTTAATAAAGGTGACTTTTATGATTATTGGGTGGGGTGGGGTGGGGTGGGGGGCGCTCCATTATCCAAGGCCAAACTTTGTGTTTCGGCCCTCATAATGAATGCTGCATACATGGAAATGTAATCAGCACAAGTGTGGGCCAGTAATTGTTTCTCAGTTGAAAAATTCTCCTTGCCACATAAAAAAAAAAAAAAAAAGCTGCACAAGGTTTCCTTCAAAAATATGTTTTAATAAATAAGCAAAATGTACAAAAAAAGACTTTAAGGGGATCACGTGTTTGGTCCCTTTGCAGGCTATAGGCGCACTTTGGACATCATTCTGTAGACATTTCGACATGTCCGGGAACAAGTGAAATAGATTTGCATCCTTCTTTTTGACTTTTGCTGTCACATGACAGCAAGTGGACAACGTCACGTGTGCTGGCTGCGGCCACGCATGCGCGGGTGACGCTTCTCAATGCACGCCAGGGCGGCACATTACGTCCACGGGCTCTTCGTGCTAGTCCATTTGGGTCTCGACGACAGTCTGCAAGAGAAGAAGTGGATCAGGATCAGCTTTCATTCAAGGTGTTCAAAATCCAAATGACATGAAACGTGAACCTTCAATGTTGACATTAACGGTGCATGACGTCTTTGAGCGAGATTTCCATTTGTTCATTTTCTGAACATCTTAAGCCTTTTTTTTTTGGTTACATAATTGAGTTTTTAAAAAGGAGCGATGCAGACTTAACAGGAACTCACAAACTATAGAGAATGCAGGTTTTATTTGTATTTATTGTGACAAATCATATTTTAGACTCGCCTTGTGGAATATTTTGACGTTATTCTACCGATTATTTTCTGGAAAGAACTGATGATTCGAATTGGTTTCTTGGATCTTGCAGCTATCTCGGCCTGTTCGTTTAACACGGTAATGGTGCATTTTGTCCTGGCCGCCATGCAGTTCGTTTTTGCACTCCTTCCTGCGGTGCGCACACAGCTGTTGCAGCCAGCATGCCAGCATGCATGCACGCGAAAAAACGACGAGGTAAAAAGCAAATGCCTGCTGCGTAAAAGAAAATTGTCTTTTCATAAACACTATTCAATATTAGATGTAATTAATGGACTCGGATTGAAAACAAAAAAAAATAGCTTTCAGCCACCAATGCCTTATATTTTTCACACAATCTGATTTCACTTTTATTTGTTGACATTTTTATTTTTAAACATTCTTTTAAAATATTTTTCTATTTCCCCTCCACTTTTTCTATTTTCGAATAGTTATCCTTCCCGCAAGCAACCTATACAAATTAGGCTTCATAGGATCATAATGTCGAACTAACATAATAAGTGATCTAATGATAAAAGGGCGACCGGGTAAAAAAAATAAAATAAAATCTTATCACACCCAGGGGCGTTCCCGTTGTGAGCAAAATACAAAGCAAAACGTCTTGGGGAAAAATGAAGGGATCCAAAATGATTAGTTTCTCTGAGAAATGTGCAACTGAGATTAAAAAAAAAACAAATCTGCATGACTGGGCCTTCTTTTGAGTGAGCTTTAAAGCACGCGTTGGGGTGAAGAATGTAAATGTGCTGCGTGACGTGTGTGGCAGGCGACGCACCTCTTTGGCATCGCACCTGGCGCGCGCCCTCGACGCCTTTAATGCGAGGTGGACATGGACCAAGCGCCCTCCATCCTCCAGACGGAGAAGGCGTAGCTGAGTCTCTCGTGGGCCACGTAGCTGCAGCTGGACATCTTGTTGTCCATCTCGTCGCTCTGCAGCACCTGACACAGGAAGTCGATGTAGCGCGACGCCAACTTGAGCGTCTGGATCTTGCTCAGCTTGTCCGAAGGCAGCGTGGGGATGATTTTACGCAGAGACGCGAAGGCTTCGTTGAGCGACTGCGTCCGTTGGCGCTCGCGCACGTTGGCCAGCACCCGCTGGTTCTGCAGCTCCTCGTACGACTGGGTCCCGGCGGTGCCGACTACGCTGGGGCTGGGCTTCTTGCTGCGCTTCAGGGGCGCCGGGCTTCCGCCGCCGCTGCCGCCGCTGCCCCCGCTGCCGCAGCTGTCTTCGCCGCCACCGCCGCCGGACTTTTTGCTGGGCCTCCGCTTGCGGGCGCAGCGCTTGCCGGGCCGTCGGCGTTCAGCCTCCTCCTCGCTGGTGCCCAGGCTGTCCGCCGGGGACACCGGGGATCCGGAACCCTCTTCCATTTCTCGCTTGAAGAAATGCAAGGGTAGCGAGGGGAACGCGACGTCCACCTTGGAAGCCGTGGTGACGAATTGCAAAAGCCCCCTCGCCGCCCCACAAAAAAGAAAAAAGTATCCGACAAGATGGGAGGAAGAAGCCGAAGCCCTCCGCGCGCGCCCTGTCCTGGCTTACTTCAAAGGCGTCCGAGTGCACTTTGGCATGCCTTCTCCTCGCGCAGGAAGTTTTTCCCCAAGTGTTTTTTGGGGGGGAAACCTCATCCCTGGTTGGGATGCTAAATAGTTTGGAGGCTGGAAGGGGAGGGCTTTTGCAGCTGGAGGGGGAGCCTGCATGCGCCCTCCTGCTTCTTCACGACAGTGCAACTCTGGAACTTTCTTGAATTCTTTCACTCGGTTATTCCAATGTCACCTTTGCAACCTCACTAAACAAGGCCCCATCGCCATCAAATGCAACACTTCAACCAAATCAGTCCATCATAAGGATAACAAACAGAGACAAGAAGATCAATCTTTCATCACAGCCTTCAAAAATGCACCTTAAAGGAGAGCAAAGTCCATACATAGGTATACGCCGGTGTACATGTTGTTTGTCAGCTCCAGGTCCAACTCTTCATCTGACATGTCATGTTTATTCTGCACACATGGCTCACATTACTTCAAGCGCCGCCAGAATGCGCACACGGTTCTTCTACATTCTGGCTTACATAGTTTACGTCAGGAGACGGAACATATTCACTGACTGATTCGTTGATGTGACGGATGTGACGTCAGGGCTTTAGGTAGACAGGTGTGCTCAAGGGGAGTTATCATATGCAGGTGCCACCGAGCGCGTGCGTAGCGGCGGACAGTTTCTCGGCTAAGCTAGCATGCTAGCAAATGTTTGTCGTCTCCTGCCGTTTGTCACGACGGACGCCATGTTTGTTGCACGATTCTCGCGCTCAAGGGGAGTTCTCAAATGCAGGTGCCGCCGAGCGCAGGTAAGTGAGCAAATGTTTGTCGTTTCTTGCCGTCTCTCACGACGGACGCCATGTTTGTTTGTTGGAGGATTTTCACACGGCGACTGTAGGCATCGAAGTTGGGGAGACCGCAAGGAGAGTGTTCAAATCGGCCCCAAAATGTGTGCTTTGTTGCCTTTTCTCACAAGCCTTTTTTTTAAATTTTGTTTGTCGCAGGATTGTCGTACTCTCGTGACTCGGAAGGCAACGTCACGTCCGCCGCGACCGTGGGCCCGGAGGTAAATTGTAGGGAGCAGGCAATTTAGCCCGTGAGCAAATGTTTGCGGTTTCTTACGATGCCATTTATTATTTCTTGCAGGATTTTCGCTGTCTAGGGAGTGCTTGAGGTTTGGGCACGCCACGGCACGCCACAATCGACTTTGCGTCGCGTCGTTGCGCGGTTTGGTGGTATTTTAAATGTCTTTCGAGGTTGTTGTTTTTTTTTTTTTTTCAATGCTGGCCCGCATTTTTTCATTCGTTTGTTTGTAGAAGGTTCGTAAATGACGCCGCCGATAAGCGCGTGTTTGACTATAGGAAATGTTAGTTTGACTGTAGTCAACTAAACCATTTTTTAATTATTTTATATTATGCGTGTGCCATTTCCGTGTCATGCAAACTGGTGAATGTAACGAATATGTTACGTCATGTTCAAATCGGACCGAATCCATTCAAAGATGCCGCCCGCCCGCCCGCTCGTTCTCGTTCCGTTACGCAACAAACCTTTGCGCGGGTTATTTTCTCCCGTTTTGGCCGCCGCCAACCTGGATCATCTGTCCAATGTGAGGTGAGTTGTAGATGATGAAATTAAAATATGAATTATAATCTTGAATGATTCTCATAATTGACTACAATGTAATGATTATATAGTTTTTCAAATGTAAAACTCTACTTAGAATGTATGAAATTAAAATATTAACTATGATTTTGATCAATTATCATAACTTACTACAATATGATTGATCTAAGCTGTATGTCCTTTGTTCTCTGGGTGTAGGGGGCGGTGTTTGGGCGAGCCGGTCCACGAGGAAGACGTAATGGTGCGAGCAGCGCCCAACTCATTGCATGTTCTGCCATTTGCAGGCCGGACGCAAAAAGGCCCGATCCGACCCGGCGACGGTCACCCATAGTTGCTAGCCGCTGTGATCAAGTAAGCAAGTGACCGACAACTTGGGGTGCTCTTTGAGTTTCTAACATTTGTTTCTGTTTCTGCAGATGGCGACCGGGACGTGACACAATCTGATCAGAGGTGGACTAACTGCTGTGGCATCGATCTGAAGTGGCCGAGTTCTGACGGAGACCCGCTTCCCTGGAGGCGTCGACCTGCGCAGCTTCAACGTGTTTTTTGAAATTACACCAGCGGTGTCCCAATGTCTGCTCGAGGGCTGCATACTGAAACAAATTCAGAATTCTTTGACGCAAATTCATTAAATCAATCCCGAAATGTTGCCATTGATATTTAGTGGCGTGTGGTGTGTGTGTGGTGTGTGGGTGTGGTCTTTGTGTGTGGTGTGGTGTGTGATATGTAGTGTGTGTGTGGTGTTTTTGTGTCGTGTTCGTGGTGTGGTCTTTGTGTGTTTGTGTGTGGGTGGTGTTTTTGTGGTGTGTGTTTGTGTGGTGTTTGTGTGGTGTGTGTGTGTGTGTTGTCTGTGGTGTGTGTGTGGTGTTTTTGTGGTGTGTGTGTGTGGTGTTTTTGTGGTGTGTGTGTGTGGTGTGTTTGTTGTGTGTGTGTGTTTGTGGTGTGTTTGTGTGGTGTTTGTGGTGTGTTTGTGTGGGTGTTGTGTGGTGTGTGTGTGGTGTTTATGTGTTGTGTGTGTGGTGTTTTTGTGGTGTGTAGTGTGTGTATGTGGTGTGTGGTTGTGTGTGTGTGGTGTTTGTGGTGTGTTTGTGGTGTGTGTTTGTGGTGTGTGTTTGTGTGGTGTGTTTGTGGTGTGTGTTTGTGTGGTGTGTTTGTGGTGTTTGTGGTGTGTTTGTGTGGTGTTTGTGGTGTGTGTGTGTGGTGTTTGTGGTGTGTTTGTGTGGTGTGTGTGTGGTGTTTGTGGTGTGTGTGTGGTGTTTGTGGTGTGTGTGTGTTGTGTGTGTGGTGTGTGTGTGGTGTTTGTGGTGTGTGTGTGGTGCGTGTGTGTGGTGTTTTTGTGGTGTGTGTGTGGTGTTTTTGGGGTGTGTGTTGTGTTTGTGGTGTGTGTGTGGTGTGTGTGTGGTGTGTTTGTGGTGTGTGTGTTGTGTGTGTGGTGTTTGTGGTGTGTGTGTGTGTTTGACTGTTGTGTGTGTGGTGTTTGTGGTGTGTGTTTGTGTGGTGTGTGTGTGTGGTGTTTTTGTGGTGTGTTTGTGTGGTGTGTGTGTGGTGTGTAGTGTGTGGTGTTTGTGGTGTGTTTGTGTGGTGTTTGTGGTGTGTTTGTGTGGTGTTTGTGGTGTGTGTGTAGTGTGTGTGTGGTGTTTGTGGTGTGTGTGTGGTGTTTGTGGTGTGTGTGGTGTTTGTGGTGTGTGTGTGGTGTGTTTGTGTGGTGTGTGTGTGTGGTGGTTTTGTGGTGTGTGTTTGTGTGTTGTGTGTGTGTTGTGTGTGTGTTGTTTGTGGTGTGTGTGTGGTGTGTGTTTGTGTGTTGTGTGTGTGTGGTGTTTGTGGTGTGTTTGCGGTGTGTGTTTGTGTGGTGTGTGTGTGGTGTTTTTGTGGTGTGTTTGTGGTGTGTGTTGTGTGTGTGGTGTTTGTTGTGTGTGTGTTGTGTGTGTGGTGTTTGTGGTGTGTGTGTGGTGTGTTTGCGGTGTGTGTTTGTGTGGTGTGTGTGTGTGGTGTTTTTGTGGTGTTTTTGTGGTGTGTTTGTGTGGTGTGTGTGTAGTGTGTGTGGTGTTTGTGGTGTGTGTGTGGTGTGTGTTTGTGTGTTGTGTGTGTGTTGTGTGTGTGGTTGTGGTGTGTGTGTGGTGTGTTTGCGGTGTGTGTTTGTGTGGTGTGTGTGTGGTGTTTTTCTGGTGTGTTTGTGTGGTGTGTTTGTGTGGTGTGTGTGTGTGGTGTTTTTGTGGTGTGTTTGTGTGGTGTTTGTGGTGTGCAGTGTGTGTGGTGTGTGTGTGTGTGGTGTGTGTGTGTGGGTGTTGTTTAGGTGTTGTGTGATGTGTGATGTGTGTGGTGTTTTTCTGGTGTGTTTGTGTGGTGTGTTTGTGGTGTGAGTTTGTGTGGGTGTTGTTTGGGTGTTGTGTGGTGTGTGTGTGTGGTGTGTGTGTGTGTGGTGTTTGTGTGTGTGTTGTGTGTGTTGTGTGTGTGGTGTTTGTGTGGTGTTTTTTGGTGTGTTTGTGGTGTGTGTGTGTGTGTGGTGTTTGTGGTGTGTGTGTGGTGTGTGTTTGTGTGTTGTGTGTGTGGTGTTTGTGGTGTGTGTGTGGTGTGTTTGCGGTGTGTGTTGTTTAGGTGTTGTGTGGTGTGTGATGTGTGTGGTGTTTTTGTGGTGTGGTTTGTGTTGTTTGTGGTGTGTTTGGGTGGTGTGTGTGTAGTGTGTTTGTGGTGTGAGTTTGTGTGGGTGTTGTGTGGGTGTTGTGTGGTGTGTGTTGTGTGGTGTGTGTGTGATGTGGTGTGTGCGTGTGGTGTTTATGTGTTGTGTGTGTGGTGTGTGCGTGTGTTGTGTGTGTGGTGTTTGTGTGTTGTGTGTGTGTGGTGTTTGTGGTGTGTGTGTGGTGTGTTTGCGGTGTGTGTTGTTTAGGTGTTGTGTTGTTTGTGGTGTGTTTGGGTGGTGTGTGTGTAGTGTGTTTGTGGTGTGAGTTTGTGTGGGTGTTGTGTGGGTGATGTTTGGGTGTTGTGTGGTGTGTGTGTTTGTGTGTTTGTGTGGTGTGTGTGCGTGTGGTGTTTATGTGTTGTGTGTGTGGTGTGTGCGTGTGTTGTGTGTGTGGTGTTTGTGGTGTGTGTGTGGTGTGTGTTTGTGTGGTGTGTGTGTGTGTGTGTGGTGTTTTTGTGGTGTGTTTGTGTGGTGTGTTTGTGGTGTGTGTGTGTTGTGTGTGTGGTGTTTGTGGTGTGTGTGTGGTGTGTGTTTGTGTGTTGTGTGTGTGTTGTGTGTGTGGTGTTTGTGGTGTGTGTGTGGTGTGTTTGCGGTGTGTGTTGTTTAGGTGTTGTGTTGTTTGTGGTGTGTTTGGGTGGTGTGTGTGTAGTGTGTTTGTGGTGTGAGTTTGTGTGGGTGTTGTGTGGGTGATGTTTGGGTGTTGTGTGGTGTGTGTGTGTGTGGTGTTTTTGTGGTGTGTTTGTGTGGTGTGTGTGTGGTGTGTGTTTGTGTGTTTGTGTGGTGTGTGTGTGTGTGGTGTTTTTGTAGTGAGTTTGTGTGGTGTTTGTGGTGTGTTTGTGTGGTGTGTAGTGTGTGTGTGTGTGTGGTGTGTGTGTATGTGGTGTGTGTGTGTGGGTGTTGTTTAGGTGTTGTGTGGTGTGTGATGTGTGTGGTGTTTTTGTGGTGTGTTTGTGTGTTGTTTGTGGTGTGTTTGTGTGGTGTGTTTGTGGTGTGACTTTGTGTGGGTGTTGTGTGTGTGTTGTGTGTGGTGTTTTTGTGGTGTGTTTGTGTGTTGTTTGTGGTGTGTTTGTGTGGTGTGTTTGTGGTGTGACTTTGTGTGGTGTGTAGTGTGTGTGTGTGTGGTGTTTGTGTGTTGTGTGTGTGTTGTGTGTGTGGTGTTTGTGGTGTGTGTGTGGTGTGTTTGTGTGGTGTTTGTGGTGTGTGTGTGGTGTGTGTTTGTGTGTTGTGTGTGTGTTGTGTGTGTGGTGTTTGTGGTGTGTTTGCGGTGTGTGTGGTGTTTGTGTGGTGTTTGTGTGGTGTGTGTGTGTGGTGGTTTTGTGGTGTGTGTTTGTGTGTTGTGTGTGTGTTGTGTGTGTGGTGTTTGTGGTGTGTGTGTGGTGTGTGTTTGTGTGTTGTGTGGGTGTTGTGTGTGTGTTGTGTGTGTGGTGTTTGTGTGGTGTTTGTGTGTGTGTTGTGTGTGTGGTGTTTGTGTGTTGTGTGGGTGTTGTGTGGGTGTTGTGTGGGTGTTGTTTGGGTGTTTTCTTTGTGTAGTTAAATTTTTTTTTTGTGTAGTTTGTTTGTGTAGTTTGTTTGTGTAGTTTAACTAAAAAAAATTTTTTTTTTTTGTGTAGTTTGTTTGTAGTTAAACTACACAAAAAATGTTTGTGTAGTTTAACTAAAAAAAAAAAAATTTTTTTTTTTTGTGTAGTTTGTTTGTAGTTAAACTACACAAAATTTTTTTTTTTTTTTTTTTTTGTGTAGTTTGTTTGTAGTTAAACTACACAAAAAATGTTTGTGTAGTTTGTTTGTGTAGTTTAACTAAAAAAAAAAAAATTTTTTTTTTTGTGTAGTTTGTTTGTAGTTAAACTACACAAATTTTTTTTTTTTTTTTTTGTGTAGTTTGTTTGTAGTTAAACTACACAAAAACTACAAACAAACTACACAAAAAAAAAAATTTTTTTTTTTTTTTTAGTTAAACTACACAAACAAACTACACAAACATTTTTTTGTGTAGTTTAACTACAAACAAACTACACAAAAAAAAAAAAAAAAAAATTTTTGTGTAGTTTAACTACAAACTACACAAAAAAAAAAAATTTTTTTTTTTTTTAGTTAAACTACACAAACATTTTTTTGTGTAGTTTAACTACAAACAAACTACACAAAAAAAAAAATTTTTTTTTAGTTAAACTACACAAACAAACTACACAAACATTTTTTGTGTAGTTTAACTACACAAACAAACTACACAAAAAAAAAAATTTAACTACACAAAGAAAACACCCAAACAACACCCACACAACACCCACACAACACACAAACACCACACACACAACACACACACAAACACCACACAAACACCACACACACAACACACACAACACCCACACAACACACAAACACACACCACACACACACCACAAACACCACACACACAACACACACACAACACACAAACACACACCACAAAACCACCACACACACACACCACACAAACACCACACACACCGCAAACACACCACAAACACACAACACACAAACACACACCACACACACACCACAAACACCACACAAACACACCACACACACACCACAAACACCACACACACAACACACACACAACACACAAACACCACACACACACACACTACACACCACACAAAGTCACACCACAAACACACCACACAAACACACCACAAACAACACACAAACACACCACAAAAACACCACACACAACACACACACAACACCCACACAAAGTCACACCACAAACATACCACACAAACACACCACAAACAACACACAAACACACCACAAAAACACCACACACATCACACACCACACAACACCTAAACAACACCCACACACACACACCACATACACACACACCACACACACACACACACTACACACCACACAAACACACCACAAACACCACACAAACACACTACAAAAACACCACACACACACACACCACACAAACACACAAACACACACCACACACACACCACACAAACACACCACAAAAACACCACACACACACACACCACACAACACCCAAACATCACCCACACAACACCCACACAAACTCACACCACAAACACACTACACACACACCACCCAAACACACCACAAACAACACAACACCTAAACAACACACACCGCAAACACACCACACACACACCACAAACACCACACACACAACACACACACAACACACAAACACACACCACAAACACCACACACACAACACACACACACCACAAACACACCACACAAACACACCACAAAAACACCACACACACACACACACACCACACAAACACACACCACACACACACCACAAACACCACACACACAACACACGCACACACCACACACACAACACATAAACACCACACGCACACACACCACACAAACACACAAACACACACACCACACAACACCCAAACATCACCCACACAACACCCACACAAACTCACACCACAAACACACTACACACACACCACCCAAACACACCACAAACAACACAACACCTAAACAACACACACCGCAAACACACCACACACACACCACAAACACCACACACACACAACACACAAACACCACACACACAACACACGCACACACCACACACACAACACATAAACACCACACGCACACACCACATCACACACACACCACACAACACACACCACACAACACCCACACAACACCCACACAAACTCACACCACAAACACACTACACACACACCACCCAAACACACCACAAACAACACAAACCACACCACAAAAACACCACACACATCACACACCACACAACACCTAAACAACACACACCGCAAACACACCACACACACACCACAAACACCACACACACAACACACAAACACACACCACACACACACCACAAACACCACACACACACACACACCACAAACACACCAAAAAACACCACACAAACACCACACACACAACACACACAACACACACACAAACACCACACACACACACACCACACACACACACCACACAACACCCAAACAACACCCACACAAACTCACACCACAAACACACCACACAAACACACCAGAAAAACACCACACACATCACACATCACACAACACCTAAACAACACCCACACACACACACCACACACACACACACCACACACACTGCACACCACAAACACCACACAAACACACCACAAAAACACCACACACACACACCACACAAACACACCACACAAACACACCAGAAAAACACCACACACACACCACACAAACACACACCGCAAACACACCACACACACACCACAACCACACACACAACACACACACAACACACAAACACACACCACACACACACCACAAACACCACACACACTACACACACACCACACAAACACACCACAAAAACACCACAAAAACACCACACACACACACCACACAAACACACACCGCAAACACACCACACACACACCACAAACACCACACACACAACACACACACAACAAACACCACACACACAACACACACCACAAACACACCACAAAAACACCACACACACACCACACAAACACACACCGCAAACACACCACAAACACCACACACACACAACACACAAACACACACCACACACACACCACAAACAACACACACACAACACACACACAACACACAAACACACACCACAAAACCACCACACACACACACCACACAAACACACCACACACACACCACAAACACCACACACACCACAAACACCACACACACACCACAAACACCACACACACACTACACACACACCACAAACACCACACAAACACACCACAAACACCACACAAACACACCACAAACACCACACACTACACACCACACACACACCACACAAACACACCACAAAAACACCACACACACACACCACACAAACACACACCACAAACACCACACACACAACAGTCAAACACACACACACACCACAAACACCACACACACAACACACACACCACAAACACACCACACACACACCACACACACACCACAAACACAACACACACCCCAAAAACACCACACACACACCACAAAAACACCACACACACGCACCACACACACACCACAAACACCACACACACACCACACACACAACACACACACACCACAAACACCACACACACACCACAAACACCACACACACACCACACAAACACACCACAAACACCACACACACACACCACAAACACCACACAAACACACCACAAACACCACAAACACACCACACAAACACACACCACAAACACACCACACAAACACACACCACAAACACACACCACACAAACACACACCACAAACACACCACAAACACCACACACACACAACCACACACCACATACACACACTACACACCACAAAAACACCACACACACAACACAAACACCACACACACACCACACAACACCCACACAAACACACCACAAACACCACACAAACACACCACAAACACACACACACAACAAACACACCACACACACACACCACAAAAACACCACACACACACACCACAAAAACACCACACACACACCACAGACAACACACACACACACACCACACAAACACCACACAAACACACACCACAAAAACACCACCCACACACAAACACACAAAGACCACACCACGAACACGACACAAAAACACCACACACACACTACATATCACACACCACACCACACACAAAGACCACACCCACACACCACACACACACCACACGCCACTAAATATCAATGGCAACATTTCGGGATTGATTTAATGAATTTGCGTCAAAGAATTCTGAATTTGTTTCAGTATGCAGCCCTCGAGCAGACATTGGGACACCGCTGGTGTAATTTCAAAAAACACGTTGAAGCTGCGCAGGTCGACGCCTCCAGGGAAGCGGGTCTCCGTCAGAACTCGGCCACTTCAGATCGATGCCACAGCAGTTAGTCCACCTCTGATCAGATTGTGTCACGTCCCGGTCGCCATCTGCAGAAACAGAAACAAATGTTAGAAACTCAAAGAGCACCCCAAGTTGTCGGTCACTTGCTTACTTGATCACAGCGGCTAGCAACTATGGGTGACCGTCGCCGGGTCGGATCGGGCCTTTTTGCGTCCGGCCTGCAAATGGCAGAACATGCAATGAGTTGGGCGCTGCTCGCACCATTACGTCTTCCTCGTGGACCGGCTCGCCCAAACACCGCCCCCTACACCCAGAGAACAAAGGACATACAGCTTAGATCAATCATATTGTAGTAAGTTATGATAATTGATCAAAATCATAGTTAATATTTTAATTTCATACATTCTAAGTAGAGTTTTACATTTGAAAAACTATATAATCATTACATTGTAGTCAATTATGAGAATCATTCAAGATTATAATTCATATTTTAATTTCATCATCTACAACTCACCTCACATTGGACAGATGATCCAGGTTGGCGGCGGCCAAAACGGGAGAAAATAACCCGCGCAAAGGTTTGTTGCGTAACGGAACGAGAACGAGCGGGCGGGCGGGCGGCATCTTTGAATGGATTCGGTCCGATTTGAACATGACGTAACATATTCGTTACATTCACCAGTTTGCATGACACGGAAATGGCACACGCATAATATAAAATAATTAAAAAATGGTTTAGTTGACTACAGTCAAACTAACATTTCCTATAGTCAAACACGCGCTTATCGGCGGCGTCATTTACGAACCTTCTACAAACAAACGAATGAAAAAATGCGGGCCAGCATTGAAAAAAAAAAAAAAACAACAACCTCGAAAGACATTTAAAATACCACCAAACCGCGCAACGACGCGACGCAAAGTCGATTGTGGCGTGCCGTGCCGTGCCGTGCCCAAACCTCAAGCACTCCCTAGACAGCGAAAATCCTGCAAGAAATAATAAATGGCATCGTAAGAAACCGCAAACATTTGCTCACGGGCTAAATTGCCTGCTCCCTACAATTTACCTCCGGGCCCACCGTCGCGGTGGACGTGACGTTGCCTGCCGAGTCACGAGAGTACGACAATCCTGCGACAAACAAAATAAAAAAAAAAGGCTTGTGAGAAAAGGCAACAAAGCACACACTTTGGGGCCGATTTGAAAACTCTCCTTGCGGTCTCCCCAACGTCGACGACCTACAGTCGCCGTGTGAAAATCCTCCAACAAACAAACATGGCGTCCGTCGTGAGAGACGGCAAGAAACGACAAACATTTGCTCACTTACCTGCGCTCGGCGGCACCTGCATTTGAGAACTCCCCTTGAGCGCGAGAATCGTGCAACAAACACGGCGTCCGTCGTGACAAACGGCAGGAGACGACAAACATTTGCTAGCATGCTAGCTTACCTGAGAAACCGTCCGCCGCTACGCGCTCGGTGGCACCTGCATATGATAACTCTCCTTGAGCACACCTGTCTACCTAAAGCCCTGACGTCACATCCGTCAATTCAAATCTTCTCCTGATCGTCCACCGGCCCTCGGCACACTGACGCCACCAGTCATGGTGACTGCTGTGGAAAGGGTTGCTTCGGACTATCCGTTGAAACTTTGAACACCCAACATGTTTGGATGGAGGATGCCCTATCAGTAGGACCAAATCTCCTTTTGTTTCCGAGCAGGCTCTGGTCGAGTGGTTAACGCCATTGCCTTCAATCAAATGAAAATATTTGCATCGATAGTTCATCCTCAAAGGATCGCAAAAATCCTGCGGCCGTTGCAGTGCTCCCGTGGACTCATTTTCGGTTCGGTTGTTAAGAAACACCACACCGTTGCACAGAGACGATTCTTGGGTCATATCAAATAAATGATTTTCAAACGGATCCAAACAAGTTTTTCCGGTGGCACCTGCATATGATAACTCGTGCTGGCTGGTGAGTGAACGAGTCGTTCAAAAATAAACACTTTAGGATTCGCTCTCGTTCACTGAAAAGATTCGTTCTGTTCGAACGAATCGTTCACTCAACAGCCAACACTACTCGAAGCCTGTCATGATGGCGGTGACGCTCGACCCCGAATGATCTTGGGCCGAGGATCTAAAGGGCGCCGTGCACGCCTGTGCTGTGTATACACTCACCTGATTATCTCCACCTGTCTCTTCACGCATGCCCTCTGCTATGCGCGCCCGCCTGCCTTTAAGCGCTTCAAGATGTTCCGGCCGAGGAATCCTCCATGCAGCTGCTTCTCATTGTGCAACGGCTTCTCGGCTACTTGCGGCCGGCCCCACAGATGCTATGTTGCATTTTCTATCCGTGTCACTACCAAATGCTCCAAATGTGTTGATGACATCATCAATGTATTCTGTCCATTTTTCTGAGTGAGCAGAATTAAATTAGTCAGTGGATCAATGTTTCTCGATTTCAAAATTTGTTCTTTGGGTGTCGGCGTTTGTGAGGCCAAAGCAAAGCCTTTTACTGCGCGTTGCTTTTCCAGTAAAGTGTGACTCAGCTGAGTCCTTCCCGAATATCAACTCGCACGTCAGCCTTGATTGCGAAGCTAATTTCGAGACGCGAGAGGATTACGTCACGTCAAAGGAATAATGCCTCATTAAAAAAAGTCATTCCCGACGTTTAATGGTACTCTCATAAACGACACGATGCAACACTTCACATGATGTGAAAGCAAAACGACCAAACCAAACAACATGCAGGTACATAGAAAGTGAGACCTTCTTCTCCTCTCCTGTAAGCTATCCTCCCTTGGTTGATATCCACAGCGAGCGACAAGGTGTTTCTGAAACAACATTAGGGTTCCATTTCATAAAGCTTTAATTGGGAGTGCGGAGCAGCTTGAAGCATTTTGCGTTTCTTTAATGCCACGCAGACTCACTGCTTTGTCTCCTGCATGCGTGAAAGGGGGCCCGGGCCGGCCCGGCCCGGCCCAGGATACCAGCGTCTGCTTTGATACGCGAGGATGGAGGCCCCCCTTCCCACTTTCTTCTCAACACATACTATAAACATGCACCCGCCCCCTCCCCAAATACTGTACTGTAGCTTTGCAACCCCATGAAGTCATGCAGCCATAGGGACTAATGTGAATAAATAAATCAGTACATACATAGATACATACATACATGAATGAATGTAATCTAGCATGGCTCAAAAACGTTTCAAAGCTCTGGCAGGAAAACAAGGTCATTGCCGCTCCAACGGATTCTTGCTTTGGTGCCGTAAGAGGGCGGCAACGTAACCCCAATCAACTCAAATACACTTCATTGCCTGGACAGTTACAAAAAACAGCACCTCTGGAGCAATTATTCCGCTTATAATGTCATTATATCCATTATGATGTACTACTTCCAGGATGTGAACTTTGGAACGGGGGGATGGCGCCGCACTTGTCCACGGGGTCCGAGTGAATTTGTTGAACAAATGACGGCGTGACTGTGCACTTGGGTGCTGTTGGCGTAGCCTCCTGCACAAATAACCTCACCTAATTAGCGCTGCACTTGTGACCCGGGTGCCAAGGTTAGCATTACGGTTTCACAGCGCCATGTGGGCCGCGGCCAGGTGCAACACACACACATACACACAGTCACACACACACACACCGGGCTGGAGAGGAGCTGCGCTAGTTTGGAGGAGGGCTAGGAGTGAAAGAGTGGGCAAACAGAGGCCGTGTTGATTCTACTGATTAGCCCACGTGGGGTGAAGACAAAGAGGCGGCCTTTGCAGTCCACTGTCACTCACTCAATGTCACCTGTGTCACTAAAAATATTCTCAACTTCTTAAGCCTGCAATGTTTATCTTGCGTCTTGGTTTGACAGTCGGAGTGGGACTGATCCCGTTTGCAAGATTGATACAAAAAAAAGGTGTGCCACATGGATCAACGGTAGAATCAGAAGCCCCCCACCGCTCAGCTCCTTGAAGGCGAGCCCCCGGGGATGCATTTTAAAGACGACACTGCATTTTTGCCTTTGCGCGCTCGCTGAGGCTCAATGTGTGCTCTTGCGAAGACCTGTAATGAGAAAAGCAGGTGAGCGTTTTAACAAGGCTTTCGCAGCTCTTAAAACACCAACACATTGGGTCGCCATGGCGACAAGAGCCGACCGGGCGCTTCTGGGAGTCGGCGTTGTAATGTTCTTTTGCAGAGACGTGATTTTGCAATATGGATTTTCAAACTTAATTTATGATACAACAGTTTCAAGCAAACACAAATTCGAGGAAGAAACTTTGTTTTGAGCAAAACTGCAGCCATGTGACTTTAGAGCAGACATTTTTCTAAGCAGACGTAAATTGTTCCAGCAGGATGTGATGCATCTAATTGTATTTACAAATGCAAGCTCCAGACTTAGACATGATAAACACAACTGCCTCGAGTGTTTGTCAGTACAAACGCGCCGAATGTTAATCAAGAAACCGGGCCGATGCAAAAAAGAAAGACTGCTCATCACGTTGAAAGAATTGGACTGGTCGCGCTCTAAAAAATGAATGCGGAGTTGAGATAAAGCGATCGACATTGCTTTGCGTCAACCTTCAGCTTTATTTCAAAAAGTTTCATAAAAAAAGATGACAAAGTGCACACGTTCAAATGAGCTCAAGTTGAACAGAAATGAGCAATAATTAAGAGTTCAATGAATAAATCACTGAACAAATAAATAAATAAATAAATAAATAAATAAATAAATAAATAAATAAATAAATAAACGATGCGAGAAACAAACAAAAGTGTCAGCAAGCTGCCGTAGTGGCGTCATCTGGGTCTCGCCGCCACCGCCTCCATCTCATTTACATGATCAAGACTCTTCTCACACACATGGAGACTCGTGGAAAAAAAAAACAAAAACAAAACAAAAACACTAACGCTGGATGCAAGGGCCCTGAAAGTCGTTCAGTCTCATGCCAGTGTGGCCCACTCTCGCTCTGTGACAAGTGGCATCCATTTGGGCAAACAATGCCCACGCCCTTCCGTCCCTCCAAGGCCTCGCCGCCAAAGCCTCTCAATGACCAGTGGACAAGAAATTACAATATTAAAAGCCCGAGGTGCGTGCGTGCGACCCAGTGAGAAGTCTGCAGATGTCGAGGAGAGAGCAAGACTGAGATCTCCACATTCGGGGGTGCCCCACGGCCCTCAACTAATCCCACTTTATCCAGGAGAGACGAGCTGTCAGATCTGGGGAGGGACAAAAGCAGGGAGTTTTGATACGTTTCAATGACTGTTTAACGAGATCTATATGGAGGCACACTTACTACTCAATGGCCACAAAAAGACACTTGAGAGCTGAATTTTATTAAGTAGGCTCAAAAAAAAAAAAAAAAAAAAAAAAAGATTATGTGAACTATGGTCTACTAATAGCCAAAAGAAACACACAAGTGTGCAGCTAACAACTGAAAAAGACTTTCCGCTCAATTTGGGAGGAGCAATAAACATAGAGACTAAAAGTAAAAAAATAAATAAAAATTAAAAATCGAAATTAAAGAGATATGATTGTGACTTAGAAGGCTGAATTGGATGGCTTTTGCTCACCGCTGGTGTTCCAAATGGCGTTGGTCTGATTCTTGTAGCCGTTCTTCATGCACTCGTCCACGTAGGACTTGGGGTCGCAGCCGGACATGAGAATCTCCCTGAGGAGTGCGATATAGGCGATGGCCAGCCGCAGGGTGTCGATCTTGGACAGCCGCTTCTCGTACGGGAAGGTAGGCACGTGACAGCGGAGCTCCTCGAAGGCCGAGTTGATGCTCAGCATCCGCTTGCGCTCGCGGATGTTGGCGGCGTGCCTCTGCACCTTGTACGGCTGCTGGGACACCTGCAGCCGGTGCGCGCGCTGCCGCTTGGCCGCTTCCGACGACTCGTCCGCGGGGAAGCCGTCCGCCTCCTCGTCCGCGGGTGACTGCGCGTCAAAGTCGGCGAAAGTGAGCTGGGCCTCCGGAAACACCGACTGGCAACCCAGCGACGACCAAGGCGACAGCTGCTCGCCGGCCGCCGCGGTGCTGCAGTCCAGCAGCAAAGTGTCCAGCTGCGTTTGGAACTGCAGGTTTTGCTCCATCTGACCCCAGAAGGCGAAATCCGGCGAGCCATCTTGGTCCAAATCGAACAGAACGTCCTCCATCACTCAATATTGGATTTTGGAGCAGGTGGGAGCGGAGGGAGGCCGCCGCGCTCGTGGGGTGACTGACGTTGTGCGTCAAAATTGCGCACGTTAAATACTTGCAGGGCCTCCATGTTTTCTGAAAGGAGCCTCTTGAGAACTCTCACTAAAAAACAATTACAAAAGGATCGGTTGATCTCCAAATGACAAAAAGGGGGAAAACACGTGTCCAATTATAGACCCCCACCACACGCGCCCCAGAGCGCCTCCTCCAAGTAGTCCCGCTAATATTGACAAAACATTTAGCGGAGTGGAGGACTTGCGCCGCTCATTAAGTGGCGCAGCAGGCCCGCGCTGCCTGCCTGCCTGGGCCTGTGTCTGAATGGGCACGTTTGGATCTATTTAAGCTCAGCTTACTACTGTCAAAAACACACGGAAGCCCTTTAAAATCTCTTCCAAATCTCATTTCATGACAAAGGCATTCATTTGAAGTCATTCGAATGATCATTCAAATAGCGCCAATGAAATGAAATTTGACTACCACAAAATTAACTTTTGAAAATAAATTAACTTGCACTAAGATGTTCATTATTTTGATTCGCTGATTTAATGTAAACTTAATCTAAATCAAAGATCAAAAGTTATTTTGTCTTGGTATAAAATCAGTTGGGGACGCTGCCGGTGTACCTAATAAAGTATCCTGACGCGTATACGCACAGCCTCAAAATGATTTTTTTTTAAAAAATTGTTCCACATGAATTACCGCACGTAACCTGACCATGATTGTTCCAGATTAAATTGTAATCCACTCACGAGTGTTTGCAAACACGCGCTTTCCATTTCAATGTTCAGTCGTAGCAAATCTGTTTGCGCTCGTTAAAAAGAAAGCGAGAAGCAAAGTGCTCTTGCTTCCTCGGCAGCTAATTCTAAAACAAAGACACATGCAGGTGAAGCTTTTGACCAAACAAGCAACAGCAGGCATTTGTCATTTTAAATTATTTACATGTTTATTAGTTCATTTAAGACTATTTTGAAATCGAATGTGGAAAATGTGTTATAGCTCATCTAAAAGAACCACATGAAGTTAATCAGTGGTTTGATGACGGGTCAATTTAAAAATTAAACAATAATGACATCAGCATTTTTTAAATTTTTTCCCCTCGCCGTGAAATGTATAGCCAATAACGGTTTCCGAATAAACACGCGCAAGTTTATTTTGTAGCAGTTCCCAACAATTAAGCCATGGTCATTTACAGCAAACATTGTGATAGGCTATGCACCATTCAAACGTCAATAGCATTACGCAGGAATGTAACGAGGTCAATTTGATTTAAATGTGCCTAATGGGGCCGGTGGGAGGTTGTGTGTGTGTGTGTGTGTGTGTGGGGGGGGGGGTCTGGGTTTTTGCTTGCTTGCTTACTTAGAAATTTGGCTTCCATTCAATAGACATTGTGCTCAGCCTACTGGTGTGCACACCTTGGCCAGTTGGGGGCAGTATAATACAGAAATCTTGAACAATTACCCAGAAAGTCACAGCATAACAAGCAGTTCTTTGCAGAGGAGAAAGAATATACACCTTTCGCTATTGTTATATTATCTGTCTGCTCAAGTAGGCTTCAAAACAAAAATGCTATTAGCAAGTCTTTTTCGGGCGTTTTGCATGTTATCATTATGCTAAATAGACTCTGAGGCAATTCTATGCAAATGCTCGGCGGGCCCCTCGAGCCGCCCCGTCAGCACCGTCTGGCTTCTCTCTGCCAAAGACAGCTCTCCCCCAGCTGACACTCCACCCATCAGGTCCTGTCAAAGCCAGCTTGGCCTCATTGTTCGTCCAACGAGCCGAGCCGCCCGCTCGGGATGCTCGTTATTGAGCAAGCTATTCGCATGCTTGCCAAAGATGTTATAAAAACGAGTGGATGCGCACGCATGCTCGAAGTGAGTGAGAAGTACGGCAAAGTCTTGTGGCCCAACAACAGCAAGAAGGTCCAGAGTTGCGTTCAGCGACGCGCGTCATGTTTGTTTGCGCGCGAGGACGATAAGCATCGTGCCTCCAAAGGCCTCCGGGATCCAATCTTTTGCCCGCTTTTGATCCGCGCTCGGCCATTAGAGCGTCACGCCACATTGAAGCCACGGCTCAGAGCGCAAGTTAGCCTTGACTCTATGGCCGATCGGCATTCCGATAGGCCCGATTGTTTGCCTTGCGCCGAGTACGTACAAATATACGGTCGGCAAGAAGCGGCGCTGTTTTCATGGCCGTCTGCTTTTCCGGCAGCAAGTCTGCTAAAGGCATCAAGAAGGTGAAGCGGGCCCAAAAGCAAACGGGCTGGATGTCCTGCAGCCTCCGCTTTGATAAAAACACATTTAAAAGACGGAGAGCAGGTGGAAGGAAGATCAGGTGACCGTGTCCCCTTCACTCCACGCTCGTATCAATCAAAGCAAATAGTGGAAAGTGGAGACGGTAGCACTGTCAACAACATGGTGACGCAGCCAGCTCCGGCTTCAAAGTGGAACAAAATGCTCCCGATTTCATACGATGGGGGGGGGGGGGAAAGCACATCCATTGACACATTGTTTACTTCTTGGCTTGAGTCATCTTCATCCTGATGCGGCTCAACCTTGACGAGTTTGCCGTGAAGCCCGCGGGTATCTGAAAGCAGATGGAAATGTCCTCAGTGGAGAAGAAAAGAGAGTGCAGACACACGGGCGGTGTCCAGCTGCTATCTTTGTCATGGTCTCATCTCTCGTTTTTGTTCTCTGACCTGCTTGTCGCCATTATCAAGGTGCTTCAGAATTGAATAGGAAAGAAAAAAACCATCTTCAGCCTGTTCATCCTTTACTTTCCTTCTTTCATTTATCTATTTGTTTATTTATTTACTTAGGGCGGACCCTGTCCAGCGTGGACCTTGCGACTGAAAAGGAGCGCTTTCAATTAGGACCTTCGACGACCTCGCGCATTCACGCTGGCTCTCTTTTCTTCTCATTGGCTGAATGTGTCCGTTGTGGTGACAGATGTTGACCCATCCAGTTTCCAAAATGGGATCAAGAGAGAAAAAAGAGAATAGAAAAAAATAGAATGACTTTATCATCAATGATTCAGTCAAATGATTGATGAAGTTGATTTATGGAGGTTGTTTCTAAACTAGGCCAAGGGGATGTTTCTCATTAGCCGATGATCAAAATCATCAGGAAACAAAAGGCTCGGGCGGGATTACAGAGCAATAATAAAAAAGCCATTCGTTCCATCACAACGGAGGAGAGCAACAAGCATGTTAAATTGGACCGTCACAGACTTCACCCAGCTGGAAGGTAAAGTTCGGTGACTACTAATAGGCTTCTTCCATCCAATCCAACCTTTGACTTAATTTCTTTACTGAGAGTTGGAGTCCATTTTTGTCGATTGGACTCTCATCGTCGGGCAGCGTTTACGCAGAAAAACAAATCGGATGCATGCCGTCAAGTATGGATCCATTTGGCTTTGCCTCAAAGAGCGCATTAGCAATAATGTGCCTTTTCAAGTCAATATTTACGCTTTGAAGTGTCAGTGACAGCAGCTGTGTGAACTTTGCCTCTCAGCAGCACGCAAACATCTCAACCTTCTTCTCTGTCTCATCCACGGCCAAACACTCAGCTGAAAGTCCATTTGTCACACAAACCTATTTTGTTATCAAGAATTTGGCCCGGATGGACCCGACGCGCTTGCACACCCATTTGGACAAAATGCTTGGCGTAACGGAACACGGTCACACGCACACGCAGCGTGGAGCTCGCACCAAGCGCTTCGCCATCTGAGAGCAATTAAACGTCTGCTTTCCATGAGCGGCTGACAGTTGCAGTAAGGGGCGGGGTGGGGGGCACCCGACCCCCCGCCAATCGTACCTCCGCCCACACGAAAACATTCGTGCGGAATAAGCCAAGAAAAAAAAAGTTTTGCAATCGGAATTACACAACCAGCGATATTCAAATCCTCCCACACAATCGGACGACGGCACCAGGTGGGATTCGCACACTGGAATCTTTGTTGTATTGATCAACGGACACTACGTGCACTAAGGTGGATTAAAAATAGAATAAAAATCAGCGCGCTAACGTTCATCAAGCAAGTAGCGTCGGCGTTCTCAAACCGCTTCAATTGCTGCCAACTCCGAAAGCTTCGCAACATTGCGTGTAAACAATAGCGAGCAAATCTCGGGGTAGGAAGACAAAGAACTGGGTTGGGAGGAAAGAAGGTCCAAAGAGTGAAAAACAGAAACAGATTGTTCAACATAAACATCAATCAGTTGACAGGAGCAGAAACAGGAAATTAGATTCCCAGGAGCTGGTGGGGGAAGAGCTAAACATCCACGAGCGAAAAATGAGAATCAATGATTCATTGTGATTCAACATTGAGTCGAGGAAGGTGAAGGGGTGGGCGGCCTTTCAAATGAGTAACGTGAAAGCAAACTGAGAAAGATGTAAAAAAGACAGGAATTCAAATGATAGGAAGAAATCAAAAGTTGTAGCAGGTCCAGGGTGACAAACTTTTGATTGAATCCATCAGCTTTGGTTAGCAAGATAGGCGGCTAAGGTTGCCCTGCAGCTTTTGGGGAAACAAGTTTCCTCAAATTCTCTTGGGCCTTCTTGTTGAATTCCTCCTGACTTGTGAAGCAAACCACATCTGTGTTTTACAACAGAAATGAGCTCATTGTTTTGGTCTACGTCGCGTAGCAACGGTGATCAATGGAGTCGACGAACATCCCGCTGAGTCACCTGAATGACCAGAACCGTGCCACCCATTTGATGAGTCGCTACATTCTCTTTTTTTCTCCTAAACTTGAACACAATGGGAGAATTTGCCCACAACAATAGTTTAGGTGCCTTGAACCGGTCCAGGGTGTACGCCCGCCGGCCCCCAAGTCACCATAAGCCATTTTGAAAATGGATGGATGAGCGTATTCCTACTCAAACGATACTTTTGAGGGCCATCATGGTCCAAAAGAGTTGCTTGAGTGAAGATGGATTGGACAACCCCTTGACTTTAAAGAAGTCCATTTAGTAGCTTTAGCATGATATACAACCCCACGTTGCTCGGTAGAGGCAACGATGGCTCCCATGATTCCAAGTGGCAGCTCACGGGCAGGAGCAGGTCTGACCTTACGACCTGGACGACCGTCACGAGGGCCGGGAGGCCAAGCCCGCCGAAGTCACAGAGTTTTGGTGGCAATGAAAAATAATTTCCTTGTGAAGATGAGCCCCCGGGGAGCTGGCCGGCCCGGCCTGGCCCGCAGCAAAAAGGAATGAGACATGCTGGAGGAATTTGAGGGCGGGAAGACTGAGAACATCAGAGGGAAATGGCAAAGACAGACAGCGTGTCGGGCGGATGGCTGGACTCGGGCCGGACCTGCTTATGCGATCCGTGATTGAAGTGCACGTAGAAAGAGCTCAAAGACTTATTTGAGATGGAGACAAGTCAATTTTTTAAGAGAAAAGTCGGTAAAATACAGCAAACCTCAACTCACACTGATGGAATGGGATAGACGGACGAGGAATACAATTGATAGAGCTGAGCCATTAGCTAACTAGCTAGCTAACAAACAGGATGTTCCGGTAGTCTCCACAAACAAAACATAAGTCAAGGCAGTGGTGGCAAATCATTATTAAAGATATGCATGTGAATATTAAATATGGAAAATGTAGCGTCATTTATTCCAGTGTGATCTGAAAGTCCGGAATATTACATAACATTATGAATTACACAACGTGTGAACTTTGCGAACGGAACAAATGAGTCTGTTTAACATCACTAACTGTTTCCAATCAAAGCACCCGTTCCAATTAGCTAAGTGAAAATATTTTTGCTCCAGCAGCAGGAAGAATTCAACTGGTCCGAGTGACCTTGGCTTCCGTCTTCTAAATGGATGCCCGGTTCTTCTGTTATTAAGACAGCTTGGGTGGGAAATGAAAAGAGCATCATGGAAAATATTTCCCATCCTGACCATCCGTCTCTCCAAGTTTATTATGAGGAAACGGTGATTGGTGTTTTCACAGAGCACTGCCATCGTCTTGAGGTCTAATCAGGCCTGGCAACGGCACGCGGGGAAGTTAGCGTTGCGCAAATCTACCGGCTAAACGCCGCGGTGTTCGTACAGTCTGATGGGAGGCCAACTTTGGAAGTACACACGCATGACATCATTCAACAAAATAATAAATTCACTTAAATTATGCCTCAGTCTATGAGGTTGTTCACTAGCATGAAGCTATCTACAGCCACATAGCATTAGCCTAGCAAGTCAAAGCAAAAGATCGTAAAACTAGTAAGGCAGGTCATTCATATTTCGAAGCACTGCTAAACAGAAGCCGCCTTTTATTTTCCCAGCACGGTGTTTTAAGGTTCAGACATCAAAGCGTACTTGAAAAGGTAGCGCTTTAGCTGCTACTAATCCAGAACGGCGCAATGTGGTTCATATTATTTGATAAGCATCCCGTCTTGGCCAAAGTATTTTAATGACCGCGGCGTTCAGGCTTCTCCTCGGCGACGACGCCCTACCGTCTCGACTTTATCACACAATAACACGGCACGAGCGAGCGGGCGTCGTGCGCGACGGCTAGGCTGGGCTTTCCTTTGGCTCACGACACTGGAATTCGTCTTCTTTCCCCCTCCTTCTTTCCGTTTATTTTTCACTGTCTGGAGATGTCAGCGCAAGCCCGCGTTGTTGCCGTGCCGCGACTGGACCGGCGTGTACGGACGGCCGTGGAGAGCGACCGATTGTGTATTTTTGTAGGCCGCCTTGCATGCCAGCTGCCACGGATGACCTTAAGCGAAGTTTTCCTAAGGCCTCCGTGTGTTTCTCACTTGCTGGAAGTGCAGTCTGTGAGGTCCGCAGCGGCCTTCAAACAATCGGCCGATAAGTTCAGACGCAAAAAAGAAAAGCCGTGCAGAGCCGCGGTGGGGTTGTCGAATGGCCGCCTCGGCCACCCAGGATCTGCTGCCAGAAGGTGGTAGACCACGAGTTCAAATGTGGAAAGAAAACAATTGATGACGGATGATCGCTTTTGCCCACATGCGGAATTGTCACTTGTTACCAGGAATTCAAATTATACTTCAATGACAACAGCAGGTTGATGGAATCCTCCGAGTTCAAAAAAGGCGACGCAACCTAAAAATGGGCTAACGCTAACTGCATTAAATGTACGTCGGCATTTCGACGGAAAAACTTAAAATTTCTTATTTCTTTTTTCCAAAAGCCAGTGAACTAAATTTTTTTCTAGTACAGTTATGGGTTATATTTCACTTTTACTGATAAATCTTTTACAGCTGTTTTGTTTTACTGATGCTACATTATTTTAAAAAACCTTTGTGTGCGGTACATTTCAATTGAGATCATTTTTGAAGTTGTGTGGGGTCTCTGACATTTTTATTTTTTATCTAATGTGATTTTAAAGCAGCAGGATGGATGGATGGATCATTGGCATGTTTTAAGGCGCTGGTGAAATGTTTCATGCTTTGTTTGCCTTCCTAAAGCTCAACCACAAAAGCTAAGTGTCACCCTTGGGGCTTTGGGTTTTGCTGCTTGGCATTTATTTACAGACATGGGAGTTTGTTTTTGTGGATGACTTATGGACTTACTCAGCTTCTCTCTTCTTTTGTGGTCATCTGAAAGGCCCCACAGTCTGACTACATGCATGCATAGGGCGACTTCCTTTAAAGTGTCACACAGCAACTTCTTTGTTTCACGCATTGGCGCAGTAAACGCACGCATCGCTTTCCTCAACTTGCACCCAAAGTTACAATCGGAGACCTCGTGGCACCTTCGGCCAGCGCTAAAAGCTCCAAAGCCAAACATCTGGTTACAAAAGGTCTGAAGATGAATTATTACTTTTGAGGGACCGAAATCGCAACATTTCTAAACCCGATTTTTGAGACGATTAGTTGGCTAATGTATTTGTTGTTGATCCATTTTGTGCAGTACACAAAGGGAAACGCAGGCCAAGCTAAGGTCGGCCATCTGACATGAAGCGTTGCGCTAAATTAGAACACAAAGTGGACTCTTGACAGGAGAATGATGGCGCCCACGCAGCTGCGTTGTGCGAGCTCAACTTGCGGGAAGGAAGCAGGTGGAGGTGAACTACTTTTGAAAGCCGAGTGTAAATCAAGCGGCTCGTGCTGCAGAGTTCAGGGCTTTCTTCTTTTATCCAGTCTGTCTTGACTTTGGACTGCCTTTGTTTGATGCCGGAGCCGCCGCCGCCGCCGCTACGTCCAGAAGGAATAGATTTGCTCCCCTTCTTTGATCCTCCTGTTATGATTCTTTTATTTTCTGCAGTCACATCCTACGCTCATCCCCACAAGATGCTTTGAATTAGCCAATGACACGAAAAGAGGCCAGACTCGTCCGTTCGCCAACAGCGTGACCGAGGTGACGTGCAGGTGCGAAAAACGTCTTCACGCCAATTGATTTTCACGCAGGCGGCACGGCGAAGTCTGCCTGGCGGTTCCGTGGATCTGAGATTGGGCCTTCTGTGCTCACTTTGCTTGCGTGGGTTTCAGACATTCCAGAAAATGTCTTGGCCGTTCATGGATCTTCCGACGTGTGTTCAAAGTTTCGCCATTCAACAACAATAACAAGATTAAAAACAGCCGCCAAGTGTTTTCAAGCCTTTAAATCAAAGACATGATCACACATTTAAAGACAATCAAACGCCTCAAAGGATGTCTCGCAGTACGAAATCTCACTTAGGGACTAAGGACGTGTCCTGAAGTGACTGTTGACATGCGTAAATGCCGACTTGTTTGTGGCAGTAAATTTAAAAGAAGAAACCGCAGCTGGATGAGGGGTGGTTTTTTTTCGGAGCTATGAGGATACGCGATGATGAATTTGCCCTTCAGTGCGGTTGCGCAGCTCTGACGTGTCATCCTGTCACTGGTGCTACACGCAAAAAAATACGTTTGTTTGTCGAACTATTGGAATATTTCTCCATGTTTTCGCCTCTTCTTCTTCTTTATAGTGTGCATGCTTCACTGCAGTGACGTGCGGTGAGGTTCATGACTGGGGAGGCACTGACGTCACCCCCAGGTAAAATTTGTCCGACACCTAACCGTGTCAAAAAAGAGGTTGGGGAACGTTGCTCTAGAGTGGCTTATTCATGATTTAATTTCAACTATTTTAATTAAATTCTCATATCAGCAGTTTTCACACATAAAAACACTCAATTAAGCACACGGAATCAAAAACTTGTTTTCGATCGTACGTACCACTCCGTTCCGAAGTCGCGTGTGTCGAATCAAACATTTTAACTCCGGAGTTGCTCTTCCTTTACTGATGACCTCCTGCTTCGACCGAAAATCCATAGTTGAAAATCGTTTGGACATGTAATCCTCCATTGTACAACGAAATGTAAAAACGAAAAAGAAAACCCGAATGTCAAACGAAACAAATGGACGACTGCTCTTCAGCTGTTCACTGTAGATTTGAACTGGCGATCACTTATTCTACAGGTGGGCGCATGAAGCATCCGGGATCACTAGCGCTCTTTGCCATAAGGCTAGAGAACTGTTTTTTCGTTGCTTCCGTTGGGTCTCTGTGTAGGGATATTTTTGCTTGTTTTACAGACTACCATCATGTGAATTCATTTTGTGAAACTATTATTGTACAGTGTATTCAAATACACATGTAAGGTACACACATCTATTATGACCCATTCGTTTGATTGATTTTTGAGTTTGATTTGACTTCTTAAAGATGATAATGATAATAATGATAATAATAATATAATTAATAATAATAATAATAATCACAATTTTACTCACCCTGCAAAACTGTCGATAAAGAAGAAAAAAGATAACCCCAACTTCATTCGTGTATGCACAAAAACACGCGCGCACACAATACATCCAGTCACACGTGTGTGCATTCATCCCAAAAATGTGTTGTCCATTAGCACACGTCAAGTGGATGTGATAAATAAAACAGTATCAAGATCTGACATGTTTACGCGTTGCAGGCAAATAAACAACAGGCCCATTTCCCGTGCGGCTCTTCCACACTCCAAAAGAAATACACAAAAGCAGTTAGCAGCAATCCGAAGCGTGACGGTTCATTATCGTCGTGGTGGTGCACACAAGTATGCTCTCGAAAAGCTCACCCCAAATCGTTTACTACGTGTCTGTGGCCAACCACAGACTGTAAATAATTGACGAGTTCAAAGCCCAATTTTTTTTGTAATTGATCATTTTTTTGTAATCAGATTAAATATGCACATGTATGAACTATATCTGTTGTGAATTTTGAATAAGCACAATTCAAGGCCACTTGCGCTGGGGCGATAGAAAAACAAATATAAGCTGAAATATGAAGTCGTGGAAATGTAAAGCAAGTCGCTCGCGTGCGCCGCTCTGACTTTGAGAAGCGTGCGGAGGAAGGTGGCTTTATTGAGGCGTGTTTAATACGATTGACAGCCAAAGTGGCATGTTTTGTAATTTTTTGCGGTGTGACTCATCACGATCCATCTGCTCAATATCATGCACAAATAAACAGCCTTGTTAAAAAGCTTGCCTTATTGTTTGGGTCAGATTTTCTGGTGCGCAGTAAGCCACAAATTCCCTTTCATCTTCTCATATTTGAATGATTAGTTACGCCCCCGATGTTTCCCAGGAAACGTTGACGAAGTTGCTAATCCAAAGCATATTTCTAGGGAAAAGTTGTCTGTCAATTTCTTGTTCCCCGTTATGCAAAGGAAAAGACTCGCTTTTTAAATCTCTGGGAAGGTTCAATGAAATAAGCATGAATGAGTTCATTTAAGTTGTGCAAATGTTCGGGAGATGATTTCAAACAACGCATTTGTCCACCACCTGTCCGTCCACCTGCTGCAGTTTGCAAACTGCTCCCCTCCCGTCCCCTCACTCGTTTGGGAGTGGCAGCAGCGGTGGGTGAGAAAATAAGAGAGAAGTGGCATCCCTTCCAGGCGGCCGATTAAAGACACGAGTTAAGCTAATTGCTACCTGGCAGCAAGAGCGCACAGCGGCGGATGATCGTCAACACTGATTTATACATGCTGCTGGGTCCACTAAATGCATCTTCCTGGTCGCGGTCGACTGCAGATAGCGTCCTCTATCATTTCCTGCACGGGCTGCGCATGAGGTGGGCGAGATCCTGGTTCGTGAGTGGGCGTCGTTTGCGCACATGCACTAAACATAAGTGCCGAGGCATAAATTGAATGCATGAGACGCTCTCGTAAACCTCATCGCGCACACGCACTCCAAGTCAACGCAACCACAAACCTCCTCTGTGGAATTAAACAACAGGAAGTTGACTTCGTCCAACTTTGACACTCTCCGTGCTATGACGCAATGGAGCCTATGTTAGCTTGTCTGAGATGTAACTTGATATTTATGAAAAGCAAAAATTGGACAGGAAATTGGCTTTTTGGTTGCCTTGAGATTCCAGTTTCATCTCTCATTCAAAATACTCAATTATCTTTTCAATCAGGCCGATACTGGTCTTTTTTTTAGCTATCGGGTACTCATGGGGGCCTCCGATACCAGCAATCGATACTTAAGGCAAAGAAAATTTGATATTGAATAGCTGGCGCAAAATGAAATTGTATCCATCCAAAGTACTGTACTGTACTGTACTTACAAAAACAAACATTTAAAGAACATCCAGTTAGTTGTTGGCAGCAACTCTTGGGTGGCGAGTCTAGGGATTAGCTAATCATCATGACAACGTCGTTACAGTAAACTGCCCATGTTTAATTCCTTCCGTAGAGCAGCAGGCTTCCTCATGGGGAGGATTTTCCACCACCAAGAAGATCTCGCGGTCAGAAAATGGGCTGCCGAGGGCTAACTTGAACGAGGAGGAAGAAATCTTTGGAGTGAGCTGATCTCAGGGTGGGATTGAGGAGTGGACGAGAAAAAAAAAAGAATCAGGAAGAAATGGGCAGCTTCCCAAACCGCTAGTAACATCACGGCCATAATCTCAGTCGCAAGAAGACGAGGAAGAAAGTCATCCAGTGGTCGCCACTGTGGGAATTTGGTACACTGGCCTTTGCTGAGGGCTTGGGAATCCCACAGTAGAGAGCCAGCCTGCGGGCATGGGAAAAACGGGGGCCGGTCACTCACCCCCTTCCACCCACGAGAGCAAACGTTTGAACAAGAACATTAGGCAGGAGCTGCATGGTGCAAACAAGATGCAATTTAACCGCCTTTTCACCAAAAGCCCACTTTTAGAAGTCC
Source organism: Syngnathus scovelli (assembly GCF_024217435.2). NCBI lineage: Eukaryota > Metazoa > Chordata > Actinopteri > Syngnathiformes > Syngnathidae > Syngnathus > Syngnathus scovelli. The sequence continues at coordinate 17,664,929 of NC_090854.1, read as the reverse complement.
TGCGAGCGTGACGTCACTTTGTGCTGAGTCCTGCAAACATTGAGTGACCGCTGACGGGCGGAGGAGAAAACAAAAGGCAAGAGAGGCAGCGTGCCAAGTGATCTGGCACACTTGAAAGGAGGACAGTGCCATCTAGAGACCTCGGAAGAGCCGAACGGCGGCAAAGCGTACCAGCTTGGCACAGCGACTCGATCACAAATGGACATTTTTGTGACATTTCCACAAGCGACTGGAGAAAGTGGAAAAGCAGCCGGGGTCAAGTTGACTGTCTCAACGGCAGCAGTTGTTCATTCGGCAGCTAATCACACCCACAAAAGGCACGCTTAAGGGCTCCAGGGTCAGTCGGAGACCCGAGCCGAGGTCAAGATAAGCGCTTGCGGGGATTAGCTGGGCCTGCTTTACTGCAGAGCGCACGCGTTCAAAGGTGTAGTCGCTCATTAGCGAGCCACGTCAGCTTTTTTTTTTTGCTCTCAGGCTTCCTTCCACTGAGAGCGGCTCAGCTTTTTTTCTACCAACTTGCAATCCAGCAGGTTGCGAGCAGGTTGCGAGCAGGTGGCCTTTCATTCACTTGAGTCTTTGCAGCTCAGAATCTACTTGGAAAAAAAAAAAACGTCGGTCAAGTGACGTTTCACGAGGTTTGGTGGCTGACAGCGGCTCTTTCATTTCTTGCTCGGATCAAAGTCGAGAGAAAGCGTGTATTTGTGATACAGGAGTCTGTGATATTTATTGGAGCCATTTATTATTGTACTTCACTACAAAAAACATAAAATGATAATGTGCAGTGTACTAGTAAGTTCCTTGACAATGGACTTTCTACAATCTCATGACTCAGATCTGGTCACATTTTCACTCTCGTGTTAATGGACTCCAACATGGTGTTATGTCAAAAATAAAAATGTATTCTACTTTCAAATCTATATACGTGTCAAAAGTGCAGCTGTGCCTGAAACGTAGACTTGACTCGCAAAAAACACGATGTGAACACCATTGCTGAGGAGAACGTTTGGAAGAGACAATCAAATGGATCCATTTGATTGCGTTTGACATCGGAAGGCCATTTCGTATCACATCCCCGACCGCCGAGCTACAATTTCTGCGCAATATTGAAGTGAGCGAGTCAGAATTGCCCGTGACCTTAAATCCAAGTGTGCAGCACATTCAGAAAAAACTCCAATGTCAAAACTAATCTCAGAAACGGAAGAAAATAATCATGACTGCTTCTTTTGGCGTGTGCTTGACTTCGGAATAGGGCACGCAATCAAGCCAATGGCTTTTGTTTTTGGAGATTTCACATTCAAAGGCCCCGTAATAGGAGTGAAATGGGGACTACCTATGACAATATTTGTCTGCAGTAAATCAGTTTTAGTAAAGTGCGTTCAACTGTAAGGCGAGCCTCTTCTCGTATTTTTGAGACGGCAATGTTTTTTCTTCTTAAGTGTTTTCAGGCAGCGTGCATGCCGTATAGCACCACACTGCCCCTTACAGGTCAGTTGCAGTACTACAACAAATGTTGACTGCATCTGCGCAGCTTAAGGGATGGTCCAGTGTGGAAAGACTTTTTTTTCCTCCCCCAACTTGGAGCAAAATATTGCTCCAAGGCATAAGGGGAGGTTGTGTCTTCCGTCACGCTGATGTCAGCATTTCTTTTCTGGGGAGATGATCTCACTTCAAGTGGAAGAGGAGATGATTCCAGTCAATTTCTTCTGAATCTTCTCTTCATTTCTCAGAATGTTGGACCTTGCCGCAGAAATTTTGTCCTGGTAATCCTTGATCATTTGGTCCAGCTCATAAAGTTCCGCCTTGAGAGGTTCTAACGCCCACTCTGTGGCTCTGCACACACGGAATCGGCGACGGTCAATGACGACAAAGGCGTATGATGTTGACCACGTGCACTCACTTCTGTTCCTGCAGCAGAGCCTGCGCGTGCTCCTTGTTCTCCTTGCGCCAGCTTTGCAGCTCGGCTTGCATGGCGTCGAGGTCCTCCTGCACGTAGTCCATGATCTTGCCCAGCGGCAACGCGCTCTGACACACCGACTGGATGGAGGCGCGTAGACGCTCCACCTCCCGCGTCACCAGGTCCTGCTCCTTCTTCACGGCTTGGCCCGACGCCGGCTTTTGGAAATAAAACAACAGGCAAACGATTGAAAGCAGACATTTGTTGAAAGCCGCTGAATTGAAACACGTGAATTTAAAATGAGTCTTCGCAAGCAGGAAGCGGGGCGAGCGGGTCGGTATGCCGACTGGCAGACGGGATCAAAAAAGTCGGGTTGCCTCCCTTAACACGCGGCAAACCGGAGGATGTTTGCTCAGCTGGGCTTGGCCAAAAAGCGGTCCAAGTGTGCCCGAGAAGCCAGACACACACACACACACGTCCGTGCAGACATAAACACTCGTTTGCGCGGGGACACACACATGCCCCACCTGCGCTGGTTTTGTTTAGTTTGCTAACAAGCTGTGGCGGCGGGCTGATTTTTTACTGCCGTATTGAGTAACAAACGCCACACTCGGACCTCCTTTCAAGTCCGACTTGAGGGCTCGCCATGACGAAAACATTGGGCACGAAATGGAGGCAAAAGACAAATCTGACTTTTTTTTTTTTTTTCTCAGGTCCAACGTCTGTCTCGGTGGGTGGCTTTGCGCCGGGTGATGAGAAGCCTGCAGCTACACAAACACTGCGGTCTCTCTCTCTCTCCCGCCAGCCTTGTGCAGACGATGGCCAGGTCCTCCTTTCTTTATTTGCTAGCGCACGCTGACCTCTTTTGCTAACAGAGTGTGAAAGCGGCAGCTTGACTTTAAAGGTCACTCCGGGTCGACGTCGGGCTGTCGTACAGAAGTACTTTCTTCACAGTGAAAGAACTGAAAGTGAAGTGGCAAGGAGCATGTGACCAAATCCCATCTCGAAGAATGATTCAAGTTCATTTCCTTGTGCGCTCCCCAAATCCAGAAAAGAGTTTATGAAGTATTGAAGAGGGGAATATTTATTTTCTCGGCCGGCCCCTGACGGCGTTCACTCGACAGCCTTCCATTTGTGTGCCGCGTTGACGGTTTATTTATATAGAACAAAACCTTCATCAAGGCAAATTTCAAAGTACACAACATTCTTGCTGCTGCGAGGGCCAAATTGCGTGTAAATGCAAGGAGAAGTATCTTGAATAAATACGCCACGGCGCCACCGGGGTCAAGGCCAGGCCAAGCTTTCAAGATGCATCAAATGTCCGACTCGCGCTCACGTAATTGAATTAGCGAGGAGAGTACAGTCCGCCTCTTCGTCTCTAACGTCAGCGTTTGCGCTCCGAAGCGGCCGCTCGCTGGCTCGCTTTCATGAATTGCGCCAGCTGAAATTTCAAAGCTCAACCAGCAAGTTGAATGTTGACATCCGGCACGCTCCGCCGTGATTACGCGGGGAAAATGACTCCATTAAAGTGACATGGCTGCACTTCCATGTCAGGAAGGAAGTCATCCCACTTATTTGGGCGCTCTCAACCAAAGTATACCTGCGGAGGTGAGTGAAAATGGAGAAACTTAAGTCACTTCTCACTTGAAGAAGGCCTTTTCTATTTGGGATATGGGGAGAGAAAAAAAAAAAAAATTGACAGACTTGATGTTCCTCAGTGGCGAACATCAAACCTGCCGTGCGTTTTACGACGGATGATGTCGTCTCGCTCCGACAGCCGACGGGAGGGCTCGAGCGGGACGCGCGCTTCATTGGAGAGGACCACCCAAAGAACGAGGCCTCCCGCAGCCACAAGGGAGACAAAAGTCTCACGTGAAATCATGCTGACGGAGGCGCGCGTACACGTGTCCAGACAATGAGGCGGAAATATACACAGTCGCGCGGACAGACAAAATACAGCGAGACTAATAACGACAAAAGATGGCTTCGACAAGTGACGTTGACTTTTCACGCCTGACGCGGTCCAACGTGTTTGATGAGCAGTTGTCGTTAGCCGGCGCTACATAAGTGGAGGGGAAACGCCAGGCCAAGCTAGCAGATGTTTGCTCACTCATAAAGCCGCCATGTTTTTTTATTTGGGCCTTTATGAAGCTATTGAGCGAGACCAGAGCTTGTTTTGCTCCATGTGTGCATCACTTGTGTGCGTGTGGTCCGCGCAAAGCCGCGCTCGCTCGTCAGGACGCGAGACCTTCGGCTCGGGCGGAGGGGAACATTTTTGTGGTTTGGAGGCAACATAATTGCACGGCTTTTGTTTACATCTGTCCCGTGATAATGAGCAGGGTCGCACGGCACATTTCAAAGCAATCACCATCCGGGGACATTTGCCAAATGTCAGATTCGAGTCATTGACAGGCCTACGGCTGCCTGTGGCACACGTTTATGCGTTGAGGGCGCCCTCTAGTGGACATGAAAGGACAAGTCTGAACATGCTACCTCTTTCCGTGTAATGGAGGACGGTGATGCTTCATAGTCCTTTTTGGTCTCGAGGATCTTTTTCACAAGGCCACCTGCATTCACGGAAACATCCATTAACTCTTTGACACCGTTCACTTGCAACGTCAACATTTTTATTTTGGGTGGGGGGTGTAGAAACAAAAACATGCGTGTACCATGTTTTTCATCGCCGATGAGGTCCTGTGCAGAATCCTGGAAGAGAAAAAGCAACCTTGCAGTAAGGTTCTTCTCTTCTTACCAACTGTTCTTTTCACCAACCTTGTCACGAGCTTCCAAAGGTTCAGGGGCCGCCTCCGCCACCAAAAACTGCTCGTCTTCCTCATCCTCGTCGTCGGACCGCTTCTTGCCCTCTCGGATGACTGACGGCTTGGCACTGGAGAGCCTGCAAAGGAGACAACCACCGAAATTTAATACGTGACAATTCGGGATTAAACGATGCGACGACATCACCTCTCAGCCGGGACGCCGTCATTGAAGCTCTCCTGTTTCTTGACTCGAGGAGGAGCCGGACGCGCACTGCTGGGCCGTGCCGCCGTTCGCTTGTTGCTGCACAATGGAAGGAGCATAATACCATGCGTTAAAAAAAAAAAAAAAAGAACAATTAAAGTTGCTGCCGCTAACCTGGAGGTCATTTCAGATGGAATGGAGGAGGTCACGGCATCACCACTTTCCTTGGCAGGATCGGCATCTGCAAAAGGCCGGCGGCCACGTCGTCAATATTGGCTATTTAGCACATTCACTGAAAAGTTCCTCGGAGATTCAAGTATTGCAAATTTAGGGGAAGTGCTAATCCTGGTTCAATTTCGTGCATGCAAAAGTGAAAGTTTGGGGAATATTTGGGTCATGTTGAATGAAGTGGTCTTCCAATAGAAGCACCTACCGCCCTCACTGTCAGATTCATCTGCAGACAGAAAGCAAAGAAATGAAAAAAGAAAAAAAAAAAGGGTTTGTCAAGAACAAAGGGAGCAAAAAAGAAGCCTTACCCTGCCCCGCATTTCTGGGCTTCCTCCTTTGCCCTTTGGCAGAAGACGGCCGAGGTATTCTTGCCGGACTGTCCGACTGTGAGGAGGTCGACAAAAGAAAGGGGAGAAGGGGAGCTGTATTAGTAAGAACAAATATTGTTCGAGATATTACTTTAAAGTTGGGGGTCAAATTGGCCTTGTTAAAAAAAAAAAAAAATCCCAAGATGTGGAATTCATAGATCATTTTGACCTCCTGCACATTTCCTTTTTGTTGTTGTTGCTAAAAATAGATTTTAGGATGGGTCAATTTGAGCCGCCTGACAAGAGCAGGAGCTCCTTCAAAACTCTTTACCTGGTTTTCGACGTTCTCCGCAGGCTGCACGTGCAAACAAGACAACGTTAAGACAAATTGTTTCATCGCAATTCCGGACGGCACTACAATCGCAATGATCACACGACGTCGCCGGCCGACAGCCTAAGAAATCTCAAAAAACGACGCAACTACTCAGGCCTGATTGTTGGACAGGATTAAATACCTCATCGGATGGCTCCGCTTCCTTCCAACAATACGCGGAGGAGCAAAACAAAAGAAAACAAATCTCACTGACAATACTGATGTTGAAGAAAAAAAAAAATGCAAGAACTTACAGCTGCCAATGGCTTGGCTGATTTTCTGGGCTGGTCCTCGATGGCTTTTTGTTGCACTTGTGCTATTCTATCCTGGGTACAAGAAAAAATGTTTGATTTCCAAAACCATTGCAGGGCAAAATAAGATTTTCCCTCTCACCTTGCTGTCACTCTCTCTTTCTTGACTTGTGTTCTTGTCTTGGCGCTTTTCGGCTTCTTTGTCCGCTTCCCGCGGTTTGTCCTTGCTCCTCTCCGGCTCCCTTTGAGAATCTCTTTGCCTGGTTCCGTCTCGGTCTCGACTCTTGTCGTGATCTCTGCGGTGCTCTTTGACCTTCTCTTTGTCTCTGTCTTTTCCTCTGACTTTATCCGTGTCTCGCGCCCGTTCGCGACTCTTGTCTCCGTCGCGGTCCCGCTCTCGGTGGTGATTCTTGGCAGAACGCTCGGCGTCGTGGCGGCGCTCGCCATCTGGCCTCTGGCCTTCTTGCTCTCTGGGCTGCTGCGGCTCCTTGTCTTCTCTGCTCCCGCTGCGTCGGATCCTCTTCTTGTACCGAATGAGTCGGAAACAACTTTGGTATGAATGGCGGAACGGCGAGGCCCGTGGAACGGAATTTACGAAAGGTCTTATTACCTCTCTTTCCGTCGGCTGTTGCTCAGGTCCTTCGCGGTTTTCTTTGTCTTGGGACTTGGATGTGGCCTTAGTTTTCAAGTCCGCCTTTTCTCCAGACAGCACTCGTTTCACCGCTTCCTCACTGGACAGCTTTGGATGAAATATTCGTCATGAATTCAACATGAAGTAAAAAAGTAACGTCAGGGGCTCGGACAAGCAACCTTGTTGAGGCAGCACTGAGCAATGGCCTGCAGCAGCTCGTTGGTCTTCTCGGGCTCGTGGCCGGCCACGATACGCGCCGGCTTGGCCGCGAGGGGCTCCCCGCTGACCAGCATGACCACATCGATTGCTTTCTGAAGGAAGGCTATCTTACTTTCTTTGTCCTACAAGACATGACAATGAAAAAAAAAAATTGCTGCTTGAATTTTGTTGTCGGCCGTAACATTAGTGGGCTCAGCCAACTGTGTCAGCAGCTAAACTCTACAGAGACACTATTTACATGTAACACGAGAACCGGCCCACCTTTGTTTTCTTGATGCCTTTATGTGAGTGTCAAAATTGAGTGCAAAATGAAGTTAAGGCAGCAGGGAAGGCATCCTTACCTTTACATTATCTGACTTGAGTTCGCTGTCTTTGTAGAGGCCTTTCATGAACCCGGTGGTTCTGATGATCTGAAAGTGGGGAGAGCAGATGTCAATTTAAATGGCTAATATTAGCTATTAAATTTTTTAAAAATTGGACGATTTTTTTTGCCCCTTTTTTTTAATGACCTGCATATGCTGACACATTGTGCTTTATCAAATATACATGCACACAAGGTGACGCAAACCAACAACACTAACGACCCGAAGAAGAGTGTTGATGTCTCATTTAGAAGTGGAAACTTAAATTACCGAGCCTGACACCGCTGTTACCTGCCATTAAACCGTGAGAAGGTCATTGTACAAAATGTTTGATAGATAGATAGATAGATAGATAGATAGATAGATAGATAGATAGATAGATAGATAGATATTGGGGGAAATTCAGGAGAAATAAAGCAAATACAAGATAAAGAGGGGGGCTTTGTTTTGAGCAATGTCAATTTGCTATCAGGCAGACTTGTTTCTAATAAAATGAACGGATTACATTGATTTGATGTAGAATTTTAAAGATCGACTCAGTTGGTATCCCTTGAGCGCATCTAGCAACCTTGACAACATTGTTTGCGTTGTGCCAATGGCAACGGGACGACCTAACCCACCACCCGTTTAGTCACTTTGTTTGCCGCTGATTTGTAGAAGCAACACACAGAGGAGTTTTTCCCAACAACATAAAAACGCATCTCGTAGTTTCGTCAATGTTGGCGAATTAAAATGGCTAAGCGGCTCTGCTAACGAGCTAATTACTTTTCGCTAAGCTCGCGAGCAGTTGAGCTCAGTCAGGTTAAACAGTAGGCATTTTCCACATATGCGGAGAAAATGAGCAGAAATGTATCAATTGAGAAAGCAGCATGACCGCATCAATCTCACCTCGCTAAAGATGTCGTGCAGGTATCGAAAGGGTGGTTTGCCGAGCAGTTTTTCAGTCAGCGGTGGTTTCTTTATCACCTTTCCGAGCGCGTCTTGCGTCTTTTTGACAACCGCCGCGTTCATTATTATGTTTTTTTAAAAGAAAGAAAAGCAAAACAAAAGTAGCGCTAACAGAATCCAATCCGAGCCGCTTTTGTTTTAATACCGAGGTTAAAACTTTGCGCATGCGCATTTGGGAGAATGGCCCGAGCGTATACTTTCTTCTTCTTGTACAAATCTTCTAGTAGTTTGGCTCTAGAGCGCTGCCTATACTGCCACCTGCTGCCATCAATGGCAAATACAATAGCTTACTTAAGGAGTTCGTTTCATAATCAATTCCCAATATCCAATTTAAAAGCACACACGCACATTTGAATTAAAATTAGATAATAAAAAGTACAAATGAAAACAAATAGCACAAAATACAAGCAACGATAAATAAATGAATAAATGCAAAACGTAGGCTACATTGCAGTTCATTGCTGTTACGGTTTACCTGACTTCCAAAAGAGCGTGTTTGGGTAATTGAAGCCATAAGTCATTGATAAATGAATGTGTTCATTATTTTTCAAACAATGAAAGATAACAGATTGTACGTGGCGTAATTGGCACTCCCTGGTGAAGATGATGACGTGTGTCTGACGTCACGGTTCATCAACGTGATGAAATAAAGGCAAAACAATTTCACTGGCCCCTCGGCATTTTAATGACCGAATAAGTTCATTTGACAAAAAAAGACAAAAACCAAAGATAATCGAGTACCAGCTTATTAGTCAAATAATGGCCACCACAAACAGCCAAATAATCAAAAAGACACAAAGCACACTGGGCAAAGTGATCAAGAAACCGGCTCTCACTGAGAAACTGCTGAGCAAACCGCCGTTTCGGTACCTGCACGACATCTTCTCTGAGGTGAGACTTCTACTTTTGTTTGTGTTATACTGACTGCAGGACGGCACGTTGTTCTAACGCAAAATAGCCAATAGGGGGTGCTGTTACTTTTTAAAAAACTTTGTATAGGTCGAATGAACAAGTTAAGGGTGGCTATGCTCTTACCCAATAGCAAGATGGCAACAATTTGTTCATAAAGTTGTTGTAAAGATGACGAACGTAAAATTGAGTAACTTATGGCATCCATGTGATCGCTTGCTTGTCTTCTGCACCTTCCCCAGATCATCAGGACCACTGGCTTTATGAAAGGCTTGTACAAAGACAATGAATTGAAGTCAGAATGTTTCAAGGTAAGTTGGACAAAAATCGAGACACCCTACTCGGTAAAGCAACCCAGCATTTTTAGGACAAGGAGATGAAGATGGCGTTCCTCCAGAAAGCCATCGATGTTGTGGTGCTGGTCACTGGAGAACCCCTTGCGGTCAGACCGGCGCATATTGTCGCCGGTCATGAGCCCGAGAAGACCAACGAGTTCCTGCAGACCATTGCCAAGTGCTGCCTCAACAAGGTAATGAATGTGGCAAATGTGGGAGCGTCCTTCATAGTCATGCTGATGTGTTGCTCAGATGTCCAGTAAGGAGGCCGTGAGGAGAGTTCTTGCAGGAGAGCGGTTGGACGTGAGGACCAAGGAGAGCGCGCTCAAATCCCAAGACAAGGACGTTGCCGAGGGGCGCCAGGAGAAGAAGACGACGACGGAGCAGAGCGAGAGCAGGGTCGAGGAGGAGCCGGAGCCGCACGGAGAACCGGAGAGACAGCGGCGAGACGGTGAGAGGGAACACCGCAACGCCAAGGAGCACAGGCGGCGGGAACAGGAGCTCGCGAAAGATGCCGAGCAGGAAGACAAGAGTCGCCATAAAGACAATGCGCAAAGCAACGAGAAAGACAAAGGTCAAGGCAACAAGACAAAAGAGAAAGAAAAAGTCAAAAGCGCAGAGAGCGAGCGACACAAAGCGGCGTCACGCACGGAGAGTCCGACCAGAACAAGTTCTGCCAAAGGGCAAAAAAGGAAAAACAAGTTTGGAGGTACATTTGCCGCACGGAAATGTTAATATGCTGATATGAACCTCATTTCCTCGGCCGAGTGTGCAAGGAAGGAAAGAAGGAAACGACTTTAGGAAGCTGATGTTTTCTCTCATGAGGTTTGTCTTTTGTCAACAGACGAATCGGACGGTGAAGGCGGCGGTAAGGCAAAGCTCCTTTCATTTTTTTCCTCCTGACATAAAAGTGCAACAATTCTACTGGTATTGAAGTATTGTTTCGTGCAGGTGTCTCTAAAGAAGCGCCCATCCAATGCAAAGACGCCGAACACGGTCCGAGTCCTCCTAACAATGAAAGCGGAGATGTTGCAGGCTCCTCACTTTCGCCTGGCGTGGCCTCCAGGTGGGCGGCGCCGACCTCGACTCACATCCTCAATCCATTCGATGCAATTGATGCCTCTTTGGTTGCCTAGCAACAGCCGAGCGACGCCGCGGCCCAGCAGCGCTCGGCCGGCTCCTCCTCGAGTCAAGACACAGGAGAGCTTTGTCGAAGGGCTTCCACCCGAGAGGTGAGGTGATTGCATCTTCTCGTCTCAGACACAAAAGCGGTTCCTGTATTTGTACAGATCTGCGTTTGTGCTTTTGCAGGCTCTCCAGTGCCAAGTCGTCAGTCATCAGAGAAGGGAAGAAGTTGTCTGATGATGAGGATGAGGAAGATGAGCAGTTTCTGGTGGCGGAGGCAGCCCCTGAATCTGTAGATGCTCTAGAGAAGGTAAGTAAGAAAGAATATCCAGACAAAAGCATATTTCAGGAGAGCTGTGCCCCACCTTGCCCGCCCCTAGCTCCGCAAGTGGAACTGCATCATTTTATCATTATCGTGTGTCTTTCTTTTCTGTTCCAGGACTGTGCACAAGACCTCAGCAGTGAAGCAAAACACGGTAAACATTCTTTTCCTCTTTTTGTTTCTCTCCATCCAAAGAGCACATCCAGGTTAAGAACGAGTTGCGCAATCTCTCGTTTTGTCTAACCGATGTTTCCATTCACGCAGGAGGACTGGTGAAGAAGATCCTCGAAACCAAAAAAGACTACGAACCCTCGGCGTCCTGCAATAAATCCAAAGAGGTCATCTTGCTGCCGATGAATTTCTTTTTCAGATTTCAGTAAAAGACAACACGGCCGTTGTTTGACTGTCTCAGAAGCTGATGTCCGAGGAAGCCCGCCGGAAAGAGGAGGACCTGGTGACACGGGAGGTGGAACGTCTACGTGCTTCCATCCAGTCGGTGTGTCAGAGCGCGCTGCCGCTGGGCAAGATCATGGACTACGTGCAGGAGGACATCGACGCCATGCAAGCCGAGCTGCAAAGCTGGCGCAAGGAGAACAAGGAGCACGCGCAGGCTCTGCTGCAGGAGAACAAGTCGGTACATGCGGCGAGTGGCGCCACTTTAGCGACGTTAGCGAATGCGTGTGTGATCCCGCAGAGTGACGGAGCAGGCGGTGGAACCTCTCAAGGCCGAACTGGGCGAGCTGGACCAGCAGATGAAAGATTACCAGGACAAGATTTGTGCCGTCAGGTCCAACATTCTGACCAACGAGGAGAACATCCAGAAGAAGTTGGTGGCCATTATCTCTTCCAGATCCTGAAAGAAAGAAAAACGCGGGGGCCTTGGGAGTACAAAGTTCTGGTTTCTCCGGCTGGCCAGATTTTGCTTTAACAAGACGTTTTTGAAGGTTCTCGTCGTTTTGCGCTCGCTTGAAGTCAGAGAGGGGGAAAACATTTTATATAGGTCAGAAACTTTTCATTCATCTCCCTTTTAATTATTCAAACTTTGCCGCATGTTTTTTATTTGAAGCAAGCGTGAGCTAGCTAGCGCTCCATTACGCTTGGCAGTACGCAAGGCCCAAATGAGGGCAGTTAGCTTATTGGCTTGCTTTGTGGAGTTGGAGGAGATGAAGCTCCTCTGCACGCTAAACAAATATTTGCCCAAACAGAAATGAAGACTCGAAACGGTGGCCGGCTCTGTCAAACGAGACAAAAGCCGCCCGCTGGCATTTTGCAAGCAGACTAATTAAGTCATTATCTCCATAATAGGAATTCAAACCAAGTAAACATGACACTGACCGTGCAAAAATGATGAATTCCTTGCTTGGGTTTTTAGAGCAGCTTTTGGGCACCCAAGCGTCCATTTTTGTTTACAGCTCGTCTTCATTAGCTGGGAAAAATAAATAAATAAATAAATCAAAATATGTCTGTGAGCCATAAATGCAACACAAAAAACATGTTGACTGCTTCAACATTCAAAGTGCATCGGCAAGCAGCTGTTAATTTGAAGTTTGCTTGAATTCTGGCTTCCAACACAAAGCAAAAATAAACAAACAAATAAATAAATAAATAATGTCATGAATTAAAGTAACTAAAAACCTTGTAATCTGGGTTCAAGCTAAACTCGCCCTGCACTTGGGAGACGCTAACACCGTTAGCTTGAACTAATCTGCGCAATAAAACTCATTGCAGCTCCGCTTACCTTTCGACTTGTCACAGCGGGGCCGTTTCTACACGATCATCTCCAACACATGACGTTTCTCTGTTGACCACACACACACACACACACACACTCGCAGACGCCTCATGCAAAAGATTTTGTCCGAGGCCTGCCAGCGTCAAGGGCACGGGGCTATTAGCGGCGCTTTGCACACTGTTTTGACAATTTAGCAATTCAAACAGCGGCGGCTTGCTGCAAAATAGCTCATTAAGCAAGCAAGAGCTCTGGGTAATATGCCATCAATCTATTCAGTTACTCCCCCCCTCCCCTCAGAAAACACACTGTCTGAATGCATCTAGAAGAATGGGATGCCCCTGTGGTACTTAAATGCAGCCCCACGGGCTCGCTGATATGATGCGGCGCGTCTGGAGGACAAGCAATTTGGCCGCCCCGCGTACAGCGCAAAGGTCACCATGCAAATGTCAGCTCGCTCGCTCGCCCGCCTTCCATTCTAATGACGCTCGTCGCCCTGCCTGGCCTCACCTCTCAATGACGTCAAAAGGTTTTGCCACCAAGGTCTGATCTGAAGCCGATTTGAATCTGCTTGACGGCGCTTTACCTTGAGAGGCATTTGCCTTCCTATCCATTCGCCTTGAACACGGCGGCCACATTACAGCGAGAGACACGCACGAGGTCACACTGGCAAGATGAGTAACGGCGGACGAGGTAGGGAGCGACGTTGCACTGCCATCAAATCCGCTAAGCAGAAAATTGAAATGCGGGCCTTGGAAGAGAAGCTTCTATTAAGTGGCGGACCAACGCTAATGATTTGTCATTCCTGTGGAGGTGCTTGAAGCCCCCTCCGGCCCCCTCTTTTACACGCCCCTTCCGGTTCTTGTTGATCTCAATAATTTTCTTGAGCTTTCAAGTTTTGCTTTGTGATGCATTATTGAGTTCAAGGCATGATATTAGCACGCCAGCGTGCCTTCATTTCCACGTCACATTTAATTGCGCTGAAATGTTGACACTGCTCTGTCGGGGGTCATCATGTTGAAAAGAAGCTGCATGAATTATCAACGGCGCCGTGTTTGGATGACTCAAAGATGGCTTGTGAGAATTGGGAGTTGCAGATATGTCACGGAAACTTTGGACTTTTTTGTTTGTGCCGTTTCACTAAATCAGCGTCAAACACTAGCTGTGCCCCTCATCAAAAAAAATAAGATAAATCTGTCTTGTTTTTACTTTAAAAATAATAATTTTAAATTGTGAAAAAATCTAGGTTTGTCATCAATTAGTAGAACCATTTTAAGAACATTATTTTTAATTATTATTTCTATTTTCCATTATTATTAATTTTGTTTTACTCAACAATTTATTTTGAATGTAAATTGAATGGCATTTTGTTTGATATTGATATTTGGATTTGTTTTTTGTTTTTGGGAAGGTGGCAGGCAGTCACGTAACATTGAAAGAAACACTCTTGCAACACATGCAAAAGTAAACTAAGAACTCTTTTATTCTTTTTTATGTCTCTATCTTTATATTTTTTTTCTTCCCCCCCTCCCTCCCCCCTACACGAGTCCTTTAAGTTAATCATCATGCGAGGTGCAACGTTGGTAAATACATGCAAGGTTGTACGGTCGAGTTTGTTGGTTTGGGGGGGAGGAGGGGCTTCACACATGGGGGCGGGTGGGTAGGTGGGGGGCACTGAGCATCATTGAAAATTTACAAGTGGAGGTGCAAGGAGAATTCAGTTCAGTTCTTACTGCCGGCATCCCCCAGCCGAACCCGAAACGGTTTCTTATGACATCATCGGTTGACATCTTCAGTGCAGTCAAAAGAAGGAAGAGAGACAACTTTACAAGCAGGAAATCCTCATGTACAAAAAGAATAAAGTGTGTGTCTGGGGGTTAGGGTCAATTAAAGTGACATCACAGCAGGGGCGGGGCGGGGCAGGGGGTATTGCATGTCACTTTGGTGCAGGATCCTCCGCTCTTCTACCATCTTATCAAAATGTCACATTTTACATTCAGTCCTGGAAGATTCTCAACTCTTCATCAAACGACGGGAGGGAGAGAGACATGCGCTACTTATGACATCACACGTGTCGGCCGCTATGCTACGACGACAAGTGGGGGCCTGCAATTGTCACGACAGCGTGCGGGGCCGAACAATGAATACTTCACGCTGAAATATCGACAGCACTATCCCGGAAAGAAGAAAATAAAAATCACATCTTCCTGATGGCGGGGTAGAAAATGCGCAACAAAAGCCCGACCGAGGACTTCAAATCCTTGGATGCAGGGGGGAGGAGCTTAGTTTAGCCTGGGTTGTTGTCGGAAGTGATGTGGAGTTCCTTTCTTTCATCCGAGTCTTTGATTAGGTTCCATCAATTATTTGTGGATTTTTTTTTTACTCTTCATGGGCTTCCTGGTCCCTGAACGCCCGCCAATAGGAAGGCTTGACTGCAAATTCACACATCTGGTTTCCCCCAAACACACGCAAGTCGACATCATCTTTGGTGAAGATTCCGAGTTTGCTTTGAGAAGCCCGAGCACCCCCCCGCACACGCCGAGCGATTACATCAAAGTCACAAAAAGACGTCAAACGTGTTCTCGTCGCGTCGGCGTGGACGACGTTGAGTGACATCACGGTGGAGCAGTAGATCAGATGACGTCGGGTGCACAAAGAATGAAAACCGGGACGATTTTGAGCCCAACAGCCAATCAGGAATTTGCAAATGCAAATATTGAACATGCTTAATAAGGTTTTCAGAAAGGAAAAAAAAAGCCCACTCGTTACAGTAATTGGTTGAAGAAAAACTTTCAGACACAAAATTCGTCCCAATTGTCGGCATGCGCGTACCCGGCTTTACTGTCACTGTAGTTTTTTTTTTTTTTTTTTTCACATGAAATGTCCTTCAAGATGTGCAAATCTTGATACAAAAAAAAAAAAGTCTGAAACACGGGTTAGTGACACCTACAGGACCAAAGAGGAACAGTAAGACAGTCTGTCGGCTGTCAGGACAAATTTCAGCAAATGACTTGAGAATTTCAAGTAAGTTCAGAAGCAGTTTTGAGTATGGTAGAATCGGGAGGAAGTGTTCTACTCGCTAACGCTTCACCTTTTTGATTGAAATCCTACCAAGAGTGAACTCCAAAGTGACAACATTTAAAATGACGCTCACGTCAAACAACTAGCATACGATAAATACGACACTACCGTCTAGCGGGCCATTTTGCATAGTGAGTACTTTTTAAATACATTTCACAAACAGTACGTGTGTACCTTCAAACGTGTACATAAAAATATCAGCCGTTAGCTCAATAGTGCTGTTTTTTTTTTTTTTTAAACAAATATCTGCATCAGTCAGTATTTCCACCCACCCCTCCCCGAAACAAAAAAAAATCCAGTATCACTTAAAAGCTCTTGTCTTTTTTTTTTTTTAAAGTATAATCCAGGATCTAGAAAAAAAAAGCCCACCGTTGAGAAAACATAAGCGACGTCTTCTCTGTAAACCCAAACAACCAACAGCAGAAATGTAGAAAACACAGACACAGATTGAAAGCTGCCTGTGGAGGAAGATGCTGGCATTCATTCGCACGCACGCACGCACGCACGCACGCACGCACGAAACAGAACGGAGGCTTTCCATTCTTTTTTTTCTACTTCTCCGCATGCGCCGCTGTCTGCTGTGTGGGTCGGTCGGCCATGCAAAAAAACTCAACTTTCCCCAAAGCAGCAGCAGGCGAGAGCCGGCCGGGCTTCCACCAGCTCGAGTCGACATCGGCACGTCCGCACACCGAGAAGGAATGTACGAGTACACATCAAAGTCAAAAAAATCTTAAAAGAAAATAAAATCCCTTTGCGGTGAGCACGTCTCATCTAAATATCGAAGATCCAAATGACACGTTGGATGACGAGTTGGTTAGGATTTCATTTCCCGGCCTTCAACTTGTGCACATTTCTCTCATCTGACGACACTTTCTCAAACAAAATAGCGACATACACTTTCTCTGTCTATGGATTCCAGTTTTAGTACGTGGGGAAGCCCACGATCTGTCAAAAGCAAAAAAAAAATACAAAAATAAAATAAAGCACACAATTTCATGAGGTGAGTCCGGTAAGTGGTGACCCTGATGAGATGGGCTTTTTTTTTTGTTTGTTTGAATTTTTGGGAACTATGCACATTTAATTTCCACGAGTTAACAGCTGCAAGTGCGTGCAAATATACGGGGAGGACGCGGCGGCTAAGGGGCTCTACACGAGAGAGAGGCTAACACCAGTTCTGGGGCAGGGGGGTGGGGTGGGTGGGAGTTCAGAATCTCTTAGTCCCCTCAGGAAGCCAGAGTGAACTGGTCCTGCTCGCTGGGCTTTTTGACCCAAGCCCCCAAGCCGGCCTTGTGGAAAGCCTTGATGAGCGCCTGCTTGGCCGAGTGGTACTCGGCCGCCGCCTGCTTGGCGTCGTGGTACGAGGCCGGTTTGAGCACCTTGATCCGTAACACGGCGGACAGCTGCGGGGGGGCAGGCGAGACCACCGATCAGCAAGGGCATCGGAAAAATTTCCGCAACGATTGCCGTACGTACCTTGGAGTGCAGGCGCACCCAGCGGCTGTAGAGGGCGTGCTTGCAGAGGCGCGAGGCCCGGCCCATGTCGTCCTTGCCCGTGGTGGCGTTGATCACCTCCAGGCCTTGGTCGCCCACCGTCCAGTTGACGCTGAAGTTAGGCGCTTTGCCCGGCTGCCTGGCCTCGGCGTTGCTTATCCCTGCAAAAGTGGCGAACGCACCGGTCGGGCCGCTTGATCACAAAAAGGTTCCACAGTTGTTTGTCAAAATTCTTTTCTCACCGCTGAGAAGAGGTCTGTTGAGCGTGAACTGCTGGGGGAGGTCCTCGATATCGGCGATGCGCTGGTACATAGCTCGGGAGAGGTGGTCGGCGTGGTAGAGGCTCCCCAGGATGATGCTGGAGAAGTAGATGGGCTCTGTGAAGTAGCTCATCAGGGAGCCCTGGATGCCCACCACGTTCCACCTGCACCAAAATCCAGGAAATACCCTTACATCCATCTGCTGGAAATCCACCAGCTAATTATATCAACACTATTTTATTTTGGGGAGGCGGTCAATTTCCATTGTCAAATTTGCGGTTGTAAAGTGGAGAGGCGCGAGCAATATGTTGTGCTGAATGGCAACACATGTAAGATAAATGAGATATGATGCCACGGGCCAACGCGTGGTAGCGCACACAATCCCACCGAGGTATCCAATTTTTTTTTTTTAATCAAATTGCCCTGTATTTTTGTGCTGTATCATTAGCCATCGCTCCCTCGTCATTTTCCCATTGACATGCTCTGCCAAGCATCACGCTCCCGCCTCACTTGGAAGGAAAAAATGTGCGTGCGTGCACTAAAATGTGGAAGTGAGGGGGGGGATGGGCGCTTTTAAGAATAAGGCTCTGTCCCCAGTGTCCCCTATTTAGTGAGGCTAGTTCCGATTTGATCCCGTTACTCAGACTTTAGCCAGAATATTGTTCAGACTGCAGGAGCCACATAGAACATTTAAAAATAAATAAATAAGCAAAATTAGTAAATAAAAAAAATCAAATATGCAAAATTAAATAAATAAAATGAAATGCGCAAAATAACAAATAAATAAATAAGCAAAATTAAACAAAAATATGAGAAATTAACTATATAAATAAGCACAATTAAATAAGCAAATACAAAATATGAGATATTAAATAAATAAATGAAAATTAAATACGTAAAATAAATAAATGAATAAATAAAGGGGCGGACTTTAAATGCAAGCCTTTGATATTGAGTACTATACTCGTAAGTGAAGGCCAGGCTGCGTCATGAACTCAAAGCGATTGCAACTTTCTCCCAAGCGCGCCTGGCATCATCTGAGAGGGCCAATCAATCGTTACTCATTAACTCCAGTGTTGCTTTCTTGATAGAAGCTATTTTGCCCTCTACTGACTTAGATCCCTCTACATTTGACAAAAGGCGACAGCAAGACCCCAAAAAAAAAAAGTGCAATCGATAGCACACGTCCGACAAGCTGCAAGAGTAACGGCACCCTGCAAAACAGAACGGGAACAGGAACAAGGCGGGCTACACAGTAGCCGCGTCCTTCACTCGGCGTCCAATCATTCGGTGCACTGAGGCAAGGTATTACCGTCCCGAGACAAGAGTTATGGAGAACGTCAACGGTTTGCTCGGCAACGGGCAGCCTCGCTTCATCAACGGACGGCCCGCCGTCGCCTTGAACGCCGACAGGGACTAAAGACGCCATGATGGCCACGCGGAGAAAATGATGGACTCAGCAGGATTTACAGGTCCGGCCAACTTGATGGGAGGAGTAAATCTAGCTAAGGGGGAGACAGTGGATTTTTTTTCTTCTATGACAATTTGCTATCAGCGGGGGTGGGAGGGCAAAGTCATAAAAACACTTTTGCGTATCAATCAATCTTGACCTGGCAATCTTGTCGCTGCAGGACATGGTGAGAAGCCGCTCTCCCTGGAGGACGCCGTCCCACGTTTGGATGGTGTTACTGGACCTCACGGGTATGGTGCCCTCGCCCGACTCGATCTTGGTCCGAAGCTGACCTCTTGCTTTCCGATTGGGGTGTCTGTCTCCTTGGTCTGGAAGCAGAAGGGAAAGGTTGCAAATTGGAGGCAGAATTTAGAAACAGCTCAATGCTGAACACCATACTTTTGCAAATAAATTGATTTTTTCTTATCAAGTGTCGACTAAGAAGGAAAGCGTGTCTCCTTGACAGCTTTGAACTGGCCCGCTATTCAATTAGCTGGCTCGCAAGACATGAAAGTCGGCGGCTGCCTTGTGCTAGCAGCAAAAAGGTGCAAAACTGACAAGCAATTAGACGGCATCTGCTCGCACCCAAGACCGACGCCTCGTGTTTGGCCGGCTCCCTTCGACCGGAACTATTATACATTCACTATTGACAGCCCCCCCTTCCCCCCACCTTGTTGAGTTTGGTACTGCAAAGAATGGCATGAAGTGAAAACAAAAAGAAGCTGCCAGAAAAAAAACAGCAATATTTGCATATTCATCGGGTAATTGAATGTGGTTGTTCTTCCGTTTACCCAAACACGAGGGAGGTTAATCAGTCCGACAGTGAGGGCGGGTCGCCTGATAGACGCGAGCGGCGGCTAACAAAAGCGCTAATTAACGAAGCCTCCTATTCAATGCGTCGGATGCTTGTTGCGGCAAATTTGTAATTAAATTGAACCGAGCGGAAGACGCTTGCAATCTCGAGGATTACATTTAGCAAACTGTTGCCCGTCCTTATAAACATGTTGGTTAGGAGCAGGAATTGAAATTATTTTCCACTCACATTTGAGCTTTTTTTCCCATCTTAACTGGTCCAAGTGTGCCATTTTCAAAAGTAAGCCCCGCCCCCTCGTTACCTTCCACGCCGGCCTCGTGCGGGGAGAAGATCCTGGCGTCTCCGCACGGCGAGGTGCTGATGTAGAGGTGGAACTGAATATTGTCCTTAAGCTTGTAGCCTCCTTTGTCACACTGCACGAATATCGACTTGTGATGCTCTTCCTTGGTGCTGCTACGGACAAACGCGGATTATCAATTGAGCAAAAGGTTGCTGACGGAGGTTCCGACGAGATAATGGAAGGCGCGCGGGCTGACCTGAGGAAGAACTCCAGCTGAATGTAGAGGTATCTGATAAGCGAGCGTCGGGCGATGATCTCAGCGTGGCAGTCGTTGAGGGCCAGGCCACGGTCACTCATGTACTCACCGTTGATGCATTTGGTGCCCGTGGAAACGCAAATGACCTGCGCCTCTTTCACGTCCGTTCCTGTTTGGAAGAGACAGACCCAGCGGCTCAAACGGAACCATTTGTACACAAAATACACACACACACACACTCGTACTGTTGCTTGCCGCACAATACTTGGATCTACCTGTTGTCATGACGACGCCAGCCAAGACTTTCCGCCGCGCGTGCGGGGAAGTGAAGTTGTCTGTGAGCTCGCTGAACTTATCCACCACCAGTCGAGAGACGGCGTCGGCGAGAACCTGCAACCACATGCACGCACACGCGCACACGCAAATCTGGTGTCAAATCCGACAGATCGTGAAACACGAGCAGCGGTACCTGTCAGTGTTTGCCTTCGGCGCCAAACAGGAGCCAGAAAGTTGAAACAGTTCAACCTTAGCAGTTGAGGAAATTGTTCAACAATTAGGACAAGAGAATACGTAGTAGACTTCTTTTTGGTTCACACACAACGTAAACTGTCGACAGCTCCGATTTTCACCTAACGGCGGCGGTTCTGTGATGGTTCTGCGTCACGAACCTCGAAAATGCCTGCCCGAATATCTTTCAAGGTGTCTCTTAAGAGAAAAAGTCCGTGCGGTTCAAGCTCGAGCGAACAGAAGACGACGTGTTCTTTGACAGCCGCTAAGCTCTCGGCTCGGCGGCTAATGTGATAGAAAATGACGACCACACCTGGATGGACGCAAACTGATGAGATGATTAAAATATTACTTTGCCGCTAGCTTGGACTCAGCCGCTCGCAGTCGGTGTCCTTTAACTTTCAAGTGACAAGGTTATCGACGTGACTTCTTTGACAAAAAAAAAAAAAAAAATGCAAACATGACCAAAAATGCATTGTCAATAAAACGCCACAACATTTTGATCTTCCTACGACAAAAAAAAATGGCCCCACTCTATATTTGCGATATGTCGCCCCACCGTCCCCCTAGTGGTGGCTAGCGGCAATAATGTCTTACCTGCGGCAGGTGAAGCTGCAGTCCCTCCCTGGGGATGGGCTGCCTGGACGGCGTCTGGTCCAGTTGCATGTTGAAGAGCGCCGAGAGAGCGGCCTGCGCCGCCCGGGCCTTGGCTAGCTTCTTGTTGCGTCCCGAGCCTTCGAACGTCTGCGCGTCCACCGTCACCGACATGACAAAATTCTTGGCGTGACTCTCGCCGCTCTCGGACACAAAGTCATATTTCAGGCCCGGCCTGAGTTCATTGAGAATCATGACGGGGTTTTTGCCGCTGGCGGGGGAGCCAAAGGCCGAGGGAGGGGGCAGCGGCGCCTGGGCAAGGTTGCTGCCAGGCGGCGTGGGCAGCGGGTACTCCCCGAGCGAGTTCAAAGCGCCGCCGCCGCTGCCGCCGCCGCTACCGTTGGAAGCCACAAAGAAGGGCTCGTCGGGTACGGCCGGCGTCTCAAAGCCGTTGAAGAGCATGTCCGGGAAATCGGCTTGGTCGGAAGTGAAGTCCGTGTTGACGGTCAGCGTTCGGCCCATGGCCAGGTGCGCCTCGGAGGCGTTGGGGAACTGGACGAAGGAGCGCAGCGCTTTCTCGGCCGCGTTGAGCTTGGCCTTCTTCTTGGTGGGCCCCATGCCCTCAAAGGTCTGTCCGTTGACCTCCACCGTCATGACAAAAACCGGCGCGTGGACCGGTCCCGTTTGGGACAGCAGTTTGTACTGAAGACCCGGTTTGATTTCATTGAGCTGCATCAGGGCGTTCTTGGGCAGGATGGGCCCGGGCGTTTTCTTGCGTTTCTTGGCCCGGAACTTGGAGTGAGCGTGGCCATTGTTTCCCTCCTCCAGGGGGCGCTTTCGACCGCCCGGCCCGCTTCCATTGGGGAGCTGCTCGGCCACACCCACCCCCTCTTTGCAGGACACGTTGTCCAGGTTTCGGTTTTCCTTAACGTCAGTGCTGCTCGAACCTGCGGTGCCCAGAAAGAGTAACTGACAACGCCTTCGTTGCAGGACCTTGTAAATGCAAAATTTATAGATTCCTTTATCACTCTTTGGAACTGAACCAATGATTTGTGTTCCTGCAGATCGGACTCTCTCTCTCGACTCGCCATTTTAAGCATCACTAACGGTACGGCTAGCGAAACAAACGACACTTGAGAGTCTCCTACTGTATTGATCTAGAAACAATCGGGCGCTCAAAGTGAGAACAAAAACTTCAAGTCCTGATGCGCTACTGTGCTAACGTGCTAATACTCGACACCCGTACTATCTACAAACGGAGAGTTTTCATCCCTTTATGACGTACAGTGAAATTAAGATTATGAAATTATGTTCAAATGATGAATCAATTTAGCATTTTACTGGGAAGTGCCCCAAGGAGGACAACTTGAGGCTAAGGTTGTTAGATATGCTGGGGGAACACATATCACTGAGCCCAGTAAGCAAAGTGGATGGAATATTGGCAAAAATTTTCATTTATAACATCCTTCAGCAAAGGCTTGATAGGTTACTCCTTGCGGTACTCGGGAGAAAGAGAGGCCGCCGCAGTGTGCATGAGTGGGACTGTAGCTTGGGTTGAGGGAGTGCAGGGGAGGAGTGCAAGGGGGGGTGGGGGGGTGGGGGCGAGGACCAGGCAAAACGGGAGAGCACATCAAAACCGGGCAGAACCAGAGGACTCTGCCGATCCTAAAAACCTCGGCCGGGAACGAGCGTGACATCGAGCCCACCCTTCACCGAAAAAAAAAAAAAAAGGACAATAATGACACATCGTCGTCCAAAAAGGAGGAAAGTTTCAAATTAGCGGGGTCGTTGGTGTGAGCCCGTCCGTGTCTCCGAAATCCCCCGGCCCTCCCCCGGCGGTGTTGTGTTGACGTGCCGTTACCACGGCGATCAAATCGCGCTCATGTCTTAAGACAAGCCAAACAACAAAAGGGACTGCGCATTCATCGTTTTCGTGCACTGGAACAGGCACATGCGCTCCTCATAGTTTGCCACTTGACGAGAAAAGGAAAAATGTTACTCAAGGTCAATAGGTCAAATTAAATTCCAACCCAATGGAAATGAATATAAGCTTGATTGGTCACATACAACAATAATTGCGGAGCCTTCAATTCAATTTGGTTTCAACACAAATCAAGGTAGACCTGATCACAATGAAAGAACTTGCATGCAAATAGAAACAAATGGATTGCATGACATGCTTGCACGTTGACCAAAACGGGAACCAAAGCGGCGACTCAAAGCATGACGACGGAAGACCAAAACGGCGGAGAGCATCAACCAGGAGCCCATGCGCTACATTATGGCCGACCAAACAGCTCAAAACATTCACTGATGCATTACTTTGAGCTATTGTACTACAACAATTCTTAAATAATTATTTTTTTGTTTTATTTTTTGTATTAATTTTAAGTTCAATTTATTTAGGGAATTTTAACTCATTCGCTGACAACCCAGTTAACATCTTTGACTTCTATATCCGTCAATGGCGCCGAATGAGTTAAGAAGTTGAAATCTGTTTGTTGACGTGAAGCATCCCAGATGTACTGATTAACTTTTCCCTGTAATGTTGCCACCGTTGCACATGCGGGTTCGCACCAGGACAAGACGTAAACGTTCCAGAATGTGCCGTAGTTTGCTTCGATTTACGCCAAGCAGTAAAAAAAAACAAAAAACATGATTTGCTACTTTGGGGTTGTAATGATGACACGTGGGAAGAACATCAAAGCAAAGCTTGGAGGACATGCAAGCAAGCATACTGTGGAGCAAACGACACCAGAGCTGGGCCGGGCGGGCCGACTCACTCATATTCTCCTCCTCATCCATATCCATGGCGACGGGTTTGTCCTGACCTGAGAGCGGCCTGGGCGCCACAGCACCTGCAAACCAGAGGACAGGACAAGAGGACGGCTTGAGTGCCACCGGGATTGATTTTTGGATGGACCAAATTCCCATTCTGGCCCACAGCCACAATTTGTATCAAAATCGGAAAGCGGGAGTGAAAGAAATAGCGCAGGAAGCAGGACTCTGAACCCGTCACCATGTCAGAGTCAAAGCAGGCGCTACCAAAACCTTTTGAGGTCACCATTCCAAACTTAGGAGGGGGGACAAAAAATGGATGGATTGATGGAGCAGACTTACTGAACGTAAAGGCGGAAGAAAAATTGAAAAGCTGAGAGGCACAAAGATGGCATTATGCTCAGCGGCAGATTTTCTCTGGCGCTCGGCTCGCTGCCCCCGTTCGGCAGTCACACGCTTGCCCGCCTAAATGGGCTAATTAAGCTGGCCTAATGGTGGGTGACAGTAAATATGCTAGCACAATTATCACCCTATTAAAGATTCATATTGCCAGGTCTAATTGAAAATGAAAAGGTGGGGTGAGGGGGAGGGAGGGAGGGAGGGAGGGAGGGAGGGAGGGAGGGAGGGAGGGAGGGAGGGAGGGATGGAGAAGGTCCAGCCGAGTGGAACGCACAAGATTCATTTTCAATGCGGACGGACCTTTCTGTGCGGGAATTTGGTCTTTGAGCTGAGTTGCATCCATAGTAAAATAAAGTCAAATATAAAAATAAAAGAATTCAGATGCGGCCGCCGCGTTGTAGAATCAAGCGTGGGAGAAACTCACAGCTTTTGAAATGTCGCTTTAATTAGGGGAAAGAAGAACATACTTCATCTGAACTCCAAACTTCTGACTGAAAACTGAAGAGATTGAAAAATAAGACGGTTAAAGGTGGCCAACATGAGAAAGGCTTGCAATTTTTTCAGGTTCGAATGCATGCTGAGCGCCGTCTGGCTCCAAATGAACCGGTTGACACCACGTCGTCAGCTCGCGAGACGGCTCGCTCGCAGGTAATTCCGACTTGAGCCGCAGGAGGCCCGCAAAAAGAGAAAGATGAGAAAGAAGATGAAAAAGCGCTCATTTAATCTGCCACCGTCAGAGGGACTGTGGGGAAATGCAAGGCTTTTTCATTTGCCTCTCATCCACCCACTTGTGGCGCCACGGAGAACGGCGGCGGGAACGCCGAACGAGAGAGAGCACGACCGGCTGGCGGCGCGAGAAGGGGGGGGGGGGGGGCATCGTTGAGCGCTACGGAGGGGTGAAGGTGAACAAAGGCGAGAAAATGAGAAAGAGCCAAAATCCTATTTCGAGAAAAAGAATATCATTATGTCTGGGAAAAACACAAGACAATGAAAAGGTCTGCCCTTGGCCTGCTGCGAGGTTCAAACCGGCTCAAAAAATAAAATAAATATAAAATAAAATATAAAAAGAAATGTCAACGTGATCATTGCCTTCCCATTCATTTTTACGATCTAATATTTTCACACTCGATTACTCTTTCGATGATTCTGTTGATTCAGGAAACAGTCGTACTTTTTACAGTTATTTATTCCACCACAGCTTTGCAATTGGCAGCTTGTCGAAACTTGCAGACTAGTTTATTCGCGGTCGATGGCCGCAGAAGTCTGCCGAATCCAAAAATGGCGACGGGAGAGGGAAGGCGTCATATCTGACAGTCGGTCATTTATCATCGTGAAAAGGTGGAGGAAAGCCCAGCCGGAGTATCAATATGAATTTTGATTTGATGGCTTTTTGCGGGAGATTGCATTTCAAAGTCAAGGTTCGCCGAAGCGTGACGAGGAGATAGAGTGAGAGAGCCAGACAAAGGCCAGGTGTGCCGTGATGTTAAAGAACACGTTTGCTTCTTTGGGCTAACTGTTCAGTCAATGATCACAATGGATAATCCTTCATCAATAAAGTCAAGCACTTTGTTTTGGTCGCCGTGTCCCCAACTTAACTGCTGTTTTTTTATTTGTCTTATTTTTTACTTACGTTTACATTTCTGCTTGGTTACTACGCTTAAAAGCTAACGAACACTTTTGTTCTGCAGAGCTGAATGACAACGAAATTGATAAAAGGCTGCATGAGCAAAAGGGGGGGGGTGCAAATATGAGGCTGTGGGGGGAGAAAGTGGACAGAGACAAATGACCAAGGGAAACGGCGTGTGCAGGAGAGGCTGCCTGCCGAGGAGATGCTCAAATTATTATTTTTTCTGAGACGCTCCTTCTTAACGCGGACTGATCGGCCACCGGGCGATGCTTCTGAAATTCCAAATCCATGTCTCAAAACTACGAGTTGTTTTGAACCAGAAAGAAGAATCAGGTACATTTTTTGCAGAACCTTGTTAAGCATCAATATTAGAGCTTGGAGGACGACTGTCTGACTGCAGCTCACGGTCGCTCCCATTACGTTCGTCAATAAAGCTTTGGCAGCCCGCTGATGACTTCATGAAAGAAAAGCACATTTGATTTGCTCCTCGGGCGAGGTCTCCAGGTGCCCCGACCAACACGGTGGGCTCGAGGCCCGTCTGATTGAAAGTGATGGGCCAAGGTAGAGCGGGCCACCGAGTTCCGCCGCCCTGTCAGCACGCCCGCCCGCGCCGGCCTCATAGTCCATTATTCAATTTGGCAAGCCAATTAGGCTGCCAGAAAAGATTTGCCTCCGACCGGCGCGGCGGATAATACGTTCCCCTAAACGGCATGGTTTGCGCAGGAAGCCTTTTAAACTGGAATCCGGGTAGCCCGAAGTCTTCATTAGGGGGGGAAAAAACGCACTTCGGACATTTTGAAACTAAATCAAAGAAACCAGGCGGAAATGAAGAGCACGCCATTCGGGATGAAGTGGAGCACTTGTTGTTCGGCAAAGACCCGAGCATAAACGTCTGATTGTGGCCAGTGCGCTCTTAAAAAGGAAACTAACTCTTTGACACTTTTCCCTTTTTTGTTGTTGTTTTCAAGGTTGCCGGCTGCCGTAAAATCCACACCACAGTTTATGAGCTTAAAATCATCTTTGGATTCTACGGGAACTAAAATTGATACACAAAAGGAGCGGACAGGTTGTACTCGAGACAGCGGAGTGGACTGGGTTAAAGGTCATAACAGGGTCCCGCCTCCATTAACAAGTTGAAACACCTTGATGGAATGCCTGAATGCGACCTCGCTCTCCCGGTGATGAACGGATGACATTTCTGTCGCCCTCCCCGTGATGGTTCACCTAACTAGCATTAGCAGCTAGCCCAAAGGAGCGCTTCAAAAACTGGACTGACACCACAGCAGTGCTTCCCGACCACCTGGTACCGGTCTATAGGTGAATGGCCAAAACCTGAGACGACACAATTCCTGCTTGGTTGGCGCTTGTCTTGGAGGAAGATGAGGGAGGCCAGCAAGGTGCGGCAACAGAGCCGTGTAATGCTGATGGATGGAGTCAGTCACACAGCAAACGGAGCTCAAGGGAGGATCGGGGATGGGGATGATGGGAAGAAGAAAAAAAAAAAATTTGCTGCCTCAGCAGCGGCGGGCTTATTTGGCTCAATGCAGCCGCTGATGAGATGAGGGGAGGGGAGAGTGGCAG
Source organism: Syngnathus scovelli (assembly GCF_024217435.2). Lineage (NCBI taxonomy): Eukaryota > Metazoa > Chordata > Actinopteri > Syngnathiformes > Syngnathidae > Syngnathus > Syngnathus scovelli. The sequence continues at coordinate 17,637,216 of NC_090854.1, read as the reverse complement.
CTATCAAAGGCAGCCTGCCGGACCATCCGGCCGCTGGGATTTGGACACCTTTCCCACCTTTGCTCTTGGACTTAATCCCCGGAGGAGCAAACTCCCCCCCCCACCTCTCGACTTTGTCACCAAAACTTTGATAAGCTTAAAGGCAAAAGATAACTGCTATACAGAATTACAAATATATAAACTGGCAGAGCGTAAGAAAAACGCAACGGTCACCTATAGCAGTGGTGTTTCGGAGCCTTGTTACTTCAGCTCCGATCATTTCTGTCGTCCACATCTTTGGGAAGCGATTACTTCTGCAGCTCCAGTATTTAGAACAATTCGAGTTCTTTTTTTCCCCTTTTCCCCAATTGACACGTGGTAGACAACAAAGCTTTTTGACATCATTCATCATTATGACAACATTCCTTTAACAGAGATTGATTAAATTATTATGATATAATTATTATCTAATTATTTTTAACAACAGACTTTCATTGAATATTCTTGACTGATTGTTTGGAATTCATACAAAAGAGCAATCATTTAAATATAATTTTTTTGGTCATGTTTTGTCACTGCTGGGACTAATTTATTTATTTTTTAATAATTTTGCCGCATGCAGTTTCATTTCTGCATTGAGGTATTTTATATATCAACGTCCAAGTCCAACACAAGTACAACCCAACGAAACCCTGGGAGCTTTTACCTTTGCGTTCCGAGCGTTTCTTGCGCCTCCTCTTGAACCTGCGTCGGACCAGGCAATAGTAGGAGCCCGGATTGTGCACAGCGGCGGCGTCGCTTCCGAGAGTCATGGCCGTCTGGCTCGCTAAGTAACAGCCGACCGGTGTTGCCACCCGACTGCTCTCCCTCCACACCACTTTCAGGCAACTGATCACACCTGAAGCATGTCTTTGGATCCACTCTGTTCACCCTCCCCAACTCGCTCCCTCTCACTCTCTCTCCCCTTCCTCTCCGTGTTCTCGCCTCGTCTGCCCTTTTCATACAATTACTATGATACGCCAGTGCAAGCTTGACTTAAAGGAGGCATTCTGCAGAAACAAAGACCCCGCCCCTCCCCCCCAAAAAACTGATTTCTAAACAAATAAGTGGCTGCTAGGCTGGGATAGTATCCAGAGCCACTTTTCAAGTGACTACCCCAACATCCACCATGTGCCTGCCATCGTACACTAGTAAAATAAACTAATAAAAATATCTAAAGCAGTGTATAATTTTGTTTTTAAAAAGTGCAGCATCGCGTGAGGATAAAATGTTAGGGAAATAAATGACTGAACTTCAAAATTAAATACCTGCTCAGGTTCTCATTACATTACGTATGATATGTTGATGTCATTATGTATATTAAAACCAAATGGCAAAAAAATATGTTGCTATTTTATTATTTGTAATGTTTCATATTTGCAGTTTTGAAATTTGTTTTCTTCATTCACCGTTAGGGAGCATTTTGGTTTCTTCCCTCATGCAGTTCATCTTGAACACAATGATACTCTGGCGCCCTCTAGCGGCTTTACGACAAGCGTAACAATTGCTTCCGACCAAGAAAATGGGGGACAAGTTTAAATGTTCACCTTTTCAGTAAAAATCTATTTAACTAAATCAGTTGATTAAAAAACACTCACCTTTAGTTCCGGTTGAGGTTCTTTTGCAGGTCTCGGTAAGAAGGGAACCTGGTGGACACAGAACATATGAAAAAAAAAAGTCAGTAAGAAACATGCAAAAATGGCAATATCGCTATTTGAAACACAACCAGATGTGACTTGCACATTTGCAGGTCATCTTATAGAGCTGCTTTGCTTTTCTTTTCTTTCTTTTTTTTTTACATTATGTGCAATATATTCATGAGATATTTTTTGATAAGAGGGAATTCCAAATAAAAGCCTGTAGTAAAACTTGGACAGCGGCCTTCTAAGTCGGTTCAACTGCGGGCGTCCTATTTTTGGGTTGGAGCGGAAAAATAACAGCCATTGACAAAAACAAGCTTCTAAAAGAGAGCGACGGGCGGTTTGGGCAGGGAAGCCAAAGACTGCGGTGGAGAGGAGAGGAGAGAAGAAGAGAGGAGAGGAGAGGAGAGCCCATCTGTTGGCACGCTGCATGCACCACAAAAGCGCAAAACACTAAAAATAGACTCAGCGCTTCCACTCGGAGACTTTGAGACCTCTCTTACGGACATACAAAAACAAGAGAATGGCACGCAGAGGGCTGACCTCCGCCAAGGTGGAACTGTTATTAAAGGGGGGGGGGGGGGGGGGGATAATTGTGTTTGTTTGTTGGTCCATTGCTGCAACTAGCATGCAATTTCACTGTCAGCTCTTTTTGAGAAGATAAAAATGGACCTCAAGGCAAACATTTTCTTGGCAAGATGATCAATGTTGATCATATTGCACGTGTGGAATAAGATTTTCATCAGATCTTTATCCAGTAGCGCCCCCTGCTGTCAGCTGAAACTGACAACAAAGTGCCCTCGGGCTTGCAACTGTGACGCTGGCAATGAGGCGGATGAAAAAAGTTGGATTCATCTGCTTAATTCTTATTCTGCAAACACAGATTTTCCTCTGACGGATTATCTGGCCAAACACCAACAAGGTTAAGACAAAAAAAAAAACAGTAAAATAGAGCTTTGGCGTCTATATGCGTCAATGGTCGTGAATGAGTTAAGCGAGCGTGAAACCTAATGACAGGACGGAATGTTTTAATTGTCATTGCTCCTCGTTGTGTGACGTTCGAAACCAAGTGGGAGCAACCAAGTAAGTTCCAACTTCTAAAATTGTGTCTGGGAGCCGAATTTTTCGGCATTTGCATAATGACACAGTCCCAGATTGCCCACAACTTGAAGAACATGTTATGTTTAAGTGCAACTACTTTGGGAACAATATTGGAGTTAAAGCAAGCCGCATTTTGACCACTTTCAAGTCTTAGCGACAAGGGGGAACGAGATAACGTGTTGATTTATATTGCTCTTAATGGCATCTCGTCGCCGCTGACCTTCTTAGGAGACCGAGGCCGACTTGAGTGCGGCAGGTGGAGCGGGAGCTGCATTTCATTTGACAGAGGTGCTAAAAACGCTATGGAGACACTCAACTTGAAGAGGGGCAATGAAGGGAGGGAGGGAGGGCGAGAGAGAGAGCATGTGTTTGTGTGCGTCAGTGCAAACTCCACTGGCGGGCTTCAGCAACAAATTAGGCCAATGGCCGGGTGAGCGGGCACTGGCTGCACACAAAGCCGCTAACGAGGGTCCCAACAAGCCATTAAACAATGCCAGGCCGGCTCCGACGCTGACCTACATTTGCCGGCAAAGACACACCCCGGGAGGGACGCTGTTTTAATTAACAACATGCTCTATTAAATGTGCTTGTCATGCTTTCGTTATTGATTGCGTGTGTGCCGCTGCGTTCGGCTCATCGCACGAAACAATTGAGATGAAGTGGCCGGCAGTGTTTTTGTTGTACTTGCAAGTGGCCAGCAGAGGGGAGCACTGCGTCAATATTAGTTGCATGCTAGTGGTTTCGTACTCCAGGCAGCACATCATTTTAGTCCAAAACTGATGACTGAGATCAATCTTGACCTGTTAAACTTTTCACATGATATGTTTTGCACATGCACTTGACATTTTAATTCAGTGCCAGCGGGTGGCTTTACCAAATGATTTAAATCATTCTTAAAGAGTTACAATAAAGACGATGACATCAGGCTTATTTCCTGCAGAAATGCAACTTTTTTTTGTGCAAGGTTTTAATTTTACTGACACCTCAGTACTGGACAGGCCCGCATAGGGATCTGCAAAAAAAAAAGAAAAGAAAAAAAACCCTCAAGACACGAGGGAACTAAGCAAGCACAAACACACAATGTGAAAAGTGCTGACAATGCAAAAAAGGTCTCTGTCACATCCTGGACACACATGCGAGTGTTCACAGTGACTCACTGATAGGAGTTCCTGAGTCAAATGACAAAAGTTTTCACTTCAAGGAGACATTTTTAAAGGCCATGTATACAACAAATGGCTGTGTCATAAATTAGCATCCTAATTTTCCTCAAATGTTCTTTTACGTGGGAGGCCTTCTGAAATTCTACATGTGCAAGCACTCGCATGTCAAAGTTAAAAGGTCAACGATAATAAAAGACGATTTGCAGCAAATTTGGAAAAGGCTCACCGAGCAGCCATTTGAGAGACAGAACCAAAACTTAACTCAAGTGTGATTATAAAATAATAAAAATAAATAAATAAATAAATAATAAATAAATTAATAGGCACACGGCACTCTGGTGTTTCCAAAACGTTGACATCATTTAATTGCTTTGCCCTTTCTACTCGCGTCCGCGAGCACTTTCCTTTATTACCAACAACATGGCGGGCCTTTGACAATCAGTCGCGAGTATCTGAGCCAAAGACGGCGAGCCAGCACTACTTGTGCGTATTTATCACGCCGTTTACTGCCGTAGCTTGCCGGTGAGAGAGCCACTTATCAAAACCGATCGGACCAGACGACATTAGTTGGACCATACAGTAAATAACGCTATGTAAACAACATCCATTATCAGACACGCGCGACCAGGCCAAATAAGGTTCGCTCGCTTTCTCTACAAGTGCTTGCCTGAAGAACGTTACTGTACATGAGCACAAAGGCGGCAGACAAAAGAGAGTTTGCAGAGTCTACATTGTCTCTATCAGGGGCTTTCCAAACTACGGGCCTAGGGCCCTTTTGGGGCCCACGGTCCAGAGCTTTAACAACATTTCTCTTTATAAGGATGAGTTAAGACTTTGGGCTGTTTCAAGGTCTGATTTGTCAACATCACATCACAACTGATGCACAAATAACTGCCATCAGCTAACTACAGATGCTTCTTGTTTTGCTTTGTAACATGGATTTTGGATTGGGCCAGGGGCAGCTGGCCAACAGAGGGCACTAGAGAGTCACCCCACAACTCACCACAAATCATCAAAACATATTTACAAATATATGTATAGCTATTTTTAGATATGACTTTATAGTTAGTATTATTAATTTATCGTTTGTAAGGTGTTCCTGTCTATCTTTTCATGACGACTTTGATTAAAAGCTGCACTGCTCTCACTATTAAAGCATGTTGGGGCACATCCCCAAATCCAAAACTATTTCACCATTATTATAACCTGTGAAAGAGCAATTTTTTCAAATAACTAAAAAAAAAATCCAAATGGTGCCGCATATGTTTTCCAGGATGAAATCATTGGTGCACGCTTACTCAAAAGCGACAGAAACAGAAGCCTGCTTCTGTTCAAAAGTATCAAAATAGGAATGACTTAATTCTTCCTCTGGGGCTCCTGGCTGGGTGCGGCCCCCCACCCCGCCCCCTCCTTGCCATTACGGGCACATTTGAGGGTTTGCTTGCTAATTGAGCCGCTCTATCTTGATTTTGCCTACAGGCATGCTTGGGAACAATGGGCCAGTCTGTGTGGAGTCCCTCTGGCAGGATGCATACCTGAGGGCTAACGCCAAAGCTCTTAAAGAAGGGGGCCCGGATAAGAACAGTCACATGCTCACACGCAAGGCGTCGTCACAGTCGTTTTATCAAGTGCCACCTTTGAATTTGTTACATTTTATGAAAAATAAAACGTCCCCACGAAGGTTTTCAGACGAGCGGCGAGCAACATTTTGCTTTATTTAAGATTTGGGTGGGAAGAAAAAAAAACTTGACAGGGCTCCCTAGTATCTTTTAGAACATTCACTTTAAGGTAATACGTTAGTTGCCAGTTGCCGTGGCAACCAGGGCGAGCGGGCTGACCTTGCAACTCGCGTGGTCGTGAGTTTTACTGAAAACTAAGCAAGCTTCGAAGAGTTGCAGGAGAAAACTGGCTAGAACTTAAATGTGGACTTCTCGCCATGGCTTAGCAGTGAAGAAAGAGTCTTGAATAACATTTGCATCAGAATGTTGTGTACAGCCGTGCACAATCTGCCATCCAATCAATACGCTGACAACATTTCCACAGCGGCGAAGCACAACGGCATACATTTCATCTGCTTTAATAAATGTGATTAGACCTCCCCGCCTGTACCTTCTCAAAGACAGTTCATCTTGCTAACCCTGTTCCTGCTGCTCTACTTATTAGTATTACCAAATCAGTGGCAACTAACTTGACATTTGCTTTCCGTCGGTGTCTTATGAAATGTGCGCCTGTGCAAAGCAGTTTTTGGTTTAGAGAAAAAAAAAGAAAAGAAAACACGAGACCAAGAAGAAGCTCATTGTTCAAGGTTATCAATCAGTCAGGAGAAGGCTACAAAAAAAACTCAGCTAGTCGCTTCCAAGTGAGCTCATGTTTAAACATTCCGACTGAAACGTAGCTTAGCTGTCAGCGTGTTCACCGTCTAACGGCGTCTGTTTGTTGTTCGTGATCATCGCGGTGACGTCTGTGAACATTCTATTCTGCTCCAGAGATTTGCCAAAAACAACCGGTAGTCCATTTCTTCCAGACTAAAAGCTAAGGCCATTTTTTTTTTGCTGAGTCAGACCCCGTCATTGCTTTCTGTTTTTTCCATTGCGTGAGGCGGGCGGGCGGGCGGGCGGGCGGGCGTTCGTTCTGATGCCACTTGACGACATCAACTTGCATCAATTTGCGGTCTCAGACAAAGCCGTGTGCTTGGGTGGCAATTTGTTCAACACGCCCATTTGAAGGGTTCCACTCTCTTGGCTGAGGCCCACCGACCGACCGACCGCTCGACTGGCAAAATGGCCGCCGTGTGAACTAGCTGCGGCTATTTCCCGGTATTCCTTCTGCATTTACTTGCTGAGCAGGCCAACATGGGTACAGAGCAGTGGGGAAATAAAATAAAATAAAATAAATGATGGGGACGAGGGATATAATCTCTGGAATAACCTTGACTTTGCTTTCTTTGAATGTGAAAAGTGCAGAGCCAGGCACCGACCCAGAAACAAAGCAACCTGAGGCCTCGCTCGGCACGCTCCCTGGAGGCAAAAGCCTTCATCTATGTTGACATCACCAAAAGGGGAACTCGTCTGTCTTTCTTATTCTACTGGTTGGTTCTGGTTTCAGACGACTCTACGTGGACAAAAACCCAGGCGATGGAACTTTGTTCACTTTTCCTATCGCTCTCATAAAAGCGCTTCGGGCTTGCCCACAGTGCTTCTATTGACAGAGACCAAAGAGAGGTGCTCAAAAGTAGGACGAGCCATATTGTGTTTCCCTCTTTGTGTCACAAGAGGATGCAAAATAAAAAGTATCCTGAAAGTAGGCCACATCGACTTCCTTTAGCGCTTAGCTTTCGTGACTCGCAGCCGTTGGGCCAATAACTCTGACAATCAGGGGATGGCGCAGTCACGCCGCTACGAGTTGGTGACTCACCATCGTTGCGAGCGGCTGGGGCTCATTGACACGGGCTCCGTCATTACCATTCCCGCACTCAAAAGTGGGACAAACAAGATACAACAAGCCGAATGAGCCGCGTGAAGTGATCGAATCCGAGCAATTTTTACAAGCAACGAGCGGGAACGGAAATTGTGATGATCATCGTGTGGAGAGGGGAGCGGTCGGGCAGCCAAACAGAGTGTAAATAAAATAAATAAATGAATTGATAAAAAAAAAAAAAAAAAGATGCAGGTCTGCAAAGGAATGCAAATTCCTTTTTTGCAACAATGGCCTTGCGCCATTTAGTCAAGACATAACTTCTCATGGTGAAGGTATTTCAATGGAGTGAGCGAGTGCTCTTTCAGTCGTTTAACGCCAAGAGCTCCTTTCTGGGAGCACAAATACGTTCTGAGGCCAACTGGAGCCATTTTTCCTCCAAGTCATCAAAGGGCACATTCTCGGATGTGGCGGAAAGATGATCCCGAGTGACTTGTGTCATGCATGGAGAATCGTTTTTTACAAAGAAGCAAGTCTCATCTCCAACCTTTAACCCGGGAGGACTCAAAGTGTAAACAAGAAGCGACATTTTTGCCGTTCGCTGGTGTTGCTTTCATCGCGCCGGGCCAGAAAGCACGGACGGCGAACCGAGGCATGCATGATGCAGATGCGCCCGTGGCCTCCTGGCCTCCATCTGCGCATCTCCCCCGCCCCCTGCTTTCTCATTTTGGCTTCTTTCCTTTTTGGGGGTTCTTTTTGCTCTTGGTGGCCGGCAGCAGAAGTTTGCGGTTGCGACCGACGGCGCTTATGTTGGAGTGTGTGCGTGTGCGTAATTATACCTTAAGCGGTCCAACTTGGGTCTGCTTTTGATTTATGAGGATCAAATAAGACACCGGGATATAAAAATAATAAAACGCGGCTCTGGTGAAAAGCAACATTAGTGGAGGCCAATGAATTGGGACAGAAAAGTCAAACCATAATTGAACGGAATGGCTTTTTTGTGGAACTACAGTTTGGCTGTGCTGGTGTGTGCCTAAACTGTCATTACATTGTTTTCTTGCCGCACCAGCGTCTCTTCATAAAAGCCAGTGGAAACCAGAGCCGCCATCCCAAGGGCGGCGAGTCGGGACAGGGGCCAACCATTGATTGAGCTCGGCCGATTTAGCTTCGCTACGCATGGAAACGTAAATTGGAGGCTATCATAGGACACGCTGAAATAGCGGACAGGTCTATCCTCGCCTGGGACCGTGTCAGAGGAAACGCTTTGACCTTCTTGGACTTTGCGGTGCCCGCTAAAGATGATAGGAGCATCAACAATGAAGGAGAGTGAAAAAAAAAAAAAAACAGCACACAGATCAATATTGTCTTTGTTACACAAGCTGGGAGTTATCAGAAGCCCACATCGTTGGGATCACAATGTACGCGCGAGGACAAACGGGGGAAGAAAAGGGATCTCAAGCGCATCAGAGAAGAAGCACTTCAATCATGCGGTTACTCCCTTATCGAAACCACAGCGAGATAGGAATCGGGCGGCCACAGTCACAATGGAGAGAAGAACACATGAGCGCACCGTCATTACTTTCCCTCAAGGACTACTGTGGAGAAACTCAGGCGGATCTTTTTCTTCCTAACTACAAACCTCTGAAGCAAAAGCTTGTCAAGAGAGCTCAGTTGATAACTGATAGAATAAAATATTAGAAAATATTATTACATAGATAAATAGAAATAATGTGAATATTGTAAATTTTAATTTGTGCCGTATTTAAAGGGATCACATTGTTGTGGTAAATATACTAGCTTCATTTTAACATAGCCCCCGATAAAACCTGGGTAGCTTAATGCTAACAGACAATGCAAAACTCAGTTGACAGGCTACCAAAACTAGCATGTTGTGTTATAAGCAACAGAAAGAGCTGCAACGCAGACAATTTTCATCATTGGATTGCGTTAGCGATAAATAGCTTGTCAAAATCGCAAAGTAGACACAAAACATTTGAGCCTGTGCTGACTGACCTCAAGGTTTTCCAATCTTACCAGATTGTACAGACAGACTCAAGGCGCGCTCGCCAGAGTGACGGAACAATCAATTAGCGAGACTTTCTCCATCATGGCTCCTTAAGTGCATCATCACTTCATTGGTGACAGCACTAATCAACTGCGGTACCCGAGGGTGTCCGAGAATCAAGTCGTCACCGTGCACGTTTTGTACATTGGAACTTGTGAATGGAAAGCGAAAGGGAGGGAGGACAGGGGCGCCATTGTGCGTGCTCTGTGACAGCGGCGTGTTACAAATGGCTCAAGGCATGTTTATATAACCGCTTTCCGAAACATTGCACTAATGATGACATAAGAGCAAAAAAGAGGCAGAGAGTCGTTACAAAACTCAAAAGCGTAAACAACAATGGTCCCGATTCGCAATTAGCCTCGCAAAACAGACGGCTGCAAAAGGACGGATGAGATGAGCGGCGGGAGAAAAAAGCAAATGTTTGACGTGAGCAGACAGTGAGGTCACGAGCCGCTCGCGAGCTGCCACAGCCCGTTTTGCTCGGAAGGTTCTCGTTACTGCAAACACATGGCGCTAACAAGAGAATAATACAATGCAGCTTGCCAAATGTTTGTTGCTTCGCTGGCCAACTAACAACCTCTTTTCCTTCCTTCCTTCCTTCCTTGCTTGCTTCGACAGTCACTTTATTTAACGCGATGCCATAAACACGTCAAGGCCCGGCGCGCTACATACGAAGACAAGATGGAAAAATAGCTCCGCACGGACGAGAAGAGACTTTTGTCGTGCGGTAAACAGGAAAAATCCATCAGCGATCTTTGGAATCATGTCGAGGGTCAAGCGACGGGACGTCACGTCGGCTGACGGCACCAAAGTGCACGAAAAAGATGCCATCAAATTGATGTCGTTTTCCGCATTCGTCGTCACAGGCCATCAATTTTTCAGATATTGGCTTAGCTGTCTCAACTTTATCACGCCACGTTGTACCGTACATACGTTTTCAAAAGAAAAACCTATAATGGCTCCAGGGCGGGGAGCGCTCTGGGGAAAATGAGCTTCAATATTTTAGATGTTTCCTCTAAAAGGGTAAACCGGCAATGGTGCATGACCGCATTTGATGGAACCGGAGCACAACGGCCATTAAGTTGCAGTGGGCAGAATCCTCACATCTTTTCAGCAAATTTGTCATTGGTTAAATAAATAAATATATACATATTATTATTATTATTATTATTATTATTATTATTATTATTAAATACTTATCTTTTTTTCACAATTTTAATACAATATTAAATAATACAAGATGGCTGTCTGGCCAGACATTGGACACTGCAGTGTAAATCCAGTCCCACTTCCGACTCCCTTATTGTTTTCTCAACTTGTGTGGGAAATCCGTCTAATCTAATTAGGAGCACAAAAATGTGTCCGTCACTCTGTCTGCTGTTGGGGGGAAAACAATCGCATATACGTAATGGGCTTTTGCTCAAAATAGCCGCGACACAGCTTGAAAAAACAAAGATAAGGGAAGGGCGCGCTCTGCTCTCCTTTCTCTCGCCAGGCTTCAGTGGAGCCCGCCCGCTCGCCAACGCCATTTACCACCCCAATGAACAACTCCATGCCATGTAACCCGATACCTAGGTCCCTTTTGCATGTTGACTATTTAGACTTCCCAAAGTGCCAAAACTGAAATCTTAAATAAAATCATTTTTACACTTCTGGGTGAAAAGGGAGTATTATTATGAATAATGATAATATTACTATAATGATATATTATATTTTTTTATTAATAATAATAATAATTTTCAAAGTTGTGTAAAGTTGACTTTTAAAGAGTCATAGTGGCCACGGACGAAGGACATTGCCGTATGTAATATGTCTTTAAGCAAAGGTCAGACGTGACAGCATGCTGTCCTGTGAATAATGCATGCCTATGCTTCGGTAAATATTCAATGATGAAAAAAAAAAAAAAAAAAAAAGATCATGACCTTGAACCTTCTGTTCTTCTTGGAAATGAGAACCTTTGTTGTCTCTCTGCCATTTTTAAAGCCTTGCAAAGAGAATTGAGAGATTTGATGATGCGTGTTTGAAAGTATTTGCTGAAAATTTCAAGTTTTCCTGATTTTGGGGCTCTCGCCTAAACGGCGCCGGTGTTGGAGAACAGCGCGATTTCCCCCCATTTTTTGGAATCATTCGGATTGACCAGGTTTGCGAACAACGCACTCGTTTGCGCTGTGTTAAATTGAAAAGACATATTGACACTTTACAAGGACTTTGATAAATTGCAATTTAATAAAGTGAGACAGCAACGGCGCTTCTCTGCCTGCCAACACACACACAAAGGCGCTAATGAATGACTCATCAGTGCTAATTTTAACCGCGCGAGCTTGAGGAAACCTTGCGAAGGCAGTACGGCCAAGCCTGGTGCCAAATTTGGTGACGCCGTTGTGAAGGAAAATGGCAAAATCCTTCCAGAAAGGCTGCCATTTTGTCTTTGGAGCAACCAGCGGAAAATAGGAATTCTTCAGAGTTAGTGCACTGACAATACATTATGAAATTCATTCAAAGTGAAATTGTTCTCAAACGGTGCCTCGTCACACAAAAATACAATAAAATAAAAAATAAAAAATTTGATTTAAAAAATGCAATATAATATAATAATAAAATACAAATGAAATTAAAAAAAAAAGATTTGTAAGGTGTATTAATGTTCTGAATTCAGTTCTTACGCAATGGGCATCATTTCAGAAAAATGTGACACCAAACTTATGCCATGATGCAGTCATGTTGAAAGTTCCCACAGCCGCAGGGGGAAAACATCACTCCACATCACCAATGCTACTCAGCCAGTGCACCAAGTTAAAAACAACACACACACACACATACACACGCGCGCCTGCACTTGCAGCAGACTACTAAAACAACAATAAATTGTGAAGGCCCGCAGTGGTGACAAGTTGTTTATGTGCGAGATGGTAATGCTGATGAATATGATGGAGATTTTTGTCTGGCACCTCACTTGTGTTGAAATCTCACATTTGTGGACCACCACGCTCGCCCTTTCCGTATACAAAGTCGGACCTCGAATCGTCAAACCTCGTATGTCCAAATATGGTCAATTGCAGCTGCTTTCCATACAGACGCAGCATTTAATTGTAATCTTACGATTAGGTGAACATTTTGGAGCCACATTTGAAGGCAGCGGCGGCACTGTAAGAGCTCACGTCGGGATTATCCCAGCTTCAACATAACATTTGCGCTCGGCGACGCTTGCTCGCCGCCTGAGACGTCGGCGATGAGGGCAAAGTTGGGCCAAAAAACACAAAAAGAGCTCAAGCGTGCACGACGACTAACATACAGCGCATGAAGATGAATATTTGACGTGGGTTATCTCGCCGGTCCTTACGTAGTTGAATTGAACACCACGCGGGATGTCGACGTGCTTTCCAGGACTGAACGAGGGGCTTTGCGTCATTCGCCTGGTTTAACTCGAATATTCTGATGAGGTGAAGGCGCGTCGCATCAAATGAGAGCGTGTTTACATTTCTCCACAGGTTAACAATTATGCAAACCAGAAAGAAGAAAAAAAATTGCTGTAATTGTCGAGGGCCTCAAAATTACGAATCGCAATGAACGATAAGGTGCAAAAAGTGACAGGATGTAATTTGATTCTCAACCCTAGACGGCATTTTTTTTCCTTCAGCCCTTTGCCGTGCGCGTGCACACGGACACACTGGCCTGCCCATTAATCAGCAACTGCGGTAATTAGACTAATTCCGATGTGTAATCTGATCAAGGTGAAAGAGCTCAAATCATAACCTTTCCGTTGAGCTGCCTTGGAAGCAGTGGGGGATGATATGATAATCACATTTCAGTCAATGGCTTATAACAATAGGAATAAAAACAGATGGAGCTTATTTCTGCGTACAGCACAGTTTTTGTCATTTTTTGAATATATGAATTTCCAAAGCGCAATTGATTTACGATACGTGCATGCGACGTCACTGGGTTGTGACTGGCGCGTTGCCAGGAATCGGTCTGCCATGCATTTGATGTTTAATGCATCTCGCAAGCCCGCCTCGTGATTTATCAAAGCAGAACGAGGATTACAAGCGACATATTAATGCAGCTTTGCTATTGTTGAGCCAACGTCCTCGACCCGCCCCTCCGGCTCGCGCAATTTGCGCACGGCAACACAGATGTCAGTCGGGAATGAATGGACGGCGTCGGCGACAGCGGGTCCCAACGAGGCTGGGCCTGAATGACGCCATTGTTTTTGCATCTGGCCAGCGCTCCCATGGCCAGGTTTCCAAAACAAACGCCGCCTTTGATACTGGATCCATCTGCGTCCTGTCTGGACGGACGGACGGACGGACGAGTGGATGCAAGTGAGGAACTTGCCGGTGCAGATAGCGCCGATAAGAAGGTAGCTGAGGCAAGCCCAGCGTGGGCAGAAGGGCGAGGAACAACATATTCATTCGGTAAATAGAAACACTGCCCGCCTGCGGTGTTGTGACTGACTGACTGCATGGTGACAAAAAAAACATAAGCTGTTGCAAATCTGAGCTGAGAAGCAAAAAGAGAGAGGGAAAAAAAAAGAACGATTTCTGCGAAATGCACCAAAAGCCAGAACAAGCCACAAGACGCTGAAGCGCATCCAAGTTAGAAAATAGCAACCGAGCCGGCCACACACAAATTCGACTCTCGACCTGACATCCACATTATTTTGGGATCCGCGCGCTAAAGGTGTTTTTCCCGTCCTCCGACGGCTTTCTCAAATAATGACGTAAATGAGTCACAAGAGAGGAAAGACCGGCGACGTGCTCGGAATAATTGTAGATAAATGGATTCCCACGCTGCGTAATTATCCATGAGTGACGGCTTTGGGAGTTTGGCGAATAACAAAGCAAAGAGTGACAAGGAGGCGCAGAGGAACGAACGAGCCAGAGAGAGCCGGGCTCCCCTGATGTTTCTAAAAATAGCCACGATAAAGCAAAGACCCTCGGAGTGGCCCGCGCAACAGGGACAACCATGCCTGCGTATTGAATCCAAATTGAGCCAACGTGAGTAGCTTACATCACGATAGCATCGGGAGCCCTGCGTGAGCCGAGGAACGTTTCGAACGAGCCCGAGTGCTTCTCTGCCGGATTGGGGTAATTAACAAGAGGCGGCGATGTATCTGCAACAAACCCTGCTGCGTGCTCCACTTTTACAGATTTTGTTTTGAGTCATTTCTGTCCTCCGCTACGTGGCAACAGTCCCAAAGATATCTCCAGTCGTCGAGCAAATTATTTGAAGCGCTCATTATTCCCGCGCTTCATTTGGAAGTCATATTGCGTTGAATAAAAAATGAAATCAAAGACCGCTCACCCTTCCGATGAGTCGTCAGGGAGACGCCACTTTGATTTTCCAATCCCTTGAAGTCAACCTGTTAAAAACAAAACAAAAAACTGATTATTAGAAAAAGATAGAATGACTAAAATGTCAATACACCGACTGCGGTATGATTTATTATTGAAACTGGCTTGAGAGTTTCCGAGATGAAGTTGTGAGACGATGTGAGAGAAAAATTAACAAGTCACATTTCAACAAGTCCATTTGAATAACTATTCTCTTAACATGACTTCCCGTAAAAGATGTCATTGTCTAAAACATTGGTGTCAAACTCAAGGCTCGGGGGCCCGTCACATCATTTTATGTGGCCCACAAAGACAAATTGCGGATTGACTCCATGTGTCAATAATAAAATTGCAAATTGTTTTCCCTTTTAAAAACTACAGATATTGCTAGCAATTTCTATTACCATTCATCTTTTTAAAACATTTGCAGTTTTCACTAGTCTCTCTCGAGAAAAATGAGTTTGACATCCCTGGTCTAAAACGACAGTTTTTTTAATTTCAAAAATAACTTTATTCATGCAGTGATGACAGCCGAAATGATCAAGCATTAACATTTTCCAATCATCTGTAATTGGCTGTGCAGCGCTCGCTTGCTTAAGTGCCTTCGAGCACTCAAGCGAGTCCAAAACATTAATGAGGGATGTCCTTGACACGCCGTGCATCTGCCTCGTTAATATTCGTTTTCATTTAATTGCAGTCGTGCGGCCGCCCGCGAGCTACGAGCGGCTCGCGTGCTTCCACGGGAGAGTCATCAGCGCGGGAATTCGCCGCTCCCGCAACTCGTGCGACGATACACCTGCCAGCGAATATTGCATCTTTTTTAGGCCGTGTCGGATTACTCCACGTGAGTCTAACAAGTTTCAACAAGCTCGGCGATTTGCTTTTGGGACGTCTCGACGTCTGCTCCCGCCTTGCCGCTGAAGTGGAGTCACATTATAATATTGCATTAGAGAGCAGAAATTTGCAAAAACGGAGGGTGATGACCCGACCTAGCCCCGAAAGGCCTCCGAGCGCTGGCAAGGAATTTGCATGATGTGATTTACCCTGACAGTCATTACAACTGAAATGCAAAGTCTGTCGTTGTTAGCGTGCTAGAGTGTTAGCGATCCAGCACCGAAGCGGTCGGCCGTATGCTGCTAGGAAAAAAATGACAACGTCCATCGTAAGAAACGGCGAGCCATGATCAGCGAGGTGGGCAAAGGTTGCCGATTCCCCTAATGAGTTTAGACAACTTCCGAAAGCGTAAACGGAAAGAACAGCTTCCGAGGGGCCACCTCGTGTTAATGGAAATTACCCAGAGCTAATTGGAGATGACACTCTTTTGCAATGAGTGTTTTCAGAGAGTCAAAAAGTTCCCTTGGACATCTGACGTTCACCACAGGGGATGTTTGAGGTTGGAACATTCATCAAAACAAAAGAACACGGAGCCCGTCGGGTACAACAGTAAAAGTTGAACCAAGACAAAGCAGAGGTAAACTTTTTTTTTTTCTTCCCCCCCAAGACCTCCAAATCCAGGATGTGTCACAGACAGATTACAGCAAGATGAGTGTCCAAGATAAGCAACATTTGGGAAGACAAATCACATGCAGATGTGCTGGGATAAGCACGGAGCTTTTTTGCCAAGGTATTTCAAATAGATCGATATAGTCTGCGGTGTTTATGGGATCTCGTTGCGCGCTGGCAACGGCGGATATCGAACCATTGTCCCTTGTGTCCTTCTTGAAAGGATAAAGGATATTGAGATATCAGGTGCGTTGTCGAGGAAGAGCCAAAAGCAGTCGGCAAATGGTGAACTTGATCAGAGATCGGCAAAATTATTATTTGAATGAGCGGGGTCAACCGATTGATCCCGGCGTGAGATGGAGAAATCAGGCAGATGGCACAACAGCTGATGGCTACGGGAGTTGTTTACTCCCAAAAAAGGGGAAGGAAAAAAATAAAAGGCAGAGATTGGAATGGGAGTCACATAGTGGGGAAGAAGCAGCAGCAGCAGCAGAAGGGGAAGGAATGACTCACTCTCACTCCCAAGGTATCTTTAAGGAATTAGCACCCGGGCTAAAAGTGACGGGAGCTACGCATCCGCCCACAGTCCAAGGCTGTCAGTCTGTCTGAAATATAACAGAAGAGAGTTGATCAAAACCACCCTCTAGTCAAACTGTCACGTGGATGCAAAAGTTGCACACTCCCATTCAAATACATTCTGGAAAGGAAAAAAAATTTGGGGGAAAATTCCAGATGTAAATAGGTTATGGCTCAGCGTTGACAGCTTTGCGCGGCGGCACCTCAGTGCAAACGCAGCGTAGCGAAAAGAAGCCCGTCAGCCAAGCCGAGGCTCCTCTGAGACCGACGCGGGATTCACTTTCAGTCAGTGCTCGACAAAAGCAGCAGCAATGAAGTTGAATGGCTAAAATAACGACAACATAAGGACGCCATCATTTCAAATTTACTGCTAAAAACTGGCCTCCATCTGGCGGCACCCCGACCTGAATTTGTATTTTCAATTCAGAACACGTAAACCTTCGCCACCAACACAAGAGCAATTAAACAACTGTCACAACAGTCATAACGCGTGATTTGTTCTTGAAAAGCACGAACCTGCGGGCGTATGACAATATCAAAGAAAAAACTATGCTTAATTGTTACTCGCCACATAATTCCCTCCATGGCGTGTTCACGTCAAAGGGGAATGATTGAATGTGACACGTGGCTTGCTGTAAAGAATACGCAAACGCCGACCGGTGGGCTTGCCTGAAATGTCATGTCGGGCTAGAAAATGGACTCACCCAAGACATCGCCATCAATTACGCAATTATCAAAGGTCTCGGAAACGGCACTGAAGGAGTTAAGTGCGCTGTGCTGGTTACTACCCACTAAAGTGCATGTTGAGAGAGCGGTAAGGACACACATGGTGATGTTTATTGTCACCAGTGGGGCGTCTCACTTTGAGAAAAAAATCGTTGGAAAGCTTTGCGTGCCGCCGAGCGGCTAGAAAAATCACGTTCGGATTCCTATATGTCGACGCGAGTTGATTTCTGACCCATTTGCACAGCAGGCCGGACGTGCGGAAAATCAACATTGATGTGGAGCCTTGATGAACCCCGCGGCGTTTGTACACACTATAGATTATGAGCGAGCGCTCATTAGAGAAGGAAACAGAGCGGCCATGTTAAGAGGTCATTGGGGTTTGATTGCTCCCATCGCGTACATTGTGAGTCAGCTCGGTCACCTTGGGCTACTCCTGAAAGGGTGTACATCAAAAAAATTATAAAAGGAAAATAGATTTGGAGCTTAAAAGATACACAAGCGGATACAAGATTATGGTTAACAGCCTTGGGAGGTCCAACTGGAAGAAAAATTCTCATCGCACACCACAAGCGAATCAATCAAGATTAGATCGATAATGATAAAACATTCAAATACAAAATAGCCTTTTGACTGATCTGAACAGAATGTTGTGCTCTGTGGCACCAAAGCCCACCAAGAACCTCAACTCTTTAAAACAAAAGAAAATTCTTGCTGGCTGATTTTAGTAGAACATGGCTAGTTTCTGACAAAAAAGAGGAGAAAACAAAACCAAAATGCAGCTTTTTTGCATGCTGTGGCTCATTTACTCTGCATCATCCTTTTCTCATGATCACAACACACTTTTGATTAACTACCACAACAAATATTCTTTAATGAGTATGGCCTACATTTTATTCCCTCAATCTGGTCAAGGCCCCCATCTGTACTTGGTGCTAACCAACTGGATTCCAGATGACAGATCCAAACGTGCACGGCGGTGAACATGTTCACGTAAATGGAGGTTGAAGTCAACTGTTAAGTCTTACGGGGCGGAAAGCAAAATGTGTTCCACTTTAATATTTTATAGAACGCAGCAGTTGGCTTCAATTAGCTAACATCCTTTATAACCTGAAGGGTTTAGCACTCGCTCTTCCTGCGCCGGTACCGAGATATAAACAACAGAAGAAGGCCTTCCTAAGGTTGAACTAAAAAGAAACACAAGCGGCCGCTTTGAAATTTGCATTCCGAGAGTTATAACCTTCACGTTGACCAGGAAAAAGCAACGTTCCCTCTTTGAATCACGGCGCCCCGTTTAACCTGCCAAGCGCTAAGTGGTCGGGCTTGGCCTCCGCTGCCACAGGCAGATGGTGGGATGATTTGCGCAACGGCCACGGAAATAAATCACAATAAAAATCAGGCCCGTGCTATTTGAACCACAACATTGGTGGCGCAATGACAAGTCCAGGCCGTGGAAGCCAAAATTCCACACCCCAAACTCCAAGGCATTGAACATTTATATTGACAGGGCACAAGTTGTCTCCGATATAAAAGTAACGTGGCAAACTTAAACATTGAAGCGTCAATTTATTTTTAAGTATTATTCTAGACAGGTCAGTGGAAGATAAAAGGACAGTATAAGCCACGAGAGGACAGTTAGGGAGCGCTGGGCAGTGGTGTGTGACTAATAATGCTTGCGTAATGTTTTACAACGCTGTAGAACTAATAAGACTACGGGGAGGGGGGGGGTCCTCGGTTTTGGACGGCCGAGTTTTCAACTTTTGCCGTGAGAATTCAAATAGTTGTCCCTTGTCACTTTTCACTGCACGCACAAATGAGTGAAGCGTTGGCTAGTTATTCCGATTCCGATGCATACGTCTCGATAGACGACGCCGTGAGGGAAAAGCGCTCATCTGATAAGGGGGGGGGGGGGGGGGGGGGGGGGGAAAGTAGGCAAGATTATAACCTGTGCTTGTTGGTCACACACAGGCTGCGCCAACGGCACTGCCTGCTAATGAATAATGGAGAAATGCATCTACAAAAATAGATGTGCACTGTCAGAGGGGATCAAGAGGGGAAAATGCGGCGGAGAAATGATCCGGCAACAAATTAAAAAAATAAGAATATAATATAACGTAAGCATACATATGGATTATCATTACAAGTGTATTTTTCTTCCCTTGCCATTCATTGGACGTTCTTTGGCCTACTCGTGGTGGGCCGTCGAAGTCACGGAGACAGAGGACACGCTTAACCATTCAGCCGGAGCAAGTCATTCAACAAAGCGGAGAAAGCTTCCCTTGTTCACTCCACATAAGTGCACACTTATGCGTGTTTGTGTGTATCATTTGCAGCATGATATTAAAGTTGCCGGCTGCCACGAGAAGATTATTGTAAAGTGTTGTGCTTCACTCAGGCGTCTCTTCCCCGTTGAATGGGAGCCCGGGCCATTCAGAAAAATTGTCTGGATCATTCTTCTGTGGTTTTAAAGTGAAACGTTACCCATGGAAAACATGTAGAGAAGCTTGAATTATGTCGAAAAACATCCTTGACAAGTTTATTAGTCGTTGGTGGTAAACCGATGGATTCCAGTATCCATATGAATATCAAAAATGGCAGACAATGATGCTATCGGGGTAAAATAAAATTAGGGAAAATGATGACGAGCCCACACAACGTAGACTTTATAAACGTTTAAAGCGTGGTCTTGGCCGAGAATGCCCCCGTGCGATGCTAAACGCGTTGTTGCTCCGAGTGTGAGCGATCACTTGTGACACATGGACAAACAATGAAGCACGTCCTTGAGGCATTGCCACCGACGGCTTATCCAGCGCAAATTTCATTGAAACGCCATCCATCGGATTAAAAAGCAACTCCTCCTTCATTTGTTTTTGTCTTTTTAAAGTCACGGCAGTAACTGGTGAGAGACGTGTGAGCGCAAGTTTGACGTTTGGGCGCAAGTATTTGCGTTTGTGCAAGTCCCCGCTTTCAAGTGCACGTGTCGTTAGTCAACACCAAAAAAGCTCAAGCGTGTCAAGAAATCTCGTAAAGTCTCATTTACGGGGTGTGAAACGTTTGTGTACGGACTTGTTTGGCAGCAATAAACAAAGTATTTCCAGCGGGAGACGGGAATGTCACCGCATTGCTTTTTGCTAAATGACGCCACGTTGGAGGAACTTTAAATCTAAAACTTGGTTGGCCGACTTGATCTGGGCTTGAGCGCTTATTACAAGCCGGTTGGCATTACATCATCACATTAGGTGCTAAGACGATTCATCCAACAATGGGAATAATTCAAGTTCCAGCAAAAAATATTTGTCGCCACTGGCCGCTGGGAGCAAAATAAATACGTAAAAAGCACATTCATATGCAGACGGGCCGCCAAATTGAGCCAGCTCAGCAGGAGGCCGTGAATGTCTGCCAATAGAGATGATTAGTATCAATTATAAAAGATCTTTACAAGTTATTTATTGATTCCAGGGCTTCTGAAAAACCCTGCAAGTTAAATTCGGAAGTATTTGAGGCAATGTTTGCTCATCTTCAGCTAAGTGCTTTGGCACACATTGGACATTTGCCGACTGCGATGGCGCCCAGAACCAAAAAAAAGATTCTGTCCCAATATTTTTGAAGCTGACAGTGTCGCTAGACAAAAGAAAATCAGAGGCTGCCGAAAGAACTTATCAGATGTCTTGTAATTGCTTTCAAGGAAATCTGATCGGATTGGGGCGATGTCACGAGAGGCGTTGGCGGGCGCTCTGCATCCCGAACGCTCGACGGCACGTCTACGTTTCACGGAACCAGCCGTCCCGCAGATTCTGATCAAGAGTAATGAATCTTGTCGAAACACGATCTTACTTTCTACGCGGTTCGTGTTCACAGGGATGGCGGGTAAATCAATCAGCTCAAGAAATCTTGCTCGCACCCACACAGGCCAAGAGAAATAGAAGCAAAAACGATTTCAAAACAATCTTGTTAGCTTGAATCGTTTCCTGGAAGATTTTTTTTTTTTTTTGAACGGATTTGTAAAGGGTGGATGATTCGGAATTTCTGGTGGCATTCCTTCGCCTTAGGGAAGCAAAGTAGAAGAATCAGCCAAGCGAGGAACTTGAGACTCTTTTGGAAAAGTGGCGTGCATCTTCTACAAGTAGGAGCCTTCAGCCATGTGAACAAACCACAATCGGCCTGCCATCGATTTTACCAACAAGCGGCATATGTTTTTCATACATGGCTCGTTGGACCAAATTTGTCAAACCGCAAGTGGTCCATTATTAGAGTCGCAAGCGGAAATGAGAGCGTAGCGGAGCGAGAGAGAGCATCACTCAGCCTCCCTCCTCTAACTTTGTAATCTTGTTCACGTTTATCACTTCATCGAAACCAGCGTTTATCATCTCAAGTGCTCTGCTTCAAGCAGTCTCTAAAATCAGCAGCCAGCACTCATTTATGACTTGCCACAGTCACAATTTGCAAATTTCGGTGTCACGGGAAATGCTGCTGCAGCAGCAGCAACATGTTTGAAATTCAATGAAAAGGAAGAAAACTCTTTGATCAATCAAAGGAGAGTGTCGATGAATAATATATTTTTTCATCTTGCCAATCGCTGGGCACGTGCGTTCGCGTCCAATTTGATTGCTAATTTGCTTAAAACCCTTGATCGCAACAGTGTCCAATGTTCGGATGGAAGCCCCTAGTGGACGAAAAGATAACTGCACCTCACATGCATATTTTTTATGGATATTATGCAGACAGCTTTCAAATGATAATATGGTCTTTGAGGATGTTCCTCTCTCTCGTAGGGGGTTCTGGAATGGAGCCCCGGCGATTAACGAGGGACTAACGAGAAAGGCGCAGGCTTTGAATCCTGCAAGACAACACTGAGGATTTGTCGCACGCATCGGCAGACCTGCCAACTTGAAAGCAAGTGTCCAAATCTGCAAGGCCAACTAGAGGACAAGAGGGACATGAGGAGGGGGAAAAAAAAAATGGAACAGCACTAGGTCAACTAGAAGAGGAGAAGAAGCAGAGCGCAAAAGACGTGGGGGTGGGGCAACTAGTTGAGGAGGGGGTATGAATCACCCAAAGTGTGCCGTCAGCATCCCCGGCCGGGGCCAGCGGGGAGCGTTAAGTGAGTTGACGTGGGGCGCCCAGTTCCCCCTTCTCATCTCCTCCATTTCTCCTTTTGTCTTTGTCATCCATATGGCAGATTCCACCTCGTCACCCCCGCCCCCCCCCCTGCCCTGCTGCACACTCCATTGAAATGGCCTCTCTCTCTCTCTCGCACTCTCCCACACGCACACACAAACCCACGCTTGCTTGCACAAGCATCCCGCATGAGCCATGTCTTATTTACGGTTCGATTATAGCCGAGCGCCCTGCAGGACGCTGGTGCTCTTCCGCCTGCCTCCCTTTCTCCTTGTGCCCAGATGTTGCTGCAATAATTGCTTGAAAGCCATTTGGGTTGTAAAAAATGTGTGTTTGTTGTTACAGGAAAGCTGCAGCAGCGTGCGCCACCGCAGCGCTGAGCCCAATATGCATAAAAGGACCCCCTGGTGCACAACTATTTATTTTAAACACAGCTGCAATTTTCAAAGTTGACAAACACGCAAACGCACCTCCTATAGTACGGATAGCTGCGGGTGGAAGTCTCCATGCGGTGCATAAGTGAAGAGCAAAAAAAAAAAAAGCTCTCCGGCGAGCGTGCGCACTTTGATGCAACAAGGTCATAAAATGAGTGTGCGGGCGCAACCCCCGGGAGCCGTAACAGCGCTACCAAAAAAAAAGAGCTGAGTAATAGGGCGGCTTGAAAAAAAAAAAAAAAAACACACACACACACACGACAATGGTGCAGCAGCCGCATTCCACCGGAGTATGCAACATCGCTCGGCTGCCGCCAGGATGCGGGAATCCTCGGAGAGGTCCCATCGTCTCCTTGGTAGCGACTGCGGAGTGAAGCCAGACTTCATTTGATGATGAATAAAAAAACATTTTTAAATGCTAGGACATGGTGTTCCACCGAGTCGCTGATCATCACCGATGACGGGCCTTTTATGCAGGTACAGATTGTTCAAGAGTGCCATAACAGGGTGACGATAAAACACAGCACTATCTTTCAAATTGGCAGAAAAATGCACAATTCTCAGAGCTAGGTACCACTTTGAATGATCCATTGTCTTTAGATCATCTGTTCATCATGACACATCCATAAATTGGAAAGCTAATTGGGAAAAAAAAAAAGGAAAACATAAAATAAATGCACAATTTATATCTGTTATGAGTTGTGTTTCCATCTGAAAAACTGCTTGCCTTACAAGACCAGCATGAAGTCATAAAGGAAGACGTTACGTCCTACAGTAGAGTTTGAAGAAAGAGCAAGCGTTTTATCTGCCTCCAATCACAAAACGTGCTTCTACCGCTGCCACAAACGTTGGAAACTCAGTCCAAGTCTGCGATCCAGAGCCAGAGATGAACACGGCACGCAGGCAGCCAGGCAGGCGCTCGCTCGCTCGCTCGCTCACCCAAAACGACCCGATATCCAGGCCTCGCTGGGAGTTGTATGCGGTAATTATGCGGATCTTCATCTTGAATATGTGACAATTCTAAGCGTCAATCCAACATTTCAAGTGAAGAAAGGTACCCCACCCTATAAAAACAACAATGGCTTCAAACTTCACAGTCCCATTGTGACGTTTGTCGCGAAAACATTTGTACACTTTGCGGACTCGCCAACCACCGCAGCGGCTTCTGTATTGCCCGGGGGCGGAACAAATCTGGACCTGTTTTATAGAAACATAGGGATTAAATTAAAATGTTCCCAGTCAGTGAGCACAGTAGACAAATATGCCTCCATAGACGTGCAGCATCTGTCTCGCGCTCTGCTGCCAAAGACCCCGAATAATGGTTAGCGTCGGCCGAGCTAGCGTCTAAGCTAGCGTCCGAGCTAGCGTCCAGAAAAAAAATAAAAACAGTGCCAGGCTATTATAACCCTTATCAAAGTAACAGCATTTCGCTTCATATGAACAACGAACGTGATATCTATAATATTGACGTTTGACGGTGCCCGGCGGAAACCGGTTTTAGCCAGATTTGATGCGAGCCTTCTTCAAGAACTCCTGAGTAATTGCTTTGGCGAGAAAGCCATAGATATGAGAGCACTTTGACCTTGGTATTTGATCGTAAAATTTCTAATCTAATTCTTCACTAACGCAAAGTACAGAGAGGCTTGGCGCCACCTTTGAAGGAACGTTCGCGTCCTCGCAAAACTATCGGGGGGGGTCGTCGGTCAAGGAGGAAACGAACGTACGAGCTGGAAAAACACACATAGCCATAACAGAGACAGAAAAATATAGTCTGTGAAGGAACTGAACCCTAAAATAACATTGGGGGGTGCAAATGCTTTTCCATCGTGGAGGACATTTAGCCAGAAGGCATTGTGGTTAATTGATTTCTATGAGGCTATCTGAGAATGCTGAGGTTTGGCCTCTTTGACCTTAGTCAAAACATGCTAGATGGCAGCTACATTAAAGCTTTCAAACGGGACTGCCGGCATAAACGCGATGAAAGGGACACTGTCCGTCATCGTCGCCACTCATTTTCCTCCATGCCATAGCCGGCTGGATGACCTTGTTAGGCGAAACTGACCTTCGTATTATTTGTACAGGCTGAATTACATTTGTATCGAAGCCTAAACTATCTTCAATGTCATAACCCTCTCAGGAATGAATATTTGTAAACAAACATTGCAGAAATATTTTTGATCTTATGCAAAGAATATCTGATAGGACTTGCTGTAATAAATGAAATAAAAATATAATGACATAAAATAAGTCTAAAAAAAGAAAATGATGATGGAGATGACGAAGATGCATGTACACACACACGCACTACCGGATAGCAAGCAACCTTCACGGGTCGTCGCGGCAGGTGACGGGGTCGGCATACGGCGTCCGACAGGTTGAAGATCTCATCCGCCACGTGCGGCGTGCCACCGAGGCGCACGTTTTATCAAAGCCGGCCGGTGCTACTCTTTGAGTGACAGCAAGTAGCCACGGGCAAGGCTGCGGTAGAGTCGAGTCGCTCTGCAGCTCTGTGCCAGGACTGCTCTTATTCACCATTTTCAGAATCTGGCCGCCGAGAAAATTAAACGACGTCATTATGGCTGATACTGACAGAAACCTGGACGCAGCCATTTTTCTGCTGAAGAACAACAAATAATATTCATCCCCACGCACGCTACTGATGTACCTTCAAAGAATGTTGCATAACCTCGCATAGCAATGGAAGAACAACAACACATCGGCTCGCTCCCACTTTTCCAAGGCAAATTTTTCAAATGCTCATCAAAAAAACGACGTGCTCTCTCCTATCCACATGTAGGAAAATAAAAAAACATTTGGAATTCGCGTTATCCGGCTACAAGCGAATTCCCTGGTAAGCGTTCATCAATCAACATTCATCTGAAATGATTTTCCAATAGCATCTTGGACTGTAGCATCCGTGACTTTGAGTGTGTACGGCTTTAAAAGGCGGGGCCTAATCTGGTGAGTGACATGGGTGTCAGCAAATTAGCCGGTTGTTTACATTACTCACATTGCACTTGATCTTCTTTTCCAAATGTGAAATGATTGTCTTTTATACACCTTTCCTTGCTGAGTGTAGCAATTTTTTTTTTGTTTTTTTGGGGGGGATAGAAATTGCAAAGCTTTGAGACATATTTTACAACCACTGTTTAGAAAATGTATTTAATTCATTCAATAGCTGGTGCCAGTCCTATAATATAACATATAGTGGCTGTCTGCATGCCTGCAAGCAAGTGTGCGTGTGCATGCGTGTGTGTGTGTACACAACACTGACTCTAATGTCACATCTGTGCTGTGATGCTAACGTCACGCGGCATGTGCAATTCGCCCTTTGTCGTAATTTCGCCGATGACTTAAAATAGGTACGGGGCGGGCCCGACGTGGACACTTGGAAGACCGTGTACTTGACTTGTATTTATAGGTTTCGCCCCTTAAGTAAGAGTGATGCATTATGCATAAGCCAGTGCGTCACAAGTAAGACTAACGCATGAATAAGGGCCACAACCTGCGGCTCGCCATAATTTGGTGGCACGGCTGATGGAGCGGCATTGATGTAGCCGCCCCAAGGGAAGCCAAGAAGTCACGCGAGCTGGGGTCACGCGGCATCATTTGCACTAGCCCCTCCAACTCTGGCTTTTGTCCAAATTCATAGCCCAATGTCCAAACGACTCTCATCACAGACGAGAGACAAGTGAGGACCAGAAAGACTTGCCGCACTTCCCCGACAGGAGCAAGGAAGATTGCTTTCGCTCAAGGTTCTCGCTCGCTCGCTCGCTCGCTCGCTCTCTTGCGTGGCCTACTTTGTTAGTCTGATGAAGCGCTCTCAGCAGTTTCAGCGGCAAATGGCATGAAAAAGAGGTCTTATTCCCTTGTGCAACGCAAATGCTGAGAGCGCATGAAAGCCTAAGATGGAGTGGGGCGAATCCACTTGTGTCTTTTTCCTTTCAACTTTGTTACTTTTCACGCTGCACCGACTACAGCCAGCCAAAGTCGTCCGACATTTTTTTCTTCAGACAGTGAAAGTCGGCTTTTCAGGTCTAACTCCAGGGAGACGTGCGGCTAAGTGAGGAAATCCCACCCCCGCCATTCATTTTCTTCATCCACGTGCAATATGGCTTTGCAAATGTTGTGGAGTAGGACTTGGTTGCTTACTTAGCAATGGCGCATCCATCAAGGCTAAAACAAGGACGTCTTGGAGGCAGGGGCCATATGGATGGATGAGAGATCTGTCCACGGGGATGTGGGGGTCTCATCCCGTTGCCTCCGGTTACGTACGACACTTAGATTATAAGAGACTTGCCCTCACGGCCAGCTACGTTAGCTTGGCCTCTTGACTGCCACTGGTCGGATTTGCCAACATACAGCCGAGGCGCCCTCGCGGCCGCATGCAGTGGTGTGTGTGTGTGTGTGGTGGGGTGGGGTGGGGTGGGTCAAAACTCACACGCACACACTCAGCCACGCTCCACTTAAAGCATGTCAGTCACATCAACAAGGTCAGCAAGGTCAGCGGTAAAATTCTTTTGTAAATAATACAGCATATCAGGGCAACTTTGCTTTGAGAAGCTGCATTTTTACTTCATATATAAATATTTGATAACAGATGACTCAGCAAGAAGGAGCAAACTGTACTTGGTTTAATAGTGTTGCGGGCTAACGGCAAGTTCACTGCCACCATACAGTGCTGGGCTCTCCCTTTTGCAAGCCATGGCTCATATCGAGGATGTGTCGGGTCACTCAAATGTCAAGACACCAACACGAGCGGCGTCCCGTCAAATAAAACAACGGTGATGACAAATATTTGGAGAACACGCATTTGAAGCCCCATCCTCGGAACTGTGAGGCTGCCATGCTAACCGCTCGTACCATCCAGCAAAGGTCAGACAGGATTCCCAAAAAATGTACAGGCACATTGACATCTCTAAATCATGAATCTATATCACTTTGTATTCTAATATTGGAGTGTGCAGCCCCCCAAAAAAAACAAAAAACCAGCAAGACAAGCGACTGCATGCTTACAATAACAAATCGCAACCGGGCCAAACGTCATGGGGTGTTTAATCATCCACGGGACCCCCAAAAAGCCTCGCCGCAGCCCGAACGCCCAATATCGGTTTTTCCCTGTCTCTCTCTCTCTAATCTAATCTAATCCAATCCAATCTTGCCAGTGCATCGAAGACATCATCTGACGGCACACTGCGGCGAACACCTGCATTAACACCCCCCCGATGTGTTGCAACAACAACTGCGCGAGAGCTTTCCTCGGTTGACCGAGCACGATGCGGTAGATCGGCAGCCAAGCTGCCAGGCAGCGCTGTCAGGTACAACCGAGGGGACACGACAGCCGCCCCGCGATTTTTTTTGGGTTTGTTTATTTTTGCCACCGTTCCGCCGCCCTCCACAGCCAATGTAATCTTTGCACACGCAGATGCGATCTTAAATAAAGATCGTGCGGTATTGCACAAAGACACCCAAACGAGACGCTATTAGCAGGCGGTTTGGTACTCACAGATCTTCACCGTGGAGGAAAAAAACAAACAGACAGACGTCTGGAAGCCTGCGCGTCGTCCGACGGTGGCGTGGAACGCAGAAGGAGCGAGGAAGCTTGGAATGCTTGTCGGCTGGAGATCGCATGTGCGGTGGCGTTGGAGCTTTGACTGGACGTGCCGCAGCAGTGGCCGCACGACTGAGGAGGCTGCCTGGCTGCCTGGATGGATGCGGGCGGGCAGGCGGGCGGGCGGTTCGGCCTTCTTCTCCGACGCTGTGGCTCCGCGGGTCGGAGAACTCGCTGGATGTTGCGGTGCACTAGCGTCACCAAGTGACGCGGAGTATGCTTTTTTTTTTTTTTTTTTTTTTTTTTACTCCACGGTCTGTTTAACGATGACTCGGTACAAAGGCGTAAATGTGAAAAAGAAAAACTTTATTCTTGTCATGAATACAAAAAAAATGTAAATAAATTTGATGCCATATTCTAATGCATGTAGATGAGTCTGTGCATATCATTATGTGAAAGTGAATTAGTAAAGTCTAATTTTCATTGTATTACTTTTGTCTTTCCTTGACAAACGCATCCTTCACAACAGTCTCATCTCAATCTAAAAGCTGTGGATCTTCTTTTTGCTGTTTATAAGGCCCACTATCCTGTTGCGGATGTGTGTCAGCTGCAACCCGTAGATGAGCGGATTCAAAATTGGAGGAATGAGTAGAAACTCAATGGTCATAAAGTTGTTCAAGTGTTGCGGCACCTCGGTCGAACCGAATCTCATATACAACAAATCCAACAGCACTGTGGCGGTGTAAGTGATGAGGCAGATGGCATGCGGTATGCACGTCTGCTTGAACTTCTTCCACATCTGTGTGGACGAAATGCACATTTTAATCAGATATGCGTAAGACCAGCAAACAAACAGGAAATGAAAAAAATAAAAGGTAACGTTCAACGAGGTGATAATGGTGTGGGATCTGGGTGGCGAGCAAGTGAGGCTGACCACCATCTGGTTGACGCAGTAGAGCCTGTTGATGTGAGAGCCGCACAGCTTTTTACCCAAGATGGACGCCGTGTTCATAAACATACAAAAGAGAGGCATTAACCAGGAGAAAAACACAAAGAGGGACACTCTCTGCCTCGTCATGTAAGATTGATAAACCAGAGGCTGACACAGGGCCACGTACCTGTCGTAAGCCATCAGCGCCAAGATGGAAAATTCGTACGTATTGGACGAGTGTATGACAAACCCCTGCAGCATGCAGCCGGCGTAAGAAATCACATGAGACGACAGGAGGTCCACCAGGAACTTGGGGTAGAAGCCCACCGACCCGTACACGGCATTGATGCATAAGTTACACAGAAAAACATACATGGGCTTGTGGAGCTTCTTGTCAGTAAGGATGACAACAATAATGGTGAAATTACTCAGCAGGATGATGAGGTACCATAGCAGCACAAGCACAAAAAGGATTAGCCGGTGTACAAAGGGGAAATTCAAACCAGAGAGAGTGAGCATTGTGACACTGGAAACATTTTGCATCATAAACAACCTCCAGACAGACGCATCAAATTACCTCATGACACAAATGCAGGTGGGAGACGCGTGGCCGCCCCTCCGAACGAGCGTGCGCACCACCGGCTAGTTAAAGGCTTCGGGAAGAGCACGGCGTGACCTTTGGGACCCGAGCAGACCAATGGGTGCCTGTCACGTCGAAGGATGTAGGCCTTTCGTCAAGCCTTGGACGTGCGCGCAGACTTCAGCGCTCAAGCCAACAGGGACGCGACAATGCCAATCAAATGAAAAAAAAAAAACTGTTGCATGGCCCAATTTGAAACTGCGAGGCCATGCTTAAGAATCGCAGGAAATCGGTCATAATGATGTCACCTGCAAGCCGAGCCGTGATGTCATTTTCAGTCGACAGCTAGAGACAAGATGGCCGCCCCCTGAGATGGATGAAAACAAGTGGATTTTGCCATTTCATTCAAATTCTACAAATGTAATATTTGTCAGAAGAGCTTTTTTGGACTAGTAGGGCCACATAGTATATCAAACAATTTTTGACTTGATATCTTCTTTAATAAATCAGTCCGTCTCCATGTGTTCCTGCCACAACCCCAAAACACCAATGCTTGCTTCATTAAATATGTGAATGCAAGTGTGAATGGTTATTTGTCTCTACCAGGAGTCCTCAAGGGCCCCCGCAATCTTCCTCAAACATAAAAAAAATATTTATTGGTTTCAATCCAATTTAAAAAAAAGTAATGTCAAGATTTTAAAATCAATATTAATAAAGCTGACAAAACAGACAATTGACTTTGTTGAGATACAAGCATGTGACATTAATAGAATAAAAAACAAAAAGTAGGCAACAGTTAGTGTTGTAAAAGGCATTCTCCTGTGATGAACACATTTGAATAATTTAATGACTAATATAAACCAATTTTCTATTAAATTCTACTTTATTGAAATGAACCTGGAAATGACATGATGTGAAAAGGATATTCTGCGTTGGCTCCAAGTGAAATCATAACAAAAGCCTCTTTCCATCCATCCATCCATCCATCCACAGTCTCATCTCGATCTAAAAGCTGCGGATCTTCTTTTTGCTGTGAAAAAGGCCCAAAACCCTATTGCGGATGAGTGTCAGCTGCAGCCCGTAGATGAGCGGATTGAAAATAGGAGGAATGAGTAGAAACTCGATGGCCATAAAGTTGTTCAAGTGTTGCGACACGTCGGTCGAACCGAATCTCATGTACAACAAATCCAACAGTATGGCGGTGGTGTAAATGACCAGGCAGATGACGTGCGGCATGCACGTCTGCTTGAACTTCTTCCACATCTGCGTGGACGAAATGCACATTTTGATCAGATACCCGTAAGACCAACAAACAAACAGGAAATGACAAAAATAAAGCGCAATGTTGAACATGGCGATGACGGTGTGGCCTCTGACTGGCGAGCAAGTGAGGTTGGCCACCATCAGGTTGACGCAGTAGAGCCTGTTGATGTGAGAGCGGCACAGCTTTTTGCCCAAGATGGATGCCGTGTTCATGAAATTAAAAAAGTGAGGCATGAACCAGGCAAAAAACACAAAGAGGGACATTCTCTGCCTCGTCATGTAAGATTGATAAACCAGAGGCCGACACAGAGCCACGTACCTGTCGTAAGCCATCAGCGCTAAAATGGAAAAATCGCAGCAATTCGATGAGTGTATGACAAAACCCTGCAACATGCAGCCGGTGTAAGAAATGACATGAGACGAAAGGAGGTCCACCAGCAACTTGGGGTAGAAGCCCACCGACCCGTACACGGCATTGATGCACAAGTTACACAGAAGAATATACATGGGCTTGTGGAGCTTCCTGTCAGCAAGGATGACAACAATAATGGTGAAATTATTCAGCAGGATGACAAGGTAGCACAGCAACACCAGAGCAAACAGGATTATTCGGTACGCAAATGGGAAATTCAAACCAGAGAGAGTGAGGATTGCGCCAACGGAAACATTTTCCATCATAAACAACCTGGACGCAAGCGCACTCAGTGAGCGCAGGACACACATGCAGCCGGGAGACGCGCGACCGCCCCTCCGAACCAGTGTGGGCGCCGCCGGCTAGTTAAAGGCTTTGAGAAGAGCACGGCGTGACCTTTGGGACCCGAGCCGACCAATGGCTGCCTGTCACGTCGACGCCCCAACAACTCGGCGGATGTTGGCCTTTCGTCAAGCCTTGGATAGAGCGCTCTGACTTCAGCCAACAGGGATGCGACGCTGCCAATCAAATAAAATGATTTTTATTGTGCAATAAAATATTTGGAGTTGAGCTGTTATTTCCAGTGTCACGTAAAGTGTCAGGACGAACTTCAACTCCTGTTCCAAGCGTTTCCCTCTTGTCAGCCTTTTTTTCTTGTTGTACGGTGAACCGAGCCACATCCTGTCATTTTCCCCCTGTTGCCATTTTAAGGCCCCATTCTGAGGTCTTTGAATCGAGTTACCGTGCAGACTTTTTGCTCATTCTGATCCAAGATCTCTGATCATCTGTTTACATGCGATGTAATCAATTCCAATCTGACATTGGATCAGAACAACTCATTTACAGCCACGTGGCATGTGCAGATGGATGTAAATGACGTGATTCATGAAGATTGAGTTCATTCGTCCATTTAATAAAAAATTTAAAATTATAAATTTAAAAAATAGTTGTGATTGTTTAATATCATAAATATAATACAGATAAAGGTACTTTTTTTTTATTAGAAAAGGCTGTTTATGTGATTGATTTGATGTGAGTCAGTCTGTCAAGATCTAGGTCTTTGTTTTTTTTTTTAAGAAAGCAACTCCAAGTGTTTGTGAATTTGTAATTTTATTTTAATTGAACTCCAAGTGCTAAATAACAGGATTTTTTTTATTTAATTTTAATTTTACGAGTTTGCCATATTCGGTTGCTGTTTTTCTTAATTGGTTTTACTTGTTTTGAAAACGGTTAGTCGATTTAATTTCAGTTCTGACGGATATTTATATTGCATGAGTGAGGTTAAACTAAGATCGAAGCTTCTACGATTAAATGTAATTACAATGCAAACACAAACAGAACATGATGAAAACATTTTTCTATTCATAGCTGGTCAACAGGTCATTATTTGTCCCTATCGCTGTCCCTCGAGAACAATTAGTCGCAAAGTGCTCTCGTGGGGCATTCTACAATAACAAACATGTTTTTCAGTTCGACAAATTGTCCAGACGACTCATCAACAAACCTTGATGATGATAAACACAATTCTTGTGCGTGTCACTCGAGGTCGTGCGTTGCGCGCATGCGTGCCACACCACGGAAGCGTTCCATTCACGCATTTGAACAATTGACATAAAAGGATATTTAACAATCCGAATTGGGCATTGATTTACAGCGTGAAATTAGCCATGGCTTAGTGTTGTCTGCAGCGTTCCACGATGACAACCAACAAGAAAATAAGACGCTTTCCCTTTAAAGGCGCTCACTGTCAAACCTTCTAATGGGGCCTCCCAGTTTTGCAATCGGCCCACTGTTACTGCCTTTTTGTTTCTGTGCTTCTTCGACCATGTGACCTGAATATTGAGCGCGGTCCTCTAGTCTCCGACGAGTAGTTCCAATCTTTCAACTGATCATGGCTCACCGTCTATTTGAGGGCAAAGCTCATGCCGCTTCTTATTGGAAGTACAGAGTTTCCCCATCGGATCAGCTGATCCAGCATGTGATTACATTTGTGGAAAAACAGGTAGGCGCTCAAGCGTCAAAATGCGCACACGTTTTTTGGGACGCAAGTAGCCATCAAGAGCAAATGTTCTCGTTAGAAAGGCGGACCCTTGTTGCTGGCCGTGGATGTGGGCTGCGGCTCTGGGCAAGGTACGGTGCTGCTGGCCAAACACTTTGCGTCCGTGGTGGGCACGGACGTGAGCCCCGCCCAGCTGGAGGTGGCTTTGCAGCGCGCTCGAGAGCCAAACGTCACTTATAGGTAACTTGGAGACGATTCAACTCATATTTAAATATGAAAATGACATAACTGTGCAAGCCCATCGTTTTGATGTCAAATGTCACCATTTCTCCCTTGCCTAAAGTCAGTTGGTATTTTTTCTGTGAAATGCAATTATCAGGTAAACAAAGCAATCCCAGGCAAGAACCGGTTCACGACTCCCATTCCTACCAACAACCCTGATGAGAAATGCTGGGATGGATGCCAGCGTCCTGAATGTTAAAGGTGTTTTTTGTGCATGTGTATGGATGGTTGCACCTTCAGACAGTGCGTGGCTGAGGAGCTCCCGTTTGCTGACAGCTCAGTGGACCTCATAACGGCCATGTCCGCCTACCACTGGTTTGACAGACGGCGCTTCTTGGATGAAGCCCACAGGGTCCTGAAGCCTCACGGTTGCCTGGCTTTGCTCAACTACACTCTGGATATGGAACTGGACTATCCGGGCTGCTGCCCGCAGTCCCTCAACCAAGTTTGCAAAGAGGTGAGGTTTTTTTTTGGTAAACGTCAGCCAACAGTTGGGCCTTGCTAAAAGCAACAAGTCCCATCTGTGAATCTTGCGCTTGTAATTTGCTCTTCTTCAGTTCTATGAGGCTTTGCGTCCTTATCGCAGTCCTCATCTCGGTCCAAATTCGATTGACTTGTACCGGGAGGCCTACAATTCCATCCCTTACGCTGACAAAGAGTGGTAAGTGTGCAGCGACCTGGAATAGGCACCGTCTTCTCGCTATCCTGAACGGGAGAAACGACATTGTGGATGATTTTCCGCTGCAGGCGCGAGAACGTATGGGTGAAGACGCCCATGCCGCTCTGCGGCTTCATGGGCTTTGTGGAATCTTTCTCCAGCTATCAGGCTCTAGTGAGGGAAGACCCCCAAAAGGCAGAGAAGCTCTCGCAGGACATTTGCCAAAGGTGATTTTGACAGCTCCTCCTCGCCCGTGGTGACATCGCAGACATGTTTTTAGAAATTCGTTTTTCCCCTACCGACCTCTCTGCAGGTTGATGTCCATCATGAAGGTGACCTCCGCAGAGACACAAGTGGTGGTGGGTGTCAAGTATTTCTACCTGCTGGCAAGCAAAGATGGCCCACGTGACATATAGACAAGGAGAAGCGTGCGCCATTATAACACGTAGCCGTTCAAAAGTGTTTTTATTTTGAGGAATTGTTGGTTATTGTGGCAAATAAATGGCGTACATCCTCATTTGTGGTCTGTGCTAACGTCAACAACTCAAACTCTGTATATTACAATCAGATTCAAAAATGAGGTCTGGGAAAAATATAGCACAATATTATAAACTGCCGCAAGAGGGCGACATTGTATTGACCTTTCCTCATTTATTGGCCAACATCTGTCAATAAATGAGGCATGCGGCGATTAGCCTGGGGTCGAAGAACCCCAGAACCCTAACCTAATATTTACGAAATATAAACGTATGGGGGCAGATTATTACTTGACAAAACCCCTTTAAACAAACCATGTCAAATGTGCGCTTGCATGCGCGACAAGCGTGACGTCACGCAGGAGCGGTATTCAATAAAATGAATAAATCAACCCGAACGTCACGTAAGTACGTTTGGAGAAAAGCACCGCACAAAACTCGCTGCGTTGCGCTCGTCAACTTTGAGAGCTTTTGTCACGTCACGAACACAATACGCGCCCCTGTGATGCAAAGCGCGTCCGACGGCGTCGAGCTGGCCCGAATAATATAAAACCAGCCTTTTTTTGTCCGGAAAAAAAATTGTTGTGTGCGAGAGCATCTTCACAATTTCATCGATCTTCTGAAGTGTTGCTGAATCAGGTAAGTGAGAAGAACGACCCATTTCAGCTTTTCACATGGATGGACAGGAAAAAGTCATTGTTGAAATTAAGCATACAGGTGCATCGATAATGCTTTACATTTAAACTAATAAAATAAATGTAAATAAGTGAAATAAATATAAAAATGTGTATGTTAAATGGGATTATTCAGGAAATGTTTTATTAAAATGAATACTCATTCAAAAAGTGAAAAAAAGAAAATAATACATCCAAAATATTTCTAAAGTTGCTGAAGACATGTTCAGCTTTAAAATTTCCAAAATTATTCAAGAATGTTCTATTTTGTGGAGGAAAGCTTATGACATCATACAAACATACATGCTTTGTGACTTCATCACTTTGTTTGGTTCCAAGAGGCCTTGATGCATTTTATGGTTAACCACAGTTGTCATTGGGCCTTCAAGCCCAACCTAACGATTGGCGTAAGTTCATCCATTCGATCTTTGACGCTCCTGTTTGGTGTTTAGCTCTGAAGGAATGGCTAACCGCAAGAAGAGAGGGCTGACGGCCGCCGACGAGTTCCCAGATCTCAGTCAGCACAAGAACCACATGGCCAAGTTCCTGACTCAGGACATGTACACCACGTTGAAGGAGAAGTCCACTCGCAGCGGCTTCACCATCGACGGCGTCATTCAGACCGGGGTGGACAATCCTGGTAAAAACTTTGGGATTCCCAAGCGTGGTGCCACTCTTTTTGATGACTCATTTGGTTCTTGCAGGTCACCCCTACATCATGACCGTGGGCTGCGTGGCCGGCGACGAAGAGTCCTACGACGTCTACAAAGACCTCTTTGATTTGGTGATCGAGGATCGACATGGCGGCTATAAGCCCACAGACACGCACAAGACTGACCTCAACCCGGGCAACCTGCAGGTTGGTGGATTTTTTGGACTGGCAATTAAAAATGAAAGAATCATTTGGTACCTTATTTGTCTAGGGAGGCGACGACCTGGACCCCAACTACGTTCTCAGCTCCCGTGTCCGAACAGGCCGCAGCATCCGAGGCTTCTGCCTGCCGCCGCACTGCTCCAGAGGAGAGAGGCGTGCTTTGGAGAAGCTCTCCATTGAAGGTCAAGGGAAACGCACACTTGTCGTGGCCCAATTTTGAATGTTTTTTTTCTTCATCTTCAGCTCTGGGTTCTCTGACTGGAGACTTTACCGGCCAGTACTACGCCTTGAAGAACATGTCAGAGGCGGAGCAGCAGCAGCTGATCGATGACCATTTCCTGTTTGACAAGCCCGTGTCCCCTCTGCTGCTGGCCTCCAGGATGGCCCGCGACTGGCCCGACGGCAGAGGCATCTGGTGAGGAACCGCCGGCGAAAAGTCTCATCCCACAAGTTTCTAAGTTTCTCGCTCGTGTTCCAAAGGCACAACGAGGGCAAGACCTTCTTGGTGTGGGTGAACGAGGAGGACCATCTGCGCGTCATCTCCATGCAGAAAGGAGGCAACATCAAGGAAGTGTTCACCCGCTTCTGCACCGGACTGGCTGAGGTGTGTCGACCGGAGGTTTTTGTGGCCGGTGCTTAGCGACTCAACTTTTTGCTCCCTGCCTGTGATAGATCGAGGCCAGGTTCAAAGAGAAAGGCCGCGTCTTCATGTGGAACGAGCACTTGGGCTACATCCTGACCTGCCCCTCCAACCTGGGCACCGGCCTGCGCGCCGGCGTACACGTCAAGCTGCCAAACTTGGGCAAGCACGCCGAATTCGAGGAGATCCTCAAAAGGCTGCGTCTCCAGAAACGCGGAACCGGTACCTGCAAATTTGATCTTTGGTCCACTTCTGCCGAGTACTCAATGCGGTTTGTCAATCAGGTGGCGTGGACACCGACGCCGTGGACGGGGTCTTTGACATCTCCAACTCGGACAGACTGGGATTCTCCGAGGTGGAGCTTGTACAGATGGTGGTGGATGGTGTCAAGCTGCTGGTGGAAATGGAGAAGACCTTGGAGAAGGGGGAGGCCATTGACGATATGATACCCAACCAGAAGTAGAAAACCATTTCAATTTTTGCTGTCCCCCATTTGTTAAGTAATATCTATCATGAATGCAGTTTCTGCTATTGTGTAAGGCTGGGATGGACTTGAATTAAAATGCTCAAAACGTTAACACGTCTCTTGTGTGATTACCACTCGTTTGAACAACTTAAAGGAAGGCAAACATTTAAGAAATGCATTTGGGTTTGTAAAATAAACAAATTTAGCAAAGCTGTATTTTTTTTCCTGATAGGTATCTGAAATGAAACGATTTGTGGCGGAACTTTTATTCTGCTGCCTTTTCTACCCGGAGGGACATTCTGTGCGGACATGATCGCACTTCCGCTCCCCATGATACCGGAGAGAAGTTCTGACAGCTGAGGTTCCACTCGGGTCATTCCCAGCCCCGGTCCCTTCCCCCAAATCACCCTTTATCATCATTTGCATTCGCGATCGCCTCAATTAATCGCCGAGTGGCGTTTGGGCGAGTGAGTGAGCGGGGGGCGTCTGATGATGCTGTAGCAGGGGCTGCTAGCTTCGATTTTACAGGTAAACAACGTCCGGATAACGCAAGCTAACACTGCCGGTCAGCTGGATAGTTTTGAAAACAACTTCAAAACAATCATTTGAACAAGTCAAAGTAGGCGGTTTTGTATTTGCATCTTTTGCTTTCAGTGGGGAGACATTATTAAGTGTGACACGATCATGAACTGGGGAAATTCTCTTTGCTAGTTATGGTTACTACATAGGTATAAGTTATGAAGTGACAACTGTCAGGCACATTACATTCTTTTCCTCAATGAAATTTCCCAATAACATGAACCCGTTCCAAAACCTGGTACGTGTCAGTAGAAAGACTTTAGAACTAGAAAATTGATCATCAGAAGTGATCTATAATGGATTTGGGAAATGTACAGGGAAGTGGATTAAAGTGAATAGATTAAAACATTGTAACGATGCACATCCAGTTTATTTAATTAACTTGTTAAAATCTCCAACACAGTCATCGTATCCAGCGGCGATTATCCAATATTAAGTGCAACGCTGCCCTGAGGGCAACCCCAGGTGACCTGGGTTTCAGAGACCCTGATTCAAAGGATTCAAACCGATGATGTTGTGTGTGTCATTCACACTGTGACAGGCGTTTGAGCGGTGGGGCAGGGGGCGGGGCGGAGCGGAGCACAGCAGCGCCTGCAGTAGCCATGCTGACCCTGACCAGCAAGCTGAGGAGGAATGACGGCGGGCAGACGAGCCAGGCCGGCGGAGTCTCGGACGCCACCCTCAGGGTCTCCATCAGGGACCGTCTCCTTACCAAAGGTTTGCATTTTCTCACCCAGGCAAGTTCACAAAGCTCACTTTGGCTGTGCTAACTGTGACTGTCGACTCTCCACAGAAGTTGCCGAACTTGAAGCCAATCTTCCTAGTAAGTTCGGATGTTATTTTTACCATTTGAATACTTTCATGTAGGTAACGTGTCTTCAGAATGACTGCAGTAGTCAGTCTTGGTTATGTTCCGTCAACGTGCTTTTGGGGGGCCCAATTCATCATCGGCGCTGGTGGGATGCGAATTTCGAAACTCCTCGTTCTCTTAAAATAAACTGTCAGCGGTTCATGTGAGGGGAAAAATAGCTGGTGACATTTTGTGCTATTTGGAGATTGGTGTTGTAGTGGCGACTTAAATCTTTC
This sequence comes from Syngnathus scovelli, assembly GCF_024217435.2. Lineage (NCBI taxonomy): Eukaryota > Metazoa > Chordata > Actinopteri > Syngnathiformes > Syngnathidae > Syngnathus > Syngnathus scovelli. The sequence goes on along the minus strand of NC_090854.1, from coordinate 17,597,660 downwards.
ATGGCTCATAGCGTCCGTCGTCTCAACAAACTAGGCAGAGTTATATAGTGAAGGTCTTTGAACAGCAGGGGGTAGTATGGAGCTGCTTTCAAACTCAGCCATGTTTGCATAGGGACACTCAGCCACCACTTGTTTTTGGAAAAATGATTTCCGTATGCATTCAATTGTTTCCCTCTTCCAGGTACATGCAAAGCCAATTTCCCAGATGAGGACAAGTTGCACCATTTTCAGCTGGCCGTGTCTCCGGGTAAGCAGAGAGCCCTGTCGACTCATCGGTGCGATCAATTGACATTTGACCGTACCTGGCTGCCGTATATCCCCCACCCTCCCTTGCAAATTGCGTTTTGAGCATTGTAAGATTTTCCACAAAGTGGTGCGCACGCACACATGCCCTATCTGTGAGTCATCGGTCACCCTGTCGTCCCAATCGTTGGGGTCCTTCCAGCTAAGTTTCACAAAGGCCTCGGTAAGCAAAAATCCATGGCGAAAAGCAAAGATCGGCAATTGTAGCAAAGGTCCGCTGTCATTTTTCTTAAGTGAATCCGATAGTTGGGGTTCCCAGAGGAAGACTTGCTCACTTATTCAAAGCTACGGCATCATATTATTTTTTAGATTTATGAGACAAAGCCCCCGCCACTGTAGCAATCAAAGTAAAATAGATTGTGTTTTCTAACATTAATTGCTAATATGTCAGGCCCAAAATAGTCTCTGAGGAAAACTGCACTCGCAACATAACGAACGAGGACACCTTGGAAAAACGACTATTTGTGAATTCCTCAATTAATTGCTCGTTGAGCGTCGCACTCGGTGGTGCTCGGCAGCCGTGACAAAAGAATGCAGGAGTCAGCACAAAAAAAACATTTGGGTAATGTCATCCTCACTTGAGGCTGCCTTGCTCGTTCGTGTGAGTGGTTCTTTTTTTTTTTTTTCCCAGTTGTTTTTAATTAACTTGGAAGCGGGTTTCACGCACGCACGCATAACTGAACCCGTTTCACTCATTGTCTGACTTATTTCAAACAAAAAGATGACTGAACATATTTTCAGTGGCACAATGAACACTAATACAAAATTCCTCATATGTTCAAAAACAACTCCGTGTGCATTTTCTTTTTTTTTTCTAAACCTAATAAGATTTTCAAGCGTTTGCCTCGCGTGCATGTCATCAAAGTGAAATGAAAGTAATTCCAAGAAGTCAGCCAAACACAGCACAGCACAGCGCCTGCCGCCTGGACCTGTCGGGAATTTGTGCTTCATTGTTGTTTCATACACACAAAGAGACATAAAAGATTCAAAGCTCCTCCAGGCAAGTCTCATCGTTTGCGCTGACTGGCTCTGTCGGCCGTACCGCTAAAAACTCAGAAGCCCGCTTGAGTCCTAAAACTTGGATTTTTATTCAAATGAATTTAACCGCAAGATTAACATAAGCGTTGAGGTAAATGTCACAATGCGTATTTTCCTCCCATGCTGTCAATTTCCGCTCAATTCATTTGTGCCTCTGCTTGCAGATGAAGGCTACTACCAAAGTGGCAGGTTTCAGTTTGAAATAAATGTGCCCGAAGCCTACAACATGGTGGTGAGTGCGCCTGTCGTCAAATCCACTCATCTTGCCCGAAGCGTGCGCGCTAAATAAATAGATTGGATTGCCACGTCGGCAGCAATATGAGCAAGCCGCAAAGTGAAAAGGAGAACAAAAAAAATGAATTCTCATGTACGCTGGATGAAAAGATTCCCACATGAAGCGAAATGTGAAAGCAACGATTGAGATTTAATGAGCGCTCTGTTTGCTCTCACAGCCTCCAAAGGTGAGATGTCTGACCAGAATATGGCATCCCAACATCACTGAGAACGGAGAGATCTGCCTAAGGTAGGAAATGTAACTTTGAAGACATTGCTCAAAGCACGGCACATAAACGGCGGCGGCGTCTTGTCTGTCTGTCTGTCTGTCTGCCTTCAGCCTTCTGCGTGAGCATTCGATTGACGGCACAGGGTGGGCCCCCACCAGAACCTTAAAGGTAAACAAACTCATCATGCAGAAGCCAAAAGTTGGAGGGATTATTTTTGAACGTAATCTTTTTTTTTCCTAGGACGTGGTTTGGGGATTGAATTCCTTGTTCACTGTAAGTTTTTTTTTTTTTTTTTGCTGTATGCCATCTGAGAAATATTAGCCACTTGAAAAGCTTCTAGTGACTATTAGAGGCTCTCGGCCTGTTCAATGTATTTTTTTTTCTCTCTTGTCCACCTCAGGACTTGTTGAATTTTGATGACCCGTTAAACATCGACGCAGCGGAACATCATTTGAGAGACAAGGTGGGTTTGTGCTGCCGACAAATCATGTCCTCCATTCACCAGCCGCTTTGTTTCCTTTTCGAGCTTAACGTTGACGGCGTGATCTTCCGAAATAAACGACAACGCCCGGCCCGGCCCGGCCCGTGGTGGCGCTTCTCGAGCGAGCGTCTCGGCCGGCCGCTGTTGCGGTGAGACGTAGGCGGGGCGTGTGCACAGCTGGTGTTTTGCAAAGGCTCTTGGCCCCGCAACGGGTGCGAGCGAGCGAGCGAGCGAGCGAGGCAGGTACAGCGACAATTTGCAAGTCAAAGCAGCACTCAACGGCACCTCGGGAAATTCAATAGCGGAATCCAATGCGTGACTTTTTCCCTTTTTAGCCGGATGGATGTTTGCAGGAAGTGCACTTTGCTATTCATGAACTCGCCTGCTGGCCTTTTTTTTTTCTTTGGAACTTTTCTGCAGGTACTTTGCTGAAAAACTCGCATTTGCACTCTCGTTCACATGCCACAGATGAATAACGAAACGGGAAAGCGGCGATCGGTGTCGGGGAACTATGTTCATTCGAAGCTCGAAGAGGAGCAAATCACGTTGTCGATTGTTCTCCAAGGCAGGACGGGACCTTGCGGAGGCTTGCTGACTCGCGGGACTGCGCAGCTCATGCATAGCAAATTCTAAATCGCCTATCGACTCTCGAGTGGCTCGGCCTCCTCAGTCGATAGTCCGTCACTGCATTGACTTTCTTGATGCCCCGAAGCAAAACACTTTGTGTGGCTCTGCCGCTAGGCACCAGAACCTACACACTCGGGATTTGCGCACAGGAGTTGGCAAGAAATAAAAAAAGGAAAAGCGAGCACAATGTGAAAACATGATTCTGTTTTTCGCAGCCTCTGTTTACACCCTGGCTGCCTTGTCATTTTCACGCACTGAGTTCTCCGATTTGTTTCTCAAGGCGTTTGAGTCGTCACCGGGCTTTGCTGTGCTGTGCTTGATTTTCAACTTTGTTGCCATTTTTGGAGGAACACTTCCTGCCCAAAGGCGGTGAAAACTCCCCGCACAGATAATTAAGATAAGCGAGTGACTGGGGTACTGCCCAAAGGTTTTTAATAGACTTCAGTGTTTCTTCAAGCTAATGAATGGCCAAGTGAAGCTGGAAAGTTTTTTTTTCTTCTCCCATCCCCAAGTGGTTAACTAATGATCAGCGGGGGCTCTTTTTTTAATTGACTTATCTTGGATCCTTTTTCAGCATGGTCGGCTGGCTCCCAGGTGAAAGGCAAACGGGAAGTTTCATTTTGAAAATGAGCTCTGGGAGAGGAGAAAACACCCGCTTGGAGCGAGCTTGGCTCCTCTCCATCATGTCCAAGAGCCAAAAGCAATTGGATTTTCACGAGATGTCCTCTGGCTGGGGACATCACAACTCACACAATTAAGTTGTCACTGGCAGCTTTCCAGCACATTGTGCGAGCGGGTCTCGTCCGCAATCCACCGGTTACTATGTCCCACTTATGGTGGTTTCTACAGATGACTTTGTGGAGCTGTCAATCAACGCTGAGCATTATTAGAATGCGATGCGGTTGCTTTGACTTCAGAGTTAGCGCTTGAGGTGAATGTTTGCATTTCACAGCAGCATTGTGGGAGAGCGCAGGGACGTGATGCAATCCTGATAAATGGCTTACAAGTTAATTAAGCTCGCTGCTTACAATGAGGTCGCTCGATGAAGTCATGCGCTAACAGCTCGGTTGAAAAGTAACACGTTTTGCTGTCACTTCTGAAGTAAGAGATGAAGGAATGATGAACAGTAGTTTGTGTGTTGAGCTCCCCCTGCTGGTTAACGACATATTGTGTATTTGTCTGCTTTCAGGAGGATTTTCGCAACAAAGTTCAAGATTACATTAAGCACTACGCCAGATGATAGCCGAGGCATCGGGCCGCAGCGAGTCTGCTCGCGCTGCTCGCTCCACCTTTGCCTCAGCTTTTCTCAACACTGAATGGGCAGCGTCAGCAGCCGACCGGCTGGCCGGCCAGTCGTCTCCAACGTCTCGCCGCGTTCACCTTCATCGCAATAAACCTCCACGCAAACCATTACGGGAAACGCATCATTTGAGCAAGGACACAAAGCTTTATACTTACATTATTCTTCGGGAGGTGACGGCGACGCGCCGGCCCCCACGCCGCTGCTAGCTTGACGCCAAGACAGCCAACATGCCGCAAGCGAGCGAGCGAGCGAGAGGCTGCCGCTCTTCAAGTCTGTCTTTTTGTGTTTGTTTTTGCTTCCGAGTAATGAATCAAGAGGTTTATCATGTATGTGCGTGCTCAGTTCCAGTGCCTGCAGTGTTTGTGTTGGCAGAAAGAAAAAAAAAAATAATGCATGCGAGTTGACATGATGTCACGGAAAGACATTTACACGTTTTCGGACACCTTCCGTGCTACACGCTAGCAAGCCAGACAGCGTTTGAATGATCAGCAACGTAGCGTCCTCAGCTCTTGTCCTGCACACACACACACACACACACACACATTTCGATCTGCTTTTTTTTTTTTTCTCGTCGTTGACGTCTATGTGCAAAATGGGAGACTTTTCACATCCTGTCATTGCTATTTTCACATTTCCCCACAAACTGCGAAAATGTATCACTGAGGAGAGGATAAAACACAAGAGTACTGAAGTCAGTGTTAAAAATGACTTGGGCAGTCGTGCTCCAAGGGCAACAATAAATGACCTGCAAGTGTTTTCCTCCAAATCTTCTCTGTCATTATGACGACACATTCTAATTTAGGTACAAATTTGGGTTATGCTTGGAATCTTCCAAGCCATCGAGTGACTAATGTGACTTTTGGTGATCCACACAGCAAATGAACACGATACCAATGCACAGATAGTCAGTGCTAAAAGATGCACTTGCTTGTTTGATTTCACACTTAATTATAGTGGCTGGTATTCCAGAGACCCATTAGGCTGTCTAGAAGCTATTAAAAAGTCACATTTTCATAATGTGTCCCATTTAAGATAGAACATTAATAAGGCATATGGTACGTTCCAAGAAAAATAATACAGAATGAGCTCTGTCATTATTGTGGTCTGGATTGGAGCCCTTCTGCTAATGTGGTCAGTCACATATGTGAGCGAGCGTCAGGCCGGCTGTCAGGGAATTCGCCGGTGTCAGAGATCCAATCATAGCCAACATTTGGCCCGTGACAGTGAAGGCTGGCAGCCAGAGCACAGAACGAGACTAACGAGAGCACCATCACTTTTTTTTTCTTTTTTTTTTTTGCACTACCACCTTCTGCCTTTGCCTTATTACATGAAATAAAAAAAAGAAATGCCCTTCAGCCAAAATCCATTCTCCACTCGGGAAGCCACTTTTCAAACTTTGCTTGTTTTTGCCTGTGAAGAATTAATGAGGGGTCGAGCCGAAAGCTCCAAAAGGACTTGTGAGGACAGCAAAGCGGCCAAAGCCATCAAGGACCTGATTAATGGGCTGCAACGAGGCCTCATTTGTTACCCAAACGGTTGCATGCAGCCAATAGTGCTTCAAACCCACAAGAGGACCTCAGATGTTCAGAAGAGGACACCTCCATTCGTGTAGCGTCATCACAGAATGGGTAGATTAGTGGCTTGTTGAATGGCACCAATGGTTTTTGGATCCAGCCTTGTTGCCATAGTAACCCCTCCAAACTGTACTGTACCGGTGTTCCTTTTTCTCACGAGTCTCATGGAGGCAACTGGCTAGAGTTTCTAATGAGGATCAGCGGATGGACGGTCGCTTGTGAAATTCCTGCTGATGCGGATCTCGCAGCAGCAAGGCCGACCTTATTAGTCACGTCAGGCATCCCCGAGGCCAGACAGTCAGATATGAATCACATGTCAGACTCGTCTTTACTTCTTTATGAACACGCGTACTTTGTGCTCGTGTTGTCTTGTGAATTTTTTTCTTCTTCTTCGCGTTTGTTGTAGTGACCTGGTGGGCGTCGTGCGCTTGCCGCGCGTTCCCTCGCCTGGCGCCTGGCGCCTTGCTCCATCCGTCTCATTGCCAGGCCTCATTTTTCTGCGCGAACTTGCTTTCATCCGACAGGGTGACGCATTGTTGTTTCCAGCCTGCATCCAATTGCGCCAAACAAGGCCGATGATTTACGCGGTGCTGGCTAACAATGACCTAGCCGTGTATAGGTTGCTATATTACAAGTGGCAGCTCCTTGAACTGCAACAAAACTCAAGCAGTGAAGCCTCACTAATGCAAAAATAGCCAAATAATGGACATATAATTGGCTAGATTAGTTTTAATACATTCTCAAACTCACTGTACATCAAAAGACTAATAGTTAACTGTGACCATTAGCCAGGTTTTTACATTATTTCATAAATATTAATGAAAATGTAATGAAAAGTCATTATGCAAAGTCTAACCTTAACCGTGGCAATTTGAGCATTGCAGCACAAGAAAGGAAAATGATGTTTATCAGCGTGTGTGCACATGCAATTAAAGCCGGGCTTGCTGTTTGGGCACACGTACAGTAAGTCCGCTTTAGTAAGTGGCTCTCCATTTGCTTTGTTGTGCTTGAAAGGCTGGCTGCCCACGCCGGCGCTGCGGCCGTGGGCGGCTTCTGCCTCTCGTTTCGTTGTGTTAGCTTGGCAGCCGGCAAAACACAAAAGACACGGCGGCGTCAGACTTCAGGCCTACTGCAACGCAAACATCAACAAAGACATCATTCATTGCGTTGCGTTTTGCTAAATTAGCACAACTCAAGCGATTGTCAAGCGACATGCAAGCGGCAAGGAACAAAAGTTGTGTTTTCAGACTAACACGTCGCTTGGCAAGGTGAGAGACCATGCAATTAGTGAGGTGGAGACAGAACAGCGCCTCCTGTTGCATAACAGGAGTACGTCATCTTGGTGATGAAGTGCTGCCTCCACCAGGGAATATGCTGCCTTCATTCATCCCAACTCCATCTACTCTGACTCCATTTCTTCAGATGTTTGCCTCTTTGTTTTTTCAGTTGCACGGGAAAAGACACAATTATATGACTCGACGCCTTGCGGGTAGACAATGACCCCCCCCCCCTCCATGAATGACATGAGGCCCGCGGCTTGGTTGCGTAATCAAGCCTGGAGTCACATTTGTTGTTTCAGGTTCCAAACTTTGAATTGGTGAATCTAAAGTCAAAATGTGACAACTTGCTGAGTCAGCGCTGGCTCAGCCAACTTGTCATTGTGGATATAAAAAAGTATCTTCATTTTTGCTTGAATCCAAATCCAAAACAAGCCTTCATCAATCCATTTCTGATATACATATCTGCAGCAATGGCAACATGATTGACACCCATGGTAGTTGCATTTGTAAAAAAAAAAACCTTATTTTAGTTTTGTTATCGTGTTCAGACCTCATCTTGCAGAAGTTACACTGGGGAAATTGCAAACAAGACGGAAATCCGCGAAGGATGCCTGGGAATGGGAGAACGCACGCACACACACACGGAAACCAACATGCATCCACACGCACATTTCAAACATCTGTGAATGACATTATGACGTCCAATGGGATTAAGGGCAAGGAAAACCATGTCTGCTGTCACGTCTTGCTCCTTGTACTATTTAATAGATATTGCCAACGATATATTTGATGAATTTGTCTTTAGAGACCACCACAGCAATGAAATGAAATTAAAGAACTCAACATGATGGAAGTAGTGATAGCCACCTTTTATATTAGGTACTCACGAAGGCTGCCGATACCAACCGCGGATACTCTATCGATCTCCACAGAGATGGTTGCTTCGATGGTTGCAGCGGGGACATTCCCCGCTGCATCCATCGAGGCTTCCGCTCGGGATTCCATCTCGATGCCGTCCCGCCCTTATGTAGCAATGTGCTATCTTTGTCCACAATCCCTTAGCAATGACGTCATTGGTCAGCACAGGTACTCTTTTGGCAACGACGTTAAACAGCTCCAAAGCATTTGAGCTTTACTGAGGTTGCCATGGTGACCCATCAGCGCTGTTTAGAAGCAGCTACATGACACCGGAAGACCTCAGTAAAGATCTCGGACTTGGCGGCAACACCGAGAGCGACTGTCAGTGAAGTCAGGTATGACTTATGTAAAAAAAAAAAGAAAAAGAAGAATAAAATAAAATTGGACATGCGGGGTCACGGAATTGTTACAAAACAAATGCGGCTTTGTGCAAGTGTGCGATTTATGACATTTGGCTTCTCTTGCCTGCCAAACAAAACAGGAAAAAAAAACGATAGCGCGAGTGCCCACGCTCGCATCCGTACAGAAACCGCTTCTCTTACAAGGTCAAGCCGTCACACCGTGCGTGACGCAGCGGCAGGAAGCTTGCAAAAAAGGACACTTTGCAGCACCAATCATTATTTTCGTTGCTTTTTGGGTAAATCATTCAAGAGGGAACTGCGGATATAGCAATAAACACTTTCAAACAAAACCTCCACAACCTGACGCACAACAAGTCACTTTAATAAAGGCTTCCTTTCTGGTCTTTTGGTACATTGGAATTTGAAGACAAACATTTTTTTTTCCATTGCAAATGCCGCCTTCGCTTCTCTCCGAGAAGTTTTGGCACAAAATACAAAGTGGGAGCGTGTCATGAAGGAGTGTGTGTGTTTTTTTTTTTTCTTCAGAGAAGCAGGTTAGAGCTCAAGCTCCCTTAAGAGGAAAGAAAGCATTCAAAAATATCAATAAGGAAGGCGTTCACAGCGCACACTCAGATCAGAAATCAATCCTGAGCTCAGGTCTGCCATCCAAAAGCTTCGCTTGAGGCATCGGCAGCGCTTAGCAGAACTTGATCTTCCTTTGGAGCTTTCTTCTTTGAATTCTTCAGACATTTCACAAATTCACTTGGACAAGTAACAAGGAGGAGGACGACTCTCCAAGTAGTACAAACAAACAGAACGGGAAAATGTTTTGCGATTAATCGACAAAAATATCTGGAGATGGGGTCATTTTAAAACTGAGCTAGCTCACTACAGTAGACAACATACGAGCATATCGCCAAGGAATCTCCGCCGCCAAACTTCAGATATATTGCAGTACCAAGACTGACATGTGAGAGGCACTATGGACACGGCATCCAGACTGCTGCAGTAGAAGAAGAAATAAAAGTTGCTCGCTTATCTGGGAATGAGTTTGCAAGTGGAGAACTCTTCTTTATTGGACTGACTTTATGGTTGAGAAATTAGTCATTTAGGAAATCATCAGAATTTTGTGCACTTTTGTTTGGTGGTGGGAGATTCTTCTCATGCAAAATACGCCTTGGCTTACTAAAGTCTGGGAAAGTCCAGTGCTGCTTCAAACCGGCACCGGTCTGCTGTACAAGGAGTTTGGAGGTCATATAAATAGCTGCGAGATTCATCCCAAAAGAGTTTTTAATGTCTGACGTTCCTCCCTGGAGAAAAGCGCTCCCCTACACGATGCCCTCGCTGCGCTTGCTCCTCCACACCACTAGGGCAGTCATGAGCAGGGTAACCAGAATGGGCATGGCGATGAAAGGGCCCAGGATGCGGTTGGGGGGGTCCCTGAGCAGCCGGCCCGACAGCGAGCAATTGTGGAAGTAGGTCTTGTGCACCTGGATGAAGAAGTCATCCACCAGCAGGTTGGGCCAGAAGCAGTCCATCTTCAGCGCCACCAGGAAGGTGCAGTTGGTCAGCTCGCCATAGAGCCTGAAAGGGCGAGTGAGCACATGGCATCAGACACGATTCATTTTGGAACTTCTGCTTCGAGTTCCTCGTTCAGTTTTTCCTTATTTGCTCTTTGTGATGTTCTTCTCTCCACACAACAAGCCATAATTGTCCTATTTGGGTCAGTCTTTCATTTTTTATTTCCTTAACCACACTAATTAAAGACCCTAAAAATGCAATGAGGAAAAATAGTCATCCTAAATCCATGATAGATTTTGTTTTCTACAGTTTTGTTTCAAATCACGTATTTTTTATTTATGTTTGATTTGTTGATAGTCCCAAATTATCCATTGGTATTTCCTGCTTTTAAATTACATTAATACTTTTACTAGAACATCCTCATGGGGCACTTTGGAACGTTCAAAGCAAACCATGGTTTATATAAACATTTTGACGTTCCTTTAATCCCACATGAAACTTTAAAATGGGAGCAAAAACAAAACAGAAAACTGAAAATCCAGCCTCCCCCACCGCCTTATTATTCCATAATAAATAAAAAATAAACATTTTTGATTTACAATTCTTGACATAATACACAATTAAAAGAATGTAAAGTATTTAGCCTAAATTATTTTGTTGTTCTGAAAAGTGAGCAGAAGGATAAAAAATGTTGAAGTGGCTGTTTTGGTTGCCGGGGACAGACGGATGTTTTCCGACGTGCTGCAAATTGCTTTTGTGGACTTTGCGGACACGCTAATTGGCAACAATACACCGGACCAGCGGGGGGAATCTGGAACCGCTCGTTCATTTTCTGGACGACCTGACTGGCATAATCAAATTGTGTCAGGCGAGGAGCAAAGGAAGAAGATGACATTCCACCGCTCACACATTTTTGCTATGTTTTGACGTTTTATTTAGATAGTGAATGGCAAAAACATCCTCCCTGATCTCATTAAGCACAACTCTAAAACTCGGCTTGGATCTGTTGAGTTGAACTCGTGAGAAACGGGAGCGACAAAAAAGGGCTTTGTTTTTCTTCAGATCAAAGCAAAGATTTTGAAATCGGAATCCAGCGACAGAAATTCTCATAAGGGCGTGAAAAAGCTCCGCGCTCCGCGCTGCTTGATGTTATCAAGTGGTAGAAAGCGCCCGTAATCCATTTGCAATTGGACGCCTAATGAGACGCCTAATTGGAGAGCGTCGCAGAACTGAAACGACACTTGGCTTTCCACGCTACTGAGTGCACAATTGTGCCCGGCTGGCGCAATCCAATGTGAGCTCAGACACAAAAGACTTCAAAATTATTACAGATAGCGGACAGGCATGCACCCATGGCTGAACAAAACAGCCTCACACAAAGGGGGGAAAAAAAACAAAAACCTTTGAGGGCAAGATCTTGAGCTATTTTTACACTGAGCCTGGACTGAAAAAAAAAAAAAAAATGAACAGAGCCAGGGGAACAAACCGCTGTAGTTTTGATTCATCATAAAACGGAAAAAAAAATTAGCCTCTAGTTGATTCCAATCGTCTGTGCTCGCTCTAACTTTCAGAATCTCATCTGACAGAATTTACATATCTTGAAACATGAATCGGGCAAAAAAAGACAAACTGTCGTAGCTATGCTTGGCACACAGATCAAGTGGAGCATAGTTCATAGAGCCCTTATTCATAAAAAGCGGATTATGACAAGTGTTTGATCCCAAGCCCTTTGGGAAGCAACAAAGGACATTGTGGAGCTAGCTCGTTCCATCACACCATGGTGTTGGGAGCACACGTCAAAGTCGGTAGACTCGACGCCAATCGAGCAAAGAACGGAAATAATAATTATACTGACTGAGGTGGATCTCAGCACAAAATTAAACTAAGGTTGGATTGCCCAATTCCAACTGAGAATGCCGAAATCAAATTTTAAAAACTTTAGACAGGTTAGAAATGAAAAATCACGGAATCTTAGGAGTCTTTTCTTTGTCTTGTGAGTACGATACTGTCTCCTGGTAGCCAAGATGGGCACACCAGAAGGAGCAGCACGATGAAATGGCTTGCTGAAATAAATCACCTTTACATTGTGTTTCATGAAATTATTATCGAGTGTCTGCCCTTCCTAATGAAACCAATGAAGAACTGATTTCAACTTGTATATGCAAAAACAAAGTGGCACTGTGAGCCCACTGATCTGTGAATAACAGTTCATTCAAAGTCATTAGAAGGTTTGCAAGCACTGATTTGGGGAGTGGAGGAACAAATACAAATGATTGCTTTTCAAACACACACAACAAAAGTCATGTAAGCAAATGTGAAAAGTTCCAAAACACAGCATATTAACAACGGACAGAACTTCAACATGACAAAGTAAGTTAAACATGCCACAAGGTAGCAACAACCACCCGGCACGAGCAGCTCAAAGCGGGGAACTAAATACAAGCAAAATAACGAGACAACGAGGCACACATGGGCTCGAAGGGAGCTGATTGGTCGATGAGGACGGGCGCTAACGAGACCAGGTGCGTCACATGAAAAATTATGGAACAGGTTTCATTCCGAATCTAATCAAAAAGTTGACCAAAAAAAAACAAATTATGAGAACGTTTTGATTTCTCTAAGATTACATTTTTACTACAGGGAGGTTTTGTGGTCCCCATGCTGAAGGTATTTGGAATTGTTTCAATATGGCCAACACTCAAATTATTGTACTGATGGGAAAAAAGTCAGTTCTATCTCTACAGTTTTTTTTTTTTTGGTGGCTTTCATTGTGAGCAATTTGGAGGAAGCGATGACATCGTTAAATGTTACAAATAAAAGCGGCTTCACAGGTGAGACGCCATTTATCAGACAAAACTGCAGCGAAATGAAAACTCGCCACGCGTCCTTTTCGCAATCCCGGTGAAAAAAACCTGCATGTCACAACTCGCAGCACTTAGTTTGCGCTATTTAGTTAGTTTGTCCTTATTTTAGCTCCGAACGCATAATTGCTGCGCTCATTAAATACCGAGTGACTCGGGCTGTGAAAGAACTTTTCTGTTGGGCGGACTGCGGAGAAAATGAGAGTCAAACAAGTCATGGCCATCAGGACCAAGCAATTAATTCAAACGTTTTGCCAGCGGCGGCAATTAAATGAGCTGAATTTGAATTTACAGATAAGCCATTTTCATTCTGTCCTGCATCTCTCCAAATTGTTTGGATTCCATTTCAGAATCAAAATAACCAACATCAAGAAATACATTTTTACGACTCTCGTGACGATGGTCTGAATTCCGCGGTTCGTATCGGATCTAAGTGCATCACAGCCCATTGTGAAAACGACTCACCGATTCCGACGCATGTTAACAACTTTCCGGTATCGTCGTGAGCTGACCTCCCGCAAGTCTCAAGCCTCGGCGTATCGAGTTCCGAGACCATCCCGCCCCGTATTGATTGGGACAATGAAAGAGAGGCCACGCGAGCTCGCTGCCCCGGCCGGTCTTCTCTAATTGCACGCTTGAGTAGCAGGGGAGTCAGGAGGGCTGCAGGTATGGATGGAAAAATATGCTCACTCTGCAAGCTAAGGGGAAGGACAAAGCCTTTTGAGTCTCTCACCTCTTATTAGATTCTCTTTGAACGCAAAGACGACGTGCGACGGGGGTGTCGTGCGAGGGAATTCAGCTGTGAAGCTGTGAAGGCAACACGCCGCATGCTCTGAATAATGCATTCCAACATGCTCCGAACGTACAGGGAAAATGGAAGGTCTTATGAACACAAGGATTCAACCATATAGGCACAATCGTTTGAGGTCCGTTTTAGAAAAAAAAGAAAGAGATGTCAAGTTGCTCACCACGTGGAAGCCATAAAAATAAAATAAACTTGGATAAGAGTCTTCTGAAAGTGAGATTCAAACGTGCACATGTCAGATTTCCCTCGAGTTTGGATCGACCGTCCCAGTACTTGACCTTTTTCTGCAGATTTAAATTTGATAGCTTCATTATCTTTTGCATGTTTTAACTCACGGTTCTGCTTTCGTCACGAGGTTGCAAAACGAGAAGGTGACAATTGCGCGTGGCTCCGATATCTTTTTACAAACCACACAATGGCTGCCCCGCTAAACGACCTCGATGACGCACGAGATACTCAAATTTCAAATTGGCTGATAGCTTGACAAACAAACACGCAAGACTTGAATTGAGGTTTGAATTAGCCCTAAGAAATGAACACTGAATCAGAGTTTCTGGATTCGAATCAATCAATCATTTCATATTAGCTTAGCTAGCTAGCCAGCTAATGATGCTAGTAGTAAGCTACTATTTTCACCTAAAAGAGAAAACGTCGGTGTATTTCAGAAAACGTCCCACTGCCTCTCAACCACGGCACTCAGCGCTTCTTGAACCAAAAGGTGAACTCAAGTGAATCTACAGCAACCTTGACATTTGCAACGTGTCTTTGCACTATGGCTGAACCCGCATGAGTCAAATAGCAAAAGTTATCTTCACAGAAAGGGAAAAAGGACTGGAAGCCTAACTTGATCAGGTCATACCGGGCGGCGGGTGGGGGGAGTATCAATTATTTAAAGAGCCATTTCTTCCTGACGCTGACCTTTAAGCAGATTTGCTTGGAGCTCACTTGGACCAAAAACCACCGAGGAAGAAATTGGCTATTTATAGGTCCATCCTGGATTGGTCGATAGCCAAGCCGTACCAGGTACCTTGTGAAAGGAGCCTCTGTGGCTACGCTACGCTATACTACGCTACACCTATGAACAGGAAGCCGCATGCAAATATGGAGCGTTTCGTTTGTTTGCATGTAAAGGTGGTGTTTGCAGAACTCACTCGACGGTGTCCTCCCAGCTGCACCAGTGTCCCTGGTCCAGTTCTTGCATGTCCAGTCTGAATTTGGCCAAGCAGAACTCTTCAATGGCGTACTCGTAATGGGGTCCGCAGCCCAGTGCGCTCACACACTGAGTCACTGTTGAGAGAAAATGAAAGAAAACAATCTTATAGAAAGGATCTCATCTTGACATCTTTCATTCTACCAATGCGGCGAGCGGCGCGTCGTGAATGTGAACCAGGACGTCGGGTCCCATTTTGCCACGGCAAGCATTTATTGATTGACTCAGAAGAAATAGGGACACGGCCTCACCATGATGAATAACACTTGATCATGACACACACGAATCATCTGGGTTTTCGTGCCCGAGACGTTACAATTGCGAGCAATTCCAAAACTCACGGCTCTTCTGGTGTGTTGGATAACCAGATCTATTTTTTTCCGGGCTAAGATTAAATAAACTGCGAGATGGACTGCAGCTATTTTCTCTCTCGCTGACGTCAATTTTATGTGGTGATTCATGGAGAGGGAAATCTCAATTTCTGGCTTTTCATCTAACTTGCAGCTGTTACAATTCAAAATAGCAGCGCAACGCCCACTACTCTGACTTTTAAACAGTTTTTTTCTTGTTTTGCCGCAACTCATAGACGAGAATGCAAATGTGTTCTCACCACAGTGCGTGTTGCCCCCCCCCCCCCCCCACGCCTTTGAACAGCTGACAACCGGGCCCGAGAAGCAACAACAAGCGAAAACAACAACATTCCTAAATGGGCTCTGATGAACTTTAATGGCAACCAGCGCGGCAAACTGCTTAATTGAGTGTTTGCGGCAAAATAAAATCAACTTGACTTTAAATGTACCTCGAGTGAGTGCTCAGTGAAAGGAAAGAAGAAAATAATTGCCGGTTCCGTTCCGCAGGCCATTCAAACACAATCAGCTACATTCAGGGGGAATATTATGATTATGTTTGATAAGAAGAAATCAACTTTCCAGGCAGGTCACACAGCTCTCGCTGTAATGATCCCCCACACGGCTCCGAGCAGCTGTTCGCTCTTCTCCACGGCTTATTTATTCAGTTGGCTTTTGAAGAAAATGCAAACATAGCATAGAGGATCAGTAGAAATGGTCCATTAAGCAGCCCCCTCAAAATATTAAACACGATAATTTAATGCCAATGGCAACGCGCTCTAAAATTAGCCTGGCTTTTCCAAGTGCGTCATTACTGCCCATAATTGTACAGCGCTACCTTGAGATACAAGTTGAATTCCTTCCGTGACATGCTTGTGATTAAACACACTTAAATTGCAAATCGAAAAAAAAAACAATATCGGTGTCCATCGGCGGCGAGGAAAAACAAACGATTCTAAGCGTAGGCTAATAATTACGCGGCGGGTCAAATTCAACCCAAGTCAGGTCAGAAGGTCGACCGCAGTCAAATGAGCCGAGCCGGGCAGACACAGTTTCTCGTTTTCATGAGACGAGCCGCGCATACGTCCGACAAATTAGAGACGAGGGTGAGAAGTGCTGTCTTTCTATTTCACTTGGAACTCTGCAGCTGTCAATCACGTGCACACACACGTACGCACTCGCACATACCTCCGGCGATATCTAATAAGACAGCGGAGCCCCAGGGGGCCGACTTCATAATAACTTCTCTGAACTGTTGACATCGTTGAGTGGAAAGCGAGATCAAGGACAGATTTTCTTCAAACAGAAATGTCCAACTGACCACTTTATTCTGTTTGTGCGGCTTAGCATTCATCAAGATGGAAAAAAAATAGTATGTTCAAGTGAAGCTTCAAAAGCATCTGTAAACCAGCGAATATGAAATACTGGTTCTTTGTGAGCATATTTTTATGGTTTAAATGATTCATGTCGGCGGGAATGGCACACTTTGCTATATTACCCGTAATTTAGTTAGAATGAAGCAATATATTTTACAAATGTAGTATATTGTTAGCCTAATAGCATAGTTGCTAAAGTCCTTTTATTCCTATTATTCCAGACATCAGTTAGCGGTCAAAGCTCGGTCAGACTGTGTGCATTGTGTTATCGACTCGGTCCAAATGCTATTCGTCGTTTAGCTAACAGGCTGTTTAATGGGCAGCAGTTAAGCGGCTAATTAGCCGCACTATCTGACCTGGCAAATGGCTGCGGGCGGATTGTTTGTCAAGCAAGCGGCGGGTGTTGCCATCACGACGTTAGATAAGATGGAGACGCCGGTACAAAAAGACTTTGCGGCTTTTCTCTTTGATTGAGGGCCTCGGTGTGACGGGCGTTATCGCTATTAGCTTTGCTGTAATTGCTATTAGCTTTGTTGTAATTGCTGTTCGCTTTGTTTGTATTGAAATCAGCGGATCGCAAACACAAAGACTGTAACGACCTTGTTTTGGGCTAACTTTTCATTCTTTGAAGCTGTGCTGTAAAACTTGAAATTTGTGAATGAAGCCCGGAATATTCACTCATCTATTTTTACACCGGCAATCATTGGCTGTGACCGACCGAGGCCGAGAAAGCCATTTATGACCCAGTTGGGATGATAATATGCCGAGAGCAGGAGAAGAAAAAAATAAAAAAGAAAAACACGGCGGCTACAAAAACACCCAGCAAATGTGATGATGCATGCATGAGTAAATCAATGTTATTTGGGTTAAGACGATTTGACACAAACAAACAGCCTGTGACAGAATCGGCTTGCCTGAAACGAGCGCAGAAATGTGTCGATTAATGTCCTGTTGTTGTTGTTGTTTTTTTCTATTTTGCGCGGAATTATATAATTCAAGTATGATCGCAACGGCTATAAATAACACTGACTGAAGTGGCGCTTCAGAGGGCAACGTCGAGCTTTCAGGCTGCTGCCATAGATGGAACCGTAACAAATGTCTCACATTAAGCCCGGCTCGTAAAATCTCTCCCGTCAACGGGATCTGCAAACGCGCAACAGATTTGGATCAGATGGATGATGTTCTACAGATAACGCACTGTCATTTAGAACCACTTGAATTGGACGGAGACGAGAATAAACGACGACAACTTGAGTTTGTGCTCCGATAACCGTAAACAATCAATGCCATCCGAGACAATCTGGCATCTTCAATGAGCCTGAATTCTTCAAAATGAATTTCAGGCATTCTCTACTCCACTTTTACGTCTTTATGGTTTGAAATATGTCACATTTGACGGCCCACACTTGAACGGCGCCGTTCGGCTAGCCCCGACCTGCTCAGGCTAACGCAAAATTGCACGCCTACGGTACATGTTGATAATTAGCAGGCGTGTGCGTGATGCCATCCATCACCGAGCGGTCATTAAAGTGAGCGGGGCTATCGGCACTCGGAGGTAAAAGCAAGCAATTAGTGGCGACAACAATCGGAGCGGGAGAGCGCAATGTTGGAGAAACATCCCTGAAGGCTGAAAAGCAGACAAAGCAACCATTTTTATCATTTTATAAAATGTGAGATCATTCACTTAACGAAACAAATCCGTTCCTGTGTTTTTATGTCGAAGAAGAATAACGCCACCTCACATGCAGATTTTCGATTCTTGACCAGAGCAGCTTAAAGAGGAAAAGAAAACCCATCCAAGAATCTGTATGTGTTTACCCCGTGGAGAAAGAGAAACATATGTGCCGGAATTTTCCATTGCTTTGATCAAATTCATCTTTGTGCTCCAATGTAATGATTAACAACAGGAGGCAAATTCGGGGAAAACGATGAGCCGACATCCATCAAGAACCTTCATTGTTGCATTGTGTCAGAATGTTCCAACTTGCATGAATTTTTAAAAACCTTCCACACACGGAGACATTCCCTTGTCCATGTTCTCGCTACTCGGCACGGTTAACTTTTGTCTGGACTGTTAAAGCTGCTGACCGCTGCTCTTTTCAAATGGATCGTTTATTTTCTGACAATGGCAAGGATGCACTCAAGCACGGGGGGGGGGCATTTATTATAAATGCTTTACAAGGACGGACGGGAGTGTGTCAATCGATGGTTTGGGGAATTTTACAATCTCAGCGTTTGAATGAGTGCCGTGGAAGAGCCAAGTGCGGCTTGACATTGAATCTCTGAGGATGTTTTGGAGAGCGCATCAAGTTGTGGGATTGGATAAATTCAAATTCCTGCAAGTGAATTAGCTGGGCTCAAAATGTCCCCCGAAAGCAGAGAGCTCGTTATCTCGGCCCCAACTGTGGCCAAGGATTTATTAAGTGTGCCGGACTTCAAGAGCTTCCTGTGGTTGTTTTTGTTCTCGGCGCTGCTAGAAAAAATATTTTCACATCATTGCTATGTTGACATTTTAATAGGAGGCATATTGCAGAAAATGGCCTTTTAATTGCTTGTATCTAGAGTTGCTGACCCATCAGGTGTAAAATAAATAACTTTTTGCGAGCGGCCGAGCTGTGTCCAAAAAATGTGTGCCAATTAGAATGTCACCAATTACCACTAAAATGTCTTCACCGGATTTTCTCAATGAAAGACAATGTAAGACATTACGCACACACGCTGCGCTTGGTTTTGGCAATACGGGGACGTCGGCGGCTCGTGCAAGATTAACGATAAATTTAATCCGCAAATGTTTTCACTAAATACTGAGACCGCAGTGTAATCCCATTAGAGAATGCCACAAAGCTAGTTGCCGGGGGAAAGGCCAAGTCGGATCTCGGGCTGGTTCAGTGGACACCACGCAGGAATCAGGATTTAGTTTTTAGACTTTCCCCCCCAAAAAATAACAATCACTTTGCCTTTTTGTTGATATGACAACTTTGCTAAACTGTGGACAAGAAGATCTAAACCGTGAGGTGCGTGGGATGAAAACCACGCCCCAAAAAGGAGAGCGAGCAAGCGAATGAGCGAGCAAGACAGCGGCATTATGATTTGGTGATTAGGCCCAGTAATAACAGTGTCACATTTTCCATTCCGGGAGGTGTAATTGAATTACAAATGCTGTTTGAGACACAGCAGAAGAAAAGGAAGGGAACCCAATCAATGGCGCGTCTATCTTCAGACGGACGCTACGGCCCCTGAATACAAGACGGGACGCCATCTGCGCCGAGGAAATTAAGAAGCCACTCAAGCGTGCTTTCCGTCCTTTTTTAAATTTATTTTCCCGCTAAGATTTTCTCTGATGCCAATTGTGTTTTGGTTCCTCCCACCCGCGGCAATCGAGTGTCAAATTTCCCTCACGTGTTCCGATTAGTGTTGTAATGTGTTTCCATTGCAGGTCCCCACGATGCACTTTTGACATTGTTGACTGGCAAGGCAGAGAGAAACATTGATTGTGTCACCATTTGGCACGTACAAACACTTGATTGCAATCAGCATATTTGAGTGGCTTATTTTCCTTTTCGTCCTTGGAGGATTGTTCTTAAAAGGTTTTTTGGATTTCTCAATCGGTTTGTTTGCTCTCTTCCTCTCCTCCTCCCTCCTTTTCTATCTATAAATACCAACATATTACTAGTCTGGTTAGATAAATGCCTGTAGGAGTTTTTTTGTTTTTTTTCCAGCGGCCTTGAATTTAGCACACTTTGACGTGTTCTTTCAGTGAAGCAGAAATGCTTCAAAGAAAAACGGTAACCCGGTGAACTCGTCTGACTGAACCGCAGCAACACACATCGTGGACCCTTGACGGGAACAGTTTGGAAATAAATCTCAGCAGAGCGAGATTTGAAATGAGTCTTTGTCCAAGTAACAGGAGGAATTATTTCACATTTCACACTTTGAAGAGCAGAGTGGATGATTTCCATCAATCACACTCAAAAGATCTCCAGGCCGAGCCTCCCTGATTTAACGACGGTGTTCCTTTATGGCGCTTTGCTGTTTTAGCACAATGTCGGAGACAGATAATAAATTCGACTAGGTCCCTCACTGAGCACCCTGGGAAGGGCCAAAATATTAGAAACACCGCCCTGGCATTCTTGTTCCAGAATGGCTCTCGCGTGTGCTCCTGCAGAGTTTATTTACTGTGACCAATGGAGACGCGTTACTGGCGGGAATGTCAACCCAAACACAAGAGCAAGTTCCGTTCCTATAGACCTGAGTCGGAACGCGTCACCGTCTCGGCTTATAGGCGAGCAAACGGATGTTTTTTTTTTTGGTTTACATAACCGCATGGCTTCTTAAGCCAAATGCTCAAGGCTACTGGAAAGGAGGAGATTTAATGAAGGTGCTCTAGAGGTTCATTCATCAAAGGCGGTAAAGTATAACCAACCAACTTGACCTTGGTGAACAAAGTTCAGATGAACAAACTTTTTTTTAAAACTTTCTCAGCATGTCTGTGATGCATTTCCTTTTTTGTTATTTTTTTTTACGGCTGCATTTTGTATCCAAGCGGATTCTGGGTTGAAACCAGTTGCATCCGTTCCGGTCTTGACACTTTGACATACAAGTTCAGTAAAGCGCTCAAATGTTTCTGCAAAAAGACAGCTCATAAAATACTCACAGCCAAAAAGAGTTATGAATATGGAAGGGGAAGTTGTTTGAGTTGCACAGCTCTCCTAATATGAAAATGTATTGCAGATGTCAGAACATTTTGTTGACAGAAAGAGCCAACAAAATACTGCAAAGGTGGAAATATTGAAATATAAATATTGCGCCCGCAAAATACGTGTGGAAAAAGCGCAAAACTCAAATGACTTGATGCAGTCACGACACACAAGCGGAACACAGTGACACTGTTGTGTGCTCTTGACTTACCCACAATGAACCACAGGAGCGTCTGTTTGTGCAGGGCTGCCCTGGTCACGGTTCCCATCCTGGCTGCCCCCTCCCCTTGAAGAAAAAAAAAAAAACTCTCCGGACGCAAAGTTATTTAGAAGCACCGGTGTCCCGCTGGACGCTCCTGAAGACGCATGGCGTGCCGCGCGATCCACCACAGTCACTGAGAGTGTGAGCGTGGCCCCCAGCACACTTACACGCAGCAGGGGGGGTGAGGTGGGTGTGCGTGTTGGGGGGGTCGTTCGCTACCTTCCACCACGGAGACGCTCCATGCGGTGCGCGCTCCTGGAACGCGCCATGGGATAAAGCAGCCCGAGTGGCGACGACGCTTGTCCGTGCGCGAATGAAGGTGTGTTTTGGGGGAGCAATTACTGAGCAGGGAGGCAGCTCGAGGCGCAAAGAGGGGTGGTCGGGCCCGGGGGAGGCGGTACATTCTTTATGGTTCTTTTTCATTGGCTCATTGGAAATTTGTCGAATATAACTATGAGGCGGACAGTGTTGGTGTATTCTTTTGTTATTGTTGCGCGGAAATATTTGTAACGAAGCGGAATGGCTTTGCAAATAGATTAAATGCAAGAATAAAGTTATGTTTTGGGGCTTAATTAAATAGTCAGGGTTTGTAATTGATTGGTTTGTAGTGTTGGCTGCTTTAAGAGACAGTCAAATTGCATTGCATTGTCAGTTAGTGCCATCTAGCGGTCAAGTGAAAGCATGCAAAGTGCACCTTGCAACGGAATGAACTTTTTTGGCTTTGGCAATCGAGCTAATCGATAGGGATCTGTTATGCGGGGGAGGGAACTATTTGTACAAATTTAGTGACTTGATTAGAAGTCTCGTTTTTCCAAGATTGATTTTCAGTATGAGGTTGGACGAGAATCAACTTGATTATAGGATTCAGGAATAGAGTTTAATGTCGAGAAATGTGAAGACAATGCTTGTAAATGTACCAAATGGATCAAGGACAACAACTCGACCAAGTTTGTCCACAAACAAAATAAAATAAAACACAGCAGGGCATTTTAGATGCGATTGTTTTTTTTCTAAATAGAAATTTGGCATAAAGAGTGACAACTTAAAGTGCCTCATTCAGTACAGACCTCCATGGCACACAATATTGTCTTTTTGTTAGCTTTCCGTTGTTTGGCGCTGGCTGATCACAGTATTTTTTTGTTTTGAAATAAGATTTTTACAATTGTATTGTTCTAATTCCAATTGGCTCCAAACCTGAGTAGTCTCGATACAATGGGTGTGTTCTCATACAAAAACGTATGAACATGAATTTGTTTCCACTTCCTGTGAACGCATCCCTTTGATGACAACTCGGAAATCAAACAGTACTCTAGAAAACAAACTTAGTGAGGAAATGATAACGACACTTAAAAAAAAAATGCACCCATCAATATTGCAGTAAGGAACGACAACAGATAGAAGTTGAACTCCTCATGCTGTCTATCTCTTTTTTCTTCTTTTTTTTTTTAAATATAAAACCGAGAGGAACGAAAGAGGAGGATGCATATTCTTTGTAATACTTTTGTTTTCCTATTTGGGTATGATGTGAAATGCAGGGAGGCTGTTCCCTTGGATGTAAATACACACTTCCACCTGCCACACACACACACACACATGATCTCAATTCAAGGAAGGAGAGCAGCAGCAATTTGACACCAGGAGAAACTGCAGGACTGCGGCCCGGCCCGGCCCGGCCCGGCCCTGAGGTGATAGAATGAAAACTTTACGTTCCTCTCTCTTGTTTCTTTTATCACAAGCCCACCGCAGACATCCTCTTTTTTTTGTACGATGTTCTTTCTGCCTTTCAATAAAGGGTATATCATCAGCCAAGTTAGCGCCGAGGGCACTGAACGAGGAGACGCGCATAGTCCAAGTGGTAAGTGTGGCTAGTTGTTACAATTTTCATGTGAAGAAGCAGGGCTGCAGAAGAGCTCGCTCAGTGTCTCTGGTCTCCCACTTCATGGGGCGACCCGCTAGGAGGGAGGTACTGCCGAGACGTCCGCAGCCCACCTGAGTGTAACAGGAGGAGGTTAGCTTAGCCTAGCTTAGCCAGAGAACCGTAAGCTAGAGCAGACACACTGCGTGTGGTACAGGAGAGGCGCTAGGAGGAGAAAATACCTGCAGCACCCGCACCACCCTTGGAGAGTTTGCTCGCTTTGGAGCAAGAGGAGGAAGAAGAGGAGGAGGAGGAGGAGGAGGGAGGGTGTTGGTTGTGATTGACCTCAGGGTGCGCCCTCTTTCGCGACGACAGAGACGCGGATCCACCGTGAGGAAGCGCGAGTCCCTCAAGGGTCATCAGTGCCGGGGGTCCACGGAACAGGCCGTCCGAGGCCCCTTGTCCGTTCCCGCTGTGAGCGTATTTGTGTTGGCCTCGGTGCGCTTTCTCTTTGCTCACCAGCGGGCTGGAATGTTTACTCTTGATGGAGTTGTTGTTGGTGGCCGCCGCCGATTCGTCCGACGAACTGTGGCGCTCGGCCGATGAGGAAAGCTTGATTTTCATCTTGAGCTCCTCCTTGCTTCTGTCCGACTGGCTGCTTCCTCCGGAGGCGGGAATTGCCAGGTGGAGATTGAGCGAACTTTTGTCCCATTTGTCAGCGTGATGGCGCTTGTCCTGCCCCGACGTCGCGCAAGGAACTCGTGTTTTGATCGGCGAGGCGGTGGCGCCGCTTGCGTGGCCGCTTTGGGTCACTTGATGCGTCTGCGAATACTTTCTGTGATCGACCTGGCTCAAAGACGACGGGTCCCCTCTCACGTTGTCGTCGGTGAGCGCGGCATGCTGTTGCTCTGCTCTGTTTTTCTGTCCGGAAGCGGCAAGCTCTATGGCGTGTTTTTCTCTGTATTTGTCCAGTGACATTTTGGGGGCCGAGGAGTGCGGCGGCGGCGGCGGAGGATAGGAAGACGAAGTCGACGGCTGATGTTTGCTTGCGCACGCTCCTTTTAGTTCCTGCTTGATGTTAAGCTCGCCACTTTTCTCAGTCTTGATTGTCAATGCGGGTGGATGCAAAGAGGAAGCCTGCGAGGGCAGCGTCTGCGCTTGGTGAGGGGGGTCGAGGGGTTCCTGTTTGATGCAGAGGCCCGCTTGACTCAGGTTGCTTTGGGGCCATTCGCTGTGGCTCGGTGGGTTGAAAGCGCCGGCGGCCAAGGAGTCCAGCGACAGCGGCGCGCATCCGGGGGGAGCCGAAATGGGCAGGAACGGGGCACCCGCTTTGGGAAAACCCGAGCGGGGAACCCCGACGAGGGGGCCGTCGAGCAGGGAACGCTCTTGGAGCATCGAAGGACCGGCGACGGAGGCGTCTGTCAGTTGGCTGCTCTCAGATTTGGGCTTCTTAGCAGCTTGCGTTGCCTGAGATGAAAAGAAAACAAGTTGACTTCTCTCCATCTTGACAGATTGTACATATTCGTCTTTTCAAAATCCCATGCATGTATTCATGTATGTTCACATGGAAAAGAGGCAAATGATTTGTCTTACTCTCCAGTTGCGTATTCTCTTCAAGCGGCTGGGCGTCTTTTCCAGAATCTGCAGAAACTCGTGCGTCAACTCTGGAAAACATGGGAGAGTTGCATTGACGAAACGACGGCTCCTCTTCACGCGGCGGCGTCACGTCTTACCGTCGAGCAGCTCGAGGGTGACGGAGCTGTCCACGTACACCCACCAGTGCTTGCCATCGGTAGACACCGGGATCTCCCAGTTGGACCACTTGCATGCCAGGTGAATACACACGCAGGCAATCACAGTGGGCTTGTACTGAAGGCAGAACGTCGTCAAGTGGAGACTGAACGTGTGTGTGTGCGCGTGCATGCGTGTGTGTGACGTGAATGAGTAGATTGAGGCGTTCCAGCCAAGGTCAGGATTGGTCCCACATGTGAACAAAAGAGGACAGAAGGCGCAAGTGGTTTTAATTCATTGGTTACATAAACACACACACAAACAATTAACTTGATTTTAAATTTAACAGTAACACAAGTTTAACGTCAAATAAGATAAAAGAAACTATCAAGCGAGCAATATAAACAACAGAGTGTTTTGATTATCATTAGCTTCACAGTTAAAACTAGTAAGATGTCTAGTAGATGAAGCTAACACCATCTGTTGTGGAATTTGATCTGTCGCCACAAAAAAATCAAACAATGTCAACAAATTGTGGACTTCAGATAAGCTACTGTAAATCTGTTAAGTCTAATTAGCCCGGCATGGCTTGTAAAAGCTGAAGGTCGGGCTCACTGAATGGCTCTGCAACAACAAATCACCCCGTAAGACATTTGACAATTCTAAATTGGTCACACACGAAAGGGGAAAGAAAACATGCATTGGATATAAAGTCGACATTATCAAATGAGATCACGTTTGTTAGCTGGGTGAAACAAAATACTTGCTTGCTATCAAGATGATGCAATTGAAGTCAAACCCTTTAAGGACCCACTTTCAAATGCAATGACCTAAAAATATATCATACAGACTCCAAATTGGGCTTTTCCTAGCATGCAGGTCGTTAATGGGTAAGATGACGTTTCCATCAATGATATCAATATATATTTCGAAAAGATAAATGCCAATGTGCATTTACAGAGAATCAAAAGACATGAATATGGAGAGAGAATTGTAAAAAATGATTTGGCTGTACTTACCGGAAGGATCTCTATGAGAAATGTTTACGTCTGTGAAATCTTTAGCGGCTATTCAGGCTACCAAAGTGTCTTTTTCGAATTCTGCACTTTTTCGCAACCGAACAAACATGTGGCTTTTCAAGCGCGCCACTACACTTCGCATCTTGCATTCAACCCATATCGGTGCCAACACATGGTCCCTTGTACAATACACCGCACTGCGACCGGGGCCCGGAACGCCACGGGCCGGGCCTCGCCGAGCCGGGCCGGCCCCCGTCCCCGGCGGGCCGGCCGGCCGCCCGGCGTCCCGAGGACCGCCGGTGCAAGGAGGGCCCGTTGGACACTGAAAGGGCACCCTGCATTACAGGAAGCAATGGTGTGCGGTCAAAGTGCAACAAAGGAGGGGCAGGGTAACAACCTGTTGGTAGCCATGAAATAGGAAGTCTGTGCCAGATCCTTGCTCGCTGTGTGAGACACAAAAGACAAATTATACGACGGGGGAAACCATTGGAGTGCCTTCAAGACAAACCGCGACAGGAAAGCAGCGACCCGAGTGCTGTTCGGATTCCGAGTCGACCGGGTTTTTACTTTTTGCACCGAGCGCCATTGAGCCAAGACTGAAAAGACGCGCCCAGAGTAGCAATACTAGCATTTTTTCTTTAGAGGTACTCGTGCAGTCAGCTTTCCGAATAAAAATGTGAGCTGAGTGCAAATCATTTCAGTCTTGGCCTAGTGAGCGTCTCAAAAGGTTTCGAGTATGCAATAATCACTCGACAAAGTCAAAGCGACAAGTACATAATTATGTCATTGGGCCTCCACACTTTTTTTTTTTTGATGAGGCGGGGTAGGACAAGAGCAGAGGGCACAAAAAGCAAAGAAAGAAGCCTCTACCTCGCACTAGCTGGGAACATTTCACCACATCAGTGTGTGGGTGATCAATTGTAATTTCAAAGCCTGGAACAAAATACATGACAGGTGAGTTCAACACAGACACTTGGGAGGTGACGTGTCATTTTTCTTCTCGTCGCGGTTACTCGGACGGCGCAAACAATGGCGAGTCAGTGTTTGAGTGGGACAGAAGATTTTTTTTTTTCAGTCAATTTGGTGAAATAGAACTTGCTTGAAGCCATTTTCCTAGCCAACGGAAAAAAGAATGACATGTCACCTTATGCCAATCCACAATGACAAGAGTTGATGTTGAGTTGTGTCGTCAATAGCAAGAAAGCCTCACTTATGTTTATGATACAAATGGTGCTCTCTCGCTCTCGCTCGCTCTCATTTCATCCACTCGGGTCACCACTACTTACCAAGCGTTTGCAGCACTATGGATTCAAGTATCACCAGCTCTTGAGCTTGCTGGAGGTATGCCTGAAGTTTGATAGACAGTCATTACATAACAATTGTAATGAGTCTATGATCTCAACTTTAACAGCTGAGTTGAAATGACCAAAGCTGAAACCAGAGAGGCCATTACGCTAGTCAAACTGAAGCGCGTGGAGCTGTTTGGAGCGTGCCAACAGCAAAAACCACCCCGGCGACGGGGAAGTGGCGCAGGTTATACGTTGGCAAACCGTGGCCAATGAGAGGAGTGGAAAGGTGACACATGGAAGGAAAGGAATATGGAAGAAAAACGTTGGACTTGACAGAGAGATCCCCCTACTTACGTTACTCTTAGTGTCAAGGGGTGACTCTTGCGGGTTTAGGCAGGCGTGTGCAACTTTAATCACATATTCCAGTTTGCGTGGCTGCTCTTCCACTTTGGCAGCCAAAAAGAGCGTCGTCGGAGATATTGTCTGGAACGGAAATTATGAAACATTTTAAAAGATCCACCTTCAATGTTT
This sequence comes from Syngnathus scovelli, assembly GCF_024217435.2. Taxonomy (NCBI): domain Eukaryota; kingdom Metazoa; phylum Chordata; class Actinopteri; order Syngnathiformes; family Syngnathidae; genus Syngnathus; species Syngnathus scovelli. The sequence goes on along the minus strand of NC_090854.1, from coordinate 17,569,788 downwards.
TAAAGTAGGTTGAAACATTTATTTAGGAGAAAATACTTACATTCCTGTGAAATTTGGTGAACGAATGGTGCATGTAAAATCTATGCATGTAAACAATTGCCGTATTTATAGTTAGTTGAGAGCTGGAATGTGGGTCAAGGAAAATATCGCAAAATAATTTGAGCCTTACATAGCGCGCCGTTCGTAACCTCGTAAGTCGGAACCGTGGCGCCGCTCAAGGTACGGCCCAAATCTTCAATGTTGCATAAATGACGCTTCGTCATACATTTGTCAATTAGTAAGAATATTTCGGACGACCTCCTCTGTCGGGATTGAAAGCCCCTTTTACGTTTTAGAAACCAGGTGGCTGACATACCCGCAACCATGGTCCACGGCCTGCTACTTATCGACACGACCCTACAGCTAGCATGCTAGCACGCTACCCGGGGCAAAGAACAACGCGTTCCCGTCGGATTGGCTCCAAAAGAGCGCAGACAATTTACGTAAGACACTTAAAAGTAAGTCATCGCTCTTCAATGGTACACTCGGAACACATCAGATCCGCACTGGGGGTCAAATCGGAACGTTTATTAGCTTCAAGCGTCAAGCTTAGGAAGCAGTTTGTTTACGAAGGATACACATTGAGCCTCTGTCCCATGTCTTGAATCAGATTCGCCGCTTGTTGGCGGTAAGACAGTTCCCGGTCCGGTTCTACTCCGCATCGGCGAGACGGCGTGCTTTCGAGCTGCTCACGGCTGAAAACCCATCTCGAAGAAGAACCCCGGCTCGCCGCCATTGCTGTTTGACAGTCATGGAGAACGCGGATATGACGTCAGTGTAGACCGGAAACCGTGAAAAATTAATTTCAATACAAATAAATCGAATTCAACTTTATTTACACACTGACGGACCAGGCAGAAACAAAACAAAATACAACAAAATATAAAAATAAAAAAAACACCGACAGAAAAGCTTTTTGATCATGTGATCAATAAGTGTTATTTTAATCCATCAATTTAAGGTTTGTTTAGTATAGATAAAAAGAAAAGCTGTGTTTAAACCACTTTTGGTAAGTCTTTTATTGATCATTAAAACTTCACATACAGTTCGCAAAATTGGGTATGATTAATCTTGGAGTTTATGCAATAAAACAGCCCATTTTATCTTTTTATTTAGATAAACTGGGGGCAAGCGCTACAGATAATGGATGGATTGATGTTTAGGAGGGTTAAAGTAAATACATTTTGCTGTACGGTAGTTGTCTATCTTGTTACTCAAATTGTTCTCTTTTGAGGCCCAAAAATTCCAGTGCATTCCCAGCTAGTAGCTTGTCCTGTAAAACAAAGAGGCAGTATTGTACTTATCCCCTGTAAAGTCAATTTGTATTGGTGACCAATTAACCAACCAGATGGCCCAAATGGAGTCTTCCTATAATATCGATCAAACATGACTAGTACCTTTAACGTTTGATCAAATTCTTCCATGGACTCAATCAGAGATCCTGGTTGGAGCTCACCCAGCGGGAACGGGTAATCCGTTCCAAGCATCACTTTATCCTGAGAACAAAAAAAAGGTCGGCTCCGGCTCCCCCACACACCGCCCAGTGCAGGACCCTTTTCTGGCTCTGACACGGGAGCTCACTTTTCCAATGACGTCAGTTAGCAACTTCAGCGAGACCGGATCATGCACGAGGGAGTCGGTGTAAAAGGAACCCAGGTAGTTCCGGGGATTGGACTCGTTGTCCACGGCGCACAAGTCGGGCCGAACTTTGTGGCCGTGTTCAATTCTACCAATGGTGAATGGAAAGGAGCCACCTGTGAATTACAAAAACAGAAACACATTTGTATTGTCATGCGGCCTTGCTTGTATTAAACATAACGTTACCTCCGTGAGCGAAGCAGACTTTCAGTTTTGGAAATCTCTCAAAGACACCTCCAAAAATCATGGAGCAAATAGCCATTGTTGTCTCTGTGGGCATGCCTTTGTGATGGATGCAAGAAAATTGCCAGCATAAAAATTCAACAAGCATAAAATGGGGTAGACCCGCAAGCAATCTCCAATGTTTCTACTCCATCTCCCTCACCCACCAGCCATGGCAGCCAATACTTAGCCATCCTGCCATCCATCTGCATGTCCCAGGGGTGAACAAAAAGGGAGCAATTCAGCTCCTCGGCTTCCTGCGTGGGAAACAAAGCGTCTGTAAATATCGGCCCGTTAATAAAATGTAAGAGAAATTCTTACGGCAAAGAAAGGGTGAAGGTCAGCCGAGTTGAGGTCCCAGTTGTTGATATGCGAGCCAATCTGCACGCCGGGGAAACCCAACTCCTTCACGCAGCGCCGCATTTCCAGCACGGCGAGGTCGGGGGCTTGCATGGGGAGCGTTCCCAAGCCCACGAACCTTTTGGGGTGGCTACGCACCGTCTGCGCCAAATCATCATTCAAAAGCACGCAGAGATCCAAGGTGTCGTGCGGCTTGGCCTGAAACGGAATCGACGGCGTTCGATCTCAAACTAGTCTTAGCTGATTGCGCAATTGAATCACGAGGCCGCTTACCCAGTAGTTGAACATGACAGGAACGGTGGAAAGGGCTTGAATTGTGACTCCTGAAGATTGTTAGAATCCAAAAGGTTCTTTGAGTTTGATTAGCTTAGCGCTTGTCCAACACGTGACGGTTTTTACCGTGTTGATCCATGTCTCGCAGCCGTGCCTCGGCATCCCAGCAATTTTCTTGAACCGTACGAAACAGCTTGCCGTCCTTCATCATCATCGCCTCACCCTCAAATGCAGTCGAAAGTCAATTCAAAAAGTTCAAGTTGGCTTTTTTTTGGGTCTACGTTTTGTGGAAAGCCGGCAAATGAATCAAACGGGATTTGAACACTGGCGGTGCTAGATAAGGGGGGTCGCGGGGCAACTGCCCCCTGAGATATCCTTGCACCCAAATCCTAATTCCGCCAGTGGATTTGAAGACTGCAGCCGCTCTGATGTAAGCATCCTGCAGAACTTGACTCACCTTGCAGTGATGCTGAAGCTGGACAAATCCACCGTAGCCGTACCTCTGAAACATATTCAACAGCAGAGAGAACTGAGCTTTTGTTGAAACTGATCAATTTAGGATTCAGGTCTGTTTAGAATAATGGCAAGTTCTGCGTGCTATATTGTACATACAAAAAGAAAAACAACCTCGACGGTCCTCCAGCAGTAAAGTTGGCCAATCGTTAACCAAAGTCAAAATAGTGGCAGATAAGGCTGCAACATTCAAATGTGTGCCTACCTTCTTCAAATCGGGCCATTCCTTTGGTAAAATGTGACTATGTATATCAATCTTCATCCTTTTGGACACGGTGGAGCTCTCTTGACAGCACTTTCGGTTTAGTACCGCTAAGGAAATCCGGCAAAGTCCGCCCCAGCCTCGACTTGAAAGCAATGACCGTCAGGTGAACAGCACCCGCTGTCATTTATTAACCGAGCTTGCCGTTCTCTGCTAGTTTCATTCATAGTCCATAAAACAACATCATATCATGAAGGTGTTTTTTTTTTTTTATAATGCAGCATTTTGTAAATGACACTTATTGGCACTATTGCAGCTTTGAAATATATTCACTGACCCCGCCCAACATCAAAATGATCTTTAATCCTTGTTTCTTTAATGGAGATGAAACCAACTGCCAAGGAACTATTCAAAGGGCCGCCACTAGTCTGCGGCAGAAGGTTGCTCTCTGTTTAAGTGCAAATTCCGCCTGCTCTGGTGCCAGTTCTTGACTCTCTCACTCAATTACAAATCAGCATGATCGAGAGTTGAGATCGACAGTCAGCGGGCGATTGAACGGCGGCGGCCGTTTCTGCTGCTTTTGGCCAAACTACAAGTCTAAATTGGTTGAATCAAAAGGTCTTGGAAACTATATGTGATCCTCAGGCACACTAACTGGACAGGGAGTACATTCAGTTCAGACCTTCACGAGATTCAGTTGTGAATGATATTCAGTTATGTGGCATCATGTGCTGTTTGGCCAACGTCCTATTTCTTCAGCCAGTGTTTCATCACGATGATGGTTATTCGCACACATGCAGTTCGTCCCTCAGCATGGAGTCACATGTTCAAGTGTGACAGAAGCACCACGGTGGCCCGCCGTGATTTTGACCTGACTTAGCGGCTCCTCTGTCTGTGGTCGCAATGCGTGTAAGCCAATTGTGTAAGCCTCAGGAAAAAAAAAAAATGATGTAAGTTCTCAGGAGACCGTTTCGGCCGACGGAAGGATATGTGGCCATTTACTGTCGCAATCTACAACCAGCCTGCATGGAGTGTTTGAGAGCAAAAGTCTACACACCCTGTGGTGATATGTTTAAATATCAGCTAATTGAATGCTGTTTTGTTCATAAGACGGATTTTTTTGGGTGCTTTTTTTATTGAGGTTAATTTTCAAAAGTGCATTTGCATTCAAGTTTTGTCGCTTTCGTGAACTGAACTGGAACTAGATTCCAAACATCGGCTTGGGTTTACAAAAATAACTTCACCCAAACCGACTCTGTTTATTATTTTATTCACGCAAACTTGAGTGACGGGCAGAAAAGGGGGAGGAGAGCAAACGTGAGGGTACCGCCCGTCCGTCCAGCGCACAGTGCGGTGTATCGCATCACCGCATCTGTCTCGCACCTGCTTGGCACGCCCTTGTCGAGTGTGCAGGTCACAAGTTGCTCCTCTGCCCATTATCGGAGAACAAATCTTTTTTTTTCAGTCTCTCAAAGCCCTCCTCCTCCTCTTCCTTCCCCCTCCGCCTCCGCCCCACGACGATTGAGCCACCCGGCACTGGAGTCGTTATAACCCTCGCGCGTGGATGTCTATTGCGCTCCATCCTTCTGCTTCTTCTTCTCGTCGTCGCCGCCGCCTCTGCTGCTGCTCTACTCTCAAACTATAACAGAACTCAAAGCAAGCCAGCAGGAGCAATGACAGACCCGGCCAGCCGAGAGTCCTACCCAGTCCCGGACTTGACCATAGTGGATCCGTCTGCAGTCACAGTGCGGAACGGCCAGGGCGCCCCGGATGGCTTCGGCAATAACCATCACAACCACAACAACCAGCAACAGCACGTCAAGAGCCCCATCCAGCATGAGGCGCTCACCTCCGGACAAGAGATGAAAATCACAGACAATGTGGAGGGAGAAGGTACACCAACTCTCTGTTTCTTGTATCTTATTTTTGTTATTAGACCCCCCCCCCCCGCTCGGACCGGGGAATGAAGTGCGGTATTTTTAGCCTGCCCCTATTTGAATAATTTATAAGTCAGAAGGATATTAAAGGAATCTTCCATACCCGAGGAGCAAAAAAAAAAAAAAAAAAAGCAAAGATAAATAGCTTTGGGCAGTGGCGAGGCTAGATGCCTTGCGGCTGTCGGTTCAGGGTTTGAATCTGTGTTGAGGTTAGATGTTTTTTGGGTGCTTATGGGGGGGGGGGGGTTCTGAATATGAGCTTGATTGGGTTTGCTGGAAAAGTATGTTGACTTGGCTGGTAACCAGTCCAGGCTCTACCTGGCCTGGTGCCAAATTGAAATGCTGACTGTATGAATTAGAAATATAGAATGTGAGAAATTGATGAAATCTGAAAGATGAGAATTTCTCCATTCATTTGGGAACTTGTATAAAATATGGGGAATATTTGAAATAATATATTATTTTTGGGAGGTTTCAGCCTTTTGTCACTGGAATGGTTTGAATCAGAATCATAAGCTTAATTTTCAGAAATGTACACATTTTAAAATTTAACAAGTGAATGATGAATTATTTTTAAATGATTGCGCAATTCAGAGCCCGAGGCTGCACAGACATTGGTTCCTTGAAGCCCCCTTGGTACCAGTCACAGGCATGACCAACAAATCCCCTTCTGTGTGTTTGCATGCCTGAAGAAAGGCAGAGCGAGCAAATGGAGTGTGTGAAAGAGATTATGTATGATTTTTAGACACTTTTAATCCCATTCATTATATGCACCGTCGTGGAACTAAACATTCCATAGTGGATAAGTGGGCCCATGTTGTATTGTTTGGTCAATCCTGAGCCTGCAAATGACTCTGGCAGATTTATTTAATGTTTGTTTACGAAATGCGATTGCTAAGCATCTTTATCATGTTTAACCTTGTGAGCCTGTACACAAGAAGAACTTTGTCACTTTGTACGTTTCGGTCTAACATTGGATTGTTATCAAGAATGTGAGTATAATTTCTAATTTATGACATGATCCATGTCATTGTTGGAGGCTAAATACAGGTCAAGGAAACACAGACTAGCTCACTCACAGACACTTTTTGATTCAACTCAGTGATAAGTATCTAGATGGTTTTGCCCAGTCAGCATAAAAAAACTGCATGAAAAGGAAATCGACCCTTTGTTAATCCCAATAAAAGTCTGTAATTGCATTTTATAGAGTAAACCTTTAAAATAATTCCCATGTGCCTCCATAAACGCTGCACTCACTCTCACTTACGGTTGAAATCATTGACAACGTCATTATAACAAACAAAAACGCTCACTCAACAAACTACAAACTTGAGACTGACAGCCAAACCGGACTAACCAAAAACGGGGAACTAAATACAAAACCTCCCCTGATGACTCAACGAGGCACATGTGGACTGCAAATGGGCGGAGGAAGCTGATTGGTTGACATGAGGAAGGCCCGGTGGCGGGAACGAAAACTGAACGAGCAGAAAAGACAGCAAAACTTGACAAAACATGAAACAAAACTAATCACAACAAAGTAAACAAAAACATGAAACCGATAAATATCCATTCTGTGAGCGACTAAATGGTTTTCCTTGAGTCTTCAACCAGCCACTTGGTTTGACCTGAGCCTGAAATCTTTTATTTATTTTTTTATTAATTGTTTTTAAATTAATTTTTAATTTAATTTTGTCTAATTGCAGGTCTGTTGGAGAGCAGCATGCGCCTGAAGCCTCACGAAGCTCAGAACTACAGGAAGAAGGCGCTCTGGGTCTCGTGGGTCTCCATCGTGGTCACCCTCATTCTTGCCGTGACGGCGTTCAGTAAGTTTTCAACGGTCCAAGTCGTGCTGCTTTTTTACTTTCAGTGGTGTAATTGCTTGTGACAAAAGATGGCGTCATGAAAACAGAAGTTATTTGCTTGAGATCCTTTTCTGGGTTGCCAGAACTTGATAAACCCAAGTGAGACCAAAAAAAGAAAAAAAAAAAAAGTCATCCCGCAGAATCAAATGTAAATGTGTCCCGGCATTTTTGGTAACCTTAATATGGTTTTAAGAAGAAGCTGATGAAAATCCAGTGAGATAATTGATTGTGGGCTTGAGTGGACACATTAGCACTGGATTCTTTCAGTGTGATTGATTGTTCACACATTGCATGTTAAGAATAATACTTGTTTTTTATTCCACGATCAAGTGGTAGGGGATTTTTAATCATCAAACGATTTCGCATTCAAAATGTACGATCACTGTCCAGTTCATTGGGGACACTTTGGTCACAAGAGTATTTTTTTTTCTCAAAACTCATTTTGGGGAACTAAGCAGGGTCATGTGGTCAAAGATGGATGTTTTTGTTGTCTGACGCATGACTCAGCGCGACGCGACGTTGCGTGTACCATTCAAGATGTTGCTTTGTCATCCCGACTAAGCGTCAGTCAAATGGCAAAGTGCCGTGACAAGTTCGCCGCTTAGCACATTCGCACTTCTCGGAATGATCTCATCCCCAAAGTCACACCCGATTTAGAGCCATTGAAGATAGTTTGTATCCGCTAACAGGATGTACACACATGACAGGCAAATGTTATGCTAATGTTATGCTAATGTTAAGCTAGCGTTGCCGTTCCAAATTTAATTGATCAATGCGTTATCTCGTTCTGAGAGTAGGAGTTGTCTTTTGGATTTCCAACATCCGGCAGCCAGATCAGGAATTCTGACAAATAATCTAGATTACGACAAGAATCTCAAAAAAACTCAACTCGACTGGAAGGACGCGAGAAGTGCAATCTCTCAGTGGGCAAGAGTACAGGTCGCAGGTTCACGGTGGGGAAATCAATCAGCGACTACGCTTTCGCCGCTTCGACTCGGAAAGCGGCACTAGCGAGACAGCGAGGAACACGGAGATAACGCCGACGATAGCGACGGGATGAATGTTGGCAGACGGCACCTGGGATTCGCCGGTTGTGCTTGAAACAACAAACCTGCCCTAGTTTCTGCTCGTTCCTCTCGCCATCTTGGCGATGTCTCATCCTCTGACTTTCCTTTCTTTTTGGCTTTTCTAATGTCATCATATAGGGAAGAGGAGAAGTTGCTCATCTGGAGTACGCCGCACTTTAAACACTCAGTCTGTGTGTACCCAGCTTAAGACAACAACTGCGCTTCCTCCTTTGTTCTTTTTTTTCTGCTCCCTGCCGAAGCACCGTCATCAGCGTGAGCTCCAACCCAGATACATAAAGTAAAAGACACCAACAGGGTTATAAATAAACCATGGATATTTGCCAATGGCTGTGATTGTGGATCAAAACACGTGACCAGAAGGACAAACAGTTGCGTTTGCATTTTCTGATAAAAGGCATTTTACGAGTGATCCAAACAAGCGATGGCGCTCAGAGACCGACCATCTTGCCGTCATTAGGTGGACATTTGCTGACTGCGGCGTCTTGAATTCATCCACCGGCTGAGAGAAAAACAACAGCGGCGTCGGCGGGCCATTTATCACAGGCAGGTCGAGGCAGGAGCAATATTTTGCCCGTCTTGCCGCAGCTCTGCCTCCCCGCAACCAACTCCCGCGGGGGTCCTCAGTCCCAGCTCCGCCCCGCCCCTTCTGATTCTGTCTTATCTTCATTTCTTCCTCACCGGCTGCGATCTACTCAAATACCCCAGATCGTCTTCAACACCTCGCGTCTGTCTTGCAGCTGGAAACACAATCATTTATTCATGTCTCTATATTTAGCTGCGGCTATATTTAGATGGACTAAGTGTGATTTGGCTTGTAGATGGAAAACCAAAGAGGCTTGCTTACCTGGCGTAAAGATTATTGCTGGCTACACCAATAATTGGTTGTAGACCAACCACGGGTTGGACCCCGGCATACTTTCATGGATTAGCCGTCACGCTTGAGATATTTGCGAAGACCGAAGAATGAAGCCTCAGACGACATGTGCGTTGGTATTGTGCCAAAGAAGCGGAGGCGCTAGCCCAACCTTTTGTCCGACCCCCGTCCCAAACTTATTGCCGTTTAGCGCCAATTACCGAATGAACGGCAAATTGTGAAAAAGGTCCGAGATGGCAACAGTGTGTTACTGTTCAAATCACGCAGACGGACAAAATGACAGACAAAAGCTCCGCTTTTTACCAGTAACGACCGCGTCTGAACAATGTTGAATTCCAATGACCCGGACACAGCGTAACCTTTCAACAATCATTTCGAAGAACACGGGGGAGCAAGAAGTGCAGCCGGAGAGCCGAGCGAGCGAACGATCACGACGGTAAAAAACCTGACGTGGCACACGAGTGACCTACCAAGATCCCAAACAGGAAATAATTGGAGGACAATGCACAGCTGGGGAAGACACAAGGGCCTGCTGAAGGACAATTCACCTCCAAAAAAAAAGGAACAAAAACTGCAGAATACAAAGCTTTAACTGTGTTGGGGAGAAAAATAAATCCATATAACTTCAGAATCTTTTTCTTAAACCATGACGGCGCGAGATAGCAGCCAGCGTTTAGCTTCAGCTGTTCCAAAAAACCTTGCTACATGTTCTTTGGTTTGGTATGGTGCTTGGCTGTCAAAAGCTGGCCATCTGCTGCATAATTATAGGACTGGCTGTCTTGCTCTCTTGCGCTCGCTCTTATTTAGCAGTAAACACCGCTTGAGTATTTTTACCTCTTGTCGGAAAGATCAGATATGGTGGTGGTGGAGAGGAAGAAAAAAAAAATGGTGACATCTCCACTTTCATTCTATCCGCATCCAGAAAGAATTTTCCGGCTTCCCTTTGGCCAAAGCAATCGGCATCTTGTTTCGTTGTGATCGATGGTAAACTGACGACGGCGATGGATTCGTTAGCGAGAGGCCCGGGCTTTTTTCCATTTTCGCCCAGCAGCGGGGTACAAATGACGTGCTGGGGAGAAAGGGGGCGTTTGGAAAAGGGGAAAGCCGAGCCGCTTCATCATTGATGAATTATTCATTAAATCTACTGCATGCTTGGAAATGTAAATAGCCAGATAGAAGATGCTCAAAGTCTAATGTAAGACTTAAAATATATATATATATTTTAAAAGAAATTAAATTGTCCAAGACCTAAAAAAAAAAAATACAAAAAAAATTAAATTGTTCCACTGACAATTCCAATATTTTTTTTGTTTACTCTCGAGCTCTGTGAATAATTATGTAAAAAAGTCACAAGAACTATTGGACCAAATATGACTGCATGACACATTTGATTTGTTTACACCACCCAATGATAATTTGCATTATTTGTGTGTCAAAGCATGCGCTCAAATGAATCGACTGACATTAAACACAAAGACTCACGGCGCATTTCTGTACAAAAATGATTAAGTTGCCATCAAACGCTCTTTCATTTTCAGTCTTGATAGTTTGAGGTTTCACAAAAGCAAAACAAGTCTCGATTTTTGACACATTTGTTCCCGCCTAACATGGATTTCTTCAGTTTTGGGTGAGAGAACAGTGTTTTGGGTGTTCTGCTGCTAATGAATGAAGAATAGAAACGGCTCGAATCACACTTTTTTTTTTTTTATTCAAGTGACTGCTTCCTTAATTACAATCTTGCAAGAACCTTGATTGGCTTTTTCTCGTATTTTCAGTCACAGTCTCTTTTTAACAAGCTACGCTGTGTTGCATCTGGTGAGCACTAAAGTGATCTGTGTGTGTGTGTGTGTGTGTGTGTGTGTGTGTGTGTGTGTGTGTCTGACTTGATTCCTCTTGTGGCCACAATCTGGTCGCCGCCAGACTATTTGACCGCAACGGCTGTCGGGTTAAAGCAACGGTTACCAGTGTTATTGTGCCGGATTAATAAACATCGCTCTTGTTTAGTGAAGTGCATGGAAGGTTCGGTAGAGAGGAAAAATTGGAGTAAACTGGAGGCGGGTTGCAATAAGATCAAAGGATGATAATGGGATTAAGGTTGAGAGACATATATTGCTCAGAAGAACGTTTTTTTTTTTTTCCTTGGTGAGAAGAAAGACTGAAGCAAGATTGTTATCCACGAGGGAGAAAGTAAAAGATATATGGGAGGTTAATGGGAAGGCGGGTTGAAGGGGGGCACTGAACTAGCAGTGCAGCAGTGCAGCGCTCTTGAATTATTGAGCGTGATATTTTGCAGCTGGGCAAAGGGCCGCAGCCTTGTTGGGTGTCCGCTAAGAGGCGGGAAGTATGCATCAGTGGGCCGGTGATGCTGCAGTATTTTTTTTTTTGGGACGTCACGTGTGCCTCATAAGTGCTTCACTGCTGTGTCTGCTACCATCAAGCTAGGTCATAATTTTTTCTTTCAAACCAGCTCCTGTGGAAATAGTCATTTGGTATTTATTTATTTATTTAAATGTATTTATTTAAATTTATTTATTTAAATCTATTTATTTATTTAATGTATATTTATTTAGAAAACAGTTTAGTTTGTCAAGAGGTAAGCAAAGCTGCAGTGAGTTTAGTCAGATGCAAAGATTAGCATTCGCTAACAGCGTTAGCTTCTGTTAAGTGGATGACTCAGTGAAGTTGCCGAGTAGTAGTTCAAAACAATGCCAATGCTTTTATCGTCGGTCTGAGTAGTTGCATTTTTTTACACACCCTGGGCTTCACTTCCGTAAACCGACACGCTTACCTCATTGCAACCACCTAGCTCTTCTCTTCCCTGGGTTGTCATGGTAACAAAAGCCACCATCGATTTTCCCCGGTCGGGCAGGCGAGGTGAGCCGTCTCCTCGTTTGCATACGAGACCGAACCCTCGAAACGGGCCAAGTTTCTGGAAGCATAAAAAAAAAAATGCTACAATTGAACCTGTATCACTTTATCAAAACAATTGGGTATTGATTTAAATGATGAAACACAAAAATGTATCCTTCTTGTGTGCACATACTGAAGAATTGGTAGTAACCCATTTGCAGTTGCACCAATGGCACTTTCCTTTTTTCGTTCTGTCCTCAATTATCACTTTCTCCGCACGCCAGCAGCCCACTGACACCTCTCTTATCCTCTCTCGCACCCCTTCTCCACTTCAGCCAGCTTGTTAGCGCTCGTGCCTAAGCCTAAGCGTTCACAAAGGTGAGAGAAACTGATCTGCCAGCAGATGACAAAAATGAGAGAATAACACCTACTTGTTTTACGGACTCTTCAGTTCGCCACGGTATAATTAGATGAAAGAATAGAAAAGGTTGTGATATCACAGCTATGTCATTTTGCATTCTGGTCCGATCCAATGGGGCTCAAAGAAGCCCATATCAATTGAGCGAGAGGAAGATTCGTTTCGGAGAACAGACAGATGGCGTGTCAAGCCATCTCTGCACGTTGATGCGATTGAAATAGAATCGGTTGCAAGAAAAAAAATGAAATGACGTGTCTGTTAACTGCTCTCTGTGTGTGTGTGTGTTTCCACAGCCGTATCATTCATGAGACACAGCGCATCGGCCTTCGGATTTGCCGTGAGTTTCCGTCCTCCATTTGCATTGATCAATTAGTCATAACTTTAGTCTGGGTGCTTTATTAATGAGCCTTGCAAGTCGACTTTTATTGGCCCCCGTTGTCTCCAAGGTAACAGAGCAGAAAGGAAGGACTGAGATTACAGTGCAGGTGTACACGAGAACTAAGCTAAACGGGTGCGACGATCCTATCTTTAACCCATTCAGTGCCATTAATGGTTATAGACGTCAAAGATATCAATTGGGTTGGCAGTTGTTTAATAGTCGACTACAATAAAACTTGTGAAATGGTATCTGATGATAACAAGGCCGTTGGGCTCGTTATTAAGTCGGCACTTGTTTCTCTCCTTGACTTGTTTGTGCAGTTTGATGCCACCTTGGATGTTCTCTCATCAATCATTGTGCTGTGGCGCTACAGCAACGCGGCCGCCGTGCACTCGGCGCACCGAGAATACATGTAAGTGTCAAATGCGTTACACCTTCCGTGATGTTCGTAATGGAACAATTGTTTGTTCATATGATGAACATAATGTCCCAAGCTAGGAATCGGGACGTATGTAGATCCACCTTGTTCAAATCTGCTGTCTTGTGTCTCTGCAGAGCATGCGTGGTCCTCGGAATTGTCTTTCTGCTCTGTTCCCTGTGTATTCTTGGAAAGGCAATTCATAATTTGGTCACCAGGATGCCCCCAGAAGTGGTAAGATGAATACTCACAGATGTGTAATTGCCAAAAAAGGACAATACTAGAGGAGGTGGTTCATTAAAAAAAGGATACAAATAGATGCAAAATAATGAAATAAAAAAAAACACAAATAAATAAAAATATATAAAATAAACAAATAAGATAGATTGAAAAAAATAATAATGGAGCCTCAAAACCCAGATGCTCAGAGCAATCTGGAAACAGGGTGGGGACATTTTATCTTCTTGTCAATCCCGTCATCTTTCTCGTTTTGCGATAGTCACACTGTGTGCAAATCGCTTGGTGTGAATTTCAACTGTATCGTCATTACTGTTTCCACTTGATGTTCCGTGGCCTCCTCTGGGCTCTTTTCTGACAGCGCTCGTCTTTCATTCGCACAATTAGAGCCTTGTTTCGGGGGTGTGAAGCTGACCTTTTGCTACTTTGATGTGTCCCTCTAAGTTATCACGCATTCTCGGGCCGGTTGTGATCACATTTGGGTTACCGTGAAGTATTGGGGAGGGATGGAGGGAGGGGGGGAATCCACATTCGCGTCACGTCCCGGCTCGCTGCTCTCGTCGCGAGCCGTCTGCATGCAATTGAGACTGTCATCACCGTGCTGCAACAAAAATGAGACACGGGAACACACTACAGGCTGTTTGCAGCGTGATGTCATATTATTAGAGAAAATTGCGAGAAAGGTGTTTTGACATTTACATGCCTCTGTGACACAATCCACCTCATTATACCTTCTCTCATGCTACAGCACAAACCGCTGCGTCGACTAGTTTGTTTGTGTGGCGGCGCCTCTGCAAAGCACAACCACGGTAGAAATTAAATAACGGCGTGCGAGGGCCCGTCCATGTAACTAATTAACTTTAAAGGCCAAGTTTTACTATATGTACCGTATCTTGTCACCGTACTACAATGCAAATGACTATGACGGATAAATAATGGGTTCTTTGTCCTTTAGGACGACTTCCTCTTCAGTGTGTCCATTGTGAGTGGATTTGTGTGCACCGTGCTGGCTGTTGCCAAATTCTGGCTGGGCAGAGTGCTCACGAGCCGCGCGCTCATCACGGATGGTAGGTCAATAGAAATAATCAAATGACAATCAAAAATTAAATGTAGCCAACAGATGCACAAGGGTGTGTAGATATATTTTTTAATTTAATTTAATTTAATTTAATTTAATTTAATTTAATTTAATTTAATTTAATTTAATTTAATTTAATTTAATTTATTTTATTTTATTTTATTTTATTTTATTTTGCATTCATATCTTCAAACTACATTTCTTTTTTTTTTTTTTGTCAGGCTTTAATTCTTTGGTTGGCGGTATCATGGGATTCACCATTCTTATCAGCGCCCAAGTATTCAAGGACCACCCCGATGTCTGGTTCCTGGATGGCTTGATTGGAGTTCTCATTGGTCTCATCATCTTGGCATATGGGGTCAAGTAAGGCAAAAACTAACAGTTTACCACTTGACCTTTGCAAAACATCATGTGTAGGACTCACTTTTGACACCGTTTCTGTCTCTGCAGGCTTTTAATGGACATGGTGCCCCGTGTGAGGCAAACACGGAACTACGAGCGCTTTGAGTGAGCTTCATTGACTGGTCACCTCCCTGCTCTCGTCTCTTTCCTTCGTAGCGCTTGGACATGGGATTTATAGGCGTACCGTCATCTCAAGCGTACCCTGAGACTGTCTATGCTGCATTCATCCATTCTCAACACCCATTTATAGTTTGCTTTGTAATACAAAGGCAAAAGATTCAAAGTCTAGCAGCATCGAGGTAACTGGTCTGTAAATGTAATGTGTCCAAAAAAACCCAAAAAAATCAATACGCCAACATCATGTTTGCACATTCTGTAGGCGACACTGCTGAATAGTCTCCATTGGAATTAACTGGTGCCTTTTTAAGGTATTCACCCTTTCATATAGGTCACGCTCATGTATTTATTTATTTATTTATTCCATGAATTTTATTTGATCTGAAAGTGTTTTTTGTGACACAACCTTGAACTGGTATCTTTTAAAAGGGTTATTGAATAGTGAACTAAAGGAACAGTAATAATACCCAAGTTTGTATATAAGGATTTTTCAGCGACAAAGTTCCTAATCAAATCATCAATCGTGTGAGAGTAGACTTGAACGCAATTTGGGTTCAAAATTGGACCGACCCAGGTTGTTTTTTTGCAAAACAACCCTTCCTGGGCCGGTCCAATTTTTAAGCCAACGGTTTTAAGGCTCATGCTGTGTTTTGTTTGTAACTTCCTCTCAGGTTTTGATTATCAATACAAAGGCACTGAAATCTGAAGTCCTGTGCCACAGTCTTGGACTTGAAATATCTCATATTTACCTTTTGTTTGCAACATATTTGAACATTCTTTTGGGAAAGTTGGATACCATAACCTCAAGCAAGGCACACACATTCCAATTTGTAAAATGCGATCGACTGTCATGCAGGTTCTGGTAATTCCCAAAAGGTTGACTGGAGGCAATTGGACCGGTGCCTTTGCTGCTCACCATGACGGATGGAGCAGAATGTACAACAACTCTGCTAATACAGTGCACATTTTATTCTGAATTTGCTCACCAGCACATGAGACCTTTTTTGTGCATGTTTCCATATTGTACTGAACAGAATGTAAATAACAACTGCACAATATGCCCAACATAGGGCCTGGATCCATCAAGAAAAGAAAAATCACAGATGTAAAGGTATATATTAATAGACCCACATAGGAAACATTTTAGACTAGGAAGCTTTCATTGAAAGTATAAAATGTTTACGCTATAGTGCTTATATTCCGTAAATATTGTTTGCCATACAGTATGAGTAATAAGTAAAATGACACATATATATTTTTTTGCACAGTTGGGTGTCATCTGACAGCAGTGGTGATTTCTGGCATGTGATTATGTACAGCCTTACAATAATTTGATTGGTGCCCCGAAAGTGAACAGAAAATGCTTTTTGAAACGATTATGTCAAGCAATGTCATGACGAACCAATTGTTGCCGTTTGTTTGTGGAATTTGCGCCCCCTTGCGGTGAAGAGACGTAGGTACTGTATACTCTTACTATTGTGATTTTCATTTTCAAGCCAGCACCGCCGCTGAAATACTTTGTACTGAATCTCCTTGACAATGTGGCTGATGTCCATTTTGTGTACTAGACAGACATCCTCGTGGGTGATATGCTTAGTGTATGCAGATGATAGTGGTGTGTGTTGACCCAAGGTTAATAAATAATGACCCAGGTATTTACGGTATTGCACGTAGGCTTTTGCAGCCATGTGTATTTGCAATACTGGTGAGCCCCCTTGTGGTTAGAAATGACATGGCAACGGCAAGAAAGGAGAAGAAATACCCTGTACATACATAAAATGTGGTTTGACCTTGTCAGCTCACCAACAGCACAACGATTCGTATTCTGTCCACTCTCCCCTCTTTCTGAAGCATCTGTGACAATCCTGAACAAAACATCATTTGAAGCACAGTGGGTTCATATTGTAAGGCACAGAACAAGCATGATAGAATCATCAGGATTCATTCCAGTTGTTTATGTAGCTATTTTGCTTTGGATCGAGACTTTTCTACCTCTCTCTTTGCACTGTTTCATTTCTAGATCTTCTAGTGCCCACTTCCTCCTCCTTCAACCATCTTCTAATGCTGCCATGACGGTCTTTTATTCCTGAAGCTTCATTCAATCTCACACTTGAACATGAATCACATATAGATAGACGTTTGTTGTTGTTTTGCTTAAAGTCCAATTATGAATGGTGGAGCCAGCTCTGAATTCTGATGGTTCACCCTTTTCTGACAGAAGCACATGTTTTACTGTTCAAGTTGCACTGATGATCATAGCAAACTGTTGACGTTACATGACTCGTCTCTGTCAATATGCTTTGCATGGATTTAATACAGTGTAGTCCCCTCAGTGCTTACAACACATTGCAGAGACGAGACACACGCTAGAAATATGTGACAAAATGTCTATCTTGCCATGTTTGTACAGTAATATAATATGTGGTATTACCTACAATGTATACACCATCTATTTATGTAAACAAGTATTTAAAAAAGTGTTTTATTGATGAATAAAGATCATTCCTGCTTAGCCATCAGCAGATTTTTTTTGTCTTTTTCTTCCACAGAGAGGAAGAAAAAGATATATTAGATATATCAGATATATTAAGCAATGTGTTTATTGTTGGGACCTATGTGAGGAGCTTGTCGAAGTGCTTTGTGATTGGCTGACGATACTATTTTGCCGATTTTGCCATCCAGTCTTAAATACACTCCTTATTGATTAGTACGTCTGACTCATAGTCACAGCTTCCTCCTACATCATAAAAATATTTTTCCCTCTTATTTTGGTACAATGACAAACCTAAAATATGAGTTGCGCAAAATTACGCAATTTTGATTGTTTTAACCTCTACTTCGTGACGTCACGATCTACACGTTTGCTATTGGCTGTCGCATTTCCGTGTTTTCTCGACGCAAAATGGCACTGGAACCCTGGAATAGGACAATTATTCCCATTCCTGCTGCTCTTTCCAGTGTCCGCGTAAACTTTACTACAGAAACAGGTTAGATATGTTGTTCGGATGCTATTTGTGTTGTATTGTAAATCCAAACTAACCCATAACAGCGGGTGTGTGGTGTCATGCGCATCACACGTGGGAGACACCTACTGTGCCTGTGTGTAAACATACAGTAGTGATTGTGCGTTTTGTGACAAAAACAATAAATAAAATTGCGTTTCCAGACGTGATTGTGAAAAACCTGCTGACGGAGAACGACAACGTCCTCAAAGTGCTTCGGAGTACGTTTCTACAGACGGAGGTTCGAGTTCTGTACGCCTTGCTGTACAATCGTAACCATAGCGCAAGATCTAACAAAACCTTTCGAGTGCTAAAGCAGGTAAGGTCACGTGTGTGATGGTGGGCGTGGCAAACGATAGTAAACATGCGTCGGATCGATGTCATGCAGGTGGCACAGTGCCTCAACAGACTGAAGGAGATGAAGCTGGATGATGCTCTGAAGGGTCTGACGGATTTGTGTCCCAATAGGATTCAACGGTAGACAGCCAGCAAAATCCCATCTTTAGATTTGTGCGGTGGTGTCACTGAAATGTTTGTACTTGTGTCTCCTTCCAGAGATCTGAGCGTGAAGGCGGGCGAGGGCAATGTTCCCAGCCAGCCTTCGTTGGAGTGGCAGTGTCTGAAAGTGCTGGGAGCTGCTCAACTTATGAGCTGCGCAATGAAACACTGCAGCCGAGCTTTCCTGTATCCTTTCTTTCTGGCTTTTTGCTTTCTACTCGGCGTCGCCACTTTCCCTTAAGCTTTTACTTCAGCTTATCTAAGCAGCACATGAAATTTGAGTTCGTCGTCCTGAATGTGGTGATAACCAGCATGCTTAGTCGCTTCTGGTGAGTCACCTCTTTTTTTTTTTCTTCAATAAATGCTTTTAGTAGATTTTATCGTCTGATGATTTACAGCAATTGTCCTCGTTGTTGGTTGGCCACCAGGGTTATTTTCAGAGGAATCCTGACCTGCCTGTCCACGCTCTACCAATATTTGTTGGAGCTGCGGGCAGAAGTGGCCCTCGCTCGGCCCATGCCATTCCTCACAGACTTCAACCTGCCCGCCAATATGGCCGACTTCCTCGGGCCTTCCGATGCGGCTTTACTGCTCACAAAACCAAAATCTGGTCCCCACGTCACCACTCACAAGCCAAAAGTGGAGAGACGGAAGGCTCCCGTCGGAGTTCAGAAGAGGACGAGGAGGGTTCGAGAAGACCTGGGTGTTTCTGTGCGGAGAGGTGCGACAGATAAGAGAGACAAACAGAGCAGCAAATTTAACCTTTGGCAGAGTTAATAGTAATAACGATTTCTAAAATCAATTTTTGCAGTGGTGTTACCCGATGCCAACGTGGCGGCGCCTGTTCGAACCCTCAATCGGAGCGCGGCGCAGGTATGTCACCAGGCAACATTCGCCGTTTCCCAACTCCTTATCTGATCAACGTTCTTTCAACCCCTCAAGACGACAATCCTCCCGAGGAGGCAACGGGTGTTCCGGAGATGCACCGCGCGTGCCGCTACCTTCAAAGACATGGCCTCCTGTCTGGACAAAATGATCGTGTGGTGCAATTCCCAGAAGATGTCTCAAATTAAACGGCGCTTAACCTTTTTGAGGTTAAAGTGCCGGCAGATGAGAGGAGCTGAGGCGGCGGGTTACAAGTAAGGACGGCAGACGACGGCAGCGTACCTCCGGGCGTCTCGTCGAGTGACGTGCGATGTGTTTTCTTTTGCAGCGTGCGGAACAAGCTGCTGACGTTCAAGCGGGAAGCTGGCCGGGCTTTCTGCGGGGTTCGGAAGGCTCGACCCATCGCTGCCTGCCGGGGGTGGGGCCACCCAAGAGCGTCATTTGGGAGGAGACAGTTTTTTAGATTTTTAAAAATGAGACATAATGCAACAAGTAAAGTCAAGCCAAAGAGATGCGCGTCATCCCCTGACGATTGGATAAGCCGAACAATGGCGACGATGGTTAATTGCGACAGCCACGATGCCGACATTGATGACATTTTTGCCTCTGCTGGTCTGTGACGCGTTTTGAAATGTACACGTCATTGCTTGCCTTTTTTTTTTTTTTTAACTATACACTGCAGCAAAAACACCGAACCTAGTGGAAGCAGCAGCATTCATGAAAAAAATATAAAGTCTCAAATGAGATGAGAATTATTTTTGTGTGCAAGGTCTTGATTTGTTGATGTATAACGCTGCCAGAAATCAAGCATCATCTTTAATGGTGTTGCGTTGTATGTGCTGCTGACTCGCATTTATCATGGGTTTGTAATTAGACCAGGGGGGTGTAGACTTTTAATATGGGACTCCTGTTCACTATGTGGCAGTATTGTGCTCCAATTGGAAGGCGAGGAAGGGCGAAAATGGAGAGGGAAAAAAACCAACCAGGATGACGACTGTTGGCCGTTCGCGTTTGACATCCGGAAGGTGGGGCTTTTGCTTGTGCCGTTTTTTTTTTAATTTTATTTTACTTTTTTATTTTGACGGAACCAATGCGTCGACATGGTACGTTAACCCCAACTTCCAGGTAGCATCGACTAAACCACAAATACAAATCCTGCATTGGTAAGTTGAGAATATTTAACAAAGCTGTTGAATTGGCTTCTGGTTTTTATCGTTAGCTCCCGAGCTACCTCTCGGTGGTGTTATTACTACTTTACTAACCATATCTATTAGTCACTGACAAGTTTCCTCACTTTGCAACTCTCGTCATTAAAACACCCGAGCGCTAGTATGGTTTTAGTAACGTCGTTTATCATTTTATATGTTTTAAAGCAAAGTGGAGAATGATCGTCTACTTCTATTAACATCGAAGCTAACACAGCTAAAGCGTTGCCAGTATCCATCCATGCATCATTTGATATTGAAAGTCGAACAGTAGGCTTGCTGCCTTTTCTTTCCCCATCGTGGTGAATATTTGCTGCCCCAAAGTTTTCCTGCTGAGTAGGCGACACACCCAACCGTCCTCGTGATGTTCTTCTACACCCACAGAACGGCCTTTCAACTGGTCCGCTATTATTCGTCGTAAGTCGAAGCGAAACGACCAAATGTTCACAACTGCCCAGGATTGCACTTGTGTGCATTTTGTGGTTAATTCCAGACACGTTAACTTTTGAATTTCATCAACTGTCGTTTTCAGCGTGAGGGCAAAACAAAAGCAGAGCATCATGGCAAAACAACGGAACAGTCACATCTGTTGATAGTGTCATCTGTTAACTGTCCTGTTTAACGGAATGCTAAACACGGATGTCCATGTCAGATGGCTTGGGTGCAAATTCTGCAAACAACCAGCGAGCTCCTGGACTAATAACCGCTCGACTTCAACTCATCTCCCTCTAATTTTGCTTCTTTAAGTGGTGAAATAAAGAAACAGACCAAGCTGTCAGCGATTGTCTGTATTATGTCAACAGGGAGGGAGAACTGGTGTGTGTGTGTTTCCAATAGTTCCACTAACACTTCCACAGCTGGTTTTCTCGGGCCGAGTGAAAGAGATTGTGATCCAAAACCGGTGACGTCTTTCCTCACAAATTCCGGATAAATGTTTTGAAATCCCCACTGGGACTCCTCCCAGAACAAAAGTGGACCATGTCACAACTGTAAAGGGATGAGCAACGCCCCGTTTTCTTTCCCCTAATGGTCCATTTCACAGTTCCGACATTTTGCACTTGCTGAGTTTGAATAGTTTGGTGGAGCTAATCAATGGATTCAGTTTCCTGATGGCAGCTTTGGTCAAAGAGCCCTCTGTTGACATCCCCTGCCTGGCATCATTTGTGTCCTTAGTATGCTGCTCTTGCTCCATTTCCGCCCGCCGGCTTTGGACCGTCCTTTCCAAGACGCTCATTTGCGCTTAATATCCGATTAATTCTTCTCCGGATGCTTGATGAGGTGAAGAGGCACAATCTGACAAGATTATTAGAAGTGCATTGATGAATAGATTTCTAGATGATATTTGTTTTCACGTGGCCTGCTTTGGCAACACACGGACGGACGGTGTTGTTGTTCTTGTTTCCGTCCGCTTTCATCACAGTCAGCGGGGGGTCCTCCGCTCGTTGGATCTAAGCTCGAGTGGGAGGGAATGCTAGCCGCCCCTAAAGTGAGTCTTGAAGAAATCCATGTTGTACACTTTGATGTATATTTCAGAAGCTCAAGTGGTCTCACAGCCCCCCCACAACAGACCGTCTTGCTAATATGGGTCACTCAGTCCTAAATCCTATTTTGGCTTTTCCCATTGCTCAAACACTCATACGAGATATTTGGATAACTAATCGGGCCTTATTATACATGAAGTAATTATTATTTGCAGTATAACAAATGTCTTTGTGTGCATGTGGAAGTGGGTCACGTTTGAATCATTTAGGCCGCCCCCCCTCGCCTCCCATCCCCACCCCACCCCCAAAGCGTAAATGCTGAGTGGGACACATGCGGGCATCCTGTCCGTCAAGCCTTTCGCTGACCTGCTTTGTTGGCCAAGGCAGGAAGGACAAACTCACTTCCTGGTCTGATGATGTCACAACGGTCCTTATTAGTGTTTGTCATAAAATGAGAATACTCCCAGGTATTTCTACTTTATCCTCCGCCGCCCAGAACACACTTATATCATGTTGGTGCGACGATACGGAAAGGGGCTCGCAACTGGTGTGGCTTACAAGCCAATAAAAGAAGCTCTTTGCCCAAGTCAGATGAAAGCAATTGACTCTCGGCTTGTAACAATTATTGCGCAATGAGATTTGTCACGCGTCCCCGAAATCTGCCGCCGGCTTTGTCCGTTTACATCTCCTCAACCGACACGGAAGACGTCATCCCAATTTCTGAAAGGTGATTCTGAAATGTCCGCTTGTCATCGGCAGGTTGCGTCAAGAGCGAGGGGAAGTCTTGCGAGCTAGGCCCAGACCACTGCGACCATGGCGACGGGTAAAAGTAAAAACCAGAGTTCTCTCGCTCTGCACAAGGTGATTATGGTGGGCAGCGGCGGCGTGGGAAAGTCAGCTCTGACGCTACAGTTTATGTACGATGAGGTAAGTGGCCACGTTGGAGGCGGCGCCGAGCGGTTCCATCGCACTTCAAATCGCCTGTTCTGTCGTCGCCAGTTTGTGGAGGATTACGAGCCCACCAAGGCCGACAGCTATCGGAAGAAAGTGGTCCTGGACGGGGAGGAGGTCCAGATCGACATCCTGGACACGGCCGGCCAGGAGGACTACGCCGCCATCAGGGACAACTATTTCCGAAGCGGGGAGGGCTTCCTGCTCGTCTTCTCCATCACCGAGCACGAGTCATTCGCGGCCACCGCAGAATTCAGGTGCTGCTGCGGCATTTATTATTTTTTTTTTTTCCGTGATTCATGTAATTAGGGTGCACTCAAACAAATGTGGCGGCAGGGAGCAAATCCTGCGCGTGAAGGCAGAGGAGGACAAGATCCCGCTGCTGCTGGTGGGGAACAAGTCGGACCTAGAGGACCGCCGGCAGGTGTCTGTAGACGAGGCCCGCGGGAAGGCCGACGAGTGGGCCGTCCAGTACGTCGAGACGTCCGCCAAAACCAGAGCCAATGTCGATAAGGTACGCACACTCACGCACACACGCACAACCTTGGCCCGACCTTTGCATGCCGAGCTTTTGTTGTTCCACGTCAGGTTTTCTTCGACCTGATGCGCGACGTCCGAGAGAAGAAAATGTCGGAGAACAACGACAAAAACGGAAAAGGCAAGAACAAGAAGAACAAGAAGAGCTTCAGAGAGAGATGCTGTCTCCTCTGAGATCCTTCGGCAACTTCATGACGCACAAACCAACCGTCCGGTTGTTGTCTTTTTGGGGCCATTCAGTCAAGTGCACATTTTTTTTTAGCCAGTACGAGTTCACGGGAAACTAAGCACGGATCCCGCCTGCCAAACGGCCACACTAAACTTAGTTTTGGGAGGGGGACGGAACTCAGAGACGCCGACTGCCATCGATGGCGACCGCCCGCCATCACGATGCAGCGCTTGTTTGTTTTGAATTTTAATTTCTACATTAGCGGCTGTTTTCTCTTTTGACTGCAAACTAACGTGATTGTCATGTTAAAGCAAATTGACAACAAATCTAATATTGTCTTTTGTGATGCAATTGAAAAATAACCTGGTGAGAACATCCGTGGATGAAGTCATGAGTTGTTTTTCTTTTCTTTCCTGGTGCTTCTCCAATATTGATGTGATTGTAAAACCTTGCCACTTTTTCCAAAGTGCACGTCGTACTGTCCGTTTGCTACCACAGCTCATCTTTAGACGACTTTTCTTTCTTTGGAAGAACACGCACTACAGCAGATGTTGGGAGGTTGCCACTAAGAATATTCAAACTACTTGAACAGCGGCAGCGAGTTTCTTTTAAACACCTTCCTCCAACTAACATGCAACTTTTCCAACATTGTTTGTCCCCCCATTCCTGCGATTGTTTTTATTTCTATCCTGTGAGCATTTCTAAATAAATGTGTTTTTATATACACTGTATTGGCTCTTCATTTTTTTTTGCAGTCATAAGCAATTTGATGACATTGAATATTGATTCCCTGCATTCCAATGTTATGCTATTAAAATGTGCCCTCAAAGCAGAAGTTGCTTTGTTTTTGTCCAACTCAAGTTATTGTACTCCCAAAGCTGACAGTGATAAAGTGCCATCCATTTGATGAAGCCCAGTCTTATCCCACATGGAGAAATTCTTTCTATCCACGCATTTGTGACAGTGTCCCCTGACAGCGTGCAAACCAACCACAGACTTAAAAGTATTACTCTGAGTCTCCAGCAACCAAAACATAGAAGTCATTAAGTCCCTTAGTCCCACGAAGGGGGTCGTTTGTGTCTTTTTTACTCAAAGGGGAATGTACATCGACCTAGATTAGCGAAGCTCATGGTGTACCACTAGTAGTGATTTGTCGCCCTCTGGTGGTACAAGAAAAAAACTAAATTCTGCATGACGTCAACACGGTTCAATCACACAATTTAACTGTATAATCTTGGTCATTATACTTGAATTAATTACATTATATCAGTCATTAATCTAACGGTTGCAACCCTTCCCCACCAAAACCTAAATTTAAGTGTTAAGTATATTTAACCTATATTTAATTAAATTCGACCCATGCATGTTAGTCCTTTTATTTATTTATTATTAATTCCACGAATACGCACCCTGAGGCCCAATGTACACCACCAGTGAACCCGATTCGCATTTTCCAGCATTTCCACTGGAGCAAGCCCTCCTGACGGGCTCGCTCGCACCTCCGCCCCTCCTTCGCTAAGTAGACAGATTAGGTGGTCGGTTAAACTCACGGGACGGACGCCGCTTATTTGGAAAGATATGAAAGGGCAACGCGAGGCGGCCTAATGACCGATGCAGTGTCACCGGCACACTCCAAGGTCTTTAATCATAGTGCAGAGAGAGAGAGGGGGGGGGGGGGGGCACCCGTCCTCTGAGTAACCCTCATTATATCGCAGCTAATGTTGGAGATGAGGATGTTCAAGTGATAAAACACCATCACGCTCCTTCATTAGACGCAAAGAGAAACACACTCGGTGGAATTGCACTCGACCTGCGAGATAAATGCGATGGACAAGGAATAACTTCTATTTTTGCGACTGCTGCTGCGGTCTCTGAGGAGCAGCTTTTTACCTGTCATCCGCTAGATGGCAGTGTTGCTATTGCTTTTAGTCCAAATAGTCATTTTCGGCCTATCTCAGTGGCCCCACTGTGCTTATATTTGACTTATTTCTGCTCCTCCGCTGAGCTTCATTCACTGGTGAGGATTGGATTTAAGGGAATGGCAGTGATTCGATGTTATTGATCTTTTAAACAAAAACTTGGTTTGATTGAAAACTTTTTTAGAGGCTAGATGCTTATGTTCATTCATTTGGTAGGTCAACGAAAGTATATTTTCCTGTTAGTACTATTTAACTGTTGCCTAAAAATGTGCATGTGGCGGAGTGCAGCCACACAAGGAAAAATACAACAGTCAAAATGAGTCATAGAATTAAGAACAAAACTTTTATGTGGTTAGATCCAAGACCGAAAAAAAACAGGGAATTAAATACAAGCAGACTGATGAGACAAGAAATACCCAAATTGAAGGGAGCTGATTGGTTAACAAGGGAACAGGCAACAGGTGGAAACAAAACCTGAGGAAGACAAAAAAGTCACATAATTAAACAAGACAACATGAAATAAAATCAAATGGTCATGTGACATTTGCAAGCTGAATCATATAATGTCATTTTCAATGGACTGCAAGTGGAAAAAAGACAAAGAAAACATCAAATAAAGGGGTTAGTCATCAGTTGCATGATTGATAATGAACACAAATGCATTTAAAGGTTCAAAACATGTTTTTTTTCACTAGTAAAATCTCTGTGAAAGTACGACAGCCATTTGACTGCACTGCAAAGATGTTTTGTTAGTCAAAGCAGAACTGTCACAAACAAAACCACCGCTTATTCTTAAATTTCTATCATGAAGTGAACGGAGCTGGGCAACCAAATGCAGCTTGTACCAAGAACTCAAAAGACAGACTATGTACCGAAGTCAAATGACTTGTTTGGCATGCTCAAACATGGCCAATAAAAATGGTTGCATCTATCAAGACGCAACTAAGGACGAGAATAACTGAACAAGACGAGAACAGACAAGCAACTAGAAACACAGGAAACAAGACATGAGACGCAAACAACCCGACAGGAGTGAGGGGCAGACAGGACTTAAATACAAGACAGCTAACGAGAGGTAGGTGAGAGTGATCCCACTGATTAGGGCACAGGAGGGGAGGGGAGGGGCGAGCACACAGACACGCCCCCCCAAACTATGACAAAATTAAAACAAGAAAATGAACTGTGAGATCTTGACAACTCCTAAGACATCAAACTTGAATAACACGGCGTCTCATCTTCACAATACCGTTTGGATTTCAGATGTCGTGTAAGCTACATTGGAACTCATTTGCATCTAACTGCCTTTTTGTAAGCAACTCGAAGACTTTATTGAGAAATCAGAATCTTTTGGAGCTGTAGTCGCAAGTTTTGCAATTCCCCCGCACACAATTTGGTATTGTGCATTATTCAGTACTTTTGCTTCTCATCTGTCACATAGCGAGCCGAGTTTTGGGAGTTGTGACTAATGGATGCCGAAGCCTATCCTCGTAGGGCTCCGCTCAGCGGGGGCTGCAGTATGTGGCAGATGAGTCCCGCAGTGCTGGAAGACCAACAAGAACATCCCATCCCGTGTCCCCGTTCCTGTTCCATCCAGCGCATTCCGTCATGGGCCTTGTTCCCAAATGCGGTCGCTTGATGCGTGCATGTCAAATTTGAACCCCCTCAAGGTTTTCAAATGCCATCCACAATATTAAGGACAGCTAAACATGGGGTTCTGGAATGAGATATTTCTCCAAGGACCCCCTTTATAATCCAAGCAACAATTAAGGCCTAACTCACATATCGTATTTGTACTAACGACATTACACCGCCCCCCGGTGGCCTAGTCACGCAAACCAGATGCCGCTGCAACGAATTAATCATGATACACAAACTTCAATGCGGATCAAGGCGCCACTGTACATGTTAAAATAACAAAGTGCATTTGTACAAATCCAAAAGCTAACGATATAAAAGCAGTCGCGCGGTGTATTGTAAGCTAGCTCATCCTGACAGGCGCCTGGAGCACGCAAGCTACTGGACAGAGTCAGAACTCAATTTCTTGATTCTCTCCAGGTGTCGTGTTGCGTGATTGACAGGCGGAGGTGACAGCACACCACCGGCTCCCCAAACTATAAAGGGAAGCAGAGGACTCCCAAAGGGCAGCTGCTTCTGTCATTTTGCTGCCTCATTTTATTTATGTCTCAGGCCTGTCTGCTACTTTCTTGATGCTTGCTTCTGGCCACCCTTCAAGTGAAGTTGAGGTTGCAGCCAGGGGGTTGATGCTTCTTTTCCAGACAAGAGCTCGAAGCGTGCTTGTGGAATTGGCGGCCAATTAATTATTGATCAAGCCGTTATGGCTACGGGTCACTCAAGGCGTCGCAATTTTGCGTTTGGATCTTGAAGGTTTCACCATTTGCCAGGTCCAAAATATGAAAAGATCACACAGAAAAGGGGGATCTGAAATAAACATGTTTTCTAAAAGTAGTGAACAGACGTGCGCTTGGCCTTTTCCTTGAGAGAACACAAAAGCACCAGCAGGCAAGCTGTTTTTCTCCACATGAAGCTTTTTTTGTGTCACACACGGGCATTATGATTTTCAAGGTGCTCGATTTTGATTGACACTGAAAGCTTTATATAAACTCTCAATAGTAGCGCTTTTATTTTTATGGCACTTTTAAGTGGTGTCGTCAACAATCGTTTCACAAAATGGCACATAAATATTTTTAATTGTCGTGTAATGAAAAAAAATGTCTGTATTACGCCTGTCAGCATTAACGCCAGTGTTCAACTTTGAAGTGGTTTTAAATGACGGCTTGTAATGAGCCATCGACAATGTTTGGGAGCTTTTTCATTTTCCCTTTCTGACAGTTTTGGATAATTAAACATGATACGGGTCAAACTCACTGACTGAGGTCGAGCGCTGTTTCTGAGAAACAAATGTTAATGTATTAAAAGAAATGAATGGAACCCTTCTTTTTGGGGCTTAATGAGTTTTTCTTGGAAATTGGATAAACATGAAATTAACAGCGTGCATTATTTTCCATGTCTCCTACACACGTTGGAAGTGTTAGTTATTTTTTAAAATCATATTCAAAGCCAAGACAAAATGAATCTAACGTTATTACTCCTTCCCTGTGGTTTTATTTTTGCCGTTTTTGACAAAAAGTTGAGTCACAGGCTGCGAGAGATCCTTTTTATCAAGTGGACGCCATCATCAATCCTGACCTGGTCCCACTTTTGATTAAGCTCAGGAAGTTCCCGGCAATTGGTGTGACCTGCTGATAGATAGATAGAAAGAAAGATAGACAGATCGTCTGCTTGCTAAATGGAAGGATGTGGAAAGGAAAAGATCTCTCTTCTTCCCGACGCCGGTGGACAGGATGAGGCGAAGGCTCGGCTGCAGAAGATGTCCGGTGACAGATCAGCGTCCCTCGATGCTCTCTGATGAAATTCTTGCCCAGGGGAGCGTGAAGACACAAAAAAGTGTCTGTCCTTATTCTTGGCACCAAAGGGGAATTTTGTATCCTGTACAACCGCAACCCGGTCAAACTGTCCGCTCAGGTTCTTCTCGGGTTTCTGTCAGTCACAATGGCCTTGGGTGAAGATCAGGAAAAGAGGCTGACGTCGCGTCGCATTGCCTCTACCTGCCGCCAGCATTTCTTTGTCCTGCCGTGACAGTGGAGGACATTAGCTTCAGCACGTTTACTTGCACAAAGTTGCCGTTTATCTTTTTTGTGCGACTACATTTAGAATATTCCCTTCGCAACCCGATTGCAATTCTAGGAACGAATAGACGCAACGTTTACAAAGCATGTGTTCAAAGTGAAGCCGATCCAACTGTGTGCCGAGGGAAAAAAGGCTCCAGAGTGTGCTGGAACTTAAGTAAACAAAGCCTCGCTTTCTATCTATCTATCCATCTGTTCAATGCGAATGAACATCACTAGCAAGTCCAGAGACGGTTGTTGTTGTTGTTGTTATCCCCGGTGAACGGCACAAGATGGGCTAAGTGCAAATTAAACTTCACTTTCAGACGCGAGGGGCGGCGAGAGGAAGTCTCGGGTCGTCGCCGTGCAATCCCGGCGCAACGTGAACGGGCAGCGGCCCAGCTGGATCTGGCTCAGAAATGCAATCGCCATCCCACGTGACGCTTTCTGGCCGCGGGCGCTCACAATGGCGATAACTCATGTCATAGGTGGATGGGGCGGGCTTTCATTAGAGACTATTAATAAATGTGAGCAGCGGGGTACCGCCGGGCTGCTAACATTGATTTGCATCTGCGGTGTGAGCAAGGATTGCATCAGGGCCTGCTGCATTAAGGATGGAGGCCTGGAGATCAACAGAGATTTTTTTTATGGGTCGAGCCTCCACGGGATTATCTTCAATTTGGTTCGGAAGTAGCACGCTGCGCTAATCGCCAGGCAGGCTCGCTGTTTGTCAACCGCCGCTCGGCTAGCTAGAGAGCCCATTGTGGACCTGAAGGGTCATCGAGCGGTCTGGAACACAAAGCCTGAGTGGCTGAAAATTAGCTGGCGATAATTAAACAAAAGTCCTGATAGGAATAGATGGATATTCTAATCAGTTCCTCCGTAGAAACCCGTCCTCCAGATCGACTTGCTATAATGGCGGAATCCGCATCCACCGTTTTCCCGAAGAATGGCTCCATTTATTTGTTTGACCTCATTTATTATTATAGATAGATAGATAGATAGATAGATAGATAGATAGATAGATAGATAGATAGATAGATAGATAGATAGATAGATAGATAGATAGATAGATAGATAGATAGATAGATAGATAGATAGATAGATAGATAGCTTTGGCAAGAATGGCAAAAGGAAAGGAAGGATTCCAGGACGATAGTGAGAGCATGCTGAAGAGGCTCCATCGATTCCTGGTGACGAGGCTGTGGGGCATAAACAAATTCAATGAAAGTCTTTGGCTCCCAAAATAATGCGCGAAGAAAACAAATCCGACAAGAAATTGAGAGTGGCAGTGTGGTAGCCAGGTAGTCTTCCCCCATGGTAGGCTTTTGTGGCTGGATGCATAAGATCATCTGCAGATCAAAGCTGGGCCGCAGCGGGAAACAGAAGATAAGACCAGCGAAATACACAAAAGCAATAACAACAACTAGCGTTGCGGCGAGATTTACCGTGACAGCTGCGAAATCGCAAAAAAACAAAGAGTCAACCGGGAAATTTATGGATGCCGTAAGAGCCTCCGACCTGCTTCATCTTTTACTTTCAAAATCTCGCGGGGATCATATTGTTGGTTAGGAGTAAATTCCAGAGGCGAACGTTAGAAGACGAGTCGGCTTTTTTTTCAAATGTTGCTTTTGCCGCTGAATACAAAAATGAGGGCGTGTAAACGGCTAACAGACATTTCATTTTTGAAAGCATCGCTCGACATCTATAGGGTACCTTGAAGGGAACGCGAGCGGATCAATACGATCAAGATTCTTCAGTCTTCGTATCCTAGCTGATCATTTTGCTTCAAGTACTCAATAATTACCGTAATTT
This sequence comes from Syngnathus scovelli, assembly GCF_024217435.2. Lineage (NCBI taxonomy): Eukaryota > Metazoa > Chordata > Actinopteri > Syngnathiformes > Syngnathidae > Syngnathus > Syngnathus scovelli. Next base: position 17,538,730 of record NC_090854.1, on the reverse strand, counting down.
CTCGTTGCTTTTTTTTTTTGCATTATAGATTTGCTCCTATTTTTTCATTCCCCTGACCATTCCATCGATTCGCTTCGCAGTCGTAACCGAACGTAATCAATTCAACGAGCAAAGTAAGATAAACGCTGGCGCGCATCAATATTTAATTTGATTGGGATCCGTCTGCAAATAATGTATCGCCAGTCGGGACTGTGCTGTGACTTCAAAACAAGCAGATGGAATTGGCTGCTCAACTTCCCCGCTAGTCTCGTAAACATTGGTGTTACACTTCTCCCGGCGTACATCATCCTCCGTTATATTTGCCCCCGTTTAATATTGCTCGACCGTTTTGATCTCGACGCCAAACTATAAACCGCCGGCCATCTCTCCGAAGTCCCGCGCGAGGAAGATTTCTGCTTACTTTGCCGAGCAATTGCTAACAATGCCCCGCGTGAGCCGCTTCAGCATTACCCGGCCGGCCATGTTTATTATTCACTTTTTATTGTGGCTTTTATTTCCAAAGTTGAAGCTACTAAATACTAAACGGAAGCTGTTAATGAACCTCGCGATGATGTGTCGACTCGGTCGAGCCTGCCAGTGAGTTCAGGAAATGTTTTTAACAAGACGACGGGTTTTGCTGGAGAGTTTTGCTGTGTCCAGGCCGTCTGGGAATTCATTTCTGCCTCTCTCTATGCGGTTTACATTTTTGTTTTGTGCTTGTGTGGGTTTTCTCTGGCCACAGTCCAGAAAAGTGTATAAACTAGCTTAATTGAAGGTGTGATTGACAGATGACCTCTCACCTTAAATCAGCCAAAACAATCCACGCTTACTTGAGCTCAGTCGACATCACCGTACTTCTGCCGTTGGTACCTCATTGCTCAGTCGGAAAGAATTTGTCTTCTTTGTCTTCCGTCCTAATTTCCATTGGCATAAGCAATCACAAATCATCATCATATAGTTTAGCACTTGGAAATCGGTGAAAGTTACAGTATGGTGCCTTCAATCTCGCAATCTCCTGCCTGCTTCTCCATCTGTTCCATTAGCGAGATATTCCTCCGCCGAAAAGTGCGATTTGGGATGCGAGATGCGGTGATAAGGCATAAGGGCATTAGCCAACTGCTATTTTGCGCAACACGGACAACGTTTGACATCGGCGGGGCTCTACACCATTAGCCCCCAGCTGTTTCCCCGGCCATCGCCACCCTCTTTCATGTGGAATCACCTCGCTGGTCCCGGATATTCATTAGCTTCACAGACGCTTCCCTGGTGATTTGACAAAAATATAAGAAACATGATTCAGATGGCTCACACCGCTATGAAAGCTAGGGAACCTAGCCAAAATCGGTCCAAATTGAGCAATTTGTTGGACTTTAGATCTGACTACCAGCAATTTGAATGTAGCAAGCATGATGAAAAAACGGGTTTATCGTAAGACTTGTTCATGGTTGTGAATGTTTGTTCAGAGAGCCACTCCATTTATTTCCCCTGAAAAGTGTCAGGATTCCAAAATGTCTGCGCAGTGTCGAGAGAATGAAAGGCTCATCTCCAAGGACAAAGGAAGCAACTAAAGAAGTCCTTAAGTTGTTTGTGCCTTTGCTTTGCCGCACTCTCACATCTCTTTCCCAAAGCACAGAACAGAAGGGGGTAAGATGAAGCAAGTCTTTATCTTGGCTGGTTGATTTTTTTTTTTTTTTCTTTTTTTTTGGGGGAGGGGGTTTGTTATGATGGATAGTGTAGACTGAGAGCCCTGATGTGTGTTCTGCATGGCGACCGGCGGGGTCACTCATCGATTCGCAGCCATCTCCACTAAAGCACTAATAAGACACTTGGCATTTTCCCGGCTCCTTTGTGAGCTTCCTCTACCCCTTTCATTTATTGAAGGGGGGTGCATTGTCTGCGCTTGAGGGAGAAACAGCAGACAGAGAGAGAGAGAGAGCGAGAGGGAGAGATTATGACTATCCGTGTTGTCACATCATCCACACGACTGCAAGATGCTGCTGCTGCCCTTTGTCTCGAATGTAAGCAGCTTGACGGATCCATCAAAGTTTCCCAGGAATGGTCACCTTATAAACTAATGCCCGAACTTTGCCCGTCATACCATCTTTAGCTAGTGCTGTTATTTTCAACATGCTAGCATCTTTAGCTAGTGCTAAGTTATTTTTAACATGCTTTTTAGCTAACAGGCGCAGAAATGAGACGTTCACCAAACTTGTACAATCTCAAGAAGGATTTTGGCCCTCACTTTGCCCGTCATGCCATCTTTAGCTAGAGCTAAATCATTTTTAACATGCTAGTATTTTTAGCTAACAGGCGCAGGAATGATTCGTTTCCTGTAGTTGTTCACCAGATTTGTACAATCTCAAGAAGGATTTTGACCCTCAAATGTCTTGACTGGCTCTTGAAGCTTTCTTTAGGATTAAGGTCTGGAGACTGAAAAGTCACTCAATGACCTTTAATATAACTTTTTTTAGCTACTCTGCTGCAGTATGTTTTGGGTCAGTGTCAAGCCGGACACCCCGCCCTATCCGTGACCCTTCGTCAGTGTTCTTGCTGAGGAAATGAGGTTTTCATCCAGGATTTGATACGACATTGTAGTCCGATACCCTTTGCGGGGAAAAACAGCGCCGAATCATAATGTTGTAACCTCTGTGCTTGACTGCGAGGGCTTAGGAGAAGGCTTAGATTCGCCGGTGATGATGAAATGAGTTCCGATCGGGGCAATTCTTCATGCGAGACATCTGAAAGTTAAAACGGCCGCTAAATGAAAACACTGAAGGAATTCTGAATGATATGTTTTCTCCCCGTGCTCTATTAAAGAGAAATTTGCCAAGCGAATTGGTGGAATCGCTGATCGAGCATCAACAAATTGAATAAGCGCAACGTTTGTCGGAAGACATCTGCTCGGCTGAGCGCAGGATTGTATTGAAAAATCAATTTAAAAGGAAAGCCACTCACACAAGCCCAGGAGATGATCTACACCGACATCGCGCCGGGTGTCCCAGGACCAGCGACCTGCATGGTAATAAATTTGTCCCGGGAAAAATGATGACAAATAAAGGCCTTTAAATGTTCCTATTTTCTCGACACGACATGTCAGCAAGAATTGATGTTTCACTATATGCTGCCACAAATGACCCCCGAAGAGAATAAAACAGCTGAGGGGCGGAGAGGAGAGGTGGCGCTTCCAGACGTATTCGGACGGATCGGCCCGCGGGGAATTTAGTGGACCCTACTGTACCTTCCATCACGGCCCACCACTTGATGCAACATCAGCGAAACCGCTCTCTCCCTTTGATAAGTTTCTGCTCGTTTTGATTCGAGGTCTCGCCGGCGACTCCATCACCGACGACGCGGTACCTCCTTGCCACGCACGGATGGAACTCAACGGGACATCTCCATGCAATATATTCAGCGCCTGGGTCTCACAGAGTCAAAGATAGACGGTCAGATCGTAATGGTGAGAGTGGGGTTGCTGGCAAATCCCGACGTGCCTACCGCAGATTGCTTCAAGCAGCAGGAGCACGCCGGCTTCATTAACTGATAGGATCGAGACACCACGGGTGTGGTCAGAGAGCAGCTTGAACACTTTAGCGAGGGCAAACGCATCACATCTCGTACCTCGGGAAAGCGTCGACATCACGGGCCCGTGTTTACTCGCTTCGTCTTGGTGATGCTGGGATGCAGTCCATACTTTGAGATAATGACATCCCAGATGATTTCCCAGTCCTGGCAGGACCATCTTTTTGGAATCCAAATAGAGTCCTTCGAGCAGGTATAGTCTGACAAAGACAAGACAATACTTGGTTAAGATGTTAAAAATTAGGATGGGATAATTCCTTCGCTTAAGGTGGTAGATATTGGGGCAATGTCAACATTAAAGCTAACGATGATGCCAGCACCAGGGGGAGCCCGTCGTGAGAATTTACCAGAAGAATTCAAGTGCTGTTTTTCTCCTTTAGGTTAAATGGTAGACTGCGGTGAAATGTCATCAGTCAAAAAGTGAAACAAACAAATAGTGTATTGATTGCTGCCATTGCAGGAGAGGAGGGGGGAGGGGGGGAGCAGACTTCTAAATCGTTGAAAGGAGCTGAAGCGGTGTGTCTCAAGTCCCACAAACAATTTGAAGAGAGTGTTAAGTTTCATGATGTTGCTTTTAAAAACGCAGCCGCCGACTGCTTCCCACTTTTTTTTTTTCCTTCATAAGATTCCAATTTACTTCAATGTGTTTGTCTGAAAGTCAGGCACAGCCCTTTGTAATTTTGTTCTTGCTTTTTAGGCTTTCACACATCTTGCTGCCTTTCTTTGCTCAAAGTTGTTCAATAGATTTTTTAAAGTCTGGCCACACCATTATTTGTCTGGCTTTCAGATAAAAAAAAAGATTACAAATCCAAGCAGACAACAAAAATTCGTTCATTTTCTAAAGTATTTGTCCTCAATATGTTAGCGGGTGATGTAAAAAATAAATAAAATAAAAAACACATTGTCTCTGTCATCTTGTGTTGGCAGTTTCCGACTTCCTGAAAGCCTGCAGCGTCTTCGACGGGTGCCAAAAAGTGTTGGCGGAAAATGCCGGGGGGCAACAATCGTTCACATCCTTCCTTCATTCGGAAAGGTGCGACGAGAGTCGTGACCCAATTTATTGCTCCAACTTTAAGCTGGCTTCGTTATGTCGGGAGCGGAACTGTCACATTCAAAAGTTCGGGCTTGGCGAGAACTCGTAGAAAAAATAAATAAATAAATAAATAAAAATTAAATAGAAAATAAACAAAAAATTGGAAACTATCCGTCATTGGCATCCTTGATTCCACAATATATGGACCCAAATTTGTTCTCCTGGGCCAGCATGTAAGGCGCTCACAACCTTTCATGTGTTGAGAACAACAAGATGGCATCAGCTAAAAACGGAGGCAAAGTGACGACGGCGCAAGCGCTTTGCCAACCCTCGTTATTTTGTCGCCCTGACAAAATATGGACTCGCCTCTCTGAGTCTCAGTGGAGGTCATTAGAAAAGAGGATAAGCATATCCATGCATTCTTTGCAGCTGCCTGCGACATGGCTTCAGAGAGAGAGAGAAAAAAATTGACAAAAATGCTTTGTGGGAAATCTTACAAGACTCGGTCAACAATAGTCAGCGACAGAGAAACTCGTTTATTCCAAATCAGAGAACAAACGGATTCTGGAATGTAAACGAGTGCTAATGTTGGAGATTTGCGATATCATCAGCTCATGTTTTAGATCGGGGTGTGTAGACTTTTTATAGTTACGTACCGTAGGATATTTGCTCGAAATACAAATGGAGCAGTCCTCATGGGATGTAACCAAATTTATGCTAGCTAGTCCAGCTTACTTTCCCTTTTGTCCAAATAAACACAGTCAGTGGTGATTTAAATTTACTGGAAAATAAATCCGCAGCTGCCGCAGTCAGACAGAAATGAGCTGCACCGGTTGCTATCGTTTGCATATTGAATATGTAATACGGAATTTGTGTTGAGCGACTCCATTTACTCCGTGCGTGATGAAGGATCTCCGTGTCAGTAGCACTTAATCTTTGTCACGTTGCCACTGTATTATTGCAAATATAATCTCACGCCGGCGCCATCAATTTGCATGTGATAATTGGTTGCAAGCCGCAAACGTGCACGGTAATTGCCAGTCACCGAGCGGGCTCGCGTGTTTGCGACCGATTCTTAAGCAAAAACAAACTCGTGTTGATTTCATGTGATGTGACTCGAGGTTCGCTCCTTCCCAGTTTGAGCAAGATGCTAGGCGGGGGAGACGCCGCCACAATGCTATCGGTCGGCGTCAGCCGCATATTCCCCGTTGAGGCCTTAATTGCATCTCTGGCTAATCCCACCGCTTGTCAGGGAGTCTTCTGCCCGTGGCCCTTTACAGGAGGATAATCGCTAAACTGATACGGGAAAAACAGAGCGCACCTGCTTTAAGAAGATGACAAATGAATAAGGTTGCCATCTTTTCACACAGTTGAGAGGAAAGTCGTAGATTACGGCGGCAAAATACATGCAATCATTCTCGAGGTACCACCGGTAGTACGTGAAAGAATTCAGTAATGTATATTTTGTTACGGACAATTCAGTTGTATTTAATTTTATATCTCCAATTCGTCACTTAATCATTTATAAATTGTGTTTTCAAACAAGGGTGATTTTTAAAAAATTTTTTATGGCCAACACAATTGAATTAAGTACAATTTTGGATTTTCTTATATTTAAGAACAATCTTGAAATGTCAGTGGTTTAAAAAAATGCCAGTCTAATTTACTTTTCAAACAATTATAGTGTTGAAATCCGTGTCAAATGAGAATTTAGCAGATTTATTGCAAGCGATCGCTCCAACTGCTAAAGACAATTTTTTGCGAGAGGACAGAAGCACATTGTGCTGCTACTTGACATTCAATTGCTTTGGAATGGAGGACTGAAAGGAAAAAAAATGTGAGGGTTAAATACAGCCCCCAAGCCAACAACTTTTAAGCTGCCTGTCAAAGAAAAACACCAAAGTCTGACTCTCATCACTGCGGTGACTGTACCAGGCCTGCGCCTACAATATTTTTCTTTTTCCTCTTTTTTTTATTTTTTTATCACAACATAGCAAGTCTTTGAGCACGATCAACATTGCCAACAACACTGGTGGAAGGAAGGCCTTGTTGTGCTTGCTGCACACACATCTATTATTAATACTGGCACCATCAATATTTCACCAAAAAAAAGAATAAATGTTTTTATATGTATGTATATATATATTCGAACTGATCAACCTTAGTCTGGTGATGCTCAACTTCCTTTTGTTGGATTCGAATTGAGAATCAATCGTGGACTCAACTGCAAACATCGGTGAGAAAAGCAGCGAGGTGATAACGTCACGGATTGCACAAAGACGGAGCTGGACCGGAAAACTAAATGCACTCAGGTTAATGAAGCGGAGGAGACACAGCTGGTAGCACGGGAAAGGATCTGATTGGCTGACACAATCGCTGTGCCCAAAGTCGGGCTGCGTCCATGGGGACGGACGGGAGATTGTGCGTTTGAAGTCTGCTGACATCTTCACGCCACGTGAAGCCGAATTCACCAACGCCTGAAGGCGCCTTCAAATGCAGTCCAGCAAATGCGTCCGTCTCGGCCTCTTTAGACTTTTGATTTATTTGCACAGTTTTTCGCCTTCCGTATTCCAAGATGAGTTTCAGCACTCACAAATCAGGTCTAAATGGGGTCGTATTACGCAATATTGACTATAACACAAATAGTTGGCTTTCTGAAGGGTCTGACCACTCACCCAAGTGTGAAATTAAACAACAGTACATTTCTGAAAATGTGAGCCATTCACACAGCCCTATAACTTGGAGCTATTTTCAATCACGACAAAAAAAAATCCAGTATGACTTCTGTGCACCGGTTGATGTTGCGCAATATCTTATCATGTGTGCCATTGTCTTCTGACAAACTTCAAATTATGAGCTCAAGGCCTGAAGTGACAGAGTTAGCAATTTAGCGGTTTAGCGAAGGTCACCGTTGCCAAGGCTCAACATCATTAATGGCCCTCCAGAGTTACAAACCTGGGTGACCTTAACGGTTCACCTTTACAAATGGTGAAACGATGGCACATTGAGAATTTTCTACACCGCACCGGGGAACCCGCAGCCTGCCTCTGTGGACTTGAAGCCACTCACTTATAAATGTGACAAATTACCTTTCCGGAGATCTCGGTCCCAAGCATTCCCCAGCTGCCATCTAGAAATGACCGTGGTCATGACACTAGTAATGTAATTCCACCTTAGTGGACATTTTAATTGAACGGACCCTAAATGGGATCTGTAATTAAAAATATTTGAATTCTTCCCCATTCTCAGAGTTCTTTTGCCGCGTTCACACCTGTCCAACTGAACTGATTAAAATGACCTGAAGCGTACCCTCCAATGGCTGCTGCCGTCTTGAGAGACAATGGAGCTGTTGAAAGCAAATTGCAAATGTGGGAATCGGAGATAAATGTGTTACATTTGTCTTTGAGGTGGCATCTCGCCACATCAGTCTTCTCCGACCATCCGTCCACTTTCCTGAGTTCTTGTCCTCGTTATGGCTCGCGGATGAGTCTACTTGAGTTCACTTTGGCAGACACATAAGGACAATCCAGAGTCTTCTATCTATCTATCTATCTATCTATCTATCTATCTATCTATCTATCTATCTATCTATCTATCTATCTATCTATCTATCTATCTATCTATCTATCTATCTATCTATCTATCTATCTATCTATCTATCATGAGCCTTTGAGGTTATTAACGATCCTAAGGCGCTAGCTTGCGCGGAGCTAAATAATTTGCGGCTGTACTGTAAGTGAGAAGCTAGGCTAGCCGGCTCCCGTGGGGTTAGCATAGAAAGAGGATCTTATTCTTTTTTTTTTTTTTCCCATTTCTTGCATGAGTGGCTCCGAGTGCACACTTTGCTATGCTTTTGTCTCCTCTTTCTCTCTCTGCTAGTTCTCCTGCGTGGTTTCTGTCTCATGCTTGACATTTCTCCATTTGGGTCAGTCTCTCTAGGAGCGCAACAGAGAGAAAAGAACAAAACCCCAGGGTGACAGAAGAAGAAACAACTATTTAAGTATGCTCTGGTAATACATGGCGGCAAGGGTTCAATGCTAATTGTCTCCGGTCGCAGGACAATCTTTGCTTCATTTTATTCTCCCTTCACGACGAGCCGGCGTTTCGGTTAATTAGTAGGGAAAGCGAATGTTTTGTCCGCTAACCAAAAAGAAATGAAAGACCGCGACGAGCGGCGGCGGCTTATGATTACACAGAGGTATATCTTAATAGAAAAAGAACTCAAAGCGAGTGCAGATCAAATGTGATTAGCAGCTTGTTCTGAGACTCGGCGAGTGAGGCAAAGTATTAGCTTGGGGAAGAAAGCCTTTGGAATTTTAAGTAAGGCCAAGATGGTGGAAGATCTGATCATTTTTGCGCACCCTCTCAATCATCCGCCTGTGAAGTCAAACACGGGCGTCGGCAGATAGAGTCATTTGTAAGATAAATAAAGCTCGATGCGGCGCTGCCGAGCGAGCCGACGGAAGAGCGCTCAGGTGTCTTCCCGTGTCATCTGTCGCCGAGCCGGGAGCTCAGCCTGCTAACCATCGGGAAGATGATGTGTCTCTCGAGACTAAGACGTGCCTCTAAATCATCTGAGAGCTACTTTTCCTCCAGCGTGGGTGGGCGTTTGCAAAATGCTCATACCCGTGTTTTTGTTTAGTCCATAGCAAAAAAAGGCAAGGGGTCCATCTTGCTAATTAGAGATGCCGATTGAAACACGGCTCATCTTTTCAAAGAGCCCGGCACGCTTGAGTGGAGAGTGACAGAGGGAATCCATCTCCGGTCATCTTTTCCCGCCCATTAGGTCTGCACGGAGCCGCCGCCAGCCCTCGCCAATGATGGGCCGAGCGGATCAGCCGGAAAGGGCCATCGTTTGTCGACGCTCAGTCAAGAGGTTTCGGCCCGCACGGAGATGACTGACTGACCCGGAGAGGAATCGCATGCCGTATCAGATTGATGGAGACAATTTGTCTGTTTCCTTCACGGCGAGTTTAAAGTTATGGAAGTGAACTTGTTGGGAGTACGCGTGGAAATGCTGCGGAAAGGGAAAGTTCTTGCATGCAAACTTTCTGCCAGGACTATTTTCTGAGCAGATCGAGGGGGACATGCTAATCCAAATCCGCTAATTGGGCTTTGGCTGACTTTGACCGGAAGGGCTCCAAGTAAACTCCGATACATCTCAGCAGGGTCGACCAAGCATTGCGCATAATCACAAATGTAATCCATTAGTCTATATTTATGATCGATTCAAAGGCACGCCATCAAATTAGACTAATAATCTCCACGTAGCAAAACATTGCTTTCTCTAGTTTTGCTTTAAAAGCTGCTCTTGGTTAATCAAGGTGGATGCAACAAAATAAAGAGCAATGGACTTGACTTTACAACTGTGAGTAGAGCTTTCCATTTTTACCCTAGCCAATGGCGGAGAGGGAACCTGCGTGGAGTCCAAGTTATACTGTGCAGAAAAAAACAGAAGCATGACTTCACATCTCACTGGAGTGTGTGTTTTTTCTTCCCTTGCCTATTGGGGGCACTCAACCCTCACAAACTGATGACACACAAGCTCACATTGTTACAAGTGAGGACCAAATGAATAACGTGATGAGAAGAGTAACACGCTGAGGCAATTGAGATATGAAAATATCAAGGAAACGAGAAGAATCGAACGGTGATTTCCTGATTCATCGATGTTGATAAATAAAGTTGCTTGGCGTTGAGTATCTGTCGCCAGCCTGCCAATAAAAGAACTTTGGCAGCCAAAGTTATGACACCTTGAGCAATCGAGCGTGGATGCAAAAAAATATTGTCACTCTTTATTAGGCCTGTAAAACAAATTGAAGCTTTAATCAAGACAACGGCGCTGTTTATGATGAATCACAAATGAGTCACATACGCTCGCTGACGGCAAAGTGATTCGTTCACTCGCCCGCCAGACTCACTGACACTGTCAACAAGAGCTGTGCACTAGTTACCAGCCTGGGGGGTGTTATTTTAGAATTTGACCATCTCCTGAGCAGGACGGATAGAAAATGAACGGATGAATCAAACGCCTGTTTGAACGCCGTTCGTATCATGTGGTGATCTAGCAACAATCAAAGTGTAAAAAGTGGAACCACGACGGAATGGCTTTTCCGTTCAACAACCTGAGAGCAAGATTGCAATCCGGTTTCAGGAGGTCTCACTTGTATTGTTCTCCTCAACTGGAGAGCCAAACTGTGCACTCTTGTGACTCGCATGACAGCTGAATCGAACGCACATTCACAAGCGACAGTTTTACCGGATCCTGCCGTCATGTTGCTCCTGTCAGATTACTGGCGCCTGCTCGGCTCCCTCTTTAATGATTAGTTAATCAGAGTGCCAATCAAAGCAGCAAGACATTCTAGAATAGACACGACAGCCGTCATTCAAAGTGTGCCGAAAGCAGGCGGTCTGAAATTTGTCCTCATACTTTGGAAAGCCTCATGCCTGGAATATAGAGCAGATTTTTGGTTCTCCTCTAATGTTTTCTATTAATATTTGGCAAGTCTGTCCGGGAGACGGACGGGAACGTCAGACTGTGATGTCAATTTCAGCTCCAACCGGTCGTTAAACGTAAAAACTCTCCTCAATTATACCCGCAGTGGAAACAACCAGATCGCTGATGACCTTGTTCAGTTTCTAGGCTGTCTCATTTCATGGGCTGCTCTTACTGGATATTGCGTGTCAGCATTTTGGGTTCTGTGAATATAGGCCCATTATGGCACAAGAGGAGACGGTCATTAGCCATTATTCGGACAGCCGGCCGGCAGCCGCAGTCTGATTCCAACGAGTCGCTTCGCTCTCACTGGCTGAGCCTCATTTGACGCCCCCGCCACTGCCATATTTCAAACAGAGCCACTGTGAAACCATTTTGAATTTAGATCAAATGGACACGTGCACGCAAATAATCACATTGTGCGTCTTTTACCGTAATCGGGTTGTTCTCCGATGGCTGGATTAAGATCAAGAGTTACTTTCAAGGAATATAAAGTGGCCCCAAAATGTTTCAGTCTACCGAATATCGTATGGGTGCTCCTCTGTCAGATATGTCCAGCTCGTATTGTTTCAGCAAGCAGTGAGCAAGAAGCCAGAGCTCAGGAGGTGGCCGGCCGGGCATTAAAATGATCCAGTCCATCGCTCCCACCTTCATTATCCCGCCAAATGTCAGAAGAAACAGCAATTAAGCGCATAAAGAATCTCTACTTTATATGACGAGAGTAGATATTTGTCAAAGTGGTGTTGCTGGCTGGCGATTACGATTGTCACCGCCGCTTTGAGGATGGGGGGGGGCTCCAAATGTGCATTCATCCAGCTCTCTTATCCCAACATTAAAAGCAATTCATTCCAAGAGAGCCTCTGGATGATTTCCCAGAACAGATTTGATTAAACGAACATGCTTTTCATCACAAACTGTCAGTCAGGCAGTACAACTGTCTGTTCCACAAGTGGAGCTCGGCAACTCGAGTGAGACGACGAGCTTTTTCAAACAGTTATACTGAAAGGCCATTTAATATTCACCGCACGCCCTTCCGGGATGAATATACGCTAACGATACGCGGGTTCGTCATACAAATCTTTTGTCCGTCTCATAATATAGCTAATTTCTATTCTATACCATTTGCTTGTCGTAGAATTCATTGAGTGTAAATGTGAATTGCAAATGTAAATGGCATTTATGGTGGATGTAGTTTCAAGGAACAGGATTAGTTTGGGGAATTTCCATATATAGGGTCACATAAACTCATTCAGTACCATTGACGGTTCTAAACGATATGACCAGTACAGCAAATCAGGCCAGACAAAAAGAGCGAGTCTTGCGAAATTCTGAGAAGAAGAAGAAGCTCGCTTTTGATGAGATTCATTATTTGGCAATGGCGGACTTTGTCCAATTAGAGCGGGTCATTTGACGTAGGGTCATAAAGCAAAAGACAGACAGCGTATTTCATCAAACGCTGGCCATCTGCGCTGTGTTCCAATTAGCGGCGGTGGCGCGTCGTCAATTGAAGACAAACGCCTCCCTTTTTTCCATCAGGACCAAAAGCAGAAAGTCTAATTACCGCAGTTTGCACGTTCTTTCGTTTCAACGTGGACATCAATTATCAAGCGGCAGTTCAAGGTGACAAATGGAAAAAAGCGGTTTAACCGCACTCGATGCGTCATCGGAGTCTTTGAGGAACCGGAGCCAAATATTCCATTTAGCAGCATCAGTGACTACGCTCATTATATGATCTCGTTTTGCCATCAGTCGTCCACGTTTGGTAATGGGGATAAAACTGAATCGAGTAGATACGGAGGCCGTGCTGGTAACGACGGCAACATTTCTTCTGGCATCATTTCGCACTTTGGCTGTCACATTAAACACCTTTTTGGAGATTGCTTGCTTGCTTCGGAAGATGCGCGTTTAGGAGATTCTGCTCATTTCCTTAATGCAGTCTTGAAAGTTGTGTTAAAATCACCAGATATTTTATTGGAAGTCTTGCCGTTTACTTTTCAGGATGCAATAATGATAATTATTTTCCCCCCCGTTAGTCACTTTTGCATAATTAGAGGACTATGTGTCAACAGAGGCTCACTTGGGCTATGAAAATAAATAAAATAAATAGAATCAGACATCTTTAAGTTAAATCGGTTCGCTTTCAAATGTGGATAACTAAACATAAAATTGGTTTGAAAATTAAAACATCATTTTTTACACAAGCTGACAAATGCGAAAGACACGGAAGATGGAAATGTACCATCGTTAGTAAGCTAGCAGAAGCTTAGGAAGATCATTTCCATATTTGGGATTGTAAGCTAATTTTGCAGGACGTTTCTGGATAGCAGCATTTTTTTTTTCTTCTCTGAATCCTGACAGACAGACAATGGATTTCGGTCCCTAATCCACCGGCATTACCTCGTAAGCATTCAAAGCTGTTGTGACATTGTTAAAAGTTTTCGGTGTCACTTACTTTTCCTTTTTTGCTGTCTTGTCAGCAATCGACAGCAAAGTCTTCTCGGAGTCGCTCCACCTTGTAAACTGATAAATTACGTTCAAATCCCCTTAATGGAAAGAGAAAAGAAGAAAAAAAAAACCTCTTGTTATGCACCCAAATTGGGGAATATAAGAATGATGACCTGACACAAACAACATCGGAGCAAAGTAAATGAAATATTTAGGTCAGAAAGATTGCCAAAGCACCGATTGATTGATTCTAACATATCTTAATTAAAGTCATCCACACGGTTAAAAAAAAAAGATCGACTGAGCGACTCCCTTGAAAAATGTGTCATGACGCCGATTAAAATGGAAGATGCCTATTTCGTTTCTAACCGACTTCCTCGTCTGGAACCGATTAGGCGTTCATTCATGCCAGCTGAACACTCTGTCCTCCATTATAGAAAAGTCATCATTGTCGTGTATCATGCGTTACCTTCCCCGCGGGAAGCGCTATGGCCTCATCATCGCAAAGTTTCCATTGTTGAAGTGTCCTTAAGCAAGACATCCAACGGCTAATTACGTCTGGCAACTTGCGATGCAGCGGCGGCCATTAAGCGTCTTAATGTGGCTGACGAGAACGCATTGAAAAGTCACACGAGTGCTCGGAGGACCAGAAGAGTGCCGCGTAAATGCCTTTTGCGATTACCGTTTAGGAACTTAAGGGGGGATTCGTCCGGCCCTTTTGCATTTAATTGAAAATTGTCCGAGTGGCTAACTTCCAAGGAAGCTTTGTGCCCACTTGATCAAAATGGTGGACACGAGCAGTTCACGGTTCCAAAAATCAGCACAAGTGGAAATAAATACCCATTGGAATGTTTTTGCCAAATTTGAAAACTGTGAAATCGCATCCACGGATGACGAGCTACACTTTGCTACATTTGCACAGAGATTAAACAATAATACAAACACGCACAACCTGTGTCAATACATCAGACAATATTTAGGTATCACAAAAACCCGCCCAGACATGGTTTCTATTTTGGCTCGTCTAAAAGCCCTCTTGTCGAACACATTTATAGTATTTGTTCACAGATTGTCACAAATCGGGTCACGTTTGTGTGCGCTTCTCCTGAGACTCTTTTTGCACTCTCAGCTCAGAAAAGATTGACAAATCTTTGGAAGTTTAAAAGCCGCTTGTCTTGACACAAAAAATAAAAATCCGAGTTCTCCTCAAACTCGGCTAGATAAGGAGTCGGTAAGGCAGCCTGGCCTTTATGTTTGCTTAGTCATCGCTTGGCTGGATGGCTTCCAGCAAAACCCGCTAATGTCTTGAACCGTCGCGAAATAAAATTATTTATGCTCTGCAACTATGGGCTTTCTACAAGATGACAAAAACTCAAAAGAAACATTAGAGCAGTCTGACGGCCAAAGATTGAGAACACCATAACAGACAAGCGCAAAAATGGCTACAAAGTACTCCCGAAAGATGTTTCACGGTTTCTCGTCTCTCCCGACGGAACTCGAGCTCGGGCGTATATATTTACACAATCTTACAAGGTGGATGAAAATGGCTACCGTGATAAACGATGTGTCCAAAAGAAATGTTTTTTTTTTTTTCTACCGAGAAGTTAAGTCGCAGGACTTTGGTGCTAACGGCATTCGTAGATTGCGTTCTAGGGAAAAGCGCCCGGGTGGACAACATACGTCTTTGAAATTGTCTTTTGAGTGCTGCCATCCAAATACACAACGGCCTTTTGAATTTGGATGGCAGCATTGAGTCAGATGCAGAAAAAAACAAACAAAGAGAGTTGGAGGCACCACCACCTTGCCGCGTGTCGTTGATCATATTCATTTATAAAACCAAATGATAAAAACAAAACAAATTTTCCGTCTGGCCAAGTGCACTCATTTTTATTTTATTGGAGGACGGTTAGAGATTAAATGATGTAACAAGCAAGCTCTTGCCCCACAGATTTGCCGTACTGAAAATAGTATCCACGCATCCACAGAGACGTCAGAGAGAAAATACATGGGCGACTTTGTAAATTTGGGTCAGATCGGCCACCTTGGGGAGCAGCTTCAGGCAGATGTTCACAGCAAGACTTGCATCTGAACACCGGAGTAGCGGAGAAAAGCACATGAAATCTATCTTACTTCCTTTTTCATGTTTATCACTCATGACTTTGTGTCCAAGTGGTCTCGCCCGACCTCTTCAGCTTCCAATGAGATACCGTACACGCTAAAAAGATGCACAATCAACTAAAAGTCGAAAAGCCTGCGTGGGTTTCAAATCCCGGCCGTACAACAATTTGTGTCGCCTTGCCTGCGGGTGTTATTCAGAGTTGATGACCCATATCAAAGTACAATATAGTTACCGAAAGTGCACGCGGGTGGGAGCTGGCATGAGCCGGCGCGAGCTTGCAACTCATTTGGCATGCAGCCCTAATCACCGCACGTCTGCAAGACGCATGAGCAATTGCTAGCAAGTAGCGAACGGCACAAGGGCAAAGTGCGAGTTAAGTCGATGAAGCGGCGATAACTTTGAACGAGCAGCGAGACGTTTTCTGGAGACAACTGAAATCGCATGCAAACAAACGACAACAATTTAGCGGAAAATCACAAGATGTGACTTTTTCAGCGACCTTACTCGCCACGTCATTTGAGCATAGGTGTCAAAGTCAAGGCCCGGGGGCCAGATACATCCCGCCACATTATTTTTACAGCCGCAAAATCTAAGGCCGGCTACATGGTTGCACGGTGACCAAAGTACGGGCCATTGCATTTTGCTGTCAGTCTAATGACAGCCTTCTCGTTACGACTTAGCGAACTAGCGGCATATCCCTGCTTTTATCGAGACGGTTATGCTTAACGGAATGGCTTTCCGAGACAGGGCTTTCTGTAATTGGTGAGAAACAGGTTCGGGCCTTCTTGACAACGGAGGGCCGAGAGAGCGCGCAATTTGTCAGTTGCGCGCAATGGTGTGGAACTGGATAAATTGGGCTAACTGGTGTGTGAGCTATAGTATCTAAGGAGCACAGTGATCACCCTCCATTTGCTTTAATGGCTTCACTCGTCCCCATTGGCCTGTTAGGAACATATTGTGTGAGATGTTCTTTTGGAGTCAAACATTCCATTTGTAAGGCTCATTGACACAGCCGTGAGACGACGACATTAAAGCTCTGTTTGAAATAGAAGCGGCCGTGGCAGGCTTTTCAAATATGGACTCAACGGCTATAAAACACCGACTTCCAATTATGCCAGTATTTAATAACGACATGTGACTACTTCCATTTATCCAGATCATTTTACTCTCAGGCCAGTGAATGGATCACAAGTGGACTGTTCAGCTTTATTTATTGAATGATCTATTTATTTATTGATACTTTATAATTTAATTTTAAATTTATATTCATTTAACTGTATTTATGTATTTATTTAAATATTTATTTATTTATACTCTCTGTAATTTTATTTAATTTTAAATTTAAATTCATTTAAATTTATCTATGTATTTATTTATGTATTTAAATAAGGAAAATGCACATTAATGAACATCAGTATTAAAAACAAATGTAAATATATTTTCATCCGTAGTTCCCGTAATAACCAAAAACCAAAATATAACAAATATTAAATATTGTAGGGCACTCGCGTATCTGCAGAGGTAGCCTGCTCCAGATGTCAGTCCTGCTTGTGATGTCACTTCCCTCCGATGCCATCGCCATCCGTCCCTGCAAGTGATGGAGCCCAGGTAAATGTTTGCAAAGCCTGGCCCACATCAAGACGTCTCTTGGGTGAAAAACAACTCAGCTTGTGGGTATTGGGCCTCATGACTCTCTCGTGGGGAATTGTCCTCGCAGCGGGGGCCTCTGGGAGGACATTAACGCCCACCCATGCGTTGACTCTCGCTAGCTCGGTCGGCTTCTTGTTGCATTTTCTTCCACAGGTGTGATTCTTCCTTTATTGCGGCCATTTTAAAGCCACGGCTAGTTTCTTCTCAAAGCACATTTGAAGTTGTGCAGCTCACTAAACAGCAGGTGCAATTATGATTTTTTTTTTTTCTCAAAACGTGCCAATCACAACCATTTTGCTTTGTGTATTCTACTTGGAGATCTTAATGTGCATGACCAAGTGTGTAACTACCGAGTAAAGAATGTTTCTGCCTATTTCTGAAAATGTGCTTGTGAGCAAGCCCAGCAGTTAACATAATAACTAAGCGCACGGTCAGTTCTTCTGATGTGTTAGCCGCCGCCATGCTTTTCAGCACAGCTGTTCTCTCGTCCAAATATTAATGCTCCCTTTTATTGCCTAGAGATTGTGCGATAGCACGTTTATGACTGGAGGAAATACATGACCCAATATGTTGGTTTTAATAAAGCGCCGCACTAATTTGTAATATATTCATTTTGACTAATAGGATTTGTTCCCCTAATTTACATTTGCTGACACTCGAATCTACATTCAGTGTGATGAAGGACTAAAACAGAGGCTGGAGGATTAATTAAGCGCTTGAATATGTAAAATGAGCAAATATTGTGATCTTTTGAGGATGTATGGAGATAGTGTGCTAAAACAGCAAACATTTCAAATGTATCTGGAAACAAGTCTCTCGATTACAAGCTGTATGTGTCTCTTTCTCCACATCGATACATTGGCAACGTAAAACCTGTGATTATTTTTAATTTTTCATGTTATTTTATTTTACCTTATTTTATTTTACGTAATTTTATGTTATTTTATTTTGTTATTTTGGAAAAAGATCGACAAATAGAGCTGACAAATGTGTTACGCTTGCATATCGAGGGGCGGCTGGGTCCTGTCAAAATTTCGCCTCCTTAAATCGTCTTTCAATTGCGCCTGTCCTTCCTCATAATTGGCCGCATCATCGATTGTCTCGGCGAGCATCCGTCCTTCAAATAGAGATTGAGGTGAGGCTTCCGTTCAAACTGAATGGGATCGTCACACACAGTTTACATGGGATTTATTCATATAATGATGAATAAATAATATATTCATTAAATAAAGACATCCCCCCCCCCCCTCCCGGAGGGGATGTCATTGAAAGTTTTCCGGCAACTCGGTTAAGTTTTAATTGACATTATCTGTAAAGTAATTGACACCTTCTGTCACCCAGGCAGTGTTGTCACAAGTAATTTTGTTCAAGGCCCCCGCGGTTTGACCTCCACCAGATTCAAAATATTTAAAATTCAAGAGAAAAAGCCAGAAGCATTATGCAGGCCTCGCGCTACGCTGGGAAACATTGCCATTCCGCATGCAAGTCATTTCTCATTGAAAAAACAGCAACAAAGAAACACTGCTCTGGCTCCTGTATTGAAGTGCAGGCTTAATGATGTATTATTCTTCTCCTTCCCTCCCCACACTTGTGACAGAGAAAACCTTGAATAGCTGCGTGTGCAATACTGTTATCCTTCTACTGTTAATCATACCTGTGCTAGGTCTGGAAGCAAAAAGAAGAAAACCTGAAAGAAAAAAAAAAAGTTGCAATTAAGGTTTAGTTTGATTCAAATCACGGAATAAATCCAAAAATGATGACAAAGATGTCAACTGTATGATATAATATAATTTACCTTATAAATACCTAAGCCCAAAATATTTTTTTCTCAAAAGTAGTGAAGGTAATCTCATTTGACTCATTTGACTCTTTTGAAGGATTCATTTGACTCAAGAGACGTGGACTGTGCTCATATGTTTGTTTGCACGGTGTCTTCAGACATCCCGTTCTTTCACTGCAGCAATAACATCTGGTCCAAAATGGCGGCATTCCGGAAAAGTCAAATCGAGTTGCAGAGAAGCTCTTTAGTGTGCGCGCACTTGACTCGTATCAACGATTGTGACGGGGCGGACTTCAAAAGGATCGCCGGGGTGATTTTCGGATAGATCTTTTCTCCGAGCGCGTAAGACAACAGGTACGGAATCAAAGCCTTGCAAAACGTCTCCCGCTGCAGGCAACATGGAAGCTTTTGTCCGCTGTAAGATGAAGAGAAAGCGGCGGGATTGCCAGCGAGTCAACGGGAGCTCACCAAGGCTAACGTCTTGCTTCCGGAAACAAAAGCCTGTTCTTCTTGCAAGGGCATAACTTATGATACCCTGAAAGGTTCCCATATTTCCCCCCCAATAACCGTGCTTAAATTTCTCTTCCAAGAGCTCGAAGCGATGCTTAATTAATTTGGGTTTGACATTTTTATGGAGCGAGTATATTGGAGAATTACGGTCAGCTAATAGGCTAGTAAATTTCAAATTCTCTCGCTTAACGGCACAATTAATCACTTGAAAATAAATTACGTTATTTGGCAGCAGAAGCTCCAAATATGTACCAAAGAAATGATCATCATTTGTCCATAAAGAACAGAAGTTTACTCGATACCGTTAGTCGGGACCTACACTGTCGTCCACAATATTATACAAATGATATTTTTGTCCACTATTGTTATTTTTCTGCCGTCCCCCAAAGTCAGGAGTATAAAAGTTTCCCTCGGAGGCCATTATGATTGTCAACGTCTTCTATATACAGTATAGGCTACAAAACAAACTGATGAATAACTAGTTTTGAAATCAGAGACTAGTAAAAAATATTTTAAAAAGACCAATGGTAATGATTTGTCTTTGCGGGCCACATAAAACGATGTGGCGGGCCGTATCTGGCCCCCGGGCCTTGACTTTGACACCTACGCCCAAAGTCTTTATTGACGAGAGGAAAAACAATGGCCGCGATCAATAATGTGGTGAAAACTGCCTCGCTGAATTAGGATGGTCCGGCGTTGCCGCGGCGAAATTGCTTTTGTCCGCTCGGAGAGCAATTGAATTTCTTTTGCGGCTGTTTCCGACGTGATGTTGACTAATGTATGTTGACCAATGTGGCCGTTGCAATTCGCAGCAGCTGTATGAAAAAGCTTTTAGGGTTGGATTATACAAGGAGACGCCTGAAAAGGCAATAACCCCCCCCCCCCAAAAAAAAAGCCAAGGTGGAACCGCGGGGAGGCATTGACCTCCACTTGGTGTGAAAATGATCAGAGATTGCGAGCCCTCCCACACCCCCTCCTTGGAGATCCACGATCACCCGACGTTAAATGGATACCAAGTGAATGAGAGTGCCGGAATGTTCCCTGGCCAATCCAATGGCGTATGGGGACTCTTATTGATCAATCCCACCTCCTGATGAAAACCATCAAGCTCCCTCTTTATTTGATGGAGATTAGGTCTGATGAGGCCGAGGCCACATCGGAGCGGGTTCACCGAGCGGCCGCTCCAAATCACCCAATGGCATATAGTATCAGGGCGAGATATTTTTTGCAATTAACCGATAATGAGCGACAAGAATTTTTTTTATTAACACTTTCGGCTCCTCCATTTAGTTTTAATGAGCACTTTATATGCACATACCTAATAGCTGTCCCATAGGTAGCTGTAAGAAAAATATAATTATTGAAGCTACTAAATTAGTGTAAACACTTTGCCACAGAAAGTAATACACGAGTTCCCTGTAGGCACTTCACATCGTCATCATTGTCTTTACATTTTCAAGATTAACAAAGCCTGTGATAATATACACGCCTAGCCTAGCAAAAGTGAGCACACCCGCCTTCTACCAGAAGAAAAGTTTAGCTAGTATGGGAAACCATTTTTCAGTATTGCTGAGAGCGACGGTTGCTTTCAACGAAAAACACAGTTTCAGACTAAAAAGTAGAGAAAATAGATTTTGAGACCTATGACCCGAGATAGAAAGCCCAACTGGCAAAGACTTTGTGTCATTTTTGCTTTTCAATAAAAAAAAAAAAATGGAGCTCCCTTTGCAGACTCAGCTGCTTGTCATTCGTCAGAGATGGCCCAAGCTCTCTGGGGAGATGATCTCATCTTAAATAGAAGAACAAGAAGGTCAGAATTTCACTCAAAGCTCTCCATTCAATAATAAAAAAATATATTTGCTGCAATATTATCATTTTCTATCAATTGGGGCTTTTACGGCGTGTACTCGAGAGAGCCACTATTGGCTGCACTTTTTCCATATTCCGGCTCTCTTTGGATCATATCATAAATGGGGGGGGAAAAAAAAAAAAAAAAAAAGACTACTTTCAGTAAATAGAGTGTTGCCTGAAAGGGGGTCCGGCCAAAATTACCAGACAAAATGATCATACAAGCTATTTGCTGCTAAATATCAAAGTGCAATATTTTACCTTGAAGAAAGTAACTTTAGCTTTCAATGGCGTTTTGTTTGTTTGTCTATTTGTGGTGCTTTTATTTCGTGACGCACGACGACTTGCTTTGTGTATGAATTGTGCTCTATGAATAAATTTGCCTTGCCTTGTGCTTTTACACAGAAAAATGAAATTTGGAATTCATCTCATGAACAATGGGCACAAAAAAAGTGTTGGGTTTATATTCCTCCCTTTATATTTCTACTTTCTTTTGCATACTGATGTGCTAATATTGACCACATCATTTTGCATTTTAATTAAGAATATTTTTTTTTAATCTGATGGTCACTCTGTTAGGTGCTCAATCAAGTTGTTACCTGAGCGCTTTTAATTATGTTCAGCACCCTCGAGTCCAATTTGAGAGATTAGAATATAAACGGCAGAAATGAGACCGCGCTCAAAAACAAAAAAAGGAGGAATAAAACAAGATTCCTCCACACATCACCGCATTCAATTTGTAATAAATCACCTTGAAGTTGGACACACTTTAATTGGACTTTACAACTTGTCCGCGCAATAAAAATCCGCCATCTTCTCAAGGATATCCCCATGGTAATGGATAAAAGACTCAAGAGAATTTCATCTGCTAAGCTCCATCTTTGCCTGACCTTGAGAGTCAGTAATTTATTCTTGGCTCTTCAAGCAAGTCGTACACACAATGCCACGGACGTCGGTGGAGGTCACGCCAAAGCATAACGCCGCCTGTAATTGCCTTGTTACACCGGGCGGGTTCATTTGAGAAGCATCCAGGTTAGGAGGAGCCGGCCAAGATGGAACACGGCTCAACGCTCTTTGCGGATCTTCCCATAAATAAATTGCATTGAGTTCAACGGGCTCATATTTTACAAGTGACAAAAAAATGGTGCCAGATTAAAGTTATGCAAATACTACGAAGAAAACAACGAATCACGCCGAGGTTGCCTGAAGGGAATTTGCCGGTTTGCACGAGTCGGAAGGTTGATTAAATATAACAAGTAGGGTATTACCGGAATAGACGTGACATATCTCACGGCAAAATGATGTTATATTTATTTTTTTAACTTCAGTGACGCATACGCAATTGCGGTTGAATTATGACATGGGGAAAAAAAAATTACGCTGCTGGGGAACTACGAGGAGACTTTATTATCGCCCACAATGCCGTTGAAACACTTTGTACTGTCGAGCGTGTAAAAAAAATGGCTGCCATAGATTTTTCTAATGATCTATTTAATTGCTCTGAAAGCTTTTCACTGACAACCTCGCAGTCGGGTGCGCTTTAAATACTTTACATTGATTTTTCAAAACGGCAGCGCATATTCGCTAAATTGCCGGATCCATAAACGAAGGATTTGGGTCTTTGTTTTGAGTCAATCTCAAAATGTGTGAAATTGCACTTTTTTTTTTTTCCCAAGAAAGGGGCAATTTGAGACCTGTTGCCGTCTTCAGCCGTTCAATGATAAATTGCGCGAATGCCTCGAGAAAAAACCTAAAAACACCTGAGCCGGATCGGCGAAGAGAAAAGTGTGTACTATTTGACCTGCTTTCTCAAGGATAATTTCAGTCCTTCTACAACCGCCCGCCATCACTTCACGACTGCTCATCACAGATAAGTGGAAACCAATGCAAGTGTGTCCCCCAAAGAAGATAGCGAGTGTGCCTAATCCTATTTAAAAGAGCCCAAACGGGAAAAAAAGCTAGCTCCTAGCACTTTAACCAGCACCAACGATGCTCCACCACACCAGGCAGATCTGGACCACAGAGAGAAAAAAAAAAATTCTCACAGGCTTCTCCATGTGTGCCTCTTTTGGCCCTCCACTGGAGGCATCAACAGAATAAAGTTGTAAACGCATTACGTGTGGCCAACGCCGGAGGAGGAGCTGGAATCCCGGATGGCACATATGGCGGCACGGGGAGAAAAGATAAAGAACACTTGAGGCCAAGCAGGAAGGCAAGGGACCGAAGAAATAGCCAATAAGATGGAGTCGGCGGGTGCCGCTGGAGCTGTGGACCCTCCATGTAACTAAATCGCAAAAGCCACTTTTCAAGACCGTCAAGACAAAAAAGCTGAAATCAGACTTAAAAACATCTATCGTACATTAAATCTGAACCTCCTCTATCTTTACCTTCTCATTCATTAAAGACATTATCTCCATTTAATGTCCTAAAGTTATTTTAATGATTGATTTTCCTAGCGCCTCAAATGGTTTCCTAAACGTCCTCGTCCAAGAGCATCAGCAAAGATAGCGTCGCAAATGACTCCACATGCGCAGATAAGCATTGTCTGATTGCTTGGCTGGATAACCGCCCATGTGTATTTATGCACGTCACGCATTTTGCAGTCCGGCGGCGTGCTCCGAGAGACGGAAAAATGTCGCTCTCTTCTGCACAATACGGGGCGTCGCTTCCAGGCTGAGAACTTTTGAGTCAACCGACGTGAACGGCTAACAATTACACGGACAGGCTAATTCACCCGTCGGCGTCGTTGCAAGCGTATGCTAGTTGTAATTGTTCAACCGGGAAGGTTACACAATACACCTAAGGCGCTGGAAATGAAAAGACGCCGGCGTACGGAATTGGGGAAAAATAGTCTTCTTATTGGGGATGGCTCGGTGAATTCCAATGAGGAGAACGGACACTATGGCGCTGATGACATCATCGAAATTGTACGGTCTTCACGGAAGTCCGATGAACGCTGCGACGCAACACCTCGGAACTGATGTTTTTGCAGACCTCTGGATACATTTGATCATTTTCATTTCCGGCAACCGCTCTCGTTTGCCCTGCGGCGTCGAAGCCTTTTATGCTGGATCTGATGAAACAATGTGTCCTTTTTGAGCGCCAAAAGGCTAAGTTAATTAATTAGCCGTCGGTGCCGCTGTGCCAGGAGGTTGTTGATGGTATCGCGCTAAGCCGCCATCCTGTGTAAATTGAGCGGGATTGTGATCTAACAAGGCTTTGACCTGGATTCTTGATTGTGGACATTTTGACCACGGCATGTCTGGGGCATTTTACAACAACTGTTTAATTTTGACGTCTCCTGGAAGGACGATAATCAGGTTTCGCAGCAGTGCACAAATTACAACTCCAACATCCTATTAGGAGATGACGTTTTCTCAATTGATGCGATACGGGAATAAACAGGCTGACACTTTGTTTGTTTACGGCCCGTCATGATCCTTACATCAGAAATAAATAAAGTGCGAAACCTTGACGTCATGACGCTTTGAGTGCTTCCACACAAAGCAGATGGAGCAGCATGGTGCCATTGACAATTTAAATGTGTGACATCATGCTGAGAAGAGCGGCGAGTGTTTTCTGGCAAAAGGCTTCTAACACATATTTTCTAGTCAACTTGAACTGATGTCATGATCCGGCTTTGATTTGGTTTTGTTCCTTATGTCAGCATCTGTCTCGGTTTATCCGCTAGAGGGCAGAATTTATTAATTAGGTTGGCGGTGTTTCGGGACATTGTGAAACGTAAATATTTAAAAATAATACTTATTTGATCATTGTAATCTGTGTCAAAGTGTTCTGCGCTGCCACGATTTGGACGTACACAATCATTACGGAATCAACATTATGCAAATTGCATCGAGCGAGCTCACGTTTCTAATTGATTTAGCGATGACGTTTATTGCCACCTTGTCTTATTTACGGAGACGTGCGTGAGGCTGCACTTTTGATTTGAAAAGTCGTCGCTGGCAGGGCCTTATTTATGTATCCGTGCCGGCCGTCAAAAATATTTATACGACGTGTTATCAAAAAAGCTTTGGGACCTTTACCAGCACGCTGAACTCGACTTAATTTGTGGAACAAATCGGCACAACACAAGCTCTTTGTGAATTAATGGCCTCGGCGCTAAAAGTGTCATCCAGTAAATCTCTCAAAGCGAAAGCCGGACATCATTTTACTACCACTAAAGTTGTTCTGCTTGCGACAAAATTTAAAGTTGTTTCTCCTTCTTCCAAGACCAGTTTCCGATCAGTGATGTTTAGCATTAGCCTAGATGTCGCGGGTGATGATAAACGAGCCTGTGATCTTCCAGTCAGGTACTAAGACGATAATTGCCTAAAAATTCCACAAATGTGAAATATCCATTCCAACGCGGAATCTCCGAGTCTTTATCTTTGATTTACGGGTTGTTATTGTCGTCATGGTGACGACAGCTAGCGAACCGCAATCCATAAAAAGTAATAAGTGAGTTTTGATCCTAAAAGATCAGCCGGACATGGATTCACGTGTTCAGTTGAGCCCGTAGCTTAAGCGAATAAAGGTCACGGTTGTCGAAGCTGGGCCAGACACAAAAGATGGAATTTCCGCTCGCATTTCGTACGGCCTAATGAGTCAGTAAGCTCCGCCCCTTTTCTGTTCCACGTGGAAAAAACAACAGGGTAAAAATACGAACGATGCCTCCGTTTCAAATCTGCTTTACAAAGTCTCTTCTGATCTCGTTTGTCTTTATTTTAGTCGAGGTGACCAATCATAGCAGGGTTAAAATATCGAGAGTAACCCATCGTGCGGAGCTCAATGGAAGCGCAGCGACCACCGTGCGGATTACAATTCGGAAATCCGCCCATTAGTCAGGCTTTGCAAGGATGCTTCCCATCCTGCGTGTTTGCATGTAAATACAAGGACTTATTGACTAACCTTTGGGCGCTCAAGAGCCATTCTTTTGTTAAGCAGCTTTACCCAACGAGATAAGTTGTAAAAGGCCTTCAGATTTACATTTCGCAGGAGAGCGCAAACATCTCGCAAGTCACACTGAAGAATGGACCTTGTCACTGGTATCATTTGTTAGCTTTAGATTTACATTTCTACAAGGTCAGGCTGCCATTTGAGTTAAGCACCCTTTAAAAAGAACAAGTCAGTGGTCGTGATGATAATGAGATTTGATGATGATTTCCCAACATGGGTGTTTTAAAATGTCGCATACGCTTTTATTTGGACCATAAATATACTTTTAACATACTCCAGAGTAACTTGGAGTCAGTAAAGCCCCTAACATTTTTTTTCTACAAAGTAACTTTGGTGTGACATTGGAATAAAATGATCAGGTTTTATTTTATAAGTTCCACTGCGGTTGTTTTAATTCTATTGTCTCAAATAATTGACAGCTGGAACGAAAAATACCTGCAGAGACAGAAATGAAGTTCCAGGTGTGTTCCTGTGCTCAATTTCTCAATGTTGACCCTTCCAAAAATAAGACTGGAAAAACAAAACAAGAGAAACAGTCAGTTAGGACTTTTTTTTTTCCAAAGCAATGACTGACATTCTTAATTGACCACATTCAATCTGTCCTGTGTTTCCTCCTCAAACAAGCACAGCCCACACATTGGTGCTGTAAGGTGTTATGAAAGTCTACCTTGGATTTCCCGCTAATAAATAACAAAAGCTCTTGGTGAATTGCAATCCCAAAGCCCAGAGAAGATTTTACTTTCAGCCATGTTGTTCATTACACCGACTCCCCTTGCAATATCTGAGAGCTGTTGGTGGTCAAAAATACTAATCAAAAATACCGATTCAGTTGGTTGCTTCGTCTTAAATATTTTGAGACGAGTTTAAGACCTTTAGGTATCAGAAATATTGCACAAGAATATTTATGAAACCAAAATATGAATGAATGCATGAAGTCATATTGCTTAAATTTGCTATTGTTGGTCAACCCGAGAAAAAAAAACAACAATTTTTTGATGTCCGCACAGACGTGGCTTGAAATGTCAACATCCACAAATGTGGGACAGAGAAAGGGCAGACAGGCAGGCAGGCAGGCATCAGTCTGGTTGCTATGGTGACGGTGGACGGGGAGTTATGTGGCTAGAAAAACACACGACAAGGGAGAGGAATGGCAGTGCATTAAAACGTGCTCGAATTGCTTACATCCTCATCTAAAAGAAGGATCATTTTGATTTGGTCATAAGGAAGTGCGGCTGCGTGGAAATAAAGCCCCTTTATTCAATATTGATTTACATTTTATATATAAAAAATTACTTACATTTAATACATTTTGTCAAAATACATAGCAGTCAAACCACATACAAATCAAATATAAAATTATAAAAAGTCTTGATATTTATCCTCCTCCTTTTGGAAAGTAACAGATATCATCTATGATAAATCTTGCGCGGACTAGCTTTGTGGTACAACTGCTGCGTACATACAAACTGTAAGACACCAGCTTTAGAAAAATATGATATTCACTATTTTGTCCTCTCAGCGTACAGTACGGGATCTGATCGGAGAACATTCAAGGTGGGCTTCCGTTTCTTTCAGCAAAAAGAAACATTGTTTTTGTACAGCATATTGGTGTGGCGACAACCACGCATTAAGTTCATGGCAATGGCAAAGACCGTTCAAAACACTTGAATCCGAGCAGAGGGACGTGTCACGTTTTGAACCAAAATATAAAATAAAAAAAATCCCCCAAACCGTTTTGTAATGACTTGATCAAATAGCTTCTGTTTCCCACTAAATAGATATTCAAACTGTTTAAAATGTGCAGGGTGAATACATTTTTTTTTTTTTTTGCACCTCAGAGGCTAAAGTGTCATTCAGTTGAACGGACGTTAAAAAGCAACGTGATGCGACGTGAGGAAAAACAAAAAAATAAGCTTTGTAGAAAATTAGTGTTTTGCCGCCTTTGTGTTCTACATTGTATACCGTGGCTTAAAAAAAAAAAAAAAAAAAAAAAGTAGAAAGCGTCAAGTAGGCTATGCAGCAGTTTCATGAATAATCCCCTCGAATTTCTTTGGGAGTAGCTCTCTTCTCTCGTCGATATTGATGAGCGGCTTCTGACCGTTTTGTCCGTCCATATACATCTTGGCATACACCGGGTTGCTGTAATTCATGGGCTGGATGGAGGGGGAAAAAAAACAAAAAAAACATTAAAATAAAATGCAATCATCATGATGTGATGCCCTGCTGAATTTTGCTCACAATTAATTAGCAGTCTCCAATTAAGATTTTTTTTTACCTTGTGTTTACAACCGTCTTGAAAGGTCGACAAATAAATGAATACATTATTAAATAAAAAAATGTGTTGCTTTAGTATGTCAATATCAGTATGTGCATCTTGAAAGTGAAGAAATGTGAAGGAAATGAGAATCATGAGACCACCTAACATGCAGCAAGACAATCATGCAAACACAAATCGAAAAATCGTCAAGACAACAGATTTCAACATCAATTGCAGGCACATGTTGATTGCTTACATTCTATACAACGATGGTTCATGTCCTTATCAGGCAAAGTGAGGTTTGAAAAATTCACCTGTCCAGGGATTACCTCCTTGGGCACCGAATTGATACCCAAGGTGCGAGCGTCACTGGATTTGACACACCAGCCCTGAAACACAAGCAAGCCACGCTGCTCATCATGCAAAATGGCCGGTAACAGTTTGCTAGAAGCATGCGGAAAACCACAAGTCGACTTTTGGAGGAGGAGGAGGAGGAGGTTGTTGCAGAAGAGCAAAAAAGGGGTTGAAATGGAGCTGTGCTGAGCTAACGATAGCAGATGCCAAAAGGTGCCGTTTGTCGTGTTAGGCGTTCTTTGCGGAGGATAAACAATATATGCATGTGAGGAGTCGTGTTATAGCACACCGGATTTCTCGACGGAATTCAAAACCTGACTTGTAAACGTACGCCAAACCTCTGGGAGATTCTTCAATGGCCGCTTGGTGACCCACCTTGTGAGGGTCAAGCGTGAAGCTGGGTCTTAGCAGGCTGCCCGCATCGGCGTGGTTGTCGTGGTCCACTTCGTACATGTTGTAAGACGGGTTGCCGATCTCCACGTTGATTCCGCCGTTGGTCATGGGCTGCCTTTGGACACGCTTCCCCCTACAGGTGTCACAAAATACAGATATGGAACATGTTCAGCCATTTTCTGTTGTGGGCGGAGTCAACCTAGCCCATCGAAGGGAACGTTTTGAGCAGGACTGAAAAATCCTGAGACTGCTCAACTGTAAGTCATCTTTGCGAATGATTCCAGCAAGTTTCACAAAATACATCAAACGGAACTGGCGAGAAACTGAAAAGCTGAACTGCAGTCAGAGGCTTAATGGATTATAATGATCCGAAAAACTGAAATCATGCTCGGTTCGAACAAAGCCCTGTTTTATCCTCAAAGATTTTCACTCGGCAGCACAATGTGGACGTGGTTAACCCGTCTTTCACATTTCTGAGGTTCTAGGTTTGAACCTTGGCTCGCTCCCGTGTAAAGTTTGCGTGTTCTCCCCGTGCTCGCGTGGGCTTCTGTGTAGAAACCAGATGGCCGGATCGGTCACCAACCTTTGTTTTCGTCTGCAGATGTAAATACCCGCCACCACCATCACGATCAAGATGACCAGCAGGACCAGAGGCACAATGATGGCTATGCTTCCTAAAATAGAGAGACGATCAGGAGCTATTCCGTTTTCACAACCAAATGAAAATGCTTTCTGCATATCTGAGCTTCTTCTATGTTCTTCTAGTGAACCAACCTCCAGTGGTATTGTCTGATCTGCTGCTTTTGGGTGCAGGTCTCTCACACTGCGTTCCAGCCCAATTTGTCGAACACCTGGTCAGAAAATAGCATGGTAATAAAAAATAAAACTTTTAACACACTTTCTGGTAAGAAACAACAACGACAGGGTTGAAGCGGACAACCCGACCGACATCTGAGAGAAAAGCACAATTTTTATGCATGTTGAGTGAGAGTTGATGTAGATTATTATCGTGCGGAGAGAACAACGTGAAAAGATGACAGCGGGACGAGTCCTATTAGCGTGGCGCCCGCTGATGATGGATGTCCCTCGTAACGGCGAAGGTATGTCATTTTACATCACGAGGAGCGCAGATGGGCCAGTAAAGCATGAATGACCCAGGAAGTCCAACCAGATAATGATAGTATGTATGAATCACCACTAATTACATGCATTCCTAGCAATTACAGCATATATGACAGCAACACCGTCCTCCGCTACGTTCTCAACCAATGTTCTTTGAGCGGAAAAACAAAATGGGACATGCTGCCGTAGCTTGTAAGCAATCTTCATCTGCGGGCTGGCCGTCATGCACGTGTTGCCAAATGCAGCCTGATGAGCACATGATGTCACGTCGGATTTGGCCCCCCGGGTCCCTGCGAGGGTCGTATGATATGGGAGAGCGAGTGACGTACGGCAACTGATCATGTAACAAGTGCCTCGGCGGCTTCACCCGACGCGCTCGTTAGAGTCGGCGAGCGAGCCGCTCGGCGGTCTGGCTCGACACGTTGCTGAAATGTACGGGATGGCCGTATTAACCTAATGTCGTCCGTGTACCGTCTGGAGGAGTTGTTACGGATTGATAGATTGCTTTTGGAACAACGAGAACATTTTTGGGTCAGACGGGGTAGGCTTCAGCGCACCAGTTGGCATAAAGCACAGGTGTCAAAGTCAAAGGCCCAGATACGGCTCGGCACATCATTTTAGGTGGCCCGCGAAAAAAAAATTGTGCATTGAATTCATATGTCAATGTCAAAATTTCAAATTGTTTTCACTTTTAAAAAATAGAGATATTTTTAGCATTTTTTATTACCATTCATTTTTAAATATTTGATTTTATTTCAAGATTTCATTTTCGATATTTGAACCGTTTTTATTAGTCTCTGTTTTGAAAACTAGACACCCCTGGCATAAAGGAAAGCATGAAGATAGAACCTAATTCTTAAAAAGAAAAAAACTAAATCACTCCTTCAGTCTGTGAGTTATTTTCTTTGCTTGACACTCGGGCCCTGACACTTTCGTACCTTAATTTGAATTCATCTTTCAAGTAAAACAAAGAACTTCATTTGCACATGTGAAAGGACTGACTGAATGAGAGGCAAAACACTTAATCCTCGCAACGCCTGACAAGACGACCATTTTTTTTTTTTTTTTACCACGCCGCATCTTGATCGAGCTGTCAATCAAAAAACAGGACAGGCGGTAATCATCCCTCGTGGGCGCTATGTAATCATCCTTGCAAATGTATTTTGGAGCACTTGTTACATGAAGAGTTACTAGAAGGTGGCACAAAGAGAGACAGAGAGGCCTTCTCGTCATGGAGTTGAGTGAGGGAGGCAGGAAGACGTGGAGAAAGCCGGCTGGCGAGGTGACCTACTTGCAACGGGGTTTGTTAAGAGCGGTTAATGTGCACATCCCTTCATTCTGACAGAAGTAATCGCAGGGGTTGGCCAGCTCATCGCAACGTTGGTTCTTGAACCCTGATGTGCAGCTGTAAAACAGTGTTGGCGGAATCAGCAAAAGGGGCTTTACGAAAGCCCACCACTTGACCTCGCCCTTTGACCCATTGAAGCCGTCCATTCCAGGAGGGGATGAGTCCGTCCGTGCTTGAGCCACGGAGCTCAATTTAAAATACAATCAACAGCTCACCCGGTGAAATCAAAATAATTCGGTTTTGACCTTTTATGTCATTCAAAATAAATGAGGTGTTACGATTGAATATTCGTACGTTCAAAACGTCAACTTAAAAAAACCCGCAACATTTTAAATCGATACAGGAAGTTTCATTTGTTCCGTGACTAGGCAACACAAAACAGCTTGAATGTTATGTCACCGTCTCTATTTTTACCTTTGAAGGCTACTGACACAAATGAGAAATTTCTTCAATTATATCTTTTGCATAACGAAATGAAATAAAAAGCAAGCAATGATTTATCAAATGTATTCAATGTGCTCCCGTTGAAAATGAAAGCAGGACGAGGCAGTGAGACCTTTCCTGCTCTTAAATATTCTCGTGAATTTTGGACTACTGCAGGAAGGAATAATTGGGAAGAGATTTGGAAGCCACTGAATTCAAGACCTAATGCAAACACTGCCTAAATTGAGGAGCCTCCCTTTTTTTTTCCATGCTTATAAATCACAACTGCCAGCATAGGGAATATTAGTCTCGGTGAAAAACGACGCAGTCGGCCGTGGATTAATACCTGCTGAGTTAGAAGCGCACGCTGTGCAAGAAGAAACACAAAACTAAATCCATTTGGGAAGCCAAACATTTTATATCTGTCCAACGATAAGGTGTTGGAGGTGTGTTGGTTTCAACTTTTTTTTATTTTAGTCAAAGTTGATGATAATCGAGTCAACATGAATGAATCGATTGTCATCTATGTTTTTTTTTCTGTTCGGGTAAGTGTGGAGGACTCAACTCCAGAAATGAGAAAAAATAAGATTTCATTTAAATAGAACCAAAAAGAAGAAACATTATTGGTCAAGGTAGCAAAAACAGACTTGGGGAGAAGCACAGCACAAAGCATAAAATGACCAAAACAGGAAGTGAGCACAAAGCAGGAGCTAAATAGACAAATCGACGAGACTAGGAACACCTGGATGAGACACAATTGGGAGACGCAAGGGGGCGGGGGCTGACAAGACCAGATGGAAACAAGAAGCTAACAAGACAGACGTTGGGTTCACAAGGGAAACATGACATTGAGTCAGATGAAGGAAAACAAACCAAACTAACAAAGGACATGACAGAAAGGACATGACAGTTGTCAACTTGCTACTTGAAAATACGAAGTCAAGATCGGCGCTCCAATTGTACACATCTTATCTGGCCATACATCTGGTGTTCCTTTCAGGAAAGAATGAACCCTTCCGATCAGATGCGTTGACCTCATCCAATAGGAGAGAATCATTTGCATAGAAATTGATTCTCTCCACCGGAATTTACCGGACGAGTAGAAATTTCAATCGAGCGAGCGAGCGAGCCTGGACAATGAGCAGTTAAAAATGCAGAGCGTTGGGCTTGAGAAGAAAAGAATTCCAATTTCCCCCTTGAAGAAACTTTGAACAAAACGCCGCATGCGATTATGACTCAGGTTGATAGGAATCGGTGGGACATGCTTGGAAGAGTTTTTTTTAAATTTTAGTTTCCTCCGCCCACTGAATGTCACGTTAACTGAGTGACACAGCCCTTTTCTTTCTGGAGAGCAAACTTCTAAATCCGCTAACTGAAGAGCGACACGGAAACCTGACACCAGCTCTTTACTGCAAGGAGGACTTGTGTGATAGGCTCAAAGTGGCAAGCTATGAACAGGATTCCACTTTTTTTTTTTTTTTTATATCCGCGTGAATGCCTTAAGCCACAGCGACGTGTCAAACAGCCTAAGATGGCGCTCTGGCACCCGGCCCCACGCTGCGCCATGTGACATCAAACACCACTTTGCTTTCACAATTGCGTAGGAACAGCTTGTTCGAACGGGCGAAAGGGACCCCGCGACGGTTCTCGGTTGTACTCCCCGAGCAAGGATTACCGAGATCAAGACAGGTAGGCAGCCGGGTTGAGAATAATCAGAATGTCTCTGCTGCCAGTGAGTAGTAGCGAGTGACTTACTGACAGAAAGGCAGGTTGGTGTCGGGGTCCAGGTGACAGGTGCCTCCATTGTAGCAATAACCGTCACACAGTTGACAGCTCGGCGCGATTCGCCCGTTGGTGCAACTGAAATAGCGACGAGCAGAAAAAAAAACACCAAGTTGGAATATATTGTTGGATTGAGACGCAATATAAGAAAACAAATGTACATCCCAGGGACCAAAAGCAATCAGTTGAAAACGTCTTTTGAAGGTAAGCAACAGATCGGATCTGCGAACGGCCGAGTCGTTTGAATCTCGCGACACCGCCGTAATAGGCGCGATTATTTCATGCGTTGTACACATCTGGGATTCGACAAACGTATAAATAATGCAAATGCGGACGCGCCTCCCGACGCCAGAGCGGAGCGAGCAGAAGGCGATAACTCACTTGCAAACCACATCTGTCGTCTCGTCGTTAATGAGGCACGGAGCGCCGTGGCACCGCAGACACTTGTCCACCTCGCATTTGTTTCCCTCAAACCTGGCGGGACACACGCACTCCACGTAGCCGCTACTGGACAGCGTGCACGCCTTGGAGTTGACGCAGTAGTGGTGACAAATATCTGCTCGCCATTTGCAGCGGAGGCGGGAGAGAAAGAGAGAGAGACGTTGACAACACTCCAGGAATGTACTTTGAGCTGCCTTAATTGGACTTGTGAAAGCTTTTAATGGGACTTAATTATCCTTATCAAATGACATCTTAGACACAGTTGAAAACATTTCACCCCTTGGGCAAACAATGGGAGGAGAGATGCCAATGGTGTGCAGCCAAAATTGTTTCCCCCCCCCACTAACAATGATTACAAAAGCAGTGTGTGTGGGGGGGAAGAAGAAAATAAAATCATTATCACCGCTGCACAGAAACACCCGATGGTTGTTTGATTGCCGTGCTTTTGTTTTGTTTCATTGCAAAGTGATATTTGCGCGAAAGGAAATAACCCCCAAACGCTTCAGGCGGAAGCTTTTGCTGCACGCCCTGAACGTAGGTTTGCGTCAATCACGCGAAGCCGACACGAGTGCTTAAATTGGAGGTGCGCCACTCACGGTACAGACAGCGCTCTCCGGTGTATTCGGACAAACAGCGGCACACGGGCTGGTTCCCCCCAGTGACGTCACACGTGCCGCCGTTCAAACAGTAGTTGTCGCATATCCTCCTCTCGCAGAACGGCCCCGAGAAGCCCAGAGGACACTGGCAAGTAGGCTTACCTAGATAAATGGAGACGCGAGGGGAGGGATTAAGGAACGCGCAGAAAAAGCAGCAACATTTGGATGTTCTATAAATAAGGCCAAGGAGCTCCGAGCGCAGCAAATGTTGCAGAGCGCAACGTGCCCTCGGGATTAGAGGCCACGGCAAAACTGAAGGAAATCATTTTTCCATGTGCGGCGCGCTGGTCCAACTTCAACGCAAGGTCAAGCGTGATCGTCTTGTTACCGCACGGGTGTCAAAGTCAAGGCCCGGGGGCCCGCCACGTCATTTTATGTGGCCCGCAAAGACAAATTTTGCATCTAAAATGATTAAGCTTAAATTAATTAGCATTAAAATGCTAATATTGTGGTGTTATCTGGTTCCTGCGACCTCATCTTTAAGCAAAATAATAAAATAATAAGTCACACATCCCTATCCCGGTCGCTATCGGCCCCTCGTTAGAAGTTCATTACTGTGGAACATGAGCACAAGGCTACCTCCACAAAGTAAAAATCAATCCCAGGGGCAATTTAAAGGCCATACGTAATGGGAAATTGACTTGTTAATTGTTTGTGTACAAATAGTTGCATCTCTGCAGGGCCTGGCCAACCATCAAGTGGAAAATTACAGCGACAAGGAATTTTCACGTCGGCTGCCCCAAGGCAGGAAATCGTCAACGGTTAGTGGGGTCATGTATACCTAAAGGCAGTCATCGTGTATTTCAGGGTTTTTCCTCCCTTGACAATCAAAACGGCCCAAAAAATGGAGAAAAGTGACATCAACTTGTGTGCAAAGCTCACTGAAGCAGCTAAACCGCCGCAAGGATGTCACCGAGGAAAGAGATGTGAAATGTTGCTCTTCCGGGTCATTGTGCAAGCGGCAAATGGCCCCAAGCCCCCCAACATTGATAATTTTGTCTCAGCGTTGGAATCAGAGGATTCCCCCGGGGGGGGGGGGACTGTAAAACAGCAACCGTCGGCCGGTGAAAGATGACAACCTCACACTTCTTCTTTGGTACATTTCAAAATGAACCAAAAGTGTGAAAACTACTCTGACTGGCACAATTTCTTCACTGCTTCTTACCCAGCGGCGAGCCCGTGCAGGTTCCTCCATTTAAGCAGTAGTCTGTGCAGTGGTTGACCTCGCAGCGTTGGCCCGAGAAATCGGGCCAGCAGTAGCACCTCCAGTCTCCTTTCTCATTGGCTAAGCAGCGGCCTCCGTTCTCACAGGGGGGACGACATAATTCACCTTGGCCACGGGAGAAAAAGCCAGTAAAGGCAACAAACACTACGTGCTGTGAATTCTATTGGGTTGATCTTGGCAACAGAAACGACGAGAACACGTTTGCTAGCGATATTTCCCAATTTTGTTGAATGCGGCGGAAGATAAAAGCAAAGTCCACCTGAGGTGTTGACGTCACTACAGCTGGCGTTGATCAGCATTTTGCCCTCCGGACAAGTACATCTGGCACCCGTGGGGTTGAGCAAACACATGAAATCACAAGACATCCTCAGGCACGGATTTGACGCTGTTGGGGGAAAAGCAAGATGGGATCTGTGATGCAGCGCTTCATTCAAATTCTTTACTCTCTCTCGTACAGTTTTAATGAGCGGAATATTTGTTAGGGCCCCACGTGAACAATTTTACACGGCCAACATCACCAAACTGTAAACTCCAGCAGTTGCCGAGAATTTTTTGTTTTGAATTATATTATATTAAAAATAATTTATATATATATATGGAATTTAATTTAAAAATAATTAACTAATTAATTGCAAAATAACATGAAATATCAGAGATGAGTGCGGTTTTACCAAAGAACGTCTTTCAAGCATGATAAATCTATAATAAATAAAAAAAATACACATTTTATATATAATAGACCATATTCAAAAAATTAACAGGCCGGTTTGTTGAGGGACAAGCAGGCTTCATGTCAAAGCTTTCTGTGCACATCTTCAGCCCACACGTTGCATGCCAGGTCTAATGAGTCTCTCAGGGACACCAAAGCTTCCTTTTGAAAAATGGCTCGCCTGACTCCATTTGACTGCAACGCCATTTGGACAACTTGTACTGTTGCGCAATGACCTCAGAAGCCGTTCGGTACGTATGGCCTCCCCCCCAACAAAACAAGAGAAATTACCATCTTGGTGTTTGAATCGGTGGGAGATCAAAACATTGGTTGGCTTCTCCACCCCCAAGTTAAAAAACTCCACAGGCTGTTTGCCAAATTTGTGAATCCTGAAGATTTGATGCTTGAGGCCAGTTCCGTAGATGTAATCTTCGAATAAATCGATTCTATAAGGTTGGGAGATGCCTGCAAATACAGCAATCAACTTCTAAGACAACAGAAACAAAAAGAACTTGCTTTGGGAAAGTCAGCCATTTGATGGCAGGAATTACCATGTCTCTCATTGATCGTCATCAGCGGGTCGGAACCATCCAATCTCACGCTGCCAATCTGCGAAAGCTCCGGATCAGCCCAGTACAAACGTTGATTGAAATAATCGATGGCTAACCCTGCGGGGACGAGGAAACAAAGACTTTTATTTACCGTCCAAACTCCGCAGAGATCTGGCTGGAAGTGGTCAGGCGTCTGGAGAAGCCAAGGTCAGCGCAGGCCAGCTGAAATGTTTCTACCCTTTGCCTTGTTTTGCTTTCAACAATCAATGATCCAGTGTGGAAATAACCGAGTAGATCTCAGCGCTTTTGTGCAGCGTACTTTGGATAGTCGTGTTTAAGACTGCTTACGTTACAATTCCAAACCGATTAATCACTTTTACTTCCCGCGCGGTCTTTGACTAGATAACTGAGAGCCAGCTCGGGTGTTTTAAATAGGTTTGGCGCAGATGATGAATTCCTCGCTCTGTAAACACAACGGAATGTTGCCGCTTGAATTAAGGAGGCCAAAGCAGATGCTCAAAACTAGTTCAAGACCGTTTCCCCATTAAAAAAAAAAACAAAACAGCTACTTCAGTAAGATTCATTTGTTGCTTTAGTAGCACCTAGCTTCATTTTCAAAACGTTAGCGGAACATAATATGATGCAGACCTACAACTTGCCCATGTAACCGGATGGGAAATACCTACCGGTTGGTCTCCTGAGGTTCTTCTCCAAAAGCACTCTGCGTAAAGAACCGTCCATGGCGGATTCTTCGATATGAGAGTGGTCGCCCACTACGGTCCAGTACATCATCCTGCGTGACAGAGCAACATTGGCTGACTGCATTCATCACCAGCGCCCCAGATTCTCTACATGCCATAATACGATTACACCCCAACTTCTGTCAGAGAACATCAAAGTGGGCTCCTTCAAGCTAGGACCGCCCCTGGACGTAGAGAAGGTATTAATTGTAGCTGAGCTATGGCTCGCCTCAACTCTGCAGATCATTCTAATGAGATCTGACCCGTCGGCCGGCTGCACATTTACTTTGCTGTTTTGATTCAATGTCAGCCATCTCATTATGTTGTATATTTGAATGAGGCAGGCAGCCAGTGTACAGTACATTACCTGCTTCAGCCTCTAATGGCCAACATACACAATTAGAGCCCAGCTGGTTAATACTGCAAAGCTTTCGAAATATCAGATCATTAAACACTCGAAATGTACACTGGAAATGAGCAGGCGTGCTGCTGAAGATTATACATGCGTCTTTAAAAGCTTGCTGGGGTCACATGACGTTGCCGAGTCTACCTGTGAGTTTGTGGCTGTGAGCTGTGGCCGACAGCAGCTCTGGCGTTTTATTGTTCTACCGGGTTTAAAACATTTCTCAAGACAGTTTTTTTTTTAAAATAAACAATATTTTAGATTTCAAGTGTACCTGACATTTGTGGTCGCTGATGGTATCATCATCATGATGGTCCGACAGAAAAAGTACTGTATATGTGGTAGATGATCGTCCTAAAAGTCTTACAGCCCCACTTACCCTCGAACGGGGTTGACAGCGATGGCGTACGGCTCTCCGGCGATGTCGGTAATTAAGCGTGTGCAATTGGGTCCCTTGAGTTGTCCGACATTTATGGAATAGCGTAATTTGGTCCAGTGCGCCGTGTAATAGCTGAACCAGTGCATCCGCGAGTGATCGGTCCAGTAGATATTCCCGGTGATCCAGTCGGCGGAAATGTCTCGGGGTCGTCGAAAGTCGGGACACTGGAAACAAATGAGTAAAACACAATGTGCATTCATTTCCATCCTAATGAGGATGTTTTGTTTAAGCAAAATATTCCAATTCCACAACACAAACAATGAAAGCCTCTTTGGGCGCCACATTCGTAGATACTTACAATGTTCCGGATGTTTGTTTTAGTTTGACTTCTTTCCGTACTTTCTTTGTAAAATATTCCGCCGGGGTTGAATTGGGTAGCCCAGATAAATTTATGGTGGTGAAACAAAGCATCCATCCC
Source organism: Syngnathus scovelli (assembly GCF_024217435.2). Taxonomy (NCBI): domain Eukaryota; kingdom Metazoa; phylum Chordata; class Actinopteri; order Syngnathiformes; family Syngnathidae; genus Syngnathus; species Syngnathus scovelli. The sequence continues at coordinate 17,499,071 of NC_090854.1, read as the reverse complement.
AATAATGCGAGCATTGTCCTCGATTTGCGCCAGCACTTTGTGTCCGTGGCTCCGGTTGAACGGATACGCAAAACTTCGGATTTCAGTGTCGTTAGCTATGTAGAGCACTCGATCATCTGGTCCTGCCCGCAGAGTGGAGAAGAGAAAGCGAAACAGAATTAGGTGGGTTCAATTTGACAAAAACAGCAATGCGGCTCATCGGAAGAAAACAGCGATTGGCTTCTGTAAAAGTTTCCGAGCGGCGTGCGTACCTTTTGCGATGCAATTTCCTTCAATTTCCTTATAATTTCGGTCACATGTGCACTTGAATGATCCTTTGGTGTTTGTGCAGTAGTGTGGACACGTATCAAACTGCAGACACTCGTTTGTCTCTGGAAATGACAAGACGGTATTTGTCAGAATGAATATCGATTTGGACACGTTTGGCGGTATGAGTTGTGAAAGCTCAACGGAAACGTCGCTGTTCTGACAGCCTGGTGACTTCGCTTTCCGTATTTTTCCGTACAAGATTTATTCTCATGCAGCTCAACTGGAGTCGCCATCCATTTGTAGATGGGGTATCAAAAAAAGGATCATCAACTACCGTCACACTGTCCTGACTTCTGGTTCCTCTTGAAGCCCGCTTTGCACTGGCATACGGCGTTTGCGCTGGTCTGGTTGCAGATGGCGTCCTCTCCGCACGGATTTGTTTTCTTGCCGCAGACATCGCCGCTGGAGACTACAAATACAAACGCAGCCTTTTTGATGACGCACCTCGCCCGCCTTTGCATCTCAGACACCTGCTGCGCTTTGATGTGTAAAAGCCAAAAGGACAACGTGGTCTTTCACATCACACGCACCAATGAGGCCATACATACATTAGCATAAAAAATACAAAACATCACAGCCGCAACCGGGAGATGGGCCCGCCTCCCGAAGACCTCACAGCAGCGTGGTTTGGGTGGGCGCTATACTCACGGGCTTTGCAGTCCTGCTCATCCGAACCGCCGTCGCCGCAGTCGTTGAAGAGGTCACACTGCAGCTGGATGGAGACGCAGCGACGGTTGCTGCAGGTGAACTCGGTCTTCCCGCAAGGTCGAGGTCTTCCGGCCGCCACTTCTGGAACCAGACGAGAATTTTAAAATGAGTGTTATGCGGGGGATCTCAAACACTTACAAGGGAGATCAGGAGGGAATGGAATGGAGGGGATTAAAAAAGGAAGGAAATGAAGTGATAGCACGATGGCATGACGGGACCGAGGTGAGATTGAAAAGATGGATGGAGGGAAGAGGCGTACAATGGAGGGAGGTAATGGAGTGAAGTGAGAGATTGATGGCCGGATCAATGGAATTAGAGAGGGAGATAAGGGGGAGAGAGGGAGAGGATGAAAGAGTGAAATATGAATGAAGCCATTTGTCCCGTTCACTCGGGCCTGCTCGGCGCCATCACTCAAATCAGTGCGGCGCTGCAGGAAGGCGTCAGGATGTCGTAAAAAGAAACGAAGACGCAGCAGTTATCGTCCAGGCGACCTGCGGAAACCCGCCGCCTTCTGCATCGAAAATATCATCAACCCTTGAAGGAGCAGATATTTCAATACAAAGGGTGCAGCAACTTATGCAGATAGACAATACTTTGCGGCATCGATATTTTTTATCCTTTGTGATAAAACAATATTATTACTGCAGCTTACCGTGACGGTCTATGCGCATATTCGTACATCTGATTCTGTATTATTAGTGCCCCCGGTGGCCAAGAGAAAAAAAAATCATAAAGAAAATGCTACAACATTTCTAATAGAGTGAACAGGTGATTTGAGGAAAGATTGCTTTGAGTCGTTGTTTGTCACAGACCGTTTTTGCTATCGATGTGAACATTCATACAAGCACCCCACGAGGCCTTTGTGAATTAATAAAATGGATGTCCTCACCGCACTCCTCTTCGTCCGAACTGTCACCGCAGTCGTCCACTTTATTACAGACTTGGTCAGCACGCAGGCAAACATGATTATTTCTGCAGCGGAATGGCCTCGTAGGAGGGCAGGCAAGTTTTTCTGCAGATCAAACGAGATAAGAAGAAAATGGTAAGGGACAAAAAAAAATTACCCCGCGCATTTAAATATCTACCGCGTCGGCGGGGGTAGCGGCTCATAAATATCTTAAAACAAAGACAGCTTGATTGTCTTTAAACCAAAGCACAGTTGAGGCGGCGGACCCACCGCACATGTCGGCGTCTTCGTCAGAGTTGTCGCCGCAGTCGTCCTTGCCGTCGCACACCCATGTGTGAAGTTTGCACAAGGTGTTATTGCAAATGAATTCATCAGCCCGGCAAAAGAAAGCACCTACGGTCACACAAAGAAATGAAACACTCCCCCACGCATTTTCAATGTTAGTTCCCGATGAAAAGTCTATTCAAGCGGACAAAAGGTGTTGCTCTGATCCATTCCTCTCCGCCTCCATCTGATTTAAAATCTTTTGTCCTCCCCCCCCCCCACGGCATTTAGGTGGGAAGCACTTGCATCGATAATACTTGTGCGGTTCTTATAAATCCGACTAAGCCCGCTATCGTGTTAAGGTAAGCGGAGCTGCGTTGAGTTTTGCTGCATGCAAAGATTCGCGGCCTAGCGGGATTTGGGCAGAACGTGAGGACTACCCGTAACTCCAGGCTTTATTTCATGAAAATGAATTATTAATTGGTGATTAAATAATTATTTATTATGATTATTTATTGAATTATTCATTTATTTAATGAATAGTTTAATGAATGATGTCCTCCAATGTCTGAATCTTAGACTCCAGCACCGGCATGCCACTTACCCGGGCTGCAGTTTTCCTCATCACTGTGATCCATGCAGTCCATAACGCCATCGCAACGCCAGCGTCGAGGGATACAGTGCGCTCGGTTCAGGCACAGAAACTCATCTTCTCGGCACTCTTTGACGCAGCCAGTCTGTCATGACGCATGGCAAACACGCACCTTTAGCCGCAAAGATTCGTCCCCGGCGACGTAAAGGTGAACCGACCTCATCTGAACCATCCAGGCAGTTGTCGTGGCCGTCGCAACGCAGGCTGGCTGACACGCAGCCGCCGCTGTCGCACACGTACTCGTTCACCGAACACGAAGGGGCCACTGCGGAAACGTCAGCGCGATTGCAAATGAAAGCAAAATAATCCCAAAGTTTTGAGTGTATGTGGCTTTAAAAGGCGGAGCTTGGCCTGGTGAGTGACTTGGGTGTCGTTGGAATTACTTTCAGTGGTTGTAGACATGCTGTTGTGGTACAATTTTTTGTGATCTTTTTGAAATATGCAATGATGAGAAACTTTAAATATCCCGTGCCTCTAAAAGACTTTTTCCCTCCTGGTTTGCAGGTTGCAGCGGAATTTCTAATCCCGTGTCGACTTGCATTTAATCTTGTTTTAGCTGAATTTAGGTCGAGATAAAGCAGAACATATATAACCCAAATAATAGCGCTATCATTTCTCACCAGACTTTTATATTCCAAACCTGGCATGGACAAGAAAATCATTCCAAAGCCGAATGATAAAAAACATTTTTCTACCCTGCTGGAGGATTTCTTTTCCCCAGAAAAAGAAAGTCAAGAAAATATCAAGAAATGTTGTGTTGATTGTATCGTGTACCTGTTCCATGGCAGCTTCTCTCATCCTCTCCCATTTTGCAGTCTTCTTGGCCATCACACAGCCATTTTTTGGAGATGCAGAGGTTGTTATGACAGCGAAATTGGTCATCGGCGCAGTGTACCTCGCAGCCTTTCTGTGAGCCAAAGTATGAGCAGGAATAGGAAAAAAAAAAATCAAACACGCCGTGGCAAAACGGTGCTAACAAGGGTACTCGTGCAAAACAAATGTGCAGACAGTGTACATAGCATAATATTATGGCAATCACGTTTTTTTTTTTTTTTTTTTACAAACACCCACGCCGAAACAAAAATGGCAGCGCAATATGTTACACTTGAGCTGATACCCACAACAGTAAAAACACAGTTCATCATCCAGGTTTGAAAATAGCGAGTGGGTGAAGAGCCACTCGTGCTTTGTACCGCGCGTCCACTTGCAACGAGAACCTTTGGAGCTCATTTGCGGCGCTTTAGCATACGCCTCTTCTCGAGGATCCGAAAACGGGCAGGGAGTTTAACGCCGTTTAACCGTGGTGACCCTCAAAGCGGCCATTGGGGCTTGAAAAACGGGCTGCTAAGGCGCACTGGGAGAAATTAGAGCTGTAATATGCAGTGCAAATGTTTAGATAAAGGCTAATATCCAAACGAGAATCGCTAAGAGTGATGAATAATTGCACGTGTTTGCCCCTGAATTATGTACTGCATCATGACTATTGATGATCCTACTTAGATGAAGCACCACTTGTACCATTGATGTTTAGCACTCAACATATCTTAAAGGAAATTAGAGCCAATGGGATTTAGCATTTCTTATGATGCAATTGAATATAATCCACCTTTTTTTTAAATTATTGTCAGGTATTTATGTCTTTCCAGGGTGTTTCAAGGTCAAAGAAAAACTTGCCTCATCCGAATTATCCAAACAGTCGTAATCCCCGTCGCAGCGGAATCGGGAGGATATGCAGTCTCCGTTTGCGCAGGCAAAGTCTTTATGGTTACAGGTGACGGGTGCTGCCAAGAAAAGAATAAATGATATATATTAAAAAAAAAAAAAAAGGCCATGCAATCATGTAAATCAGATTTGCAGAAAGCATCTCCCCGATATCGTTATTAGCCAAATGTTTGTGTTCACAGCCGTGTGCTAATGCCTTGAAAAACAACAACAAGGACGCAATTGGAGATAATTAGACTCATTTTGTACGGCTGATACGGGATAAGAGCGGAGGCTGCTGGCAAAGCTGATCACCATGTAAATGCATTCAATTCTGCTTCTGCAATCGACGGGGGCAAAACTCTCGGAAGCCAAAAAGCGTGTTGCTGCCATTTAGTGTGTCCCAAAGGACCATATTAGGACGCAGCTAAACAGCTGCATCAGATCCACTCTCTGGGCTCTCCCCCTCATTATCCTGGGCCCTGTGTGTGTGTGTGTGTGTGTGTGTGTGTGTGTGTGTGTATTGTACACGCATGTGCGCGTCGCTACTCAATTCACAGTTTACAATGCAAAAAAAAAAAAAAAAAAAAGCAATATTTTTGCTTCCTTACGTTTTATTTATGAGCCAGCCGCTTTAATACGGTACAATCAAATGTCCCAGCGGTGTGGATTGAGCAGTTACAGTATGAAGAATAAGCAACTTATAAAGATATAGACAAATGTTTTATTTCAGGGGTGTCAAAGTCATTTTTGTCGCGGGCCGCATAGTTTCCTTCGGAGGGCCATTATGCCAACCCGAATAAATGTACGAACGCCTCATATTATGAAGAGTATACGCTACAAAATAAACTTATTTTCAAATTAGACTAGAAAAAAACTGTTCAAATATTTGAAAAAGATGATTTTTAAAAGTGAAGACAATTTGATGCCCAATTTGTCCACGGGCCACATAAAATGATGTGGCGGGCCGTATCTGGCCCCCTGTGTTGTATTTGGATCTTAATATCGTTTTAATCATGTGTACACTCAGTCTTTGAACAATTTGAATTATAAATATTCACAATCCAGCGACTCCTTGATTTATGACGGCGTTCGGTTCCTATGGCAACCGAGTAACGTGAGCAATCATTTAGGAGAAACGGATGACTGAAACTTTTGCACGACTGCCTTGATAGCGCCACAGGGGTACGCGTTTGAAGGGCGGGCTCCCGTTTTGGCGCGTTGCTGACAAACCCAAGTGACGGCAGGCGGATGAGTCGGGTTACTCACTGCAGTTCTGCTCGTCTGAGTTGTCTCCGCAGTCGTTCTGGCTGTCACACCTCCAGTGGTCTGGGATGCAGTTGTTATTTTCGCAGCGGAATTCATGAGGTCCGCAGGTCTTTTCATCTTTTTCGTCAGGTGCAAACAAACAATAAGACCAAAAAAAAAAAGAAGCAGCTTCAAAGAGCATGAATATTAATGCGGCGCTTGCGATCATATTTTGTGGGTGTAATGGTGGTATCCTGCGGGTTTTCGCCTCAGCAAGTTTGACACTGAGTTCAAAACGGAGTCTGTTCACCAGAGGCGAACACACCAGAAGATGAAATACCCCAGCGCACCCTTGTGACACCCCCCCCCCCCCCGAAAAAAATAAATACAACCTGCTTCAAAAGAGATTCAGGACGATTTTTTGCAGCATAACATTGTTGAATCATTCACAGCCAACAAAAGTGAGGAAATAAAAGACAACCTGTCCTTTTAATCTTCGACCCTTTGGCCATAATCCAGTTCCACTCTTGAAAAACTTACTTCATCAGTTTCTTTTTCTGTTTTACCGAATATCGCATGTGGCCAACCGAGGTGAGTAGTAACAAGCGACCTTTGATTGTGTGAAGATAAACTTTTGTTCTCAAAGTATTCCAAGGCAAATTTCAAGGTCAGCTGAACAACCCGAGAGGTTTCATCGCAGTTGGTCGGCAGCCATCCGTGCGTGCACATAACGTGCGATCTGTAGCTCGAGACTGATACGTCTTGGTAAACCGTCTCGAGACGAGAGGCGAGCCGAGTGTAAAATTGATTCCGCTTAAATCGCGTTCCCCCAACCCCGGTGGCTCTAAAGCGCAATGTTGTGATTTATGCTTAAGTGGATTTGTGCAACTCACCGCAATTAGCCTCGTCTGACCCGTCGGCGCAGTCGGGGTCCTCATCGCAGACCCACAGCTTGGAGATGCAGTGCATGGAGGCTTTGCACTGGAACTGCTCAGAGGAGCACGTACTCTCGGCTGCACGCACAAACACAGCGTATTATCAAATAAATCTGGAATATTAGCACAACTATCTCAGAGAGCATGTTGATATTGGCTGCCGCAGTCTTAATTGCAACACAGCATTCAAACCCACATTCGGGCAAAGTCATTACTTTCCCCCTAATTGGAGCATTTCTTTTTTTTTTTTCTCCTTCCGAACGCCTTTCCATTCTCAGTCGCCCCCGCCGTCACCCCTATCGCAATCACACGCAAGATAAACGTAGCAAAAGGAAAGACGTGATAGTCTGACATGGAGACAAAGAGGTCTCAATGTATTCAAAGAGCTCCTCTCTAAAATGCTTTGAATCCGTTTCAATTATTCCGGGGGGGACAAAAAAGAACATTGGATAAGGGGGACCGGATATTTCCATTTGGTCGTGAACTTACGGCAGTCCGTCTCGTCTTCTCCGTCGCCGCAATCGTCTTGACCGTTGCAGCGCAGATTGAGAGGAATGCATTTCTGTTTCCTGTTGCACTTGAACTGGCCTGAGAGGCAAATGTATGTCTCTGAAAGAAAACATCAACCACATTAATATCCAGCCGTCCATTTTGTTTGTTACAGTCGAGCGATACTGGAGCCCATTAGCTGACTCGTCTTGAGAGATGCTTTATGTCTATTTGTGAGGGGACACAAAGTACGAACTAGTCGTCCCAAAAATATGGAATATTTCGTCACTCCCACACGATCAACCAAGATGATAGAAAAGAAACTTCCTTCCAATTTGGTTCTCTCTGTCGGGGGGTCGTTGTTTCATTCGTCACCATCACAAAAGTGTGACTTTCATGCGTGGCACTATTGTGGTCCTAATCAGCTCCGTAAAAAAAAAAAAGTGCTGGGAAAAGCTCGGCGTGACTGAAATGAATGAATTTGTCCTCTTTGATGTCCTCAGCGTGTCATTCACTCACTCACCGCAATTGGCTTCATCCGAGTTGTCGCCGCAGTCATTCTCTCCATCGCAGATGAAAGGAGGAAGGGCGCAGAGACCGGTGCCGCATTGAAAACGTCCTGGCTGGCATTTGAATTCCGCTGTTGTCATAGCAATAGAAACTCCATGCTGTCAAATGGCCTCGGAAATCATGTCAACTCACAAAAGTGGAAGAAAGTCACTTAAAGTGGCTCTGCGTTAACAATGATGTGTTTGCGGCCTATTTGGGGTAATTCCCATTTTTGGAACCAAATGTACTCACGGCAATCGGCAGGTTCATCCGAGCCATCCCCGCAATCATCCACCGTGTCGCATTTCCACCAGAACGGGATGCACTCATCCGTCCCGCAGCGAAACTGTTGGAGAAGAGAAGAATATGCGCTAAGTCGACACCAATCTTCCATTTTAGCTTCAGCGCTCTTCAAAGCCAAGACACAAATCAATACTCAAGCATCGCACGGGGGGTCGGTAGAGCATGTCAGTGAAATGAAGACTGGCAAAGCAAAGCCGTGCAGTTTGCCTTTGGGGGAAAGTTGCGATGAAGACTGGAAAGGAACGTCATCATTGCTGACCTGACTGGACGTGCAGTTGGAGAGGCAGCTCTTGTTGTCAGCGGCCAGGTAGAAATTACTGGGGCAGGCGCATTGGTGTCCACCGCCGGGGGAGAGCAGACACAAGTGGCTGCAAGCTCCGTTTGCAATCTGACACTGGTGCTTGGCCACTGCGTAGAGGCGTGACGAGCGTGAGTCGTGACACCTCTCAAGGAGAGCGCCGGTGCCAGATGGACTTTCTACCTTCAGGCTGGCGCAGAGAGTGGTAGACCTTGATGGATTTGATGGCTTGCCAGGAGTTGAGGAGCTCCAGCCCTTGAGCCCCGCTCGTCTTGTGAACTCGCCGGAGTGATTTGGATTTGCCGTCCGTCCAGTAGATGAAGTCCTCGAACAAGGTCAGCGCCATTACGCCTTGGATGTGATCGTAGGACACTGGCGAGGGACAGATGGTAATCATCAGGTAAATATTGCCTTGAGACAAAAATGTTCCTCTTTCCGATAAGTACCTTTGTGTCTCTGCAAGCCTTCCATATTGGCAAAAAGGATATGGTTGTCGTCCGCCCAGTAGAGCCTCTTGTTGGTATAATCGATAGCGAGAGCGGTGGGGCTATAGATCTCCTTGTCCACGATTACCCTTTGCTCGCGGCCGTCCATACCGATGCGGCCGATGTGCGGCGGTTCGCAACAGTCTACCCAGAACACATACCTAGTCAGTAGAACACGAGAGTTCAGATCCTGATCCACTTAAAAGCAATGACACCACACAGGAATTACCGCCACGAGAAGAAATCTGGACCAAAAAACAGAGACGATCATTAGATGCACATACCCGGTTTGCGGGTCCAGCACGAGATCGGTGGGGTTCTTGAGGCCTGAGCTGATCAGCACAGTTGGATAGAGACCATTGGCTTTGGACACCTCCAGCGTTTTCTTCTCGGCATCACACCAATAAAGATTCTTTCCGATCCAGTCCACCGCCAAGGCGCTGGGAACTGCTGTTTTGTGTACAATCTGAAATACAAAATAGTCAGTTTCAGCGCCGAGTCTTACCTGGCCATGCTTGAACAAACACAAAAGAAAAGTATCGGCATGTCGAACTTGCCGTACTTGCGCTGGAGTCTAATTGCAAAACATTCATTTTAAACAAGGCGTCGAAATGAAGTAAGAGTGAAAAAGGCCCACAGCAGAAGCAATTTGTTTGTTGACTTTCGGCATAATGAAGCATTTTCATTCAAAACTAGCGCACCATTAATAGTGAGGAGCGAAATCAATACTTCCAAGGCAGCAATTTCTTCTCTGTCACTCTTCCGTGTTTGTGATGTCTCTGTGACTTGCCGTTGTTAGCAACATTTGTCTTTTCCTGTGCCTTTATTCTCCCATTTGTTTATTTCTTTTTGGTATTCCGCGCATGCTATCGGAAGAGCCGGTAGGCGGGCAAAGTGCAAAAATGAAAACAGCCACGAGATGAAATCAATGAAGGGGAGCGTGGTGATAAATGCCACACCGCAGCTACTAAATGTGGTTAGGAAATACACATGAAAGCAAAATGCGTCTTTTTGTAGATCACACGGCTACTTATACACATCTTACAGCTATCAACCATCTGTTATTCCAAACATGAATCATTGTGTACGGTGACTTCAATGAGAAACTACAGACGCGGTGCTCCAAACATTTCTGCCGTGGCGCGGCGGATATAAATAAAGAAGAGTAGAAATAATCAATTCCTGATTGATTTAGAAAGTATTGTGGCTGTGGACTGACAAACTCATGAAGGCCATCTTACAAAAGTCATGTCGTCATTTCAGCTGTGTATATGTTATACTATATTATATTATGTCATATTATATTATATTATATCAAATTATATCATATTATATTACATATTATTATATAAATATTATATTCAACTTTAGAAAAATCCATCATATTATATTATATTATATCAAATTATATCATATTATATTACATATTATTATATAAATATTATATTCAACTTTAGAAAAAAATCCATCGGGTGCACTGGAAATGTGCTACGAGCTAAAAGGACAATCCCCCCAGTGCAATTATCAAACACTTAGAGCCAATTGTTATCTGGCACCAGTCAGTAATTGTAACGCAAAGCGGCTGCCTCGCATCAACGGCCATTCCATCTGCGGGAACGTAAATTTTCTGCTTTAAGCAGATATGCCTGGGGAGAAGGGAGGAGTAGAAAGATGGAAGTGTTGGCAAGCGCCGCTTTGTGAGTGAATTAGCTCAAAAGTGATGGAAGGTATTCAACGGATGGGAAAAAAAAAAAAAAGAAATGTGCAAGTATGTGGGAGTGCCATGGATATCCCAATAAATCTGTCCAGCTGGCAGATCTAGCAGATGCCGTGAACACAGCACTCTGTCTGCCATTAAACAACATGATGCGCTTTGAGGCGTTCTCTCTCGTCATTACCAAGAAAATATATCGTCTTGGCAAACCATTAGGCTCTCGCCCAAGAAGCCAATTTAAAGCGCAAAATCCAAACACCAACATGTCCTTCATTGCGCACAATCTTCAAAAAGGGCCTCAGGCAGCACAAAGAACATATTTGTCAAATAAACTTTCTGCTCCAAACTTCACCATCATGACATTATTCAGAATTTCACTTGGTGAGTTTGAATGTGTTTCTTCGAACGGCCAAGGTGAGTTTATTCATCGTTCCGGAGAAGGCGCGTAATGAACAACTGCAACCTTTTTGATGAAACTTGGAAAACGTTGTGTAAACAGAAACTAATAATTAGGCCGATACCTTTCTTCCAAACGGCAGGTACTTGAATTGAGATGAAGAACGAACACTGATGAGCAGCTTGCAGAGCAAACTTATCAATTCAATTTATCTCTTCATTATTCAGATAAATTTGCATTGCGACGAGACCTATCGCCTTGTCGTACTCGTGTCACGCTTAGAAGTATAAAAGCTTCTTTTAATTAACTTATTTGAGAATCTTCAATTCAGACACTTTATCCTCTTGCGCAAAACATAATCCCGTCCACATACGCGCCAAATATTAATGAGGTGTGTGTGGAGTGCGGTAGTTAACGCCTACCCAATGACTTTGATAAAACACGTTCTTAGAAATTAGTCAGAGGTATGTTTACTACTTTTTATATTTTTCCATTAAATATTGCTGCAAATATTATTATTATTATTATTATTATTATTATTATATTGAAAATATTATAATAATTATTATAAATATGATAATATGTATGATATATTATAATACTATTATTTTGAAAATATCTGATCGATTGACAAAGAGAGCCGAGTGACCTTAAGGTCGCTGCCGTTGAGTCGCATCCTGTTGATCTTCCTCCCACTGGGCCGGGTCGAGTCCACCCAATAGATGAATTCCTTCTTGTAGTCAAAGTCGATATGTATGATGTTGTTAAGGCCCTGGCAATCACACAAAGAAAAAATAACAAGATATATCATTTGATTTTTATGATGTCACATTTAATGATGGCTGTTGGAATAGCACGTAGGGTCCAATCATTGCGGCAGTGCGAGTCTCTCGCTTCTATCCGTCTCACAGGACCTCATTGTCACTCAGACGAGCAGACACTCTAAAAAACACTCCCCCGCCCCCTCCCTTTCTGTCTCACTCGAATGCTGCCTTGAAAAGGTGTCAGATAATCCGGCAGGTGAAATGAGACATCTTCATCAGATCATCAACACCTTCCCAGACAGGCGCCAAAGTGCCCCTCGGGAGCGTCGCACTACTCCGAATATCATCTCCTGAGATTAAATCAGCACGTGCCTTTTTATCAGCACGCTCAGATCTACATTTTTGACTGTCCCTGTGGAAAGTATGGAAAGCTTCCGGCAAAGTTAACGACAAGTTTGTCATCAAGTCGTGTTCCAAAAAAGCATTCCCGCTTTTACACACCGTTGCTGATTTTCTGCTCAACATCTTCAATATTTTATCAAATGACATGACGCAGTTTGTTTTTGGTCTTCGGTATGTTTCTTGGAAACATTTGGGTCAAGGGTTCCAAAATATTCCTTCCGTTGCAGCGCCGGTTACATGGTAGCTAAGGTGGCAAGGCCAAAGGTCATTTTCCTTACCTGTTTCAAGATGGTGTAATTGGAGCCATCCACACTCAGCTTCCGAATCTCGTGGTGGTCGGCCATGATGAGAAAAGGCTCTTCGGCTGCAAAGGGGAACGCATGCAGTCAACACTTGAATTCTAATGACGGAAAAATGAAACGCTGGATCTACGCCAACCTGATGCAGCTTTGCAAACGTCCGGGTTACGCTGGAGGGCTTCGTAGCCGTCCACGCACAAACATTTGTAGGAGCCGTAGGTGTTGATGCAACGCTGGCTGCAGGGGAGGCTGCTGGAGCATTCGTCCACATCCACGCAAGTCCTGCCGTCGTCCTTCAAGTGGAAGCCGGGCCAGCATTTGCACTGATCAGACAACCAGAAGGTCCATTTGAGAGACACGACATGAGCGACTTCAAAATGCTGGTCTCAGCTACTGTTGTGAATATTGGCTGGCTAGTCTCCAGTCTACTGCTGAGACCACAAATGTTTGAAATCAAGGTCCACATCGATGTGCTCCTTCCTTCTCCAGTTGTGACCCCGTCACGGCAGGAAAGCGCAAGTTTATTGCGCTTTCAGCTTCTTTTCAGACACAGCGAGTCGCATCTTGGGCATCCAGCGGAGAAGGAGACAAATCCAAGGCTGAAGGCATAAACATTCACAGTGTGACAGCAGCCATGGCCGAGGCTACGCCGGATGCGGCCTTGACCCGGATTCCACCCTGACATGGCACACCAGGAATAGGCAGTGAGCGCAAGCACTTGTTGGCATCTGATTAAAGCGTCCTTGAGAGATTCAAAGTGATTGCAAAAGTCAACGTATGTATGCACGGCCCTCCCGCTTTTACCAGGACGGATTTAGCAGCAGCCGTGAAACGTTCCACGATCCACCTTGAGAAGGCGCTCGGATTTGAACTCGGTAAAAACGTATTAGTGGCGTGGACGAACCAAACGGGATTATTTTCTTCGCTCCAAACACGATTCCCACAATAAGACAAAAGCAACAATGGAGCAATGATTTCATGGCTCTGCTAGAAGAAAGAAGAACCTTTAAGCATCTAGTCAGATTGAGCTGAGTCATCGTTTTTTGGATTATAGCCTTGAGGGCAGGGATGGGCAATTTAAATGATGGAGGGTGCCCCCATTTTTCATCAACACTACAATGGGGCCCTCATAGGAACTTCCTAACCAGCGGTTTGACAAAAAGGCCATTTTAAATACGAACAAAAGAAGCACCGGCCGACCCATTTTAGCGTCGTCAAGTCGGTTTTTACCTTGTAGCCAACAGCGAGATCCTGGCAGTCCTGCGTGCAGCGGCTCACTCGTCGATTCAAGCACTCGTTGACGTTGCAGTTCCTCTCATCCGACTGGTCGCCGCAGTCGTCTCTCCCGTCGCAGAGATTGCCCTCGGAAATACAGCGCCCGTTGGAGCACATGAAAAAGGAGCCGTTGCACAAACTTCCTGAAAAGACAGAGCCGTGCATAAAGCAAAGTCGCTGGGGGATTTTTTTTTTGTCCTGACGTGGGACCTTGAACCATTTAGTCAGGGGCGCTCGCTGGGTTCTAACGGCTTTTGTTCCAACGGCGTGTCCTCATCACTGCCGGCAAGTCTGTTTCAAAGCGTCCAGCTGGGAGTCAAACGGGACTCTTACCTGCGGCCAGACATTTGAGGTTGAGAGGCAGTTCGTCCGAGCGGTCGGGGCAGTCGGCGTAGCCGTCGCACTCCCACTGCGCGCTGAGAAGACAGCGGCCGTCCCCGCAGCGAAATTCTCCCGATCCGCACGAGCGGTACACTGCACAAAGATGGACACACGCATTTTCTGCAAGCTGCACACTGACAAGCCAGTTTAACGGCCGACTCAATTCTGCTATAAGAGCCCGGCTAATCGTTCAACAGTGGTGGAAAGTTTTTGTTTTTTTTTTTCACAATTTTCCATCAGTCACAAAATAAACAAATGACAGCACATTGTCTTATGCCCCCCAAAAAAAAATCTCATTCCAGATTGTGCCTTTCATTAAATCACCAATAAATCTCTGTATCATTTTAATCATTTGTAAAGATCGTTCGAGGTGTTTTGGCATTTTTGACTCGTTCATTTTCCTACAGTCATTCGTAGCCCCGAGCTGTCATTAGGCTATCCTATTAAAAACTGGAATGAAAGAGAAGAAGTCGAGCGCATGCAAATGAGGTCATCATGATAAACGGCAGATGAATATTCAGAGCGAAAGGGCGCCAAAGTCGTGGACTTGCCGCATTCCGCAGACTCGTCGGATCCGTCTCCGCAGTCGTCGTCGTGGTCGCAGACAAATCGCTGGGGGATGCAAGCTTTGTTGTGGCAGCGAAAGGAGCTGTCGTCGCACGAGTTGTTGGGTGCTAAAAAGCACAACGACACAAAGTCTTAAACGGAATCATAATCATTTTTGTGAAAATGCTGAGTGGGCATTCGCAGCAATGTAAATGAGCTGCGAAAATATTTCAAGACTGCTGGCTGGCAATATTATTGCAGAGTCTCGATGGATTCAAAGTCAACGAACAAAGTGCTCAAGAAGACTTATTTTTCTCCCCTCCATAATGGCTTCCAAGCTTTTTACATAAATATCAAGGGAAAGGTAATGGACAAAAAACGATGGACTCGCAAAGCTTCCATCGACATCGATCAGGAGTCTAATCACCATGCGGCCGCCAGGGTAATAGTTTCGAAATGCTATGTTTGCATTTTAATATTATTTGTTTCGTACATAATAACAGTGTTTTGTGATTTCTGGCTGATCTGATTCACCAAAGGGTTTGATAAAAAAAAAAAAAAGCTTAACTGTAGCAGTGACCTAGTCAACTTTGATAGGACAGCAAGTTTTGAGTTTACCGCAGCCAGCTGCAGAAAGTTCATCGCTCCCATCAGGGCAGTCTCTCTCGCCATCACAGAGCCAGCGTTTCGGAACACAAGCGTATGATCCCGGGCAGCTGAACAGCCCTGGAGCGCATGTCACTGAGCCTGACGGGAAAAAAACAATCTGGATTCATGGTCAAGGTATAATTGCATTCATAAAAATATAATACAATTGACTGTTTTCTTATAATCCGTCTGTATTTTTTGAAGCCACGAAAACATTGTCAAGGAGGAAGCAGAGAGAAAACAGGCCCTTGGCAAATATCGATTGGCCCATTGACTGACATCTACTCCCATTTAAAACTGTAAACAAATTGGTTACTTCAAATCCAAGCTTACTTGGAAAAGGTTGGCTGTGATTAAAACTTGCACGGCTTTAATCCGTGATGTAAATATTTCCTGATGATCTGCTTTTCATGACTCGCACGCGTCTTCATCCCCCGAAGTAACTGTGCCTCGTGGACCTCCGTTAAAAATCTATTTATGACCACCTGAGTCATCAGAGACGCCTGGAGTCTCCTTCTAATCTTCTCATTAAGATTGCTTTATTTCGGTACATTGTTTTTTTTTGCTCTGCTTGAGGAAACAGAAGGCGTTGTGTCCCGTCGCGCAGTCGGCGCGACCTTTCCTGTCGACAACTTAACGGGCATTTACCGCATATTTGCACGCTCTCATCGAGGCCGTCGTCGCAGTCGTTCTCGCCGTCGCACAGCCATTGTTTGGCGATGCATTTGTTCTTGGAGCAAGCAAACTGGTTCCACAAGCATGACGAGTCTGCAGAGCCAAGAAGGGAGGGTGGCGGGGGTGGGGGGGGACAAAAAAATCAATGGGCACATTGGGGACAAATTACCACACACACTTGAAAGGACTGAGGGTATTTATTTTTTATCAAACGAAAAAGGCCCGGCTTCCTGGTTTGAATTTTCTTTGCCATTAAGCACCGCTCAGAAAAGAAAAGAATACATGGAACGAGAAAGCGCACTTAGTTACCGCCGTGTTTGTATTATTCACATCCAAATATTTCCCGTAATGACACTTCAGGGTCATACACAGAAAGTAAGAAATTGTTTACGCGGCAACATAACACACTTCAACACCAAGCGATTTTCGATTGATGGATTTATACGAATGACCTGGAGGAGATTTCCATACAATTATTTGTATAATCATGACCCCACTAGCTTGTCTGTGTCTCTGCATGGTTAGCATAAAGCTACGTGTACTTATCCCTCCTCCTGAGGCAAAAATACGTGCTTGTTTTTTGGACCGAAACAATAAACGGTACCCCGCGGGTAGGTCAGACTCATCCACTAGCACATTTAGCCTTTTATATGTACTTTTTTTTTTTAATTGTCGTCTATGATTAAATGTGGCCATACAGCTCGGCTGGTGAAACTAAGCTAATGATGATGGCCTCTACGCAACACGCTTTTAAATATCAAGGCTCGGAGGAATTGATTATCCCGGGTAATTTCCTTTCATCTATTTGGTAAGAAGCAGCCGGTGCTGATGGGAAACAGTTAGAGGTTAATGGAAAGGCATGGTGGCTAGCCATGATGATGTGGAAATGCACATATTGTCATGATGTGCGTTGAGTGTGCGTCTGTCTGTAAGTCACTCCCGGGAGTCGTTCAATGCCGGCTTTCTCTCCGTTGCCAGCTCTGACGAGAGAGGAAGAGAAGGATGCGTGCTGCAGGGTCAGATGATGGCAAAAAAAAAAAAAAAAAAAGATGGCTATGGATTCTGTCTTGTGCATTTACCTTGCTGTCAGACTTTGAAGATGTAAGATAACGCTTAGAAGAATGTTAAATGGCTAAAAGCGGAACGTGTGATTATGCAGCCTGGCTGTACGTGAAGGCAAATTTGCACTTCAAGTGCATTACAAAATAGCAGGCCTGACACATGTTAAATGTATCAAAGTCACCGTATTCTTTTCTTTCTCACACCAAGCGCTAAAGCATATTCTCCCCAACCGAGTGACAAATGATTATTTTATCCAAGAGGATGTCGAATTGGAAATTATTTGAAATGCGATGACATTTTCCGGAAAGCCTTTTTTTATTTTTTTTTTGCTTTTCCAGTACGATTAACAGCGGCTGGAGCTTTTTATATGATAATTAACGCAGCCGAACGGGACTATTGTCTACTTGTCCTGAAATGCTATTCGGATTATACGTTGGAATAATTCATATCTATTCGGCAAATATGAAGCACGGGGGCTGTCATTATTTCGCACTGGCAGCAAATGAGGAAATGGAAAAGCTCGTGTGTAATGCACCCCTGCGACAATAATTTAAACAACATATCAGATAACTCAAAGACAAATGAATGCCAAGCCAGAACTGCCTTCCGCTGCCTAGCGACGGAAATGGGAACAAAGGCGCCGCTCAGACAGGGAAGACAAACCAGGCAAGGGCTTGTAATATCCTTAGCAAATACAACTGCGTTTGGAATTCATCTTCTCCGAATGACCGTTGATGGAATCGCAGAAAAACAAGGCTGGATTTGGAACAATTTGACTAATGATGATCACAATCATATATGCATCACGTCAGTGTCAAAATAAAATAAAAATGTAAACCATACATGATATACACGATAGGCTTCACATCAAACTGATGGATAAGTTTTGAAATTAGAGACGAGTAAAAACTGCGCAAATATTTAAAAAAGTAATAAGAATTGAGCAATATCTCAATTTTTTTAAAAGACAATTTGCAATTTTAGTATTGACACATGAAGTCGATGCAAAATTTGTCTTCGCGGGCCACACAAAATGATGCGGCAGGCCGTATCTGCCCCCCCGGGCCTCGAGTTTGACACCTATACTTTAAACAATACTAACTTTGCTTCTAAACACCAATGAAATCAAACTGTGACGGCAACGCAACTGTGAAGTTGAAGCACATTCCGTTTCGGTCCATTTAAACAGCCTGACCTATGGCTAGCTGAGGCTGCTGTACATATAATAAATGATTCTCCCCCAGTGCAGTGCAATGCAAGTTCGCCAATTAAATAGTTATGCTCAACTGAACACAGCCTGTAAACCTTGGGGAATTTTAGCAACGGTCACTTTGTGGACTTTGTAACTTGTCAAAAGCAATACGCCCCCCCCCAAAAAAAATTGCTAGCTATTGTGGAGGAAAATGATATCAGTCTCCATCTAGAGTCAATAGCGTCTCGGCTTGTTACAGATTTAAAATGAGGCATGGCAAGGAAGCTGCTTAGCATATGCCCTTCAAAAGAACAATAATCAGACTGCTGATTAATTGTTAGCCTATAGAGACGAGGAGTTTAGGCTGTGAATTTGACTTTCAAAAAAGATCCATCTCCAATTCAAGAGAGTAATATGAAATTGCCTAATGGCAATATAAATAATCAGTGCGTCTTACTCGGTCGTCTCGTTAAACAAGGCCGGCTAAATCTGGCTAAATGAACAAAAGGCATAAAGGCTTCTTTTTTGATGATCAGATAAACATGTTATAGTAATGGTGTTCTGAAACAACTTTTTCCGGGTCACTGAGTGGACATTTGTTAGTTTACCGCACTGGAATTCGTCCGCGCCATCCTCGCAGTCTTTCTGGCCATCGCAAAGCCAAACACTGGAGATGCAGTTCCCACTGGGACATGAAAAGTGGCCTTCCTCACATTTCTGCTCATGGGAAACTGAATGAGCAAGAAAAAAAAGTTGACATTAGATTTGAATTGAAGCTTTCTTTTTTGTTTAAGCTCATTGGCAACGACGTCCATCTGCTGCGCCTCACTCACCCTGGCAGTTGGCCTCATCGGCATAATCTCCGCAATCGTTGGCGCCGTCGCAGATCCACGATGGGTGGATGCAGAGAGAAGTTGAGTTGCACCTGATGAAATCTTTTTCTTTCACCCCCAACTTGTAATAGTGAGAGCAGTCGCTGTGGTCTGAATACAAACGACAGGCGCACAATAACCGTCTGTCACCGCCGCGGTAAAAGCTGGAGGTAGGTTCCGGCCATTATTTTCCGTGATCCGAGTGACACGCGCATATTCCGGAGGACAGCCGGCCGGCCGGCTCCAACTGTGGCTTTATGTTTCCATTGTAAGTGGAATGCAAAGCCTTCAGGACTCACTGCAATTTTTTTCATCCGAGGCATCGGCGCAGTCGATGACCTGGTTGCACCAGGCGGGGACGGGAACGCAGCTCCCATCCTTGCAGGCTAATTCTGATGAGCCACATGTGACATCTGTGGGGAGGGAATTAACATTTCACAAGGGTAACACACTGTCGGCATTACAAGTACGGCGCACACACACAAAAAAATCTCTTTTGATACAAGGTTCTTGATGGTCATGGTTATAGACTGTTTTCCAAATACCGTATTTTTCTGACAATAAGTCCCACATTTTCCTAGCTTGGCTACTCCTACGACTAGAGAGATTCAAGTATTTTTTTCTTCTTCTTTGTAATAGACCCGATTTCTCATTGTTTTTTTGGGATTGTTCCCCAGTACCACCGCTTCTTACGCTGACTTCCAAACTAAACAAAAAGTCTGCAGCCTGCTGGGTGAAGAACCAAAAAAAGGATTGTCCGGACACTGAAAAGCAGCTTTTTGGGGCCGTCCGTCGAGGGTGGGCCTTGTCTTTTGTGCCTCCTCGGTAATCTCAGGGCTCATTAGAAGGAGAGAGGCTTAGCGCAGCATGTGCTTTTGTGGCTTGTAACAATATAAGCATGAACGTGGGGTCGTTTCAGGACGCTTTGAACACGGCAACAAGCGGCCTTGACTCACTGGCACAGAAAGCTTCATCGGAATTATCCCCGCAGTCGTCGATCCCGTCGCAGAAGTGACCGTTGTCCACGCAGCGTTGGTTGTAGCACGGCTTGAAACCCTTTCGGCAGTTCCTGTTATCTGCAAAAGTGTGATGGAAAACCCCGGAGAGCCATTTGCATAAAACATTTGCATTCAATTCATGATTCATATCACTCCAGCGCTCTCTTACCACAGTACTGCATCTTTTCATCGGATTTATCTTTGCAGTGTGCGATTCCGTCGCAGGTAAGCTCGTAGCTAATGCACTCTCCGTTCCCACACTCAAACTCGCTGTGGATGTTGCAAGATGACTTTTTTGCTGCAGTAAGGGCAAAATTTCAATTCGGGATGTGCCGTAATCGTGCCATATGATGAAAACCAATGTCAAACCCATAATATCTAACTACTGCTGATTAGATAAATATATGTTTAATTCATTGATCATCATTGGCATGAAAATCAGGATTCTTGCTCGTTAAGACACGTGAAAGCTGGCAGCGGTCCGTCTGAGGCCCGCGGGCCGTACTTTAGCCGCCGCCAGACTGTAAACACCAAGGTTAAGCTATGCATGTCCAAATAACAAATCCCTGACAAGTAGCATTGAAATCAATATCGGCTGGTGCGAATACTTCACGGGTTAGCGATTGTGGCCTTTGCATAATTGAATGGGACTTACACATGCATCTGTTGTCATCGAGGAGGACGCGTTCTCCGCGGCAAGTGCAGTTGACCCTCCCTTGGGCGGTCAGGAGGCAGAGGTCACCGCAGCCTCCGTTCATATGTTGACACGGTGAGAGCTCACCTTCAAAAACAATCAGAGCCGCACTAAGCATCCGCAAGCAGCCTCGTTTGGATGCGATCCGTCGCCCGGCTTTCCGCGAGACACCTCGTAGTTTTCTTTTTCAATCGACTCGACCGTTACCTGGATGATATTCCAAATGTAATCAATGTGATGTTTTGTTTCTAGGGAAATGCGCCTTGTTCAGTTGAATCACGACCAAAGGTGATTCTTTACGAGTGATGGGAGGGATTTTCGAATCCAATTCATGTGCAGACTCAAATATATGAAGATGTTTTTCCAAATGCAGCTATTGAGATCTCGCACATGAATAAAAAACAATTGCATGTTTGCGCTTGTCGGCAATCATCTACATAGAACATAAAAGTGCGTGTGAAATGTAAATGTGATCGTGTCTTCATTATGGAAGTCAATAAAAAACGTTCATGTCACAGCACCTAATCTTAACTACCATATTATTATTATTGCCAGACAATATTTTTGATGGATGCATATGAACACACAGTGCTTCACATCGTTACCCAAGGCAAGGAGTAAAAAAAAATGTAAATTTGTTTTTTGGCAAATTTTTGTTCCGGTTTTACTAAATAAAAAAAAAAAAAAGGCAACAACATTTTGTCACAATATTCATAAAATTTACGGTTCATAAAATGGGTGAAAATTGGATCATTTCTTCTTTGGTTGGAAATGACCAATTTAACACACATTGAATTACTCACAGTTATTTGTATCCTTAGCAACGGCGATAATTCCCATGGGCTGATGAGGAACGTCCGTTCGCAGCACCTTGACGTCTCCTCCCGTGTATTTGTCGGCGCGCAGCACCGACCTTCGGGCCCAGTCTGACCAGTAAATGAAATCGGCATGGATGGCAAGTCCGTAGAAGTTTCCTTGATCTGACTTGACAATGACCTGGAAGTTGCAGTTGGAGGATTTGCGCCAAGCAATATGAACACGTCTAATACCCGGAACAAGCGTATTCAAGAGCGTTGTCAGCAATTTCCCTTTCATCCACAACCATCTGTTCATGATCTGGCCGGAGGAGCATTCAGAGAAATTGCCAAGGAATTCATGTAGATCCTAATGTGTCCTTGCATTAATCAACGCATCACCCCAGACGAGTGGTGAACCCAGATGTTGCAGGGGGGTAAATTGCACTGTCATTGGCAGGCTAGAAGGAATCCATCAGCTTCCTCCTAGTGGGACTCACGTGGGAGGACGCTAGCCGGCGGCAGCCCCGTCGTCGCTGCCATTAGCCGAACAGGCTTGTAAGCGGCGTCACATTAGCCCCGTGCCATACTGGGATGATTAGGACAGGTGTTGATTAAAGAAGCCCGGCACGCAGATGCAACAACTGGCCGCGGGATGAGTGCGAGCCAGACAGTGACGGAGGAGCGAGGTGGAAGCGTGGCGTCGCGCGCCAGATGGGGCGACATACTGCCAGCAAATTATTCGGGGCTTTGGGAAGCGTTACACACAAAAGCATATGCCTTGTGCGTGAATGCAAAAAGGATGTTGCGCGGCGCTGGCCTTATAGAACATTTCGGATTTGTTATTTATATTCCGTACTTTCTTTACCCTCTGTGAATCACGACAAATATTACCGAGTGAGGATCTGGGACCGTCGCCGTGTATAATATTTCAGTCTGGATGAATTATACTGACGATTAATGTCCATTGAACTGAAGCAAAACGGGTTTCATTACTTTACATTATGATTAATTAGATTATTACTGAATTTAGTACAATAATATAGACGGCTATTTTTCTTAATAAAAACAAATTTCAGAATTTTTTTTCTCATTATTGTCACTTATATTATTATATTATATTATATTATATTATATTATATTATATTATATTATATTATATTATACCCAAAGCATTATCATTATTTGATATAATATTATATTAAATATCTACAGTATAGCATCACTGCACGAGTGAGTCTGCCTTTTAATTACTCCTTGGATATCTCCCAGAATTGCTCAACTTTAATAATGAAGCAGTAACGTGGGAATTTTTAAAATGCCAGCTCTATTGACAAAAAGGTGTTGAGGCTTTTACTTTTGCAGTCTGGACAACTGCTGAAGTTGCCCGTCAGCCACTTTGGGTTTAATTTACACATTTTAATTGGAGTGCACCCGGAGCGATCTCATAGCAATGCCTTCATTACGGGGAATTGAACTGCAGGAGGACCTAGGTAGGGGAGGGACCCCGAGGTGAAGGCTTTGCAGCTGACCCGGCTCAGTCAACATATGCATTGCTAATTGAGATGGGCCAAGCTGCTGGGCTACGTTTAATCCATGCCAAAAAAAAGAGACATTGTGTCGTTGGAGCCCTTATGTCAATTGAATGCACACCACCAAGAGATGACAACATGCATATTCATACTCACATATCGGGCGGATCCGTCGAAATCGCATCTCTCGATCTTGCCGAGGCCTCTGTCGGAAAAGTAGAGCTTCTCTGCTTTGTGATCAATGGTCAGTCCGTTGGGTGTCAGGATATCCGTGCTGACGATAATCCTCATGTTCTTGCCTGATAAAGTGGCCCTCATGATGCTGGCTCTCTGTTCGTTCCAGTTGCTCCAAAACATCAGGCTGAGAAGGGGAAGAGGACAAGTTGAAGCAATGAGCGACATTATTTCACCTCAGCGCGCCTTCCAAGTCAAAGGCCAAGCCGCTAATCTCGCCTGGAAAATAGATTGTACTCATTTCACTGCAGTTTACAATCCTGTTGTGTTGAAAATTCAAAGATGGCATCAATGACATCAACATTTTCCGGTCTGTAACTGCGCAGCATGACAGCTTCGTTCCCTTTCACCCACAAGGAGCTCATCGCAGATAAAGCCCAACTCCTTTTCAACACGATAATACCGATACGCATCACGGGTTGGGAGATAGTGCTAAAAATACAAACACTTGCATCGTGTAAAAAAAAAAAAAAAGAATGATTTATATCCTGGTTTTATTAAGTCTGCAAGAGGGCTGGCGAGAAACATTTAAGAAGATAACAGTTCATCAAGGATCGATCATGGCTTCCAGCTCCTGTGAGATCTATAGATAAGAATCACAAAAAACATGAAACGCTAACGGTGCTGCTTAAATTGCTTAAACCTGCTCCATATTTATTTATTTATTTATTGAATCACCTGATGTAGTTTGCTGTTTTATCTCGAACTTACAAACGTGTCCGGCACGTCCACCTCTTGTAAAAAAATAAACGAATCCTAAACCGACAGCAGAGCTCCTAAACTTCCAAACAGATACTCAGATGGTGATGGAAGTCCTTGAACTTTTCTGACAGACCTCGAGAACTGTGTGATGACTGGAGTGAATTTGGACTACTGACTTTTGACACTCATCCAGGGCCAAGGCGTGTGGGTGGTCTTCCTCAGAAAGCGTAACCACAGCCTCCCGGCCAAGAACACCAGTTCCTCTCTGCTCGATGGTTTGTCTGGTGATGGTGGAGGTCGTGGAGCTGCTCCAATAGAGCATGTCCCAGGCTCGGTGGTAGGCCAAGCCCTCGACCGAGCCTACGTCTGCAACAACAAAACTAACTTGTTCATTTCCCTCAAAGACATTGAAAAGTTGTTTCAAGAACATTTGCGAGCACGGAATGATGGGAGTACTCAATTGTGGTGATCTTTGACAACTTTCTATTTTGCTGGCATGGCTAAAATTAGGACTAACTCGAACACGTTTGTTGATTTCAGTGGTTATCTGGTGTAATGGAGTCTCGCAATTGTCATGCATTAGGCACAGCATCTTTTCAAAGGTCATCGTCAGAGGAGCTCGGTAATGAAGGTTCTGTGAATAGCGCAGACATCTTGCTTCCATCCTTCAATCATTCGCCTTCTAATCAAGTTGTCAGGGTCTTCCGAAATGTTTATTGTACATGGACAGATGGGTGAAAATAGCACCCTTATGTTTTGGGTAATTACATTACGGGCCATCTCCGTTTTTTCGACCCGAAGATTTGAGTTGGAAATATTGACAACAGATGGTCAACTCCATTTGAGTTTGGATGACTTTCCTTGCCGTAAAACGACGACTCAAATCTGGAGCATGCGGGACGGACAATTATTTGGCAACGCGATGGATTTTTGCAATCAGACGTATTTCCAAGTTGTGCGAAAATGTGTCTGACCTCTAGCAAAACGTCATTTTTGCCAACTATCCACGCCCCCCAAACTGTTTCACGGTTAAACTGAAAATAATATGGTGAGTAAAGACTGTTCTAGTTATGGGGGTCATGAATTTTTAGTTCACACCTGTCTGAAGCAAGTGTTGAGATCCGATCGAGTCGTTCAAATCAGAAACTTCAGTCGAGTGCATATCTCTGCCGAAATGTACTTCCTGACTTCTGTAATTAAGATTATTGCATTATCCAGTTGGGAATTAAGTATCATAAGCTTGCGGGTCTTAAAAAAATGTCAAAACAAATCCAGGAAATTTGCAAAACATCATTATAGACAAGTAAAGTAGGTAATGTGAGGTCACCAAGGGAATTTTGGTAATTCCATTCCTCATTTGTTATTGTTGTTTATCACAAGTTGGGACATTTCATATTCCCCGTTGGCTTTGTTGACGTTTATGTGGGACAAAACACAGAGGAAACAATAAGAGAACTACAAAAGCAACGATAACGCCGTCAACAACCACGCTAACCTTGTACCAGTCAAAATTTCAACAACAACAGCTTTGTCTCGAGTATATTTAAAATCAGGATCTTTGCCCCAAAAGCTTAAAAGACGCCCATGAAACTTTCTCTCAAATTTCACGGTACTTCGATGATTTATGGGTTTTGCACAATTCTAAGAAGGAAGCGTATTACGCATTTCATCCGGCGGAACACATGTTTGTTGTTATAAAAACAGAATTCCTTTCATTATGAGGAACACGACAAAGGCCAAGGGATTAGCTACTTGAATGTGCCGTATTGTGTCGACAACAGGAGCTAGCGTTACTGATGATAAACAATAAAAGAACTAAATTTAGACATTTGGATTTGCATAACATCTGATCACGGCATCAGAGAAGAACGTGCAAAACAAGACAAATAGTTAAAGAAAGTTTGCGTGTCCATTCCCAGCACGGAGCCCGCAAACCCAAAACCTCCAAGACGTCAGCCGATTGCTAATTAATAGTTTGCAATAAAAGCCATCTGGCCGAGTTTGCCGCAAATTGTTGGTGGGTTGAAGGATTAATTATTGGGGGACGTGGAGATTAATTAGGGAAGTATGCATGATTAACATCTGCACTTTGCATTAATGGCGGGATGCAAGCAGAAGTTCCAAATGCCACTTTTATGTCGAGCAAAATATATCAGCTGTTGCTGATTCAAAAATGATGCCCACCGGCGGGAGGAAAAATGAAAGTATTTTTCTTTTTACTGATAAACCTTTATCTTAATTTGACGTGCCCGGCTTACTCCCTCAGGACAAAATAATTAATTACCATTTCAATATAAAACATCTAGAAAATAAGATCATCTATGTCATTTATCGTCAGTAGGCTACAATAGTGGTTACAACAACATCTTACATATCGATAAATGTAAAGTTGAGATTGGACAAAAATGAATTACAGATATTTTTCATCTGTTCAAATTGAAACTCGTCCGAAAAACCGATATCTGTCGAAGTCTCATGAAGGTGCTTGCACTTTTTCTGATGCACCGCTTCAAAAATGAGGCGATAACATCCATTAAATTGGCTGATAACGCAGAATCAGCTGAGTTGAGGTTGTGTGAAGGAGGGGATCAGCAACGCTCTGCCAGCTTCCTGCAGTGTGTGCGTGTGTGATTGTACTGTGTGTGTGTCGATTTGGCCAGAGCCGAGCCTTGTTCTCAGGGGAAACGTCATCCATTCACGGAGAGCAAGCAGACGAGATTTTCTCTGCTCTCTTCTTTTCCAGCCGTGTTCTCGTCAATACTAAAGTGACACGTGTGAAAAGCAATACACCGATTGGGCTGACAAGCTTGCCTTTTATGACAGTCTATATTTAAAATCAAAATTCCCGGCATGTTTGCCATTGTGAAATTGGGGAAAATGCCATGATTTTCCCGAAATGGCCGGTCTGAACGTGTTCGAACCGTGTGCTCTTAACGGTCACTAACTGCACACGATTATTTTTCTGGGCGTGACGCCGCCGCTTTGGTTTTGGTGCAATCAAACTTCGAACGGCAGATCACATTAAAGACGGGTCACGTTATATTCAAATATTATTCATGAACAGACAAAAACATGAATTTGGTTGCAAGGTTGCAAAGCATAAAAAAAAGGCGGTGAATATGACGATCGCTTACTTTCTGCAACGACTGAGTGTCCAGTCCAGTCGTCGTTGATCATCTGGATGTTTCCAAAGTGCACGTCACTGAAAAAGATGCGATTGGTGCCAAGCGTATGCTGACCGTAGTCAAATGCCAAGGCGATGACATTCTTGAAAAGAGCCAGATTTTCCAAAGGCTGCACCGGCGAGTTGAGGTCATTCTCGTCGGCGAGGTGGATGCTTTTCAGAGTCGTCCTCTCAGAGTAGAGGAGATAACCTTCATAGCGCTCGCAGGAAAAGCCGTTCTCCGATAAGCGGCCGTGGGCGCAGGAGCAGGTTCGACGCCCGCTGCCCACGTGAAAGCAAAGCTGTCGACAACCGCCGTTGTTCCTGGCGCACGGGTTCGAACCTACGGGACGAACAAAAATGGATTCGTACGCATTTTCACCAAATTTGAAAATGACCTCTGGAAATGAAATGCGCAACCTTTCTCTCTGCCTCTGGTGAAAACCGTCACACTCTTCAAATTGACCCCGAGGCCACTCCTCATTGTCACGGCCTCGCTGCTGTCCGTCTTCAAGCCTCGTCGGATTGAACCGTTGGAGAAGGCCCTGGAGCGCAGTTGGGTGAAAAAGTCATTTGACTTTTTGCGAAGAAGATATATTTTTTAAGAGCTGCGCTCTGGCTTTCTTTTATCGATTTTTGTTTTCATTGCGAAATGATATAGATAGAAAGATCAGAGCACCAAAGTAAAAACCCGATATAGCCACCAAAGCATTTGAACATAGATTAGGACGAGTCGTGGAGAAGAGCACAATAAATCCCACTTTCTTCACAAGAGGCACTCACTCAGCTGTCGCTGCAGACTAACCTTGTGCAGAAGCTGGATTCAAGACAATACAGGCATGTAAAGTCAAAAATCAATTTTGCCTCGCCTCAAAATGATGGCCTTAAGGACAACCAAATAATGACACATCAGTGTCCTTTGAGGATGCGGCTACGGATGGGAGTTTGGATGTCAACAGAGACAGAATTGACTGGAAGCCTGTAAACAATGACTGCCGCCAAGGAGATAAGAAAGAAAGCCTCCATAGCGACGGCTTTATAATAACTGGATATTTCGACAGAGCAAAGAAATCAAGTCTTCTCGCAGCTCTCCACTTGGCTGCAATAGATGTGAAAGAATGACCCCTGACAATACTTTTTTGCCATTTTCCAAACTGCTTCTTATTTGTTCCTCTTCACTTGGATTTATGGAACAGACCTTGAGGCAGGTCAGATAAGTTCCAGACATTAAATGAAAAGCTCACGCACTAACTTCAGCAACAATGCAATTAGAGTCTGAAAAAAATGGTAATCCGTTCTACCCTTTGCAAAAAACAACCACCAAATCTATTTGTAACATGACATAATTCAATTGAATGTAAGGAATGTTTCAAAAAAATAGTTTCTCTATTTTTTAGATGGTCTGCTTTACTCAACAAATCTAACACCCTACTAAAAATGAACTACAGTATATTGAATCAAAAGTATTAATACTAAACCAGCCAGATGAGATACTATAAAACACTATTGTCTCCTGATATCTACTGTCACTGGCTTTGTTTTCCGCTCAAGTCCGCTCTCTGTGCTGCAGATAACATACGCACATAACATTCAGTCATACGGAATCAATAGTGCAATCTTCTGCTGCAATGTAAACAAAAGTATCAGACTCACGATCTGGAGATAACCTTTATTAAAAGGCTACACTCTTGATCAGGACATCCTTAGCGCCTTAGCTTTCCACATAACCTTTAAAGTGGAGGGTTAATATCAGCTTAATGTCGCAAGAAAAGCCTCTAGAGAAAAAGAGAGCCTTACCTGTCAGCCCAGTAGATGTAAGGCCCAAAGACAGCCACTGAGAAGAGGTCCACGTTGGCCGAAGACAGCACTACCTCCCGGCTCTCGCCTGTCTCAAGGTTGATCCTCTCGATCTTATCGGTCCGGGCGTCACACCAGTATAATGTATTTTCCTGAGAAGCAATTTTAAAATGTATATTAGACACACTCGCCGCGGCTATATCTGGGCCGTAAAAGGATCAGATGAGGTCAGGAACCCAGGCTAGGACCGACGGACTTTACCTCGTAGTCGATAGAAATGCCGTTGGGCCACGTAATACCCGAGTTGACCAAGGTGACTTGGTCCGAACCATCCAAGCGGGAGCGGCCGATACACGGATTCTGGCCCCACTCGGTCCAGAAGAGGTACCTGCAGAGATATATGTTGGACTGGTTGCTGTGCAGATGTTTGTTTCAGGTATTCTCCGTAAGAACAAGTATTTCCAAAGTATTGTCAAACATGGCTTTGGAATACCATGACAGGAAAACAATAATATCAGCAGTCATATCCGTACGTGGAAAATATTGCCTACCCCTTCTGAGGGTGGACAGCGATGCCTCGGGGCTGATCCAGACCTTCGGATATGACCACCGAGCGGTACGCGCCGTTCAAACGAGATATTTCGATGAGATTGAAGCCGTGGTCTGTCCAGTAAAGATTCCCTGTGGAAAAAAATAGTCCTGCTGTTCAAATACAAACCAAGATGTGAAAACAAAAATGGCATTGAGGAGTTCAAAGACGAACCGGCCATCCAGTCAACAGCAATGCCTTCCACCCTGCTAATGCCAGAAGTTACAATGTCCTCCCTCCAGGTCTGATCTCGTTTTGCTCTGGATATTCTGTTAAGGCCCATGTCCGTCCAGTACACGGTGTCGTTCCCTGTTAGAGCAGTTAATGACACGGCAAGCTCAGATGATGGATGTGAGTGCCTCCGACTTTTTCTGGGCCCTCAAACAATGCAGCTCATGAAAACACTTTTTATCACAGCATGGCCCATTTCACTAAATCTTGCGGGGGGGGGACGATAAAAGGTGACGGGGTAAAAGCATACAGGGTAAACATTCAAGAAACGGTGTGATGCAAAATGTACTGTTGGGTAAATCAGTGTTGACTATTTTTGTTATTAAATCTATTCTATCTTCTATTGTTTGCTGGAAATCCTCTATGTCCAAATATGGTCAATTCCATATTTTTTCTCCACAAATCCATGCTATTGTTTGAATTATTTTCCGAGAAATAGCAACGACGGACAACAGCGGCAACTTGCTCGTCTCCTTCCCGCTAACTTGACGCCTCCACGAGCGCGCCTACGTTTGCAGTAAAACGACGACTAGTTGACAAGCCATTTTCCGCTAAGTCTCTAATGTCGCCCAGACTTAGCGAGTATTTCAACCTTTTTCAAATGCTTGTGGTCATGTCAGGATTTCACATTATTTCTGGAGTCACTCACATTAAGAGCTCAGTGACGGCATGTGAAAGAGAAGGAGTTTATGGAAGGTCTTAAGCAGCTTTTCACTCTAAATATGCTGGCTGGGCTCAGCTCTGTTGGAGTGGCCGGTATGCGGGGATTTGAATTTCCATTACAACACGGTTACTAGCTTGCAGGCGGGTCCTAAACAGATGACACGCTCGCGTGCAGCCGGCTGATAGCGGCTGGCATCCAGCGACCTTCAACCTGCCGTGGCTCGTATATAACCGACGTATTAGCATCTTAGGTAGACCGATTTTTTTGGTCCTTTGATAAATGCCGTCTTTTTATTCCAATCAGCCGGCATCAGGCTTATTGTTGTGGATGAGGTAGGAATATCTCTTCAGTTTGCAGTTCAGGTAATGATATCCTTTGGACTGCCTTAGTCATCATTTACATTCCATTACATACGTGGGAGCGCGACCAGGCTAGATCGTCTGTCTTTGCGACGAATCTATTATTTTTTATCATGGAGAGAGTGGAAGGGAAGTAGGGAGGTAACAAATTACAGTACGCACAATTTGCTTCTTGCTTGGCAATGCAGGGGCTGCGCTTCCTTGATGCATTATCTGGGGAATTGATTTGTATTCCAATTGTTTCAGAGGCTGACTGTTATTCATACCCAGGCTTGCCTGTAATGTCATGTGATTACTCCATCAAAGCTGCATCCCGCCAGCCCGTGGACCATTATTCAAAAGCTCTAATGCAAATATAGCAAGGAGGGCTCCTCCCTTGACCTGTTTATTTTAAGGCGGATGAGCTTGGAGGAAATGAAGGCAAATGCATTTTTTCCACCATGCAAAATGGGAAAAGATTAGAAGATGGTGGAGGAAAATAAAAGGTTGAGATGAACATTCCTGCTTAGATCCATAGGACCTCATTGCTGACATAATAAAAATTAATCACTTTCCGTATTCCTTCAATTTCGTAATCAAACCAATTCAGATGAATCGCAACTAATTGTGATTAATCTCAAACAATCAAGCAATCAACTCAATTCCACAAGCAGCAATTTCATTTACGACTCTATCATCAGTGGATCTTCTCTGTTGAAATAACACAAGCCAAACATAAAAGATCTTAACCTGGATTGCATATACCATCTGGATATTTGTGAGGTCCAAAATGTAAATAACCTTCGAAACAAACTCGACACATTAATCTGTCAGTGTCTTACCCGCATGAAAGTCCAGCCCCACAGCAAAAAGCGTCCCCGTGATCGGCATGAGGGCTTCAGCATTGTCCTTGGGGTCCAGAGAAATCCCTCTTATACCCTCATGGATGGAATACATCACAAAGGAATCCATACCTTTGGGAGGGAACAACAAACTCCAGGAAACCATAAAACCCACACAAGATGGAAAAATATGTATGCGTAACAAATTTCTGTGCAATGGCAGTTCTTTGAACTAGAAAACGTACCCTCACAGGACATGCGATCGCTTCTGAGGTTGTATCCAACAGTGCAAGAGCAGCTTCGGCTGCTTTCAGACGTTGGAAAACAGAGCTGAGAACATCCGCCGTTGTTGATTTGGCAAAGGTTCCTTCCTGAAAGTTAACCAAAGCCAGCAGGAGTATTAGAAAATCCTTCTGACAGAGATGAGAGAGAAGCGTCGACCATTTCGAGTTTCCTGAAGTTTCCTAAAACGGTGCCATGTGATGTATTTTGGCGTTACCCTTCCCCTACTGTAAAAAAATGTCTTAGTTAGCAATAGCGGTTATCCAGCGTCGTTGTGATGTATAATTAGCTTGCTAGCTAAATGCAACTTCCACTGAATCGTGGCCATTTTAGAGTGCCTCATTGTCAAGTGTGAGTGTGCTCACGGCATGAAGGAAAGGATTTTTTTTTTTTTTAAGTCTCAATGGATGATCCATGACAAATGACTTTGAAAAATATGAAGTGTGCCACTCAGCAGATATTTGACTACACACCTTTCTGACCTTCCCGGTCATACACCTTCATGTGAAGGACCCCGCCAGTCTTGTTTCTCAGATTGACAAAGTTCCGTCCATCTCTCTTGTTGACAGTTCCGAGCTGTGCAGATTCATCATCTGCCCACCACAGTTTATTGCCTATAGCCCCCCAAAAAACAAAAGAATAGAGAGATAGATGTCAGTGAAAATATTGCTGGAGTCTTTGTTTTTAATTTTTCAAACTATGACTTTATGTGAAATCAGTCCATAGTACGAAAAAGGTTCGGGACCATTGATGTCCAAAGCAAAATGGGTCAAAGTGTATAATGCAACTAGCTGGAAGAAAGCAGCGGATTTATGTGTGACCATAAAGCTGCCACACATGATGTGTGTAGCGTATGATTAAAAAAGTATAGCGTTGACTTTGGACTTAAAATACGCCAACCGACTCATAACGGACGGTGTATTAGTTTTGGATTTGTGTTATGGCAATAATTGTCAAAACTTGAAGGATGAGTGCTTGACAACCCAGAGAGCTCGGGGTGCAACATTTCGTAGGAGGTGGAAGTCGTAACTTAAAAGGATCATCATTTCAGAATTGCGGCGACGCCCCGGACACCGTCGGTCGTCTACATCGCCGTTTATCAAATATGGCCCAAAAATGAGCATCTTTAGAGCGCCTTGTTGTTGGCCCTGAGTGCATGCACAAGTTCAATGTATTATCCCATTACAATAAATGTGAAATTCCTCATTTCCAAGTCAACAGTTTATCGTTCAGATCGGACCACAAGCGTCCCTTTTATTGGTTCATCCCACTCCACGTACACACAGAGGAATAATTCTCGCTTCAGGTCCAATGGCGAGTGTTGACAAAAACTAGAATTACCGTGAGCGCAAGTGACAGTCGACACCAAGTTTACACAAGGCTTGACCCCGGAGGGCACGCGGGGCCTAGATTAGCTTTGCTCTCGATGTTAATTTGATGCCGTGGGGCGCGCCGGCCGGTTGTGATTGCTCGCTTGTGGCACATCATATTCAATTTCCACATCAGCCGCTTG
Source organism: Syngnathus scovelli (assembly GCF_024217435.2). Classification (NCBI taxonomy): domain Eukaryota; kingdom Metazoa; phylum Chordata; class Actinopteri; order Syngnathiformes; family Syngnathidae; genus Syngnathus; species Syngnathus scovelli. The sequence continues at coordinate 17,465,623 of NC_090854.1, read as the reverse complement.
TTAGATTCAAGGCGAGTCCGGGTTGATGAATGGCCTACCTTTCTAAAGAGGGGTCCGCCCGTGTCCCTCCAGCCAATCCAATTACTCCAGAGCTATAGAACGTCCCCGTATAGTGTATCAACGCGCCGCGCCGGCGGGAAGACCTTCTCCCCGCCAGCGCGGCGGTCGGTGCACGTACAGTTACAAGAAAAATGAATTGATTGATTTTATCCCGCAGCCATTTGCAATAAAACGGTTAATTCATTTCTCCGTGTTCAGCGATTTTGTGTCTGCTTCTGTCGAGGGACATTCTTTCCCCCGATCGAAATAGAGCCTACCTTGTTTACTCACGAGGGCCGCCTTGGATGAACCTTAACTATTTCAAACGAAAGCAACTAATTGATCACGACAGGAGAGACAAGAACATAACCGGTGCTCAGTCGCAGTTGGATGAATCTGCCTAAACGATGACCGTCTTTGTTTATTCATCCTATTGATCTCGAAGTGATATAATTAGCCGGCGAAATACACACACCAATCACAGCCTGATCTTAACCTCGGCAATGGAAATTGCTCGCTAATATAAAACGCGTCATACCTGGATGACCCGGACCGTCAAGTTGTTACTGCGTGACAAATGTACTGTCAAGGCAATGTGAGAAGTCTCTATTTCACAAAGTTTGCGCTGTTGCTCACGTTCCCATCGCAAACAATTTCCTCCGCATTAATTGTGATTGATGGCCAGCGGCGGAGATGATTCCGCCGTTTGGCTGTACCTGCTAATACGCCGCTACGACGCCATTCTTCTTTGTCACCTTCCCTTCTCGTGAGCGCAATAATAAAGCCTTTTCTAAATAGCAAACAACCGCAGTCGCAGTCAATTTCAGGGAAGAAGTGTCGACACAAATCACTCTAACAAGATACAGAATGAAAAAGTACAATGAAGAGTACAACAGCCACCTGTGTTTACGCTTTTGCAGCTAGCATGCTTCTTTTCTATAAATATAGTCCAACGCACGTATGCAAATGGAAGAAACTCACCCATTATGGCCAGAGCTGTGCCTTTGTTGAGATCTTTCTTTAGAGTTTCCAGCACCTCAAGCCCGGTTCCGTCTAAATTGCACCTGTTGATGGTGTTATTGGCCGAACTAATCCAGTATAGCTTGTTAGCGGCGTAGTCCACCGAGAGACCTGAAACAAAGAACAACAAAGTGAGATTTATTGTTACATTTCAGATTGTAACAGTTTGGTCAGACAGGGAAAATTTGTCACACCAATCTGGGACCAAATTACAGCCACGATTTACGGTACAGCAATATTTCGTTTGGTGTGATATTGCTTAATTACTGTCGTAGAGTGAGCCAGTGGCTAGACGTTGATTATTTTGGATTATTTATTTAAGAGTTGGTCTTCCTGTTTGGGGACATCATGTTCTTGTGTGAAGTTTCTCAGGTACTCCGACTTCCTCCAACCTCATTGACAACTCTGAATTGTAACTATGTTTAAACATGGTTGTTTCTCGGTACAGCACGTGCCCTATGATTGACTCGTGACCTTTTCGGCGGAACCAGTCCAGCCTTTCACTCAAAAGTTGGCCGGTGTAAGCTCCAGCTCATTATCATGAAAAGTGGTTCATAAAAATAGTCTTTTTGATGGTCTTCATCTTTTTTGGAGCTATCTTACATAACGACACTCAGGTAACCACAACCCGTACGTTCCCGTGGAGAGAAAGTGCCGAATTGCCTTAATCTTGCACGATTGTCACAATCATGCTGGTTTGACAAACGTGCACGCCAGCTGGCAGCGTTGAATGCATGTTCATCTTTAAGACTACAGAAAATCCCAGATGAGCTTGGACACATTCTTTGTCGACATGACGAAAAAAAAAGACATAACCCTCCACGGGAAGGCGGTTTTGTTCGCTGTTGAATCATACGTAAGGCTGCTTTGTTCCGTGACAAACTGACGTGATGAGTGGAAAAATACTAGCTCAGTTTTCCCTATGAGGTGGTATGCTGGGCGGTCTAATTAGGTATGCGGCAAATGCTGTGCTACTGACCGACAGGTTCCCTCTGGTTCTGGTGGAGGACCTTGCTGTTACTTCCGTCCATGTTGGCCATGTTAATAGTGTTGCCGTCTGTCCAATAGATTTTCCTGAGGGACAGGTGAACACTTAGACCTCCACACAGCATACCCCGGCGGTATAATCCAATTTATTAATTGCGGTTATCATCCGATCGATTAGGCTTATCCCGATGACCGTTGATCTTCCGTCTTGCTCGCCAGTCAAGGTTGTTAATCGTGCGACATAGTGATGATGGATCCCGACTTGTTTAATCTACTTACCCCTTGACGGGGTGCACTACAAGGCATCTGGGTTTATCAATGCCGTGGATGACTGAAGTCTTCAGGGAGCCATCAAAGCGAGCAACATTGATTTGTGACTCGTCATTCTCCGAGCTAAGCCAATATAAGTTCCTGGAAAGCCAGTCCAAAGCCAGACCGCGGCAGTTGACTATGTCTGCCGGAAAGCACACAACGCAAGCTGTTACGTAGAAACCATCCGTTGAAATTTTACTGGGCCGCGAGAAATTCTCCCACCTGAAGAAATGATGGTCTCCAGTTGGGTGCCGTTGATGAAAGCCCGTTTAATAGTTTGGGTTTTAACGTCAGCCCAATAAATCCTCTCCTCCTCTGCGTCGTAATCCACCACGGTGACATCGTCAATGTCCGGCACCGTTAAGGCCGTCATGACGTTCATGTACGGGTTGTCGATGTCCACGCCTCGGATTTCCGAGCGCCGCACGTAGAGGAGAAATCTTTTCAAGGCTGTGATCAGGAAAGAACAGAACATGAACCTTCAAATGTGAAGGCCGAGTGTAGATGCTGACAGCACGTGGGAATGTCAGCTATAAATACAACAAAAAAGTCCTTCTAAATCTTCAAGATCCTAAGTAATGAATTCAGAGAAAAAATACTTTAAGTGGATGCATTGCTTGAAAAGAAAATGCCGCGCAACGTAGTATCCACTTTTCTACTCGCTAGGAGTGCCATTTGATTGACAGGTGAGCAGTTTGCTCCCACTACGATTATTATTTGTCACGATTTTAAAGCCTCATTTAAAAAATTTTTTCTTTTAGATAAAATTTTCCAAGATATTACTTTTACTTTACAGGAACTCTAAGCACCATTTTTTTAAGCGCAAGTTCCACAAGTACAAAACAAATGATTATAAACAAATCACAAAATCACAATAGGTCTGGTCTCGTTTGAAATTGGATACGACATGCGGGCTAGCAATGTCCATATAAAAAAAGCAAATATTTCTTGACGTCAATCAAACGGCGTTCCTGTAATTGCTGATCTTCTCCTCTACATCTCCGCTGTCATAGGAGCAAAGTATGAAAAATGACAAATCTTTCTGCTCACCAAAGCAGGATTGTTGGTCGGGCGAGAGCTTCATAAGGTGCGGACAGGTGCAAGATGCGGTGGAGTTGTAATTGATGAGACACAGATGCGAGCAGGGACCGCGTCCATCATTTCCCTCGCAAGGGTTGGAGGCTGAGAGAAAGCAGAAGCGTCAACGGACAAAAGAAAACAAATACCGAGAGCGAAAATGTTGAAATGGCAAGCGCACAGAAATGCTGACTTGAGTGTCAAAAAGGGACAAGTGAAACAATTTTCTGCTGTGATGTCAAAAAAGGAGATAAAGCATCTCTTTGCCAATGCTCGGAAAGCGTCAGAGAAAAAAAAACAACAACATTTACTCTGACTCGTTTATGATGACAAAAGTAGAGCAGGAATGAAACAAAACACTTGAGTGGTTGAAACACACGAGTCCACCTGAGGGCAAATTTAAAATAAATAGTAGCTACGTGAGAGCCGTGTTTAAAATTCTGCAAACGGCGTCACAACATCCTCGTAGCGTCTCCCTCAAACGAGCCGCTGCTCGACAAACGCCGGCCATCTGTAGCACGTGATGCGTCGGATGAATAGAACCCATTTTGCGCTCTGTCGTCGTTAGACAATAGCGACGGGTCGCTCGTGGTCGTCGTCGCTGGTAAAAGTCAATCATTTGTGAGATATGCAAATGAGCGTAACAGAACTGCTGTGTGCTTTCTAATCTGCTAATGATTGTTCGCCTACTCTCTCCGTGACGCACCCGCCCCTTTGTGTTTGGAGAGCCTCCGGTGAAAATGCCATTCACCGGCATCTGAGAGCGGCTGCATATTATATTTTCATTCTTTGTCGTATCGCATCGCAGCCCATTCTTCGCCTTGCTCTCGGCCAAATGTTCGGGGGTCAGCAAAGCGTACGCGAGCGCACGCTCCTCTGAATATAAGAAAGGATTGAGGCAGACAGACTCCGTTTGATGACATCTGTCTGTCGTCCAATGCCGCTACAGGAAGGAAATGATAATTAATTGGTGACACATTGGGGAAAGCGGAGGAAGCGTTAAATTGACATAAGCTCGATTAGCATGATGATAATACTCGTTTCTGCACGGTACACGGTTTGCAGTCAAACTGTCATATTGGGAATTTTGGCAGGAATGCAAATAATATTAGATTAGCTTTGTATTTGATCTTTCAATTGGAAACAGAAATGGATCAGTCTAATGATAATCATTTGCGGTGTCATTGTCATCGTATGAAACCCAAACGATGAGAAGATATACTCGCAATATTTTGCCAAGTGCTGACCTTGCGGCTGCCGACTGGAATGGAAGATCTGCAGGTCAAAAGGTTGAGCGCTGGTCTTCTGGATGACGGTGACGTTTTGCCCCGTCCACTTGTTGGCCCTTGCCAGAGTGTTGGTCCTCCAATCCGTCCAGTAGACGCTTCCGCCGAAGAGCGAGACGGCAAAAGGGTGCGACAGGTATTCGTGGCCCTTGAGGATCTCGATGACGCCGCTGCCGTCGTAGAGCGCCGAGAAAATGGCGTCCGAGCTGTTAAAGAGAGCGCCACAAAAGCTCCGTATCAAAGTCCTTTTGCTCATACCGGAAGGGAAGAGACGCGAATGCTTGAGTACCGTGCATCGGTCCAAATAATCCTCTTTTCCAGATGATCCAGTGTCAGTCCATTGGGCCAGGCTCCAATCTCCATATCTTTAAACACAATGTGACGACCTTGTCCGCTCATCGACGCCGCCTCGATTCGGGGGAACGTGGCATCCCAGTCGGTCCAGAAGAGAATGCTGCCGTCACGAGAACCACATCAGGTATCCCGCAAGGTGGCAAAGCTAAAACAGTACGCTGCCCTAACTCAAAACATCTCGACTCATGTTGGTTTGGTTGTGAGGAAAACAAACAAAATCCATTAGCGAGCGAGCGAGCGAGCGGCCTCATTGACAGATGCAGCCAGTGTCCCAGAACAACAGCCGAGTGTGACCTCGCTACAACCCGCGGCAGACCTTGAACCAGGAGACCATCTGTTTTATGATGACTTTTTGCAGCTCAATGAGGCCTGAAAATGAACACCATCCAGGCGACCGTTAACGCTATCCCGAGTACGGACTAGCACAGATTTGGCTTTGCTTCACAAAGTCAACTTGAACAAAATAACCCAGTGACGTCAACAAAAACGTCGGGACCAAGTAGCCGCGTCGGGCTCGATAGCCGCGTTGGCTTGATAAGGTCTGGCTGATCAATGGACCTCTACTTTGAGTGGATTCAAGTAATTAGATTAGAATTATAGCTCGGGAATGAAAGAGCACAGAGAGCAGCCATTAATCCTTGGCCGGATGGCCGTAACGTTTTAGCCATCCTCCCCGATGTGTTAAGAGTAGCATAGGGGAGAGAGCAGGAGCAGATTACGCAAGTCTTAAGAGTGTTAAATTGATTCTAGGAATGTCTGGCTTTTGCTTTAATCTGAAAATATTCTTGGCTCACTATACAGTCAGAGTTCAAGCAGTGCGGCGCATTAATCAGGGATGAGCTCCCAATTTCAGGGCAGCGGCCAAACTGCAGAATATCAATATTACGCATCTGCATGCTGGGCACTCGTCATCTTTTATCTGATTTGGATCAAGCTTGCTTGGAAAGAGAATCCAAACAACATGTTTAAAGAAAGTTTACACACCCCTTACCAAATAACATGAACCCCTCCCCAAAAAACAAATATTCTTATTAACTATTATCAGTTATTCAAACATCCAAAAGCCAATAGGAGCGCCCTCTCCAGATACGTACCCTTGCCGTGGGTCCAAAGCGATGGCTCGGGGATGTTCCATCCCGCCCGCTATCAGCGTTGCCCGCATTTGTCCGTCCAGTTGAGCGACCTCGATCTGGTCCAGATTACTGTCGATCCAGTACAGTTTTCCCGTGACCCAGTCCACAGCCAGGCCTTCCGGGGTGGCCAGGCCGTGTTGTATGACCACCTCAATCCCAGTCACCCCTGAGATAGAAAACCAAAGATACGCTTCAGCAAGCAATTCCCCTCAAAAAGACAATTGCAGTTTAATTAATTTTAAGAAGATATTTTTCTCCCCACCAAGAAAGCCACGTCAGGGCCGGTGAATAAAATAAGCCGTTATCACCCACAAGGGTCCCTTTAGCGGCGACATCGCTCGAGTCGTTTGTGTACACACGTCACGAGCTCACACGTTGACCTACCTCCAGTCTCGGAGAGCCTTCCCCGGTAGATCTTATCCTCCACCACATCTGTCCAGTAAAGGAGGCTGCGATTAAAGTGGAAATCCAAGGCGATGGTATTCCTCAGCCCCGGTACAAGCAGGCTGTAGTCCCTCTTGTGAAGGTCTATCCGTCTTATCTCGTGGCGAATGGAGAAAATGATGAAAGCCTCAAAGGGATCTGAGCCCGGGAAAAGTGACAGCAAACAAGGAGCTTGTTTATATTGAGAGTGTGACACCAGGGGCTCGCTTAATGGATGGCGTGACATCAACTCTGAGTGGCAAGCTGTGATCTCCTTTAAATGGATCTACGCTACAACACTACTTATCTGCCATTGTTACGTTTTATGCATACAGTCGGTGGTGGGATGGAACGCATTGAGTGGTCTGAAGTGAATTTTGCAGGGATCTGTGATTGACTTGAGAAATATTACAAGATATTGTGTGTGTGGCTTTATTTAAAGACCCTGTCTGCTAGCGTAGCCACTTTAGAGCGCCTTGTTGTTGGCCATGAGTGTGCGCACATGTGAGAAAGAAGGAAATCAACAAAAGTCGGACTTGACAGCCAGCTTGGGGACCGTCCTCCAGCACTTTGCGTCTTCCTCACCGTCTCGTCACTTTGTATTTAATTTTCTGCTTTCGTTCAGTCCTTGTCAGTTTGATGTCAACGTCAAGTTGATGTTTGTTTGTCGCAGCTCTCGCCAAGCCCGGGCAAGCCTTTTTTTGCTAGCGTTTGTTTAGGTACTTGGAATCTCATTCTGGGACTTGGCTTGATTGGACCGGTGCAGGAAATTGCAAAATCCCGGGACGAGTCCTTAAGGTGGCAGCGGCGTTTGTGCTACTAAAGTCTGCCCGCCGAGACTCGGTTTAATGAGCCAAATTATTTCTTTCTCCAGAACTGCTTTGGATCCAAAAGCTGTTTGTTCGGTTTAATCCGTAACACAATGCGCATGTTCAATAAAATATTCAAATGCACTCCTCAATAAAATGCACTTTGTTTTAATTGGCTGACGTATTTTTATGCCCTCTAAACATGAAATAAATCCTTCTGAAACGACAGCGCAAATGCAATTAAAACGGCATCCTCGCTTCAATGCCACTCGTCGTCCTAATAAGAGAAAAACATCTGCACTCGCAGATTTTGCTAAGAAAGGCTTTTATCACGCGCAAAGACAAATGTGGAGCGGCTGAGCACTCGGGAGATCACAAAGAATCCAGTGACACCTCTCTCCAGATGAAATTGTTTTTGTTTGCATGCAAAGTATGATTTATGACAAAGTGCGGCAATTTTGATCGCCTTCCAGGAAGAAAATGGTTGTGTTCTCGTTCACGTTAATGTGTGATTAGAGCTGCGAACGCCATCAGTCTTGAAATGAAAATGGAGAAGAGAGTAATCAAAACAAGGCCCATTAATCTGCCTGTGACAATGCCTGTGTGTGTGTGTGTGTGTGAGACTCATGAAAAGTAGCTCATTCAATAACAACATTGGAAAATACTCCGAAGCAACATTGACAAAGTGTCTGCTTGTAAAGGATTTGCTTTTAGGAGAATGTCTGCAAAGGTGACGCAAGCTGTGGTTTGTGGCGGCGGCGGCGGCGGCGGCGGCGGCGCATCACTGCAGATAGAATGAGACATTCACCAGTCAGCACGCACATGTCTCCAATAATTGAATGAGATTGAATTTGACCTCACAAAGCAGCCTCTGTTCCTGTTTTGCAGAGTAGCGCTGCTCTTGAGAATTCCAAAAAGGGAAGAAAACTTTCACATTTATATCTGCATTTGTTCAAATGAATATGTAAATGTATTACGGAACAAACAAAGTGAGAACTTCACTTCCAGTCATAAGTCAGACATGAGATGATGAGAAACTATTTAAAGTCATGACTGCTAGTATATATTTATCCCTGCCTGACCGAAGAGCAACCGCTTGAGTTTCAGTAAATCAAGTAAATACTGGTATCAGTGGTGATCTGATCCAATGGCCGTAACATGTGGAGTCCCTCAAGGCTCAATCTTTGAACCCCTTTCATTCAGTTTGTATATGTTTCCAAACGGTATTCAATTATCTTCAAGACATTTGATTCTTGCAATTCATATATGGCCCTCTCATTAAATTTCCAAACTCTGTGCTCAGCAACAACAGGACAATTCCATGCTCTAAAGAAGCCAGTCAGGATCAAGTCTAGCACGGCTACAAATTAGCATTCGCCAGCATCCCCCCGAGGCGAGGCATTACCTGTGCTGTGGCAGCTGTCTCCGTCGGGGTCCAGCCTCCATCCGGGATAACACGAGCACTTGACTGTGGTCTTGTACTGCTCACACACTTGGCTGCACTTCAGGTGGCGACTGCAGTAGTCCACCACCTCGCATGTCTTGTTGCTGGAGTCCAGGTGAAGTCCCGGCGGACAGGAACACACGACCCCTTTCCCCGGCGCCACCGTGCACATGTGGCTGCAGCCGCCTCGGGCCACCAGACACAAGTCTGAGGTAAACAAATGGCAACGTGTCTCACCGTCGGAACACTGGCAGAGGAAAATACTTGAGATAGCCGGAGAGCAATTCGATGAACCATGTCGAAGGTTTAAACCGTTTGAGAAGTGTCACAAAATGACTTAAGACGATATTTGTGTTATTAAAAATGGATCACTCTAATGCCACAGTGCAGAAGAAAACAGTCAGCCAAGAAGTGTAATAGTTTGGAAAGATGATGAAACCGGATTTGTTGGCACTTATTTAAGGCCCTTTTCTGGCCCAGCAGCACATGAAGTATGATCTTTTTCTCTATTATAGTCAGAATCTATTCATGAAAATCTCACATGGCATTTTTTTTCATTTACCGTATCATTCTTCTCACTTAAATGCCGTGTGGAAAGACACAGAAATGGGAAAATTGTTGGTCACAACAGCTAATGGTGGCTGTGAGATCTGCTCATCTGGTCCAAATCAAAAAAAGAGCCTGAAGGTCTCCCTGGGCACAACCTAATTGACTTTGAGGGAAAGGCTTCTTTTCTCAGCTGAGATAATGCAAGCACTCGAGGGTCCTAAAGGGCACCCCTGAGGCTTGGCGAGTGCTGCTGGAGAAAATGAAACTCCATGTTTGCGCTGGTCATTTGGAGAGATTAGAGGGAGAGTGCTAGCCGCGAGAGATCTCATTCTTCCCTCATATGGCACTTGGACAACACTTGCTGATCATTAAGCCAGAGTATTTCCTCATTGTTTGTCCTTCTGGTCAGTGGTCTGACACTGCAGCGAGGCTACAACGTGCACCGATAAACAACAATAACATGTTGGGCCAAACAATGTTGGTGAGAAAAATGAGATTGGAAGAGTTGAGCACACCATTAATTCCTCCCAGCCTTCCTAAACATATTTTTTAGGAGGTGTCGAAATTTATCGACCATCGATTGAGTAATCATTGTCTGATTTAAACAAACTGATTTTTGTCGCGGGCCGCATCGTCGTTATAGTTTCCTTCGGAGGGCCATTATGAATAACTAAGTTTGAAACCGAAGACTAATAAAAACTGTTCAAACATTTTTAAAAATCAATGGGTAACAAAACTTGCTAGCAATATCCGTATTTTTTAAAAGTGAAGACAATTTGTAACTTTAGCATTGACAGATGAAGTCGATGCATAATTTCTCTTCGGGGGCCACGTAAAATGATGTGGTGGGCCGTATCTGGCCCCCGGGCCTTGACTTTGACACCTATGATCTAAATCATTGTCTGATAGGGTCCGACGCTTTCAGGCAAAATAAAATTGTATTCAGTGATTTGATTAATGAATGGATTAACCTACTGAATAATCTATTTTAAAAATACTTGCTAGCCCTAATATTACACGTCATAAAAACATACAGTCATGAAATGATTCCAAATATAAATTAACTGCGTATGTCATTGCCGCAATTCGGATTGATAATTGCCATAATGCCCATCGATGTAAGAATGTCACCACCAAGGCATGATGAACAATCCAAATGGATGGTGGGCAAAATAGCCCGAGAGTGAGTGAACGGCTGTCTGTCTGAACACGTCAGCCCGGCAATTTAAGAGCAATCTGTCCGAGCGTGCGGACCGCCGAGTGCCACCGGTGACAGCTTGCAACTCTTTGCGACCCTGCGCGAGATAAAGGGGAAAATTGATGGGCGGGCACTTTTGCAATTGAATGTCCATGATGCATAGACTTCATGAAAAATGACAATATGGACCACACAGGTTCCCGCTATACGCTACGAAGAACTAAATATGCAGTTTATACTGTATTTGATGAATATTGCATTGTTTTTTCTTTTCTGGAAAAGGTTGGAGTCTTCAAACATCAGAAGCTGCCTTTTGACAATTCCTCGCTGAAGTTTGATCTACCAGATGTCTATTTAAAGAAGAGGAACCAAAAGAATGGCAGCAAAGCTCCCAATGTTGTTGACAATTTGGAATGTATTCAAGCTGTTTTGCAGCTGCAGTATCCACCAAACTTAAAAGGTCAGGTTCGCACCAACCTCAAACTAGCGGGATGCGCTCAGCATGCCGTCGTATTTTCGTCAGACCGTATCCAATGCGGAGATGCTTTCAAAGGCCAAACTTTAGAAATTCTCTGCCTTTCCTCGCCTCCCGACTTATTTATTTTTCTTTTCGTCACCTCAGCCATGCGCTCGACCGGGACTCTTCGAATCTTCGAATCGGCGAGTCTTTTGAGTTTTTCAACTCATTGCGACGACTTTAGGACATTTTCTTCATCTGGTGCAACAGACCTTGGCCGCCCTTCCCTAAGCCGTAACCTCCGAATACTTTTGATTTTGAAACGCCAAGCCCGAGTTGTATCACTCTCTTACAAAGTGAGGACGCAGATGAAGGGGAATAGAAATGTGTGTGATGAAGTCAGTCCTAACAATTTGAAATTAAAAGAGATTACCGCAAACGGGTCCTTCGTCCGAGCGGTCGGCACAGTCCACTTTACTGTTGCAGATCTTGTCCGGTGTCAGGCAGACGGAGGTGTCGTTGGCACAGTGGTACTTGGGCGGCTTACAGACGGACGACTCGCAGGATTCCTCGTCCGAGCGGTCCTCGCAGTCGATGTCGCCGTCGCACACCCAGCTCTTTGTGATACACTTACCTAGAAACGGAGATTTATATTCCATAAATAAATAAATAATATATAAATTCTTCCTGGTCGTTATGTGGGGTACGGCACATTTAAATAAAAAAAATAAAAAATCAGTACGGTGTACCTCGCTTAATATCGCATGAGCCCTGTCGAGCTGGTCCACTTGTGGACAATTCAACTTGTTGCCATGGCAACGGGACCAATGCAGGTTTTATTTCGACCAGCCAGGCCATATTGTTTAAAAGCGTTTCTTTTACGATAAGAATATTTGTCACGCTTCAAAGACAGTACGTAGACATTGTTTCAAGTGAATAGAACTTGTGTTGATCATTTGCGCTGCTTGTTTAGAGCGCAGCGTTTCTTCACGGTGCACGTTCCATAGAAGTAGGTGGAACTACTGACGGAGGGGGCGAGCAAAGCAAAACATCATAGCGTGCCTCATCATTTTTGTGCTGGTGCAGGATTGCAGCAACTTCCAATTTACAGATTTTCCTTCAAAGTCCCCACATTGGTTTATTCTTGGTGCCAGATCACTGTGTGTGTGTGTGTGTGTGTACGTGTGTGTGGGAGGAAGGAGCGACAGCTGAGGGTGGCATTGTGTGAGCGCACGTGTGTGGTCAGACGGGTATGTTTGTCGATATTGACGTGGAAGCTCTCGTGCTGGCTTCCCCATTAAAAAAATTAGAATAATATATAACATTATCCATACATGCTTGATGTGACGCCAGACATGAAAACAATCTATATTGGACAGAAATGGGCCACAATAATAAAACGATGTTGGTGGCACGATCCTTTGACTGAATTGATAAAAGACATTTACAGCTTGTGGGATGAAAATAATCAGTGGGATGAATAAAAAACGGGCAAAGAAAATGCAAAACACAAAAACATCATTATTCAGAGTGGTGGCACAAAAAAGCGTTTGGATTAGTAGAGCGTATGAACGGAAAATATTTTTTCTGTAATATTTAAAAACTATCCAATTTTTCAATAATAAAAAAAAGCGTCAAAACACTATTTTGGATGAACCGACAGAAGTCTCTTATTTAATAGTGTTTTCCATACATTTTATTTTTTCATGGTTTGATGCATGAACAAATGCGTGTCTTATTTTTAGTCTCATCTGTCACGCTATGCCTTCATCTGATATTAACCTGGGTAAAGACTTCATAATGCTTTGGAGAGCTTGTTCATGTAAACAATCCGATATTCTTTTGTTACCCGTATCTTTGCAGGTAAACTTGGCCTTGGGGTCGCACATCCTTTTGGTGCCTCGGCAGTCTTTCTCGTCGCTGGCGTCTTCGCAATCCTTGTCTCCGTCGCATCTCCAGCGCTCGGGGATGCAGGTCCCATCTGTGACACAGTGGAATTCCTCCCCACTGCACTCAATCACAGATGGCAGGGCTGAAAGGAAAGTCACTCAACTATTGATTGGATCGCAACAGTGCTCCGCGACGCGCCGTCGTGGGCCAAGGCGCAGCAGCCTGGAATCATTCCATGGGGACACGTTTTATTGTTGAGATATTTGTATTTATAGGGAAGGTGAGGCTTCTATTCTCTTGTTGTTTGCTTTCCAAAATGAACATTTTGAGACCCATGTTGACGTCGGCGTTATGGATTTGTATGACCATATTTTTCAAAAGAACCGTGAGGTCACTCCGAGTACGGCTTCCTTTCTGCCTAAGAACATAATTAGTCATCTTAAGCACAACAGAAACGACAAAATAATAAGCAGCCTGGCGTTGTTTATGTTTGAAGAGAAAAGATTCAACCCTGAAATGAGGTGGTGCTGACAGCTCAATGCTTGTGACGCAAAGCCCAAAAGTAGAGTCAAAGCTCAGGCTGACTCGCTCCTTTGTGCTCAGAGGCGGGCCCACCAGCGTCACAAAATGGTTTGATGAATACTCGACATATTCCAATGACAAGCAAGTGAGCTGTGAGGCTGCATTAGTTGTTTTTTTTTCCCCCCCCCGCGCTCTGCATTAATTAGATGAAATGATTCAGCTCCCGATGTTGAAGTTCCCCCAGAACGGCGACTAGATAAGATTAGTCACACATGAGTGTTAAAACAACGTTATTCAAATTAAGATGATTCATTGCTGAACTCGTAATTACAACGGATGAATTTATGCCTTGCCTTGATTTGCCAAACCACAATTAGCACGCTAAAATGGACATGGAGAAACAACTCTGTCGTTAAAAGTCACAGCTTGCATGGAAAAAAATTGTGCTGTCAGGCTAAGGAAAATTATTTGATAATTTAGAGTCAAATTAGAATCACAGGGCGAATAATTTCTTTTTATTTTATTATTTTTCTTCTTTTCTTGCCTTGTCCTGTTCAGAGTCTTGTCTTTATATATGAGCATGTGTATAATCTGTGAATTCCTTCTCACCTGCCGATCCACCCCGACAGGTGGTGTTCTCGTCGCTGAAGTCTCCGCAGTCGTTATCGCCATCGCAGGCCCAGTGACCCGGGATGCAACGGCCGCTGGCGCACTGGAACTGGTTGTTGGCGCAAGGCCGGGCGCAGCCCGCTTCATCGCTACCATCGCCGCAGTCGTCGTCTGAACAAATTTACCGGCGGGTTGTAAGTGGCCCGAACGATGCGGCGGAAAAATGGCCAAACCTGAATCGCAGCGCCACTTTTCACTGATGCAGCGTCCGTTGGAGCAGGTGAACTCCGTGAGGATCTCACAAGTGGGAAAAGCTGGTGGAAAAAAAAAAAAATCATCTCACATCAACTGATTTCCTTCAATGGACATCAACAGAAAAAAAAATGGATGAAGACTTCCAACTCAATCAACGGTTTGTGACGTTCATTTACCGATCCACGTTTCCGGGCAACCTGAAGTGAAATTGTGATGATATCGTTTTTTTGCCAGTTAAGACAACAAAGCAATCTGGCCTGATGGTACGACACGTCAACGTTGGTCCTCTGGCCACATCTCATTCAAGGAGACTTTGGCGCTATCTTACCTATAGAAATATGGATTCTTCTCTTTTCCTGACATTTCTATTCCCGACAGAGATTGTTCTCTTTTCAGACTTTAGAGATAAGCCTTCGGCGTATATCAAAATGGATTCGGATATCCTTACAGGATGTCCAAACCTTTATTGACTTCAGAATGAAATGCAATTCTAGATTTAAATTGATTTGTCCGCATCTGCGTCTCCTCAAAGGCTGGCACGGAAAACATCTATTTTTTTATTTTATTTTAAATGAGACAACTCATATTCACGGGGTCTTATTGACAGACCATTGCTGGATGGAATTTAACATTCATTAAAAATGAAACAGCGGGCATCCATAAATAATGAAGGTTTCAAGTAAACAGTGAGCTTGCGTGGCTAAAAATGAAATGCCCACATCCATAAATAATGTTAGGTTCCCATGAACAAAAAAAGTGAGATACAGAGTGACAACTCCTAAACTACTGACAAACCAAATCTACACGGGTATCCATCTTGAAGACAATCGCCACTTGAGGACCTATCCTCGGACCCGTAGGAGCTCCACCGAAGCTGCCGGGAATGCACGGTCGAGCGCCTCGAGGCGAGTAATGCCCGAGGACGCTTAGACAACAGTGAGCGAGAAAATATGTTTTCCTACCCGGCTTGATTATGATTGAACGTAGCCAAGCGTGAACTTCAATTACCGCTCGCACCCCGGCAGTTTGCCACGCCGGCGTCTCCGAGCGGCTGAGGATGCGCCAAAGGGAGTCCAAGGCGATTCGACCCGGTGCGGCAACAACTGCTCACATACTGACGCCGATTAAGTCATTCACAGTTCAAATAGACGTCTATATCCGTCAATGGCAGTGAAGGAGTTAAAGGCAAAAAGGTTGGAGTTAAGTATAGACCATGATTTTGCCTTTAAATGTTGTTTTGTGTATGAATTTAATGGGCTGTACAAATAAATCTGTTTGTTCTTTCAGCAATGTTTTTGGTGGATTTTCCTTGTTTACTAAAAATGTTTTCTGAGATTTGTTTTCGATTGGACATGATCAGCAGCAAGGGTTCTAAAATATATGTTCAGCAACACCCTTGAAAACACACGCCGTCATGTTGCTCCGCAGAACCGACATCAATCTTTCAGTTTGAAGTCTCTGGAATGCACTAATGTGTGTCGATGACAATCAAAAATGCATGCTCGCTGAAGAATGTTTTAGTACTTGTCGGAGTTTTGTAAAAAGACGAGCTTGCGCAGTCTCCCAAAAAAAAAAAAAGTTAGACTGAAAAAAGGAATTCTGTATTGACAGGTATAAATAGTTTCATGAGTTGTTTTCTACTTTCTTGCTGTGCGTGATTTTGTCGCACCCCGAGCTAGCTTTGTATTCCGTTTAGTTGACTGATTTTGATTATGAGAAAAGGATGCAATTAGAAACGGCTCACAGGATGGTGCAGTTCAAAAAAAATCAAGCTGGACCTAACATAGATGTAACTAACCGAGAGGGCATTGCGAGTAGTGGAGCAACGAGTCCCCGAGGTGCCGTCCGTATCCAACACACCACCGCCGCCGCAAGCGAGATACTTTGCGGTCGTCTCCGCTTGGAGGAAAAATTGTTTCGGACGTTGTCTGTCTGACACTCAACACGGATCAATGTAAGTAAGCTGGACTCTGTCTCATCTCCTGCGGGACTGCAGTCGTCCCGTCAGATGAGACGCTTGTCCAAACAAAGCTCATCTGATTGGGATGGGATTTACCCGCCGCCCACCTCCGCTCTCTCCCCTTTCATGGACATTTGGATGAAGACGTCATTTGCCTTAATAGTCGCTATCCTGTTTTGTGCAACCCACTGGGCGCTCTGATGGAGCGGAAAGCTTCACGCTGCGGGATGACCTGCTCGGTCAACCCGTGACGGAGCTTCCGGAGACGTCGTATGCTGGCCCTGCTGTGGTTTCACACTGAGGGATGACATCGATATAGTGTGCGTGTGTGTGTGTGTGTTATGGGTTACCAGAATGATTTGAAAATCACTTCTTTTGGTTTTTAGTGTTATTGTGGTGTTGCGGTGTTGTGTGACTTTCATGTTTAAGGTTTCATTCAAAACAGTTGCAAGACTAGAAGAGAAAGAATTGTCTAGTTCACTTTGAGTAAAAAATATATATAAAAGAAAAAATATATATACATATATATAAATATATATATTATAATATATATAAATATTTATATATTAAAAATATCTAGTCTAGTTCACTTTGAGTAAAAAATATATAAAAGAAAAAATATATATACATATATATAAATATATATATTATAATATATATAAATATTTATATATTAAAAATATATATTTTTTTAATATTTATATATTAAAACATTTTTTTTCTTTTCTTAAATATCGAAGTTGAATTTTTTTTAAACTCACTCCAATCACTTTCAATCTTGTTAAGTGAGGAGTTTCAGTACAATAGAACACTGCCATAAAAAAAAAAAAAAATTGCCTTCTAATTGGCATGAAAGCTTCTTGAATGTTAAAAAGGGCTGCCAGTGGAGAACAGCCCATCCATAATGGAGTAGCTGCAATGTTGAACTCACACTTGAATGAGAGGTGAGAACCCGACATGAGACTTACCGCACGATACTTCATCAGTGGCGTCGCCGCAGTCGTCCTCGCGGTCACAGAGCCACGCTTGAGGTATGCACCGCCCGTTCTGACACGCGTACTGGTCACTCTGACATGACCGGGCTGCGGTAAAGAAAAAAAAATAAATCAAGGAAAGACCAGCGCTTACTTCATTCACTCCCATCGTGCATAAGTCAACGTAGGCTGTGGAGAAGCCGCCTAATGATCACTACATCAGCCAGATGTCAATGTCTGCCTTGTGCTTTATCGCTCCATCACTCGGCCGCAGCTAGGACCGTCTAACGGCCTTGGGAAATTATCCCAGTGACGGCTACATGCTGCACGCCACCGCCGGACCCCCACAGGCGGGTGACCTCTTGTTGATGTGGAATATACGCGTCAATCTGATGACGAGGGTACATTTCTCACCTTCTGCTTAATGCGCGGTGATTGATCCCTCCAAACATAAATCGCTCCGGAGGGGGATCGTTAAGGACGGCGATGCTAATGCGGCCAATGTTATATTGTGCTACATCAGTTCTAGTGATTACAAGTTGAAAGCACATCATTAAACAATTGAGATACAAATTGAAGTCGTTGACCATGCTCGCGCCATAAATCGCCTCTCCCCATTGACGTGAGATGGAAATACCATAAATCTGCTCCAGTCTCCTCCATAAAAACAACAAAAGTTGTACTTCAGGCAGACATAAACGAAGAAAAGTTGTTTTACAACTACAGTGACTAAGCAAGCTGCTCGAATATGACTTGACCTGTCTTTTTTCGTAGATGACTGCTAGCCGGTCAATGTCTGTTTCCCTTAGCATTAAGCTAGCAGGGGCGTGCATGGGGCAAAAGCACTTTAGAGTCTATTTCTTTTTTCTGATCAGGATATTTGGCAGTAAACACACACCTGAACATGTGACGTTGGCCTCGTCCTCGTTGCTCCCGCAGTCGTTTGTCCCGTCGCAAAGCCATTTCTTGGGAATGCAGCGTTTGTTTTTGCATTTGAAGTGATCGATCGGACACGAGTGATTGTCTGCAAACAAAATGGAGGTCAAGAATCCCGCGCAAGACTTATCGGTGTGAACATACGCATTCTCATTCAGCAGGTGTGTCTAAACTTTTCTTGTGACCAGCGCCAAAGTGTAAGACAGATGATGAAATATAGCAAGAAAAGGAGCAGCTAACAAATCAATACGGTGTATAAAACATTGTGTTTTCTGACAGCCACCATAAAGACACCATTCCTTATTTGCTGCATCCATGTGGCAAATTGCAACCATACATCACACATAGAAGCCACTGACCAAGTGTCAACCTCTGTGAGAGTGTTTAGAGTAAGTGCGGCTCGGCGCTGACCGTAAATTCATGTTGAAAATGTTGCTTTTCACAACACGCCTTAGGAAAACCAGCTGGTGTTAGCCTTAAGCTAGCATGATGAGGGAATGAGACAATTAAAAGTTCCCTCAAAGGCTTTGCGTTATTTTGATTATTTGGTTCTCGCACTAAATTGAATTAAGTCAGGTGACAAACGAGACATAGAAGCAATTCAAAGAGCACATTTCACTTGAGTAAAAGGCAGGACAGATGGGGAACATCTTTATGTTAGCGCTGACATTTCAAGGATAAAGGTTAACAGCATGGAACATTTTGCGTCTCATTTCTGCACATGTAAGACAAATTGAGCAGCGCTCACAGCAAGTGTGGCTTTCTTCGTCGCTGGCGTCCAGACAGTCGTCGTCCCCGTCGCATTTCCACAGCGCCTGAATGCAGCGCCCATTACGGCATTGGAATTCTTCGTTTTTACACCGCTGCGGTTCTGGAGCGCTGCCGGAACCTTTTGGGAGAGACGGGAAAATGAACTGGAGGGTTTTTTTTTATGAGGAATTGTTTTCGTGGGCGTTATTGGCATGGTTATGATGATGTGGGAAAAACATGCTAATCGTGTGCCATGACCTCATTGCTAACCGGCGGGATTTGAATATAGCATACGGAATGTTTCTCAGGTGATTTGCATTGGAGAAAAGGCAGCTATTAGTTGCTCGTTCCTCCCAAGAATGGAAGGATTACAGCGCGCTGGGAAAAGACGGTTTTAAGCCTCTCGCTCCGTCGGACTCATTTTCTTCCCACCTGCGCAGGTGACATTGTTCTTCTCCAGAAGCTGGTTGTCAGCACAGGCACACACTCTGCCTCCTGGGATGGCAAGGCAGAGGGTACTACAGCCGCCATAATTCAAACTGCAGGCGTTGTCACCTGGGAACGCAAAAAGAAAAGATCCCAAATAAGGTGTCGTGCTCATTTAAAGGCGCTCTGAAGTGAAAATAAATATCGACTAAATTTGACACAGCCCTTCTCTATTCGCGGCTGACAATGAGGCGCTCTAAAACGGACGTGCCAGAATACATTTTTAGCTAACTGCATGGGCTACAATCATTTGGAATTGCATAAAATAATTCATGTTGGAAAGTTTTCTTCTGAATGTTGGGCGCCTGTTAAGAGCAGAAGAAAAGAAAGGCCTGCCGTGTAGATGGGTTGTGTCCGTATTCCAGTGTCAGCTATATCCGTTAGCTCTCCTATCTACTCTTTTCAGCTTCCTAACAGCGCGAATCCATCATCATTTGCAGTAGAGTGAGGACGCCTTGGCCACCCAATACAACTTGACAAAGTGGAGGCTCAAGAGACTCCAGAGTGTCTGCCGCCTTCGCCTTACAATGCCAACTTTGATTCCCGTACGTGCGTATGCAGATTCGGCGGCTGCATAGGGACCAACTATGAACTTTAGACCTAACCTTGCAATTTGTGCTTGTTCAAAAACAAATAAACTTCAAAACTGTCGCTTGTAGCTAGCACCAATGATAAGTTGACTCGCATTAAGATACAACCGGTATAAGAAACGATAAAAATAAACCTGAATGCGTAATCAAAAAGAAATGCTCTTGTCCTCGGAATAGTCATGTGTGGCTTCTGCTTTGTCCGGTGGGCAACGAGTCAACGTGCGACCATGATAACCGAGTGCGTAAATGCAGATTAAGTTTTGATGTCCTTGTTTCACGGACGTCGCATTTACGCGGCACCTCACAACTCAAGCAGTTAATGTTGCCTGTAATGGTGTCGTTGAACGGTACAAGCTGCCGGAATGTCTACCACACTTTACTTTGCGCTTTTGTTTGGAGTGCAAAATGAGCTTTAGTAAAATGATGCACTAGTTAAAATTTGCAAACTGCATTAATAATCCTAAAAAAGTGCTAAAGACATATTGACAGAGGCAAGGTACCAAGTGGGTTTGCAATGTTTCACTTTTGAGCCTATCTTTCATATGAGCAGACTTGTCAAGTTTTTGATCTGACCCTTGATGTTTTGGAATGAACTTTCCGACCCAGTACACCGGGAGGACTCGCGCATGGTTACTATCTAGACACACGGCCGAGACGGTCAATACGCAGTCGGACTTGGACCGTGTGGGTTGTTACGGTTCACTGGCATGGAATGAGTAGAGAGCAAAGGGGAAAAACAGCCAACCTTGCTGACTTTGTGCGTCATAAACTCGCAGGCCAAATAATGGCGGTCTCTCACTTCGCAGCACATTGATATCCCCCGTGGACAAGTCCAGCTGGAAGACTGACGCATTCATGTACTCCGTCCAAAAGATAAAATTGCGATAATGGGATATTCCAAATGGATGGTTGAGCTCTTTTCCATTGTAGACCACCTGTCAGAAAACGTACTGTACATCATCACTGGAATTCAAAAGTGTGCACATTACATGCTGAGTATAATTGAGACAGATTTATCCCTTTTAGCACCCAGCGCCGGGTTAGCTAGGTCACCCAACGAGGTTGGAGAGTAAATACTCACCATTCGCCCCGTGCCGTTGAGGAAAATCTTTTCAATGTGATCGTAGTAGGCGTCGCACCAATACATGCTGCTGGAACTGTGGTCCAAGGTTAAGCCGTTGGGCCACAGCATGTTTGTGGTGACAAAAATGCGACGGTTTGAGCCGTCCATCCAGGCTTTTTCGATCCTCCCAATGCTGTCGTTGACCTCATCTTCTTCCCAGTCGGTCCAGTACATCCAGCTAGCACCATGGCAAAAACACAATCAACAAAAAAGGCACTGTGACTCAAAAGACGTGTATCCCAAATCATCTTGCTTCATTCAAACAAATGGATATGCCGGTGATCCGCTCCAGACATTTGGATACACTAGACTGGAGGCTCAGCTCCTCTTCTGTTTGTTTTTTGTGAGTTCACCAGCATGTATCCCAAGTCAGGTGACCCACGGCAAAGGATTTCTTTTCAGCTCATCGCAACTGTCTACCGTAATGAAGCCTCACCTTTATTTCTTGACACATCAGATGCTAGTCTCTTTGATTTCATATCAATCAATATATCTGAGAGCACATGTAGGCTTGAAAGGGATGCGTTTCAAACATGTGACATGTCTCACCGAGGGTTTTGTTCATCGCAAGCCCTCGGGAATGATGATCCTCCTCCCTCGCCCTGCTTTGATTCCAAGACGCCCTCGACTGCCGAATGCCAAATACAATCGCCGGTTCAGGCGAACTTCACAACGAACAGATCCCAAATGCAATGTTGAATAAATTGGAATCAAGATTTCCCTCATGTAGAATCTCATAATTAAAAAACCCTGGCAAAGAAAGGCGAGCATGTTGTAGCGTCGCAAACCACTCAGGCTTTACGAGTTAAAAAAGATGCTTGGTTGCACATCATCACATCATGCGTCAACAAGCAAAACTTTGCAGTGTGGCAAAGTTGGAACTCACAACGGACTCGTGTTGGAAACGGGAGCGGGTCAACACTTTGACGTGATCTGTTTTCTAGTAAGCGTGCTCGGGGGATTTGTTCCTGAGTGAGTCGCGTGGCCTCCTGCTTCTCATCATAGTATTACTGATGCGAACGAGAATCGTTGGCAAGTTGGACACGGCACCTCACTTGAAAGGACTGAACATCCACGGAAATTGAAGTCCACCCCCCCTCCTACAAAATACAACATCAAGTCCTCTTTGGCAGTACTTGGAAAACAAGTCTATTTTTACTGTTAAATGAAATGTTATACATCAAAAGTATTAGAGGAATCAGTACTTGGTAAGAAGTCAAAGAAAGAATTCTTGTAGCGCTATAGAGAGCCAACAGATATGGAAGCCACGGGCACTCCATTTGAATAATCCACAACAGTCTCATCTCTTTCAAACTACTTCCTGTGAGTAGAAGGGATCTAACTCGTCAAGCGGAGCCCGGCAGACATGCCTGCTTTGCTTAGTACCAACAAATACTGAGCAGCATGAGCAAGCACCTTGGACTTGAAACCCCAAGACCCCGTTCAGACTTGCTCAACGAGGGACCCACCAGAATTTCGATTCGAATCCGCACAAACATAGCGATGGTCGGATGATTCATTTGGCAAATCACAATTAACATTGGCATCTCTAATGACTGTTTTTCTGCTGATATAATCAGCTTGTAATTAACAATGCAACGTGGATGTTGTCGGGTGTCGGCGTACAAACTAACAACTGCTCGAGCTGGATGTAAACAGATGCTCTGCAGCATATGCACATTAGAAAGGCTTTTTGAACAACTACAGATAAAACAAACACGCTCTGGACGGGGAATATTTGAAACAGATTGTTGTTTGTTTTGAATCATTAATCAAGAGATTAAAGATTGGGTTCAATCAAAATCAGGATTCGAGTTAATCTGAGGTTATAATTTTCCTTAAAGGGGATTTTATATATATATATATACGGTGACTACTTCATTTGGACTACTTGAATACATGCAATGATATCCAAATAGTTTGCGTTGACTGAATTGATATCAATTAAGAGCCAATCTATGCAATTTGTGGAAAAATGTAATTGAGTTCTGCAGCGGGGTTCATTGTAATCTCCGTTTGCCTCAATTTACAAAGAAAAGAATATGTATTAGGGCTATGGGAGAAAGTCATCAAGTGGGTTAACTGTGGCTAATGAGCTGGGAGTGCTGGTTCATCTTGTAGTGCGTAGGACCTCATCTCGGACTCACTTATACAAAGCTCCACGATTGCCATTCCACAACCTTTAATCTTGGGCGGAGGTTTTCCATTGAACTTTCAGAGGCTGCGTTATCTGACAAAATGGCTTTACCAGTTCAGAGGGTCCACCACGATGGCCCGGGGGTGCGACATGTTCCCTTCCAAGAGAGTTCTTCTGGTCTCGGAGGCACTCAGCAACCTGGCAACACTGATTGTTTTCCTGTAGCCATCGTTGGTCCAGTACAAGTTATTACCGATCCAGTCCACTGAGATGCCTTCAACGTTGTCCAGTTCTACGAGGGAACAATTGGAATTATAAAGCAAAATATTGTTTGACAATTCCATCAGACGGATTACCAGTGTATCAGGAGTACATCTGAATGTTTTGAGAAGATTAAATGATTACAAGATGAATTAACCTCATTGTTTAGTCGGGAAACACATCCACATATGGGAGGGATTATATACACTGGAAATTCTGAAAGATCTTTGACAAACCCTCGTTAAGTATCGTTTCCCGGCTGCTCCCGTCGATGTTTTGCCTCCCGATGAGGAAACTGGTGGTGTCGGCAAAGTAAATGTGTCCCGATGCGGCGTGGTAGTCGATAGCTCGAGGGTTGACCAGGTCCTCGATCGGCACCATGTGCTCGTCGCTAGACTTGACGTTCATATCCAAACCTTGGATGACACCGGGACGCCCCTTTCCGTAGAACAGGAAGAGATTGTTTGGGGGCTCTAAGAGGAACAAAAGGACAAAGCCTTGACTGTTATTGGAATTTAATTCGTCAGTGCCGATCCTCGTATTAAGCGCTTTGATCAAAACCGTTGTTCTTTCGACCTGCTAATTGACTTTAATGGAGTCGCTGACCAAAGCCAATGACAATTCTTCCCTATCTCAATCATCCTTGAGCTACAAAGTCTGAGAAGGAAAACACAGAGGCAAGCAGACAAAAAGGCAAATACTTACCTTGTCTGTGAAGATGGTGTCTGATCTAAAATAACACGGCGTCTGCATAAAAGGACAAAGACTGGAAAGCTGACGGCGCTCCTCTGTGGCCTGCCAGCCGCAAAGGAGGCTCTACATACTCAGACCTTCGTGGAAATCTCCAGAGAGGCGTGAAGGAGAGCTTCCAGCGAGAGAAGCGGACCTCTCCTTGCTCTCAATCCCAACCCATGAGACTACAACGCGGGGGGTGAGGACCACACGCACGCCTCAATTCAATTTATCATTTTGCGAGGGAGAAAGCAACTACCCAGGAGACAATTAAGCCTCCTCGCAACAGACCCAGATATCAAACTCCAGTGTGAGCGACCGCTCGCCGTTAAGAAGCGTGAGCATTTAGCGGCGCCATCTCATTATGTTTCGCAGGAGAGAAAGCGAGTGCAAGGAGGCATAAAAAAAGATGGCTTCTGCCATCAGATCATCTGTAATGGGGGAATAAATCAAATGTGTCAGAGCAAAAAGCTCCTGACGCTTTGTTACCCAAACTTGCTCGACCGTCCCTGAATGTGATGTGAATGTGATGAACTGCTTTTAATGTCAAGCGTGCAATCTTCCGGCATTGATCAGCCTGGTCAACAAAGTCAGACAAATATGCGGCGATAATCGATCATAACGGCAGTGTGATGATAGCACCCGATCGGTTTGAGGAAATGATCCGTGTCTGTCAGCGCACTTCTTAATCAATGTCAGTCTGCGGCAGATAAATGCACCGTCTGCTGTCTTATGACCTTATATTGTCCTTTTCAGGCATTCATTACAGGCACTTCCAATTAGGTGACAGATTTTAAGTATCAAAATCTTCGAAGAATTTCTTTTCAAGTAGGACCAACTTACTTTTACAGGACTGCCCGTCGGAACCGAGGCTGTAGCCGACACGGCAATGACACCTTCTGGACTTGTAGCTGCCGCTCAGAAGGCAAATGTGGGAGCATCCGCCCAATTTCCCAAAGGAATTCATTTCACAGGCATGAGACTTAACTGTGGGCAAAATCAGCGCACATCAAAGTAAGACAACAAAACGTTATTGAGTGCACGCACTCAAATTCAACCCCGAACACACAGCATGAGTTACCTTGGGGTTGAGCGACTTTGTGGTAAACACGTAGCACTTGCGTATTCCCTAGACTTGCAAGTGTCTGCACCTCTGCTGTGATGTTGAATCTGTGGATTTGCAGTAGCGCCACATCCAAAGTCCCTGTCGAAGGTTCCGAGTGGGTACGCTCGATAGCGTAGAGGAAATTCTCAAACGCGGCTAATGCGTAAATATGTGACACCTGGAAATAAAGACAGATCAAAAGGCTGAAGACAGAGTGCAGAGACGAGGGCCCGTCTGCATATTTGTCAGGCCACACACTGGACGGAGAAACCTGGTGACACGGTGACATGGGCTGGATAGCTCGGCATCTGCGCTACATTTAGCAGGATGACATTCATGAACAGCGACATGACTGGCTGAGCCGTGTAAACTCAGGGGGCGTGACATCGGGGACACGGAGAAACATGAGCGGGAATAAATAAACAAGCAAAACTAGTGTTCCACCTCTCTTGACGATATTGGCTGAGGTCGTCCATTTCACCTGCGCACATTTCGACTATGGTTGTCGCCGCAATATTTGAATGTAGACTACCCAATTTAATTAAAGGATGCGTACTCTTGTCCTTCAAAGCGTTTACATAATGCACGAGAATCCCTTTCTGTGAGCCACTGACAGTTTATCCTTCTTACATACTCGACAGAGGCCAACATCAATCATACTACCTGAAAAGAAGTGTCAAACATAATTCTGTTTATGAAATACTTCTTGCGTGAATAGGAAGATCCATTTGCCTAGAATCATCTTGTGATGAATGGCCACAATCTGTGATAAGAACTCATTTCAAATATATTCACAACACTCACCAAGTCTAGGCTATCGCGAGTTGACCTTTTGTGTCAACACGGCAAGAGAATTATGCGAGAAGAGAATGCGCCACCTGTTTTATTGTGATAAAATGGGGGCAAAGCAAAAGGCAGTCACTCACTTGGTTTCCCTGGATGATGTTGTGTCGGTTTTTGCCTTGGTAATCCACAACGTCGATGTAATCCAGGTAGGCGTCTGCCCAATACACCAGCCTTTTGACCACGTCCAATGCCACAGCTGTGGGCTGCTCAATGTTATAATCCACCAGCCGGGTCCTGTTGGTGCCATCCATGTTGCAGCGCTCCACCTTGGCCACGTTCCCGTAGTCGGTGAAGAACATCATTCTGCAAAAAAGGCAAAGAGCAGCGTTTCCTTGACACGCAAGATACGAGTACAGTATCTCAAATAATCTTTTCCCATTGAAATAAATACAAAGGCCATTAATTCGCTCCACCCTCCCCAGAAAACCCAACATAAAGTTGTGAAATCGATTTTAAATGACGAATAAATATATAACCCATAAACCTAATCGTAATACTACTTGATCAAAATATATGGTAGTAACGTCATTTAATAGAATGTAGTCAAGTTGTCAGCAGTGTTGTGAATGTGAGAATTGGCAAAATTGAAATTGTGTGAACGGTGTTCATTTGACATCGTCAAAGAGCCTGGATGATAAATAAGCCCCCAGAGGTCACGCCATCAAAAATACAATAAAAATGCACATGAATGTTTTGGGCTCTGCTCTGTGAAACGTAAAAGTGCCTCCTTTCATTTCTGAAAGACAAATGTGGTGGAAAGAGGAAATCGTGAAGTGAAAGAATATAATGGAATACCAGAATTACAAATGTCAGAGTGCTGCTTTAGGCACTTTGCGACAACACCTTTTGGCTCATGTCGACGCCTGGCGTGGGAGCTGGAATAAAAAAGCTCCCACTGATTTGGCCTCACCTATTCCAAACAACAAATCACCCGGTGGATTAAACACCTCCCAATTTAGAGTCCTTGAATAAATGAAGTGTATATTTGTTTTACATTTATGTGGCCTCATTAACAAGGTGTCTCTCTTTCACAGGCAGTTGTTCCTGCTAATGCTAAGTGATGGATGAGCTGCGACGCCGGCTAATGTAAACTCCCCGCCCGATCGCAGCGGCTACGAACGCTGATTATCATACACAAAAATATGTCAAAAGGAACATTGTCAAAAAGGTGTTCCTGATGATTAAAATGTAACTTAGTACATAGAATTGGCACTGTATCGATAATCCTCCTGTTTGTACACCAGATAATCTGTCAAGGTAATCTTTGGAGACATCCGATAATTTGTTGACTGGTCACATTGGGGGATTGGTCTTGAAATTGCCTTGAGCGATTATCTTAAACGTATATGACGGTTTTGAAAAGCACTTGCTCGGACGGAGCAAATTCCTCGTGATGTCTTTTTGAACACATCCTCGATGACGACAATCTTCTCAGCCAAATTGTTTGCGTACGCATCGGCCATGCTACGTTAGCGCTACAAAAGGATAAACAAACAAAACATAGCTTTGTAAGCGTCCTTAAATGCCAAGAGGACCACCCACGGAGGAGCTCCGATACCTGAAGCGACTCTGAACACCAAAACAGCATTGTCTATTACTTCAACTGTAATTGTCGGATATTTAAAAAAAGCGTGCTGCGGAGAACCTCGGGGTATGAGAGCACAAAAGAGCTAAGTACCTTTAAAACTGTGCGGTGGTAGGGGTGTTGAAATCAATTCCAAAAGACACAGGGAGTGAATTTCACAGGTGTTATGCAGCACATTTGCCAAAGAAAAGTCTCAATTACTCCCGACTACAGCTGAAACGGCTTGCGGATCGACAATCTGTCAAACCATATTTGGCCCAAGTGGAGCCGCCATGTTGTTACCGATGTCCAATCGTTATCGAGCTTACCTATCACTGTCACATTTGTTAATCTACATCCGGAGTTTGGTCCTGAAGAGCCCCTTCCAACACACGATCAGCTCATCAGCAAGATTTGCACGAGCCTGATAACGACCCTGATGTTTTCAACCCGGGTTGAATTTAAAACAGGCTGGATAAGAGCTCTCCAGAAGCGGACTCGGGGCACTCCTAGTCTACATAAAAGTGACACCGTCCAAAGCTCTGGGCCTCTTAAACCAAAATCAAACAATGACCCTGGCGCGGAGATCGAGCTTAATGCGCACAAGTCAGGTCAGCGGAGAGAAGGGCTTCCCTCCAAATTGCAGATTAAAAAGAAAAGAAAGGCAGCATCAGCATCAGCATCAGCAAAGCGTTCCCCTAACAGGTGCACATTCGTGTAGCATGGAAATGATAGCGGCAGAAGGTGCTGAGGCGGAATTTTCCATTCAACGTTCAATTGCGTGGGAAGAGTTCCGACTGAAAACACAATGATAGAAAATAGCTGCAGAAGTGTGGTCATATTATTGAAATAAATACATTAAAATGGCAAACAAACAGTTTTCCCTTTGATATGGCTTTTGCGATTTAAAAAAAACAACGTTTTTTCCCAAAGCAAAAAAAATGAACACAATATATGGGTTGAAAAAAATAGACAGAACTGGGAAATTTAGTCGTACAAGTGAATATATTATTGTATAATACAAGATATATTGTATATTAGGAGTCATGTCAATATGAATCAATCAATACGCAGGCACATAAACAAATGGGATGTCGACATGGGTTCCTCCAGTTGTCTCAACGTAACAGAAATGCGTTCTCCTCAATCATCGGCCGCTTACAGGTGTTTGCTGAAGGAGCCATATTTAAACGGCTGGCGAGTAAATTTCCATGAAATGTCGAGCGACCTCGGTTGTAAGAAACAAGGACGCGGTCAACGCAAGTAAGGGTGAAACTCTCAATTTACCAGATGATATACGGGCCGGCCCGGGCCGGGCCGACATTCGCCCGAGATAACGAGCTGAAGCTGACTGAAAGAATGAGGTCGGAGTTTCCGTGGCAGCCGGCAGCCTTGACGTGAATCAATCCCAAATCATGTCATGTTCAAAGAAGCTCGGTGTAGAAAAAGCCCACAGTGAACAAACTCAATTCCGAGGGGGAAGTGAGTGACTGACAAAGAAGTGATCAGCGGCCCGCAGACCACAAAGACCATTCCGAAATTCCATTTTCTGTTCGACACTTGTTCACTGGCACGGAGCGGGCAAAGACGGAAAACATTTAGCTTACGACTTATAACCCATTTCATGATGGTAATAATTATTTTTAATTATTGTAGATTAAAAAAAACCTTGTCTGAAGTTAGTAAGCAAGCCTTTTTTTTTTTTTTACTGTGCACTTTTCAATCCAATAGTAAAGCACCAAACTGTTCACACAAAAATCTACGGCTTCCGTAATAAAACTTGACAACCCAAATGAAATTTCAGCTCGGATCGACGCGATTGCTCGGATCACTTTTACTGGCCAAATCCGACAGTCTGTGACCATCCGTTGCCAGGCAGGGGTTCATATCGGGACTCCGCACACTAATAATGAAGAGCAAACAAAAAGCAGTTTGCAGATTCCAACGTCAACCGTGAGGAAAACCTCGTCTTCCTCCAGCCCGGATTTGTTTCTACCTCGGCTGCGGTTTTGACTGGAAACAATCGTCATTCATTTGAATGCACCGTCGCACAATTTCCCCCCTCAAACTGAAAATCCCGCTTGCCGAATTTCCTCACGAAGGATGTAAGGTGACAAGTGTGACAGCAAATGTGTGTCTAGACAGCAGAAGCATCACCGGGATTCAAATCCCTTCTTTGTGAATCATTTGTATGCTTCCGCACAAGTCCTTTGTTACGCATCGTAATTAGTTCCTTCTTCGCTAATTTCCTTTTCTTTACAAAAACAAAACCTGGACATGAATTTGCTCACCCCGTGAGAGGATCCAGAGCGATTCCTTTGGGATTCAGCAGGTCGAACTGGAGGAGAGTCACGCAAGTGGCGCCGGTTTGGTCGCACACGAAAATCTTGTCGCTGACCCGGTCGACAAAATAGAAGTTGCCCGTCAGCCAATCGATAGCCATGTGCTCGGCATCTGGAAGGAGAAGAGCTGTCATGTGGTTGCTGAAAGAATACGCTGTGCCTTTTAATGTCGCTAAAACATCTCCTCTCAAACCATTCGGCATGCAAAATGGCCATCTTCGGAATTTCGAGCAGAGCCCAATTGTGCGTTTCCAAAGCTGAGTGCTTGCTCTCAAAGTGCGGATGGCCGCACGGGCCGGCGGTGCTTAAGCAATGTTTCCTCGGGGAGAAGATTGTCTTGAAAGGCAATATCGGGATGTGGAAGCGCCTCAAGATTACACCACCATGAAGGCCACTTCTTTTGTCCAATTAGATTTACAGTGTAGGTTGTCTTATCAAAGTGTCAACGGGGAAATCGGATGGCAACGATAAACGATGTGTTCAAGTGAGGGAGTCAGTACTTGACCCAGTTTTTGTTTTTATATAAAATGCAAGTACGGCTATTTTTTTTTTTTAAATTGCAACAGGCTTTCATAGCAATATCATGACTAAAAAAATATGCAATTTGGTCATATTTGGAAATTAAGGAAAACACCCTAGCTATAAATTATATTATATTATTATATATTAAAAAAAATAGTATTACAATAAAATTTCATATCACGCAAGCTTTTATAGGTAAAAAAAAGAAACTTCCCCCCCCCCCAAAAATGAAATTTAATTTAAATGTGCTGCTGTGTTTTTGTATAATGTAAATTGCAAATAGAACCCAAACTTACTGTGCAAGTATTTTTGTGTGATGATTTCCTTTTCCCGCGTGAGTCTGCGTAGATTCTTCATTTCAGCACAGCGAAGTTGCCCCGAGGATTCTTTGGCCAGAAGCCAGCACAGCTTGTCCTGCTTGTGCTGGAAATCCATGGCCAGACTGGCATTGACGCTCAGAGACCTCAGGGGCAGGAAGCCCGTTCCGTTTAGATGGCCGATGACGATCCGATCCGATCCGCCCATGAGAAGCATGGGAGGCTTGTCGCCGGGATCTAGTTTGGAGATAGAGAAAGAAATACGCTTGCGAGGAGGCAAAGGAACACTCGCACGATAAAGCACACCACAGAACGGCGTAGCGTAGCATGGAGCTAATAAAAGCCACAATGTAATAATGGCGCTTAATCAAGTGACATGCTTAATCAATCAAGCGTCATTTGTCATACACAAGTAAAAAAAACAAGAGGCCGCAAGAGGATGACTTGTCTTCGCAGACCGCCCGCATTGCACCTGTCGAAAAATCGCAATTTCATCATTTGGAGCTCAAAGCAAAAATACGAACCATCGCGCCGGCTCCAGAGTTGCAATATTTTAATTCGGTTTGACCCCAATGAAAGAAGATTAGATCAAGATTAATTCTTAAATCGCACTGTCGAGTTGTACCTTCCATCTTCCATGGAGTTTTTTTCTTTTTCTAAATACCCTGCTGCTTCTCATCTACTGGCCCCGGAGAACTGTATCTGAAAATTTATATTCATGAGCTGTGGCAAGTAATGGTAAACCAGTCATTATCAGAGTAGCACTATCCCTCTATGCTAAATGAATATTAATGCGGGCCGGCATTGGGTTCACTTAAGTTTATGGCTTATCATATTCAGTTTATTCCTGCTAGGAAAGCAGTCGTATTGATTAAAAGCAGCAACGGTGGCGTTCCTCCCTGTGAGGTGAGCAGCGCCACGCCGCCAGCCATTTTCAAAATCTATGCCGTTGAGACAACAATAAATACTATCAATTAATGTTTCTGAGTACAGCTGCAGACAGACTATTGAATTTCATTGATTATTATTATTATCGACCACCGAAACATAACATGGCTGTATTCTTTCTAAGTGTATTAACACCTCCAATCTGGCATTCGCATAAATCAGGGTTACGGCGGGGATTGTCTCGCCATTAAACTCTGTCGACTGCTCCCACTTCCCTCGTGCTCATTAATTTTATCATTATCCTGGCCTGACCACATCTTGCAATTCCCACGTGGGTGATGGAGGCGCATTCATCTAGCTTCAACAACCCGGCCGATATGCCGTGTGATTCGACCCAAGTCTTTGAGAGGGTACACGCTCACCTTGTTTGGCTTTGCAGGAGGTCTTGTCGGGTTGCAGGACGTAGCCTTCCACGCAGCCGCAAGTGTACGAGCCGTACGTGTTGCTGCAGGTTTGGCTGCATGAGCCGTATTGGGCGCATTCATCATGGTCTGGAAGGAGTACAGAAGAAATTAACCGTGCTCTAAAATGACCCAGATACATTAGGTCCACCGAATCGGGCCTCACTTGTGTGGCCATCGAGTGATTGCGTAGTGCATCGGTGTCAAACCCAAGGCCGGGGGGCCCAGATACAGCCCGCCACATCATTTTTTGCGGCCCGCGAAGACGTTAACGATCATAATGGCCCTCTGAGGGAAACTATGACCACGATGTGGCCCACGACAAAAATGAATTCGACACCCCTGACGTCGGTGTCTTTCCCGAGTTCTCCATCACTTAATGCTAGTCTGAAAGTCTTGAAGTTCTCCATCATGTGGTTAGTTAATCATCGTTCTGAGAAAATGAAAAACCGAGTGTCCGGCGTTACCTAACGCTCATTCAGCACCGCTTCCAGTGTTTTTGTAAAGTATGCAACAACTCTCCGGAGGCACCTTTTGGCATCGAAACGAGATCCCCCATGGCAGAAAGCTGGCTCACGCTGTATTTTGTGATGAGCAAACAAAGCCGCAGTAGGACACGTGGCGAAAAAGTGCGCCTAAAGTTGTTCGCAGAGGCCAAGAAGGAACGGAGGCCCCCGCCTATCGCCAGATGGTCTCGCATACCTTCCGCCTCCCGCTATTTCGCCTCGAGGAAAGTCCGATGGAGGGCAAAAGGGGAGACCAGCGTGGGCAAGGAGAGAGGAAGAGGGCGGATCTTACCTCGGCAGCTCGTGCCGTCCTCGCCGACCTCGAAACCGTCAGCGCAGAAACAGAAGGTGCCGTTCCTTGTCATGACGCAGCCGTAGCGACACCGCAGCTCGTGGCAGGCTGACAGCAGCTCTGCGGGGGAGACGGAGACAAATAAAAATGGGAAAATTTGATTCCGATTTTTTCTTTCAAATATTTAAAGTTTTGTCTTCCTTTTGGACCTGAGCACATTTCTTGTTTTGACTTGACTCCACGGTAAGAAGAAGAATCAGACGGACATATTAGCATGATTTATCGTTAGCCTAATAGCAATGGTGTTTATGAAAAGGATCAAATGAGACATTTATCTCAGTTATCTTCCATAGCCCACAATGGAATGCTTCAATATCAGGGCATCCAAATTGAGATGCTCACTCCATGTTTGTAATCATGAATGTTAATATCGTGTTAGTGTCCTTGCAGGGATCAGGCCAACTCCGACCTTGTCGTTAATCCCGCAGATTGACGATCATCATCAGCATGACAATGAACAGCGTTTTATTTGCTACGTCGGCGATTTTAGACTCCCCGGGAAATGCTTTGGGATTTGATTATTTCCTGGGTGAGATCAGTGGTTGACACTTGATATGTGTAGACAGGAAGGGAATCAAGCTAACGCTGTCATAATGAATAAACGGGGCTGATGTAGGCTCAAGCCTTCAAACAAAGCTTCGGCTGGCCCCGAGACTGATAAGCCATTGCTGAGCATTCATTAATGTCTCGTCGCAGACAACATAAAAGCTTCCCCTCTTTGTTAAGAATTTAAGACGTTCAGCATGGAACACGATGTCTCCTGAAATATAATTCATTTCACGACACTGAAAGCATTCTTAACTCGTTCGGAATTCACGGCCACATTTTCATCCCCTTAAAGTAACTGTGTTGAGTTATGTGCTCAATTTGATATTGTATTTATTATTTTTCGGTATGATAGAAAATGACACCTGTGTTAATGAAGTCGGTGTGTTTCATAAAAAGTATGACAAGTTTATATTTCTATTTACAAGTTTCTGATTTCTTTGCAGAGAAATGTACACAATGTTTTTGTAGTTTTCAGTCACTTGCATTTTCAAGGCTACCATTGATGAAGCCTATAGATCTGAGTTTTTTATTATTTTTTTATTATTCAATTCAGGGTCGAGATCACACAGAGTTCTGAATAGAAAGACCTTGCCCGTGTTGTGCTGTGCAGCAAAGGTCGCGCAATGATTTGCTGGCAGCCTGCGATCTTCCCGCTGTCCCAACAATCTTAGTCAGCGTCTTTTTATTTACTACACTCGAGCGGCCATCACAGACAGGTACATTAAATAAACATCAGGACCGATGCCAGAAATGTTCAGTTGACTAATTGAAAGTACTTTTTAATACACAGGGACATCATTGTCTATTAAAGTCAAAGTTGGAATTTCATCAGCGGGTCACGGTGGGTCGAAATCAACTCTAGCAAAGATTAACTGGTGACTAATAAGATAGAACTGACGTGCAATTCTACCATGATTTTTTATTAATATCACTTCAAAATCAAAATTGAGTCGAGAACTTGATTAAAAAAACGGTTATCCAAAAAGCATTCGACGATGCCGTCGCTCTTTCAGTCGCTTCAGCAACATCGAGAGAGAGGAATAAGAGCTCGTGCGACCTTCAGCATGAAATGATGCGTCTCTGCCAACTAAACCGCTACATGGCAAGGACAGAATCGAGACCGACCCGAAACTGACAGCAAACAAACAAGCATACAAACATCCAAACTGGCAACAGCCTTCAACTTAGACATACAATAGACGTTTTGCAACTATTTTTACAAATTGAGTCCTTTCCAACGCAAACATGCCGTAATTACCACTAAAGCACAATTTTGGCCTTTGGTAATTGTCTTCGAGTTTTCTTGAATGTCTTTATTCGAGCTGCTCGATAGCTCAAGTGGCAATTATATCTCACTAAAAGGACTCGCATGCACTACAGAAGAAACTTGCAAATTGTTAAAAGCTTCTTTCGGAAAATGGAATGACGTGAGCATCAGAAGATAAAAACGTGACGGCGTAGAAAGAAGAGCGTTGCTCAAGAACTTTTCAAAATGTAGGCGTTGTGTTTTAAAGAATGTCAATACAGTCAAGGTCAATTCAGAACTTCATGAGTGAAAGTCTTCCATGAAAAATAATGAGTGACGAATGAAAAGATGCAAATGCTTCTGGGTATTTTTCTAAAAAAAAAAACAGCTTTTTTTTTCTCCTCACGGGTTTGCTTGCTCTTGGCTTGGAGAGCCAAATTCCATTTACAGCAGTTTTACAACCTTTCAGGGCAATTAACACAATCCGTACAAACGCTTTGTAGCTTTAAATGAAAAGTGAGCAGTATTCGAGATTGTGCTTACAGCAAACCGGCGGGGTGGGCTGCCGATGCCTTCAAGGTTCAGGAGTTTTTTTTCCCCATTGGTCTTTTCTGCTTTTTCCTTTGATTGATGACCTGACGCCTTTTCTTCTGACTGATTTGTTTTATATGGAAAAAGACTGCAAAAGCAAACGGACCTCACTCAGCCACGTCTGATACCTGAGCAATCTTATCGTTGCTGACCTCAAGGATCCAAAGATATCACAGTTGGCTTTTCCCTGAAACAAACTTGGCAAATAAAGCCATTCATCTGTTCCGTTTCAGCATGGCTTAGCCCGTTCGGGGTCACAACGGAAGCTGGATCCAATCGCAGCTGATGGTGAAAGGCCGATTGTTTTCAACACCGCCATCAAGAAACTACAGCCAGAATTATTTGCAGATGGACGCAATTCTCAACAATGAAAGGATATATCCGTCGCACTATTAAGTAATCATAAGTAATCCTAAGTAATGGGACAAGTAGCCACTCTTCTTCCATGGCCTGGTGGGCACGTATGGTTGCCAAGGCAACCGGCATTTACTGATGCTGTGATTCATGTTAAAAGCAGTGGGATGGATCATTTTGGGATCCATCCACTTGCTGTGCAGCAATTTGCCTGAATCATTCCAGGCTGGTCTAACGCACTCTTAACACCTAGCTTCCAGGTGCACGCTTGCATTTTGCTTTCGATTTAATTTCGATAATTTTTCTAAGAAAACGATGACCCCTTATCCGAGTAGAAAATGGATGTAATTCTAAGCCTTCATAGGGGATCTTTATTCTTCTTGGTATAAGTTTACATTTCTTCAAACGGAGATAATGCACGTTATTGTTTTTTTTGTACCTGCGGGAATAGTTGGCAAATTGGAACTTGAGATATGCTAATCGCGATAGCGGAAACAAAATACAAAGAAATCCACGGAGCAGGCCTTGAGCCGACTCTCCGCAATCATCCAAACAGATGGCCTAGCGTGAATGAAAAGAGCGGCGCCGTTCATGTGCCATCATCGGAAGAATACAGTCACATCGCCCCATCTGGCCCAATTAGGACTTCCATTCAATTACAGTCAAGGAATAAGCGGCTTCCCAAAACTCCTTTTACAGTCACCTTCTATCACTGATGAGGGACCTGTATGTGAACCAAGGGCAACAAATGAGATGCACCCAGGATCTTTAATGAGCGGCTTCCCCAGCTACTAATTAGGAGCTTTCCCTCGTTCAGTTGGTCTGAAACTGGAGTTGGAGCTACAAGATTGATTTCAACCAGGATGAAATTGGGTCAAATATTCCCAGGGGTTCCAAAAGTCTCAAATTCCCAGAAATATACCAGGGGGGTAATATTTTCCTAAGAGACAGTTTATGATTGCGATGACACTATTTATTATCGAGGTCGTGGAGAGAAGCTTAAGTGTGTCAGCTTTGATATCACGTTGTGTCCGAACATCAGGCTGGAATGTAAACGGTGAGAATACTCGGCGTTTGAGACTCCCTGATCTAGCCGTCAATATTTACGGGTGTCGGAATCTCCCGAGCAAACAATTCAATTTGAATTCCGAGCACTCCAGAGGAAGGCTATCTCGTGTAACCGTTTGCCATGACACCAGATTGTTTCCTCAAATCAGGGGGTGCGCTGACACGGATGACGATATCTCGACAGTGCGAGAGAACAAAGCGGGACGCATGAAATATTGATCGGCGGCGTCTTCTCGCGTTTGGAGTGCAAAGCCGCCCAGCTTGGCACCAAGCCGGCGTTATGGGGATAACGAGACACTGTGTCAAAAATAGATTTATTCGAGTTTTACTTAACACGTTGGCTCAAAAACCGCATTAATGGAGGCAGATTCAAGAAATGAAACACTCGAAAAGGGCAAGCCGATTTTCTCGGACCAGCGGAGTGACTGCTTACTGTAAATATTCCATTAGCGCCGTAGCAATTTTCACATCCTATGGTCTCCCTCGACAAGGATGCCTGATATATTTACAAGCTGAGAAAAATATATCAACGGGCCTTCTGAATAGTAATAGAAGTATCCATAATTGAAGGCGCCTTGGTGGATTGAACCAGAAGACAAAAAAAAATACTGCAGTGAGTTCGGGAAAAAATGTGATTTCAGGATGATTGAGCGAATAAATCAAAGCAAATAATTCTTCCAATTTGACAACCTGGGATTTAAATGTACACAAGTTAATCTTGGTCTCTTGGTTAAGATGCTACATCTGTTTCCTTTGTGAGGGAGATTGATTTGTGCGAATACAATCATGCCAAATCTCCAAAGCGCATCTTGCCAAGCTTCAAAGTGATGAACGTGCACATCAATCAACTTTATCCGAGCCGATAAAGGAGACGTGCCAAAGGAAGAAGTCAAACCGCCGGCTCGGAAAGTGCGGCGGGCCTCAATCGGCCTTTGCGCCGAGATCTGATCATTAAAAAACAATGAAGAAGCTCATGGAGGTCTTGCGCAAGAGATTTGTTTGTAAACACGTTGTTGCTGACAAGGTGCTTAGTCTGAGAACGACGTCACGGAGATCTGCCGTACGACTTTTTCACCGTCTCATCATTTATGGGTGTGGCCGGAATCGCAGCTGGTAATGCGCTTGAGCTTTGATCGCCTAACGTTTCAAGATGAGGAGAATCTCGATGACTGAAAGGAATGAAAAATCAGCGAGAACACAACGGGTGGGGCGAAGTGCACGTTTTTAATCCTGCGGAGGTGGAATGCCCCCCTCAACATCAGCGACTGTTGCCGAAAGGAAGGACGCGTTGAAATGAATTTGCACGAAGCATTATTAATACGACATCAGTTGCTATGCTAATCAATCCGAGCGCTGGCTCAGAATTCCTCCACAAAGCCGCGTTGGGGGCGATACTGTGGCGGATTTGCCAGCCAACGTGACACTATGGGCTCCCACGCACTTGGACGGTCTCATCTCAAGCGTCATTAAGTCTCGGTCATGACATGCCGAGGCCGCTTTCTGTAGCTCGCCTTTTTCCGACACGTACTAATATTGAGTGTTTCCTCACAAAGACGAGCAATCAGACTTCTCGAAGTGATGTTTGTCGCCGTATGAGCTGAGCTGAGCTCGCCAAGCAAAGAAAGAAAAACGAAAAAAAAGGTCTCAACCAATCAATGACAGCAGAAAAACGACATGACGAGTGTACACTCAAGGGCGCAACAAGTGGAACTAAATGGCCAATCACTGAGCTCGCTATGTTGCTAAGGGCGAGAGAAATCTTTTGCTTCAATTAGTTAAGGGTTCAGAGTATCAATTAGACATTCTGTGAATGTCAAAATGAAATCGGACTTTGCATTTGTCCTGTCTCAATTCTTGTTTTAAATCAACTTGCATAGGTCAGAAAACGAGTTTAATGCAATTATTCCAAAAAATGGAAATGAGTGGCAAATATCAGGATCCATAAATACAACTTGAAGATTTTTGAGAGGTTTAAAAAAGAAAATAGCCAATTCTCCAATTAGGTTGAATTTTCTTTATGAGCCAGCTTCATTTGCAGTCTTGACCCGTGTCAAGAGGGCATTCCAACTGGTTATTGCACAAGTTGAATGAATTGGCATGAAGCAGCTGATGTGATCCAACAAGCAAATCTTCCCTATTATCATATCAAACTAGAAGACAGCAAATGACAGAAAGTAATAAAGGACTAGAACATTTAATAAAGCCCACATTCAGTAAAAAAAAAATCATGTGGAGCAACATTTAATCAAAATTTTTTTTTCTTATTTGAAAAGCAATATTTAACATCGCTTAGAGTATCGTGTCACAAATGAAGTTAAAATATCAGCTTATTTATCATCCAACTGTGTAATTTCCTGTGCCGTTCACTGGGCTGCCATATTAACCATGCCGAACGAACTGTGACCAAAGTTTGCACTTTCGGCTCCAATTGGGAGTCAAATGTTAAAATGCATTTCATCACAAACAGCCTTTAGAAAATTTCTAAACGTATTCAAATATTCTTACAAGGTCTTTCATTTAAGTTAGCATTTAATGACAGTGTCAAACCTATTTAATGTATTTCGAAACAAATCAACAAACCGCTTTACCGGGTCTTTAATATTCACTTTTAGTCCGTAGCCAAATTGCGCTAAATGGCGTGAAAAAAAAAAAACGTGTGAAATGTCCTCGTGGACATGTGACTGGGAATGAGCACGTTTCTTGAAGGTGAATTAAAAAAGAGTTTGGTGGGTTTCCATCTGGGCACCTTCACTCAAGTCCCCTCGGGATGTGAGCATGTATATTCATAAGCGGTGGGCGGGAGAGGTTAGGTGAGGGAGGGGCAAGGGGGGGAGTAAGAGACCCAGCTGGTTGTTTAAATCTTCTCCTAAGTGACCTGGATTCCGTCGGCTCCTGTCCGTGCGACGAGGCACACTGTACATGCGCGGCAAAGCAGATGGTTGGCACCACGCCGTCCCAGGTGGCCCTAATGTCAAATGATTTCAGGCCGTAAACTTAGTCGCACTGCGGAAAATGTGCCTCGGTGACGAGAACCACCCGAAGCAAACAAATATTGGAGCTTTGGTGTTTGTCTGATTTGTTTTTTTTTCTTCCTTTGGATTTGTTGAGTCGATCAAATGTCCTGAATTTTGCTAGGGAAATATTATTGTTTACACATATGGCAAGCTATGTGTGAAACAAAATTTGATTTTGTGGAATACTTGGGGGGAAAAAAAGCCCCTGAAAAGGGCCATCAACAGTATTCTTCCTAATTTTAAAAGTAAATAAATATTAACCAAATAAATCTATGTTGTTAATAATGAAAGAATGAAAACTGGCCTTGAAAGCAAACAATGTTCAAGATATTCAAGTTTCATTCATTCAACATTCATCAGGCGCTGTTGTAATTACATTTAGATGTCACAGATTCAAGTGTGTAAAAATGTTTCAAAAAAAAAAAAAAAAAAAAAACACTGTGCAGGCTCCTGCATTAAGACTGCCGGCCATAAGCTTGACGTATGACTCGCATCATCTAATGGAGCGATTTTAATGGCTCATCATTGAAAATGTAATAAAGCTCACTTTCATTTTGCGCTCGCACAACCTGGCTGACAGCATTTACGTCAGAGAACATTTTGTTTCAATTGCATACATTTGATTATTTTTTTTTATGTTTTAAGTCTTCCAGTTAAGATCTCAAGTTTGTTGTGATTAGTATTGAAAAACCGCTTTAAGATGAAACTAAACTACCCGAGTGGTTAAAACAGATCTCACTGGCATGTTGAATGAATCCCCTAAATAGCTTTTTTTTTTACTGCCTTGTGCAAGAAAATATGAGGACTCTTGCACATCAACTGCGGGGGAAAAAAAAGCATGCCCAATAGCAAATAAATTACAGAGTCTTATAAGCGGTCACTATCTTCCAGACGCAGACCAATCTGTCTTTTTGTTTGCTCATGTAAAACGGCAGCGATGTTCTGACCTCGACAGTGGACTCCCTCATCGTAGCCGTCCTGGCAGTCTCTTGCCCCGTTGCACAGTTTGTTGAAATGAATGCATTTTTTCGTCCCGATGCACTGGATGTGATTGAGCGGACATCTGATCACGACTTCTCGTGCGCCTGCAAAAAAAAGGAAATGCTATTAAACATCTGCTAATCAGCAAAAGTCAATCATTCATATTTCAAAATTCCAATATACTGCAAAGAGGGGTTATAAAAAGCAAAGCGTGGAGAGTCTCTGTCGCAATAAATGGTGTGGTGTTTAAAAAAGAATGCCGCTGTGTATGCGGGGCCTCAAAACGAACCCCCGATACGTCGATTGTGCTGGACTCGGCTCCAGCTCACCCGCCAGCCTACTGAAGAAGTGGAAAATGAATACGGCATTGTGATTAGCATTTCCTTTCTACGCAGGAAAAAAAAATGTTTTCCTCTTTTGAGATCCCCTTAAAGGATAAAAGATTTTTTTGTTGGAGCCAAAGTAACCTCAGTGTATGCAAATACTTTGACATCACAACCTTGTACATTGCACAGTACAATCTTTTTAAAAAAGGAGAAAAATAAAGAAAGTCCAAACTCCCGCCGCCAGTCGGGCGCACACACGGCGGAGAGCAGCTGTTTAAGGATTCATGAGGCACATGGGTGACCCTCACTCATGTGGGAGCAAATCAAACACAGCTGACCAATGTCTCGCATCTCTACCTTAACTACACCAACATGACCATTACAGAGGCACCGCTGCGTCCGCCTAATGGGAAAGATTTATCACTCGTGTGACGCCGTCCCGAGCGATCCGGCTCGTAAGAAGTCACATATCAGCGCACACGGAGCATCTCGCGTGGCTGACGACTTATTCAAAGCGTCCATTTCTATTGTGTGAGGGACAGACTGTTTGGATGAATGTGCCCGTTCCGATGAGGGGCTGTCACGCCGTGTTGATTTACACAAAAGCCGAGCACGCTGCCATGGCTTCCGTAATGGCACAATAAAGAGTCGGGCTTGTTTCTCCTCCCACGCATTTCCATGGAAATGTTTCAGGGACCTTGGTCCTTAATGAATATTACTTTGCCGTCATCGTCTTTTTCGTAGTGCGGTTTTACACAGTATTGTGTTAAGCCAGTGCCCTTGTCTTTAACAGCTTGTATTTGATGGAAAAACTGTTTATAAGACATTTTGCATCACACGCACACTTGATAATTTGGTAAAAGACTTGACTTGGGACCAGCTCAAAGCAGGTCTAAGTTGTGGCGCAATGTTGATTTTCAATTTTCAGAGGTATTACATCAGTGTAGAAATTAATTTATTGACATTCATCCTTATTATATTTAAAAAAATAAATAAAAAAATATATTTTTTTATATATAAATACCACATGCGGCGCAATTGGTACGTTTAAAACCCACACGGGTGCATGATCATCTGTGTTCACCCCCACAACAGCACAAAAAGCTCATTTCTGTTTGCAAAATACACAAAATGTATTTCAGAAATTTCCAAGTATCACAAGAGCTGTACTTCGATGTGTACTACGTTCTGGCAACAAAGGGCATTTGTCTCACGTGGGAACACACAGTGTCCCGGACCGTTCAACACATTCCCGTCCGTTTGGCAAATGTGCTATTTAACGCACAGCTGTAAAGGTCCCTGACAAGCTAAACGCCTTGTCAAGCTCTCTCCTCTCCGCTGGCCACATGGGTTCTAATCTAATGTGATAAGGGGAGGATGGCAAATGAATATTCAGTGGTTCGGATCTGTCACGCAAAGGTTCACAGATGCTCTCCCAACGGTTGCTCTTCCCGCGACTCAACTTTGATGAATTAAAGCCAGACGTGCGGTACAGTAAAAAAAAAAAAAAAAATCACTTGTAATCGTTTTTGAGAGGTAGGACACGAGCCGGTAAGGTTTTTAAATGCTTCCTCGAACAAAGGCAATTGAGGAATTTTGAACTATGCACCGTGAATCCTGTACGTTAGTCTCTGATGCGTTTATTTTCTTTTTTTTTCTGTCAAACGGTGACTTTGAAGATGAGACGTGACTTTTAATATCACTCTTGGTGGAAATCTGGATTCGACGTACTTATTCGTCTTTTTTTATCCCTTTTTTTTTAAACACTGCCTGATGAAGTTGAAGATGATTCAAGCAGACACTTATTAGTAATTACGTTTCCAAACATCACAAACTAATTTGAACAACTCCGAGGCAAAGTTCGGCAAGGTGACGGCAATTAAAAAGCGTGGGTGCGCAAGAATATCTTGGACGGGTCCGTCAGGCAGAATCAACATAATTAGCCGTCTGCGCGCCTCATCGGTATGCACGAGATTTTAAATTACTCTGTGACAGACTAAATGTTGTTTTGAGTCCCAAGACATGTTTAAATTGATCAGGTCGTGTTTAAAAACGTACACGTGCTTGCTTACTCTTGGCTGCTGTTCATTGAAAATGATTAGAACCAAAAGAATCAAATCAAATGATGAATTTGACTGGGTTTAGGTTTGGATCAATTCGCCAGATGCCGAGATGAAATGGGCAAATACTCCAAACAGCAGCTTAATCATCACCTCCACTAAGAGGCAAGACAATCCCCCGGCATATAAAAACAGGAAATATATGCGCTCGCGAGCAGAGCGAGAAACATTTAAGTTCTCCATCAATATTTATTCAAGTCTTTAATAACACAGTGATAAATTTGAGGAAAACGGTCCTGCCTCGTCAAAACGCGGCACATACATTAACGGCAAAGAAAGCCACCGGGCGATATCAACAAATACGTAAGAAATACGGGGAAAAAGCTTTAAGTAGAGAAGAAGGAAAACGGGACGTGTCGGTAAAAGAGGGAGATTGATGAGCTGGACAGAACAATGGAATGGATTCGTTCGTTCAAATTCAATATTGCAGCAATAATCTATCCGGTAGTAATGAGGACGTTTGATTTTTTTGCTTTCATAAAAACGTCGCAAACGATTCCATATCTCTGCAACGGACTTTCTTTGGGCCTTAATAAATGAGGCCACTGGTGTGGAAGAATCGTCTCAGTATGGAGAAGGAATTCATACTTAGCTTCATTTAAATGTGCGGGAAAAAGTGATTCTTTGTCACAAAGGATGCGTTCAATACACGTATTCTTTGTTTAAAGGAGGATTAGTTATGGATCACTGAGGAGGGATCAATGAAGTCTTATTAGAATCTCACAAATTGGCCTCGCTGGAGATAAATGACAGGCACGTGAACTGGAATGTTTATTCATTAAAATAATGGTGAGGACAGCCGTGGCAAAGGGACTGCAAGTTCAATCTGGCACAAACGGGAGGGAGATGTGTTGTGATGTGAAAACAGAACCTTTGACAAAATGTGACAAGAATGAACAAAAAAAAAAAAAAAGTTGAATCTTACAGCGTTAATGGGATGGAGAGACACAGGTGGGAGAGCACAAGAGAGGGCAGGGAGCCTTCTGGGGCGGCAAAAAAAATCATTAAAGAAAGCTGCCTCACTAAGCAAACAGTAGGTAGGAAATGCCAAAGGAAAAACAATACGAAATTAGCTGCCTTATTAAAATGTGTCAAATAGGCAAGGACATTTGTCAAATTAAAAAGAAAAAATGTAAAAAAAATGTTTTAATTGTTGTATTGTAAAAAAAAAATTATTAAAAACATT
Source organism: Syngnathus scovelli (assembly GCF_024217435.2). NCBI lineage: Eukaryota > Metazoa > Chordata > Actinopteri > Syngnathiformes > Syngnathidae > Syngnathus > Syngnathus scovelli. The sequence continues at coordinate 17,420,972 of NC_090854.1, read as the reverse complement.
TGCAAAAATCAAACATGGATTCTTACTTATTTTAGATGTACTCAATGTTTCTATTCGATTTGAGCGAGCGATAACGCCACCGCGCTCGTATCTCAAGGCGACGCCGTACGAGCTGACCGATCGTTGATCGTGATGCTCCTGTGTGGCTTTTATTCAATTTTGAGCTTCATTGACCTTCGAGATGGGAACATCATCAAGCAAGTCATCGCAAAGGCTGCCAGTGTTTTCACAAGGTGATTGAGAAAGAAACATTCAATTATTCGTCGCTAATTGCTTCGTGCGGAGGGGGAAAACATTCTAGTGCTTTACGACTTGCTTAACTTCAGCTGTAAGAATGGTCGTATTGTTTTCTTTGTTAGGCAACACGGTGTCTGATTATTCTGAATTCACATCTCGGTATTCATCAAAAACAGTGTTTGGCTCTTTTTGCAATTATAGACTGCAACTCTTGCAGACAGGAAGCAGTGGGTGGCTGCAAAGTCGTTTGTTGAAATGCCAAATAACAACCGCATGGGTGATATTATTTTAAGACGCCAGTAAAAAAAAAAAAAAAAAAAAACGGTGATGACACTGATAGCAGACCGTATGTTCGTTCGAGAACACCGAAGCTTTTCCAAGAAGCTCGCTCGGTACGATTGCCGAAGGAACACAAACAAAAGTGCAAAGCTGTAAACTTTGAATGTAGAGCTTGGCAGTAGTTGGCTTAACCTAAAAACATTTATTTATTTATTTATTTATTTATTTATTTATTTATTTATTTTCCACCCATTTTCTATCATTTATTTATTTATTTATTTATTTATTTATTTATTTATTTATTTATTTATTTGCCATTATTTTCTGCTATTTATTTATTTATGCATTTATTTATTTATTTATTCATTTATGTATCATCAATCAGTCTCATCAGAAATCCGATATTGGCCGGTGGATCAGAGATTTTCTTATGCGCTCGCCACGCCCTGCCCTTGCTTGTAGGCCTTTTCCTGCTTACTCTCCAAGTAAGCATCATTTATTCTCTTTGTCGATGCAAAATCAGCGATGCAACTTTTCCACCGTCACGTTTGTGCTGTGTAATTTGAGCATCAAGGAGATGACTCCTAGCTCAGAATGGGCAGATGCTTGTTTTGCTGACGAGCTCACTATGACGCAACCGGGAAGTGTGAAATTACCGTGCTCCTCTCAGTGCCTCAGTTCTGACGTGTGTAATGTTGAGACAGCCTGTTTGTTTCCGAATGACCAAATCCAAAAAAGTCAACAATCATGCTAAAAGTGTGAAATAGGTCACTGGGCACCCTTTTAGCCCCGCCCCCCCCAAAATCCAGAAGACTGATTTACTCAGCAATTCATTATGTTTTTAAAAAAACTCATCACGCCTGTGTTTTAAATAATAACTCGGCTCTCGCTTCATAAGTTTAATAGATAGCAAAGTGCAATGTGTCGCATTTGATGTCAAATCACACAAACGCTTTACCAGACATGACACGCAATTACGACTGGAACGGAATACTCCGGTGTTTGTGTGATGTCGTGGCAACTCGCGAGATCCCCGACTCAGATCATCATTCGCTTAATACGGCGGCGAAGAGCGCAAACATGCATTTTTAATGAATTTCAGTCAACATTCAAAGACTCCTCGAATAATTTCTACAAAATGCATGAGACGTTATCAGCGTGTAACCTTGGCGCCATATTTCTGGAGTAAACAGAAGGGCTGCACCTCAGTGGGAAGGTAACGTTACATTATGCAAAAGGCCCTGCCCTTCAGCTTAATAACAAGGTTCCACGCTACATTCATGTCTAAAGCGCCGTCCGATGGCTGCCAATTCCCATGGCAACCGGCCACATTTGCCATACATTACTTTCAGAATAGGAGTTCCCGAATAAAATACCCGCCAGGATGTTTATAGGCTGCTTGAAATACATGCTTTATAGGACTTTGTATTTTGTCCCTTCAAGCTATGCCTGTAAAATAGCTTTCAATTGTGAAAATTATACATACTCCACTGAGGAAAAAAAAAAAAAAAAAAAAATGGCCAAATGTACAGGTACACAATGGAAAATTGCATTTTGACAGTAAGATGATAACTTATCATGCTGGCTATTTCCTTTTATCGAGGAGGCTTCAAGAGAGACGTTTTTCCTCTATAGAGCAAAGCAGGTCACCAGAATATAATGGCTGGATAATAATGGGCTCCACGAGAAACAAAATGCAAAAGAACCATTTAAGAGTGAAGCCCTCATGCGGCAGAATCACCTGCAGACAAGGAGAATTAAGATCGCTTGCCAGCGTTCGGAAAAAGCAGTAAAGAGAAAAGCCAATAACCCCGAGATGAGACTGACGAGACCAATAAGGAACACCGGAGCAGGCGGACCAAAGATGCCCTTAAGAAAGTTCAGCAAATAATAACGACAGCATATGGTATGGAACATCCAGTCAAGAAGTCCAAGGTCAGGATGGAATTTAAAGGCGGCTGATATTGACCAAGACCAGATCATGCCGGACCTCTAAATTGAAAAAAAAAATGAAGCGATGGAATTAAAAGTCTGTGGAAGACAACGTTATAAAAAATGGAATGTTCTGAGCAAGACCCATTGGTTTGTCGTGTCATTTTTGTTCCTGGCATTTTAAAAACTGATGGACTCAAGGGTGTGTCCAATCAGTAGATCAGCTTGTTCACCGTGATTTTAAGTATCATTTGTCTCCCATCACCTCTCACTCGAGGCTCGAACTCTCAGGAAAGGCGCAACCTTGTTATTTGACGAAGGGCAGCAAGTGAAAGAAGAATCGTCTCCTCTGGAAAAACCCATGACGATTGCCAATCGCCGTGAAACAATGCTCCTCTGACCGACCGCGTATTTGAAGTCAGCCGTTGACCCCTTTTATTATCTTTACCTCTGGCATTGACAATTCAGAGGATTTAGTGGTAGAAATGTCCAGAAGATTGACAAAGCTCTACACAGCAGCATTTCTGACATGAGCCAAAAGTCTATCAAATCCTTTCCCAGAGGATTTATGAAGGATTTTGTTCCTAAGACACTGTGTGCTAACGTGCAGAATAAATAGAAGAATGGGTTGAGGGACACGGAAGCTTTCATGGAAATACAAACAGAGAAGCCATCATGTGAATGGCATCTGTGCTGCCTTTCACTTTCCCCAAACCGCCTTGGCATTTGGAATTCCTTGTTGACGCTTTCGCTTCAGCGCATCCGATGCTCAGCTGCCCCCAGTCAGAAAAAAAAAAAGGTTTGACACTGCACTCATCGCACCGGCTTGGGAGAATTGCCATTTTACCGGGGTTTCTTTTGCAATTCCTGGAGGCTTTTTTTTTTTTTTTTTTCTCTCCCTTGGAGAAAGTGTCAGCGGCCATCCAGTCCCAGGAGGCCAAAGCGCTATCTCCCCTTGTTCACCGGTTCTTCCAATCTCCCTTCTCCCCTTCCCGCCGGCTCCAAAGATGCCAGCGATTACGTCTTTGTGATCATCAATGATCACAAAACGAATGAATTCACAGTAAAATCATTCAAGATATTTCAATGACCATCTTAGTTCCTCACATCATAAACACGCTCATTATTCTTCCCATTGTTCCATAATGCAGCAGCCCACCTTTAAAGAAATATATTCCAGTCGTGCCTTCCGTTGCCCGGGCAAAGCTGATCTAATTCTCCTTTCTATCAATCCATAATCCATGTTAATGAGCTATGCACCATTCTTAAATGAACATGCAAGGTGTCTTTTCTCCCGGCATTGTGAATAAAACAGAGCCTGCAATAATCGATGCGATGATTAATGGCCTTCCGGGGGGAGATGAAATGATTTGTCCCTAAGCAACCGCACAGAGCGAGCTGGCGTCGTATTTCTCGTGAGGGTGGCGGATACATTCGACTAAAGCACGGTAATGCACTCGACGGGGACGCTCGCGGTAAACGTGATACTACAGGTCATATCTTAATTGTATTTATGCCGTTCAAATCAAAGAATATGAGTGGAGAAAAAGTGGATTGAAGCTATAAATAGCCAGGGTCAGTCAGTTTGCCCTCATCACAATGGATACGAAATGACAGGAGGATTCAAGAGAGCTCGCAAATCTACAGATGGCATCCGCAATTTCAGTAGCAATTAGAAAATCCTCTCCAACAATGTTTGTAATTCATTCAGCCTGCAAAGGGAACGATAATGGTTGGTATCCCGAGTAACGTTGCATTATCGCAGCAGTCGGCGAGGCATAAACGCCCTCCGCGAGCCTCTCCTCGATTGTGTTCGAGCGTTCGAGAATGTCCAAGTGGCTGCGTACATGATAAACAGCCGCTGACTCTAATTACATAACGTTGACATCAACTGAGCGCGTTCGTTCAATTTCTGTCAAAAGCGTTTCCACAGTTGCCTTCTTGATTAGGCGCTCAAGTAGATTCACAATGTGTGGTCAAGTTCCGCTGAATAAGAAAAATATAGCCTCGACAGAATCAAATCAAATATCAACTTTGATAATCCATCAGCGTGCGTAAATAATAGTCTCCGAGTACATAAATCCGAACGAACGAAGATATACGGTACACGCCCGCATTTTGAGTCGCACCCGGATTTACGGCATTGAAAACACGGCAATAAAATGAGTATAATTGAAACATATGGCAGACATTAAAATACATCGGAAAGCCAACCGTTTGTTAAGTGTGTTATACAGATCGTTTGCAAGTATTTTAGTAGCGCAGACTAAGTGCGTGTTTGGCACAGCTTCTGGATTTTGATCACATTAATGGATTAGGAGCCGGCGGGCCGGCGGGCGGGCGGTGTTGCCGCACTGCAAACTTATCATATGCTTCTCTTGGCAAAATGGAAATAAGAGGCTTACGCTTGGTTTATGGAGCCAATTCAGGGCTAGAGGAGCAGAGAAAACACCAGCATCCGTCCGCATCAGCGACTGGATGTGGAGCAACGGTATTTCATGCTTGACTCAACACGCCACACTATTAAAAGTTGCCCATCCGCGCCTCATTTGTGGACGGTGGTCGTCTTTAAACCGTATTAGAGGGTTGGAAAATGTCTAGAAACTGGGAAATGGAAGTATTAAAAGGTTTTCAGGAAGCACTAGTCCAGTCTCGTTTTTGGAACGGGTTGATTCTGATTAGCGTTGTAGCATGCTAGCATGGGTGTGGATGGAGATTCATGACTTCAGGCCATTGGGTGATGGTAAAGTCAAAGACAAATGAGACCCTTCAAAATGATCTTTGAAAATGTTGGTGTGTGTGTGAGGAAATCAACAATAGACACCCTTCACTCATTCAGTGCCATTGGCGGTTTTAGACGTCAAAGATATGAACTGGGTTGGCAGTGAATGAGTTAATGACTGACGGAAGAGTGAGTGGTGCGGGAAAAACAAAACAGGGCTCTCGGATGGAATGATTGACTTACAAGTCACGTCGGATTCATCGGAGTCATCGGGACAGTCGGGCTCGCCGTCGCAGAGCCAGGCCTCGGGGACGCAGCGTTCTTGATCGTGACAGTGAAACTCGCCAACGTCACACAAGATGGCCTCTGGATGGGTGAAGGGGAAGGAAGGCAGGGAGGGAGAAAGGAAAAGAATGAAGTATGAGATGATAAGAGTGAAAGTGGGTCAGATGTTTTGAGCACAACGTGAGTTTATGAGGATGATTGGGAGCCGACCTGGCCTGGAAGCGCTTGTGGCAAGGTGACATCGGCAATCTCAAAGAGTTTGGTGCTTGATTGTGGCCATAGCGGTCTAAAATGCTCATCAAAGACTCAGGAAGTGTGTTGGACGGCTATTCGAGAAAAGACGCTCCGTCCTTGACTTGAGAAAACGATTACGAGGCGGTTTGCTTTTATTGCTCCGTCTTGTCGTTGTTGTGCTTTGATTTGACGGAGGGATGGCGACTTCGGAGTCATAGTAGTCTTTCATTATGGCATGTATCCATCAAAGTGTTGACATGTTTGCTGCCGGTAGATGTCAGAGATTCGTCTTGATCAACGACACACTTTGAAAGGAGGAAAAAAAACAAAGTGGAACACTTCATCCTCAAGTTTCAGACACCATTTGATTTTAGCTCCAAATGTTTTTTTCGACATTTAGCTCACTCTCGCAGAGGGAGTGACAATTCCGCATGCTACCGGCCCCCCTGCAGCAAATTCACTACTAGAACTGCAGAGGTCAAACGGCTTATTCATTCCGGAACTCCTTTTTTTCCTGGTGATGCAATGCATGTGAAATTTTGCCAATCATTTCATGTTTGAAGGCATTTTTGACAAATTTGAATAATCAAGGAAACCATTAACAAATGCATCTTAAAGTCAGAATATCTGACATTTTAAACTACTTTGTACGTGCGTGACTGGGCTACTGTAGAATTACAGACAAAATTAGCATCTTAAGTGCCACACTGCCACCATGGATACAAAATGGAATACACAAATTGCAGTCATTTTACATGTCCGACACATGTAATGAGTCTTGACGGCGTCACTTGGAAACAACGAACATCTGCAGCGCCTAATGAAAGCACTGCACGCGTCTCTCTCGTCGTGTCACTTCCATTATTTAACGCTCAGAACTTTCACCAAGGCATTATTGTTTGACTGCCATACCTTTAAAGCCCAAATGATTACCATTGGTTTGTGACAACAGGGCCATTTTCTCGAGAAAACCTTGAGCCCATTGCAGCCCTCTTACCTATTGATGTTTTATTTCCTTTCAAGCCACTTCACCTTGAAAGCGACTGGGCCAAATATATGTCGACCAAATGACCTCTTATTCCATTTCATCTTTTTTTTTTTTTTTTCTCCAGGCAGCCTCTCTTGGACAGGTGCGGTTGAGAGAAAAAAAAAAAAAAAAGCATTCCTTCACCCTGCATCATTTCATTTGAAGGAATAAAACAAGAAAATAAAGGCACGTCATTTATATTCAGGTAGCTGAAGGAAAATAATATTGGAGCGAGGGAAGAGCTGAACGAAACAAAAGAACTTGCGGGGAGTGATAAAGAAAACAATCCAAACGGGTTGAATTTCCATAAGAGTGTGGCACTGAGCCCGGCCGGCACATTATCATGAGCTGCGTCGCCCGCCGTCACCCGACAGCCGCTACTGGCACAGCATCCAGGCTCATTAAAGTCATGCGGCTTTTCAAGTGTGCCGGATATTCGCAGGAACAAAGGAGGCGGACAAACAGAAAAGGTTGCCGTACTCCCAAGAAGCTTTACTAGCCAAGCAGCAGCAGCATATTTTTCTTTGTTTATGTTGTTACTTGAGGTAAGGCAGAGTGGCAGCCCAATTGCTACCAAAATCGAGAACAGCGCGGCACTTGGCCATTCGACTTAGGGCTATCATAAGGGGGGTAAAAAAAAACCAATAAGTACATTTATACCGTAGCATACTAAGCCATACGATAACCGACGAAATTTTGGATGATTGCATCACTAGTAATTCCATTGCAAAATAGATTGACGATAAATAGCGTAGTAGCAACTTGACTGTCTCTTATCTAATTCACAGAATACGTTAGCCAGCTCAGTCTCATGCACTGAGATTAGTGACAGTATGGAATCCAGCCCAGGTACTGGTCATATGCATAATGGATGAGCAGCAGACCCCCAGCCAACCTAAGCAGACTATTAAGTCTAACAACAGTATAATGCAGTCTCGGCGTGAGCCTTCAGATTGTTAATCCACTAAAAAAAAAAATCAAGTGATGCATCCTGAATATTTGAATATGCCATATTTTTTTACAAGCGTATTTCTGGATGTGACATACTCCATGTGGTATTTAGCTTAAATGCCATTCCCGTTAAGTCTAATAAGAATATTACGAGTGGAAGGAATAACGTGACTCTGCTTACTGATGAACGATTTTCAGACGTCACGGTCCGAGCGGCTGCGCGGTGCTCGTGTTACAGGAAACATTGATTAGCCAACGCGTAGAAAGTTGAGGGTTTAAGGAAGTTGAATTCAACTTGTTCTTGGGGGGTGGGGGCTCATTCCAAACTTTATCCAATGGAATGAAACTGGTAGGGTTAGGGTTAACATCCCCAATTATGATAGGGTGTGCATACTTGTGCAACCACGTACCTCAAGTTGTTTATTTTAAATGACAGGTTAAATCTTGGTCTGGTTCTTTTTTTTTCCCATCACAACCTGCTGACAAATGTTTTATATTGCCCAAATCAGAACCGAATCAAACGCTAAATTCCCTCCACCACAGAGAGGGCTAGTGTTCATAAGCATTAGAAGAAGCACGGCAAATCAATGTATTATTAAAAGTGAGTACAGTGCTGTAGCCTATAAATGTTTCAGAGGACAACGCAGGCACAGCCAGAAGCTCTTTGACATTAATCCCCAAACATTAAAATGAATTGTTCATGCATATAATTCATGCTTCACATGGGAGCCTTGTTAGGTTCATACGGAAAACGCACATTTTCACCCTTCCTATGATTTTGGCTTGACCTTTACATCGTGATAAAGGCTGAAGTCAATGAAGACTTCACAGAAGAACCAAAACACATTTTCTTTAATTGCACACTTGGAAGCAGCACTTATAATCGTATTTTTTTTGTCCGGTTGTCAACATGTTTACAGCATGACAACGCTTGTTGTGATTGATGCCAAGTTGCCAACTTGTCAGTGCCAAATGTCTCCTCCCAACAAACCTGACAGCATGAATCTGGGAGTTCACCGTAAAAGTATATTAGCCGCTCTCGACTTGGAGTGCAGTTGTCTAAAAATAGGACTCATTTAAAGTATTGGAAGCTGCAAGTACTTGCGAACAGTTGAGTGTTGCGTTGACGCACTTCTTGAAATGCATGTCTGAGATACCGTCCTCTAATCCATAAGAGTTGTGAAAAAAACATGACATCGCCTGAAAAGTGTTGACAGACGTACGCATGTTATCAGTCTAGGTGCAATATAACAAAATTTTATCCTACAAGGTGAGACTTAAATAATGAAGCGACTTGAATTAAGAGCGCCAATCAAGAGTGATTGAATAAAGTGGAATACATCCCTACAAAAGAAAGAAAACAAAAAGATCTCAGTAAAAGTTTAGTGTCAAGCTAAATAAAAAAAAAAAAAGAACACGTCTATCTAAAATAACTAGATTTAATAGGTCGCTTCATCTTAATGCTAACAAACAATGCAAAACCTCATAGACGGGCTAATGAATAGCATGGAAGCTAAATAGAAAAAAAGAACACGTCTACCTAAAACAACTACCGTAATTTCCGGACTATAAGCCGCGACTTTTTTCCAAAATTTTGAACCCTGCGGCTTATAGTCAGGTGCGGCTTATACACGGTTTTTTTTTTTTTTGTGATTTTTGTGATGACTTGATCACTTTTATACACTCGCAAAAAGGCTGTGGACCACTGTTGTGCGGTATCTTGAAGAACAAAACAACAACAAAAATACTATTTTGAAACACTACTATGGCCGCTGCTTATTCTGGCTGTGTTGCTTGTGACTATTATGAGCTTTAGTAGGAATCCACGCTAGGCGACCTGCGTCAAAGGGCTCTAAACCCTTTTTCATACTCTGCCATGTGACTCAGAGATTACACAAAGCAGTGGCGCTGTTTGGACCATCTGCATTGTATTAAAACCCAATCAACCAGCATTTAAATTCAATTCTTCTGACATTGTGCTCACCAAAAACAAGTTGTAATGAATGTGAACTTTTAATGCATTTTATTCAGAAGGTTACTTTGAACCCTGAGGCTTAAATGGCGGCGCGGCATATTTATGGATTTTTACGGCTTTCTGTGTACGGTCTTTCTTTGTAAAAAACTCATGTGCACGTGCAGCTTATAGTCCGGTGCGGCTTATGTAAGAAAAAAACTAAAATGTCCCTGAATTTTAGCTGGTCAAGTCAAGTCAAGTTTATTTGTATAGCCCTAAATCACAAACAGTCTCAAAGGGCTTCACATAGCCAAAATTGACAATTATTCTCAAAGCTGATCTTAAGCTCCCAAAAGGGCAAGGAAAAACTCAAAAACCCCTGCCAGGGGAAAATGAGAAACCTTGAGAAGGGACCACAGATGGAAGGATCCCCCTTTCAGGATCACCAGGTTGTAATGGATGCGGCTTATAGTCCGGTGCGGTTTATAGTCCGGAAATTACGGTACATAGATTTAAGCTAAATGCTAACAAACAATGCAAAACCTCATGAATAGCATTTTGATTTGATTTCAATGGGAAAAGATCATTTGAGATGCAGGATCCATTTCCTGGGAGCGAGCCTGACAAGGATAAATCGGCAGTAGTAAAGCTACTGTGCTTATTGAAGATCATGACACACGACTGCATGTACAGTAAACAACAGGCAATGGTTGTGGCGTTCAAAATCAATGGAAATGTCAAAGGAAATAAAGATGGGCTTGTGAATTTTGATGAATCCAAGCCCGGTCAGAAACGCTGGCACTAAGAAAACACAATCAAAATCCACCCACTGGTATAGATCAGTTTGTCACAGTGCGCCTCGCAGTTGTAAATCGTGCTGGTTGTTTTAACCACAGCTGTGTCTGCTCTATACTGTAAATTGGGTGACATCATCGCGGCAGAAACGCACCATAAATCCCAGAAGAAAAGAACCGTGCCATAGTGCCGGCCGGGGCTGCTTACTGACATTTCCCATAAAGAAGGAAAATAAATGGATTTGAATTTCTTGGAGAGGAACTGTTATTTTCAAAAATATATATACACACACCGTACAAAGGCGGACAGTGGATATGGGCTGCAAAAAAAAAAATCAGTTGCTCAGTGAGATTGTGTCAGAAAAATATTTAATTGCACGTAGAATACACATTTATCTAATAAACTCTACTCTTCTGTGAAGATAAAAAAAAAAAAGGTCTTTAAATCAACGGGTGGAAGAGCCAGCCCAGGCCAACTCAACTGTATATAATGTTTCACATTTGTGTCATTTATGTACCGTATTTTTCCGACGATAAGGCTCGCTGGATTAGGTGGCGTCTCAATGAACACGTTTATTTGGGGGAATTTCCATATATAAGGTTGTACGGTGTATGACTGCACATTGAGGGAAACATATCAGACCAGCAAATGAGTCAAAGTCGATTTCAAAAAAATACCGTATTTCTGTTTTGTCCGGTGGAGTTATTTACTAAATGCGATTTGGGTGTCGGTGCATGCAAGTCGTTTCATGAACTCTGTCAGTGTAAACACAGCAAATTGGGATATGCGTCACTTGAAATGTGCACGGAAAGAGCCGGAATATTGACATTCAATTGGATTTGCGGCTGCAATGTAAATCCAGCCTTAAATTAATCAGTGGCACGCAAACACGACAAGACGTGTCCTCCCCAGCGGCGTGTACTGCTTACGACCTCCTCGAAGGTACAGACTACCGTCATGGTGGAAATGAAACCATATTTCGAGAAAGCAACATACAAATGAAATCTAACAATATTATACCTTGCTTATGTATTTACTGGAGGCTACAAAAGGTGCCCTCGAAATAAATGCAATCTTTTGAGGTGTTCCCACAATTTACAGTGAATGATTGATAAGTTGTTTTGTCAAGGTAAAATTGATTTGGTGTTAAAAATTCATTCCGTCTGTTTTATTTAGAAGAGCTTTGCAAGGCGACTCATTTTGACCCAGAGGACACGAATATTCCCAATGTTTTATTCAGCAGCCAAAAGGTTGCTTTAGAGACCAAATGACTCAGTCAGCAAGATTTTCTTTCCCCGGTTGCTTGCGTATTAAGCGTTATACAACGTAATCAAAAGAATGCTACGTCTTCATTGAAGCCATCCAGCCAATGAATAATTTATAATATCAAATGTATTCCAATACAGTCAACGCCTCTCGCTGAGCCCGGAATTTGTACAGTAATCGCTTTGTCAAGCTGGCATCATTTCTTGCCACGGCTCCACCCCGCTAGTCGTGAAACATTGATAACGTCACACGAGGTCCGGCGAGCTCAGAGGCGCGGCGACGAACGGGAAAACGCCGACGGGGTGAACAGGCTGTTTCTAAGATTTAGCCAGTTGCTTCGGTTAAATACGTTGACAATCATAACGGCCATCCGGGGGAAACTATGACGACGATGCGGCCGGCGACAAAAATGAATTTGACACCCCCGCCCTTAAATCATCTTTGCCCGTTGGTACCTAACAGACCGGAGGTTGGTGACCCCTGACCTTCCGATCCAGTACTAGGTCGGCTGGGCAAATTCTCCTTTCCGACTGTCGCTATTAAATAAGACAATTTGCTTTGTTTATCCGTTGAAATCTCGACAAACAAGTTATTTGTCCCGGCTAATATTCTACGCTGAGCTCAAGATTTTTTTTGTTATGACTGATCTGTTCCCTGAAATGATTGTAGCGGCCATGCGTGAATTTCATTTGCATGACAATGCGTCATTATAGCGTTGATGATAAGCCATTCATCCTCGAATCTTCCGGGCACCCCGATTTTTTTTCCCCCTGCCCTGTCCAAGGTCACCTAATAACTGTGCTCCTCTATCTTAACCAGCAGCAGTCTGAGGGATTTATACTCCACTCCATGTCGTGATTACCAATCAGGTGGAGTAATAGCTGCTTAAGCAGACAGGGTTTTCGCCATCACCGAGGGGTGAAGTGTCTGTCAAGGTTGCCGGTGAGTTTGTCCAAGGCGCGCCGATTCTCCGCGGGGCATGTCAGCGCCTCGGCCGTAGCCTCCAGATTAAACCGCATTATCGGAGGTGAGGTGAGCCAGAGCTGTTATGGGGAGGGATTGCAGAGCCGCTTGTTATGGAGATTGAAGTACAAACAACTTTGAGATAGACGGAACCCGGAGTTATGCATACACTGATGCGATTCACTTCAGTTGGGGGCTTAGCTTTTCAGTCTGCTAGCTTAATGCGATACAACGAAGCGCTTTAAATCTTTTAAGCAACCGATTGAAAATAAACGTACACCAACAACGTAACAGTACACGCATTTATATATTCAATCAAACCCGTTTTAAGAATTGCGATTGCCCTCGAGAGGAAAATCAGCGTAACTACTAAAATAATAAATCTAAAAAAATTTGCATACGAAGGAATGTAAGGCAATGAGGCCTTTTGGAAACTGTATGGTAATCGTACGGATTGAGCCACGGAAAAGATGAGAACAATGTTATTTCTGATAAAAGGTCAGCAAATGGCATCTTGGCTCAATTGTCTATCTCTAATCAAGCAGCCGCCATTGCTAATGTGACATTTGTGTCGCAATGCCTGCCACCTCACTATCGACGCACGCGATTAAGATGGACTTGCCCTTTATTCAAGCTTCCATTTTTAGCCAATGTCGATCGTCCCAAATTGCAAGGTGGGGATCATCTTACGCAGATCTGATTAGCGTCATTCGGCAGTCAATAAGGTAACATGTCTCATTCGGGCATCCACAAAAGTATTGAGACACCCTCAGAAACATTTTGGCAAGAAGATTTTTAAAGCTCTGCTTCAGCTCTGTAAAAATGATTTGAATTCTATTTTTAACTCGTTCTTTTTATTCCTTTTAATGTCTTTCTTGAATGCCTCTGTAGTGCCTGATTGAAAAAAAAAAGCTGGTTTTCTTGGCTCACCAGGAAGGTTGTTGTTTTTTAAACAGCCTACAGGTAATAAAATGTTTTTATTCGCAATGCCTGAAGGTTAGACAGATTCGCATCATATCAGAGATTGTGGATTAGACTGTCAATCAACATTTCTGCCAGCGAGGTTAATGATGTGACAGGTATTGATCCGGAGAGCTGTGCAGAACACAGATATGCTCTTTGGTCCAATCTACTTTCGCAAATATCTCAACATTTTCCTCCTTAGTCTTTGGACCTTTTTTTATTTTTATCCTGGAGACTTTGATGTCACATTACCTGATGGATTGAATTGAATTTCACGTTGGCTAAGGTGCAGACTGCGGAGACATCTGTCTGCACATCCGGTGTGGGATTATCAATTTCCATTGTGCGTCTGGGTGGTGAGGAAAGGTTTATGCAAGAATAATGTATTCCTCCCACTACCTGACAAAGCACCCTCCCGCATCAACCCAATAAGAACCTCAAAAAGGATAAGACAGTTCCAACTTGAAAAATAGCTGTCGTATACATCTAAAAATGTACATCGGAGAAATAACCATCCGCTTAATATGTAATCATGCTCATCCCTCTGTATTTGTTCATTCATTTAAGCAAGTATAATTAACACTACATTATTTAGTTCAATAATATACATTATGCATTGTTTCTTAATTTGAATTGTTCGCCATTAAAACCGAAAGGCGTCAAAGCACCCTCCGAGAGAGATCAGAAATGTGAATAAATAGTTGCAATTAAAATGCAGAACTCAAGTGTTTTTCATTCACCAAACTATGTTATTTATTCCAAGAAAATTGTGAATGCAACATATTGTACTCAAATCAAATCTTTTCTGCATGTCATTATCATTATGCCGCATGATAACCTGCTAACACGGGCGGGCTGGCGGGCACGATGTAAATACATCTGCGGGCAAATAATTCAAACGGCAGTGTTTTACAAACCAACACACGTCACTCATGTATTAAAATGCAAATGCGCACGTGGACGCACAGTGCATACATTTATGAGGTGCCGCGGGTCCCAAGACTAATGAACGAAAGGAAATGAAAAACAACGCATGATTCTTGTTTAACAAATTCCAGAACAGCTTGTTTTTCCACATCTTGTCCTCAAGCAAATTTTAGCCAGGCTGCCTCAATTATATCTGTAATTATAGAATATACTTACCTCTGAGAAACAATGGGTCATTTTTTTCCGCTGATATCTGCCGGACTTTGGGTTGCAGTTTTTAAAATTGCAAATACAGAAATAACAGTTTCGACCTTGTCAGTTTATTTATTTATTTATTTATTTATTTATTTATTTATTTATTTATTTATTTATTTATTCATTTATTTATGTGGATGAGTAGGGGTGTTATGGTTAGTGTTTGGTTGGTAACCCTAACCCTATTTAATTGTGTTAAAGAACGTTTTAATCATTATTAGCCACATATTACAGTCTTTGGTCATTTGGTAGCAGTACGGGAAAAAAATACACGTCTCAAAAGTATTCTCATGAACAAGGTCGTATTTTTCATCCAATTATTTTTTGCTATGCTGTAAACAATATTTCTCAGATGTCTAATTAAAAAATAAGAAAAATAAAACAAAAAAATACTGCATATTTTAAACCCGTGCCTGTTTTATAAACTGCTACAATGCTTCATTTGTAAGTCCTCCATTTAGGGTCACTTGTAATTATTTGTTTGTGTCAAATGCATTTAAAAAAAATTGCACGTCCTCACTATTAATCTTAGCGTTGAATAAATGAAAGCAAAACGCAGTGGAGGTCCGCAAACAAATCACCCGTATTGACATTTCACCGCAACCTGGGATTATTTATTAAGTAAACAAGACTATGCAAATGCACAACTGCAGCATGGAGGGCAATCTAAAGGAACACGAGCGATGCAGGAGAAAAGAAAAGAAAACTTTTTCACCTTCATTCCACATATGCATCAGACACGAGCTGAAAAGTTCCCCATTTTATCACAGCGGCTCGTCTTTTAGTTGGACTATTTGAAAGCAGATGTCAGACTTCGTCTTTCGCGACACTTGACAGGAATTAAAGGATGAAGACATGAAATGAATTAAGAGAATGGAAACATCAGAGCAAACAGCGCACCGGCATCAGTCTTTGCCGGATGAAATAGATTTGCTGTATCGGACGGCGCTGTAAGCGTTTATGACTCAAATCCATTAGAGCAGTCGATCGGGTCAGCCTCCTTGGGCCATGAAAGTGAGTCAACAGAGGGAGGATCAGATCTTCGTTATTGCCTGATTAAAATCAATTTGCTGTGTCTGACACGCGAGGTGGGAAGCCAAAATGAGATATGGGAGGTGGTTGCACGGAAAACCGCCTGGATTATAAACATATGGCAAAAGTAAATCCAAAGGTCATCAGATGTGGCCTGTCGTGCAAAGCCGTCAGGATTAAGATGAACGGGACGATTTCAGATGGAATGCCAATGATGATGATGATGATGACAAATTCAACCATATGTCGCGTGATCGCAAGTCAAATTCCAACCAATGCACACGGGCAGGCACAATGGAAATACATTTGCTGACAAAACATTCAAATAGCTGTGTTTTAAAAATCAACACACATCCAAAGCAAATAAAATCACATAAAATTCTTAAATGTGCATTTTAATGAAGAGAAACATCATTCTTTGCAGAGGATAAAGAATATATGACTGATTGCTGAGTACTGTGTTTGTGTTCATTGCTATTTAGCTTTAAGCTAGCAAACGGAAAGAAAGTTGAATTCTCTGTTTTCTTTAGTTTGGCAATAAACTTCAATTGTGATAAACACTTGAGCCTCCTTTGACGTGTTATTAACGATCTGCCAAACAGCGATTTTATGTCGTGCTCGTTATCTTAGCTTGCGAGTCAAAGCAAAAATATCATTTCATCAAAGGTTCGTATCCCAAAAAACAAAAAAAGCTCCACTCTGTTTCCTCTTCGGTCTGTTTTATATCGATTAAAAAAAAAAAAAAAAAAGTCTAGTTGATGTAAGTGAAAGCTTTTCGTTCACTTGGCAGTGTAATTGGCTGTGAAAACAGCGATTGCTGCGACCAATCACCAAGAACAATGTGCAACTTGCACCATCATTAGGCACTTGACCTTTTAGGCAGTTAATTAATGAGCTTGACGCCAGCTCGAGTTCTCTTAAAGACACACGGCGCTTCTTTATTCCATTCAAACGATAAAAGGGGATGTAAACACCATTAAGGGGCCTTGCTTGATATCACATCAACAAAACACAAGCTCGGGATTTAAGAATCTTTTTTTTTTTTTTAATGGCAAAACAGCAGCAGCTCACGCATTGTCTTCTGCGGGCCCAAGGTATTTGTTAGCACTTAACGGCGCGCTAATGGAAGGACGTCAAAGAAGAGAGTAAAGAAAAGATGGTGCCGGGAAGGCTTGTCGTCATGGAGGACACTTGGATGAGAAAGCGGTTTATCGTGGCACGGGCCAAAGCTTGTGCAGGGGAGCGGCAGTCTGTTAAAGCTGATGTGTTATGGCCGAGGCGGAGGGCTCATCTATCACTGCCAGACGTTGACTTTCTACGGCAAATTACCTGTCGATAACGGACACGCGACATCGGAGAGGGAAAAAAAAACGATACATGCGTTCTACTTTTAGAAAGAAGTTTTTTTTTTTCCCAGCTGCTCTCCAAATAGTGATATTAGCATTATCTTAGCGGGAGGTTATGATGTGTCGCAAAATGGACGCGTGGCTATTTCAGTTCGATTAAGAATGACAGCGATGGAACACGTATTTCATTATCGCTGAAGAAAAGGCAAACATCTCACTTTGTTTTTCATATTAGACACAGTGATATTTAACGCAAACACAACTTCCGACACAACTTGATGTTATTCCACTTCCGTTTTTCGAACGCCTATTAAGAATCTCATGATTCGGTTGTTCGCCATTTCTACAAACCTCAGTTCGAACATGATTTGCTTTCATGTTTAATAATCCACCTTCTCCAATCCAAGTTTCACATTTTAACCTCTGCCCACCGATTGCTCTGCCCTCAGCATTAACACAACTAGAAGGTGAAGAAGAAAAAAAAAAAAAACAAGTCGGATCTGACAGCTTGTGTTGTGCCACCTGACCTGTGTAAGATTCAGGCTGTGAACACCCGCAGTCAGTACGCCAATGGAAAGTGCCCATCTGAAGGTGATAGACTCTGCTGGCCCGGGGTCACAATGAGTCACTGAATCCGGCACGCAGGAACTCCAGAAAGTGCAGAGGCTGGGCCGCAAGCAAGGTGACTCAAGTTCCCACTCTTCAAATGTTTTGCCACCTGGCATTGCTCTTGTCGCTATTGGCGCAATCTGAACAGCAGACACTAAAATGCAATTTGTTTCTTAACCTCGAGATGAGGACTCATTTCACGTTCAAATTAGTCGAATTATGAAAGCTATTTTAAGCATCAGCAAGAAAATATGAAAGGATACTTGCTCTCAGTATTTTGGCCGAGGTGCATCTGTAGGAAGTCGGGCAATAATCCACGCAATGTTAGCCGTGGAAAAAAAAAAAAAAATCTATTGCAGTCTGCTTTACGAGTCGCAACTAAAGCTTTTACAGACTCTGGATTTTTACTTTCTAGCTCCAGTCAAGGTTGCTCTGACCCTCTGAAAATGTGTTATGCCCACTCATGCTGGATCATGTCACTGAAATGAGCTCAGCTGAAATGAATCAGTGCTATGGTCTAGTACTCGTATCGCTGCAATTGTGTAAACAATTAGAAAGGACCCCGCTGACCAATTGCGAATTTCTGCCTCGGCATGAGAATGGCAGGTTTGAAAATTGCAGTGACCCTTTGGTTTACATTCAGAAGGGTTTTATTTGCCGTCGCCTAAACAATGCAGGCAAGCAAATATCATTTCTAGCTTAGACGTTCTTCTTGAGCATAGGTGTCAAAGTCAAGGCCCGGGGGTCATTTTAGGTGACAAATTGTGCATCAACTTCATCTGTCAATACTAAAGTTAGTCTTCATTTTTTAAAAATACTGAATTTTGTTAGTTTAACACCCCTGTTAAGTGGAGGTTTGACACAAAACCCAAAACTTAAGCAGTGCAAATCTGAGTCAAAGCAAAACAAAAACAGGCAGATGATTAAAGTAAGATTTTCACTTTGTTAGAGCTCCATTAGCATGAAAGGCAGGTAATCATGACAGACGTACACTGTTTATCCACACTCATTTTCTTTTTTGTTTGCCACTGGCTAAATTGTCAAAGCCACCAAGGTTTCTACGTCTGCATTTTTCATTAGTGATAAAAACCCTTCTAAGCACGGTGAATGCCAGACAAAGCCACACTCTTCTTAAGAGTGACCTTTGGCGTTCTGGTAGATGCTGGCTTAAAATTAGCGCTTTTTCCCCGAGGTTACGACTTGATATCGACATTTCGCACAATGCAAAGCTGCATTTTACCGCCTACATACATCCCGTTTGTTCCAAATGTGCAGTAGAAGCAAGGCGGAGATGAAAGTGAAGCCCCGCGGTCTTAACAAGGAAAATGTAGCTTCAAGGGCAAATTAGCCCCAAGCATCCTCCAAGGGATGGATGGAAATGGAATGATAGAGGTCTCAAATTAATATATGCCGCATGTTTTAGTTAATCTCTCAGTGTGTGAGAAAATTGCAACTCCGTCCACGACGTGAGCGTAATTGTTTCGCTGCCTAACGAGGAAGTCGTTTGAAAGCCAAAGGGACCGAATTCAACGCTAATTCACTTATGCCAGTTGTTTGGCAAGGCGGCCGATGGGACGCCGACGCGGTGTTTGTCAAATCTCAAGACGAAATGAAGTGTTAAGACAAAAGCGCACGGCCTCGCCGGGGATTCGTCCTCATCCTCCCGGCCCGGCGCAGACTTGATGAATGGTTCTAATCAAGTGGCGGCCCTCGACTGAAACGACCCCACGCAGACCGCACCTAATAACACTCTGACAACAAACAACTCCAAATGGAATATTGATGCACTCGGCATTCACGGGCCTCTCTTGTTTCATTGACAGCCCCTGGATCAGCTTAAGACGCCCTCGTGAATTGGAACATGAAGACGCTGTTTGTTTTTTTTAACTAAATGGGCTAGGGACGTTTTATGTGTTATATCAGATGACAGCCAGGACAGTCATTTTTTTTGTCAACGCCGCGTTGTTTTGTTCGTTTTCATTTTAACTCGGGTAATGGGAATCAATTCCACACAGAAATGGACTCATCCGTTGTGACATCAACATCTGGCGCATGAGTTGAAGCTCATTCCACCCACGATTCTGCCTCACCCGTGACCCTTCAAGTTAATGGCTTAGAAGAAAAGAGTAAGAAGCGCCGGGGCTGCAGCTCCTCTGGCAGAAAACGCCAAATACTCGGAGACTTTTTGACATCCGCCCTGCTCGTTTCTCTCGGCTCGCATTCGCCATCTGCCTTCCCATCTGGGCACTTTCCTGTATGGCGAACGCCATTGTTGCACTGTCCAATTATCTTTGGATGGAAAAAAGTAAGCAGTTGGCGGCGCTCCATTATAGGCTGGAATTTTGTGGACCTTGTAACAAGCTATAATTTAGCCTACTTCACAAGTACCGTATTTTCAGATTTGAAATCCTACCCTTTTCTCAAAAATGAACAATTCGTCTTACGATCAGGGGTGCCTTTTGTATAAAAGTCAAAATGAAGTGGAATTTTGGAAATTTCCCAAAATAGACCTGTTCATTGAGACGCTTTATAATCCGGTGAGCCCTATCGTCCGGAAAATACGGTAAATAAGAAACTCCAACACGGAGTATTTCACACAATTCATCATAGGCAACGTAGGTACTCACATTTCACGTTTATTTCCAATTTAAAGTCGAGCAGCTGGGTGCCATGATAGTCGTAGTTCCGTCCAAATGAGCCTTGTCGACTTTTGCATTTGAACTCCTTAGTAGAACATTTGCGCAAGTGTGCTCACTTGGTGTTTTGGAATAATAATAAACAATTGACAACAAATGATAACAAATTACATTGTGTTTGATTTTAATTTGTGTCATTTGCTCGTCTGAACTGTTTCCAGAAATTGCTCGCGGGGAAGATTGTCAGCGCGCATAATTAGCATTCCAACAAGTCCACTCTGATGGAACCAACGGCTTACATCAAACTTGGATTATTGTTATCTCACTCATTATAGCGCCACGCTTGTGTGCCATGATTATTGTTTGGACAGCAATGTGAAAACAACATTTTGTTTACGCAGGTAGGCTATTAATTAGCTGCAAATGATTACTGTCACCCAAAGGTCAGTTTGTCTTCAAAGGCAAGAAACCATTTTTTCTGCGGCTTCATTAAAATGACGCTTAGTCTGACACAGATTGAGTTCGCACTGATAAAACAAACAAACAAACAAACCAAGTGGCAAAATTGGCATAGCATCGTATTTTCAACTCTTACGATTGTGTCTCGTCGTAATGATTGTATGATGATAAGTGATTTTGTTTCTCGTCGTCGTCCCTGTGTCTCGTTTTTTACTTTGAAACTTGGTTTTACTTTTGATTTATTTGTGACTGTTTGTAACTCAAGGCAGCTTTTTTCAAATTACCTTTCTCCATTGACATGAATGGAGATGTCCTTTTTCCGTTCCATCCTCTTGACCACTATTTTTTTTGTTTTAAATTATGCTAGGCTACATGCAAAGTTTTTTTTCTTCCCCCTTAAGACTTATGGGTTTCCTGACCCATGGCATTGATGACTTTTTAAATAGGACCTTTGAATGTGAACAATTAATTAACCTGCTACAGTTAATCAGTTTTGCAAAACAACAATCCATTGCAGACTTATTTTACTTGCGTGACATTTGAAAATTAGTCTTCCTAATTACACGTGTCATTATGATGAGTGGCTAATGCCGAGCCCGAGGTAATTGATTTAGTAATGCTGTGACTTTGCAGAAATGTTTGAGTTTTGGCCTTTTGGTGTGTTTGAAAGCCACACTTTGTCATCAGCCTTTGTTTCTTCTACCTGGATAATGTGTCTGTAATTTATTTCCGATAAATCAGCCCCGGGTCTCGGTTGACACATTAAAAATGTTCCCCACGTCAAAAGGCATTTGCACAGCCCAGCGGGTCTGAAGGAATCCGCAGAGAAGCAATCAATCCTTGCCATAAGGCTGAGCTTGGGAAGAGGACACGAATCCTTCTCATGTTTTTACATCAAGACTTACAAATAGAAGGTGTGCAAAGGACCACAAGAATGCTCGGAATGTCCTCCGTGTTTGATTAGATTAATTACAGGGGCTTTTCAGGAGCAAATCCTTCTGAATGATGCATAGTGTCAATCATCTTGCGGCAGAGTTGAAACGGAGCTCCTTCCATTACCGGATGCTAATATGTTTTTGTATCGAAGAGAAACATTGATAGCGCCTGCAGCCACGCCGTTCACAGCTTTGAGCCACTCTCCTGCGTGAATTGGAAGGAGTCAGGAGGTTGGCTCCTCTGGGAAGAAATATTTCACGCTGCTTCCTATTGTAAAGTACTTTCTACTTTTATATAAGTACATTTCACAGTCAGACCAACGTTTTCAATTTTGCATCAAATTATTGGTTGAGTCCGTATTTCTATTTTTAGCAGTCTTGGTCAAGGGTCGGTAATTAGCTAGCTAAATGAGGCTAACCAATTCAAGGTTTGACAATCGACGATGATTTTCCTCCAGATATTTTATAATACGACAATAGGTCACGTACGGCCGTTACGATGATTTACTAAACGTCATGGCGGTAATCCCTCCTGCACACTGTCAAACCAATGTCAGTCGTAGAGCAGGTGACTGCTTTTTATTGTTGCATCCATTAAACATTTTACTACGTAATCATATTAATATGAAAATGCCCATTTGGTGCTTTGTCCCATTCAATCATTTAGACAAATGACTCGACATTAAAGCATTGTGCCAAAACTCCCATACGTTTGTTTTCGGTAGCGTCCCGGTACCGCGTGGACAATTTAAAGCCTTAAATTAACCACGCAATAAATCAGAGAAGGAAAAAAACTGAATTGAATTTTTGAAATATCTTCACATGTATTCATTGAAAATATGAATTCAACCGACCTCAGGCCTTTTATTTTCAGGCTAAGCGATTCAGGTATCAAATGTCCTCTAACACCGACATTGTAAGGAGGGCAACTATATTAAGGCTACTTATATAGGAACTCCTACCTGCAGGAACATGAGGTAAATGTCACCCTTGATAGCCTGGGGCTAAACTGGCTTTTATCGAGAAGCAGCGAGGGAGGAGCTGTTTGTGGTTATGGCACCTCGAATTAAAAATAATAATAATAAAAATCAGTACGCTAAGACCTCACCTTTCACACACTGCCATGCTGTCTCTAAAGACGAAAGAAATACCAGCCGCAGCAGCAGCCGGCAGCCAATCAAATAGTCATGCATAATTTACCATGTCATTTGGCTCTGCAGTCAAATTGAATATGATTTGCAATTAGGTTATTTCAGCAATATCACACACGAGAGATGGAGGCCTGGAATTACCGTCATGATAGACAGCACAACGTTGCGACCTCAAGTGTGAGATTGCTTTTAAACTACACAAGTGCCATTTATCAGGTCATTGTAAAGGAATTTAGGAGTTGTTTGTTTATTTATGCTCCTCAAACTCAAATATTTTGGTATAAGGTGACGTAAAATGTACGACAAGGAATTAGCGGTTGGTCCACTTAGTCTAGTCCAGAAATGCTATCTCAGTAATTAATGTTACTTGCGTTAGCATGACGGAAAAGTATTTCCCACCTGGGGGCAGTATAATTCAGAAATGTATCTAATCCGACCCCTCTGTCGGATTTCAAAAGTAGCAAAGAGTGAAATGTCTCCCATCCGACACTTTCTATTTTCTACCTGGAAAAACTTTCCTCACGACTGCAGTACTCTAATATGCTTTCCGAGTCCGGTATTTGACAGCGGGAGTGAAGTACGGGAAAGTTAATGACAAAGCTAAAAATAATCAAATCCCCTAACTTCATTGTGCAAGGCCAGCAGCAGCAGACAAGAAGCTCCGTGCCTGGAAAATGCGAGCAACCTCAGTGGGAGAGCTACGTATGCACGGCTATGAAAATTGAGGCCTGCGGGTGCAAACATTTAACAAAAGGCATGCTGAGATTCCAGCGCGCTCTATTCTTAGCGAGCTGAAGGCAGGTAGAGCGCAGCTCCCTCATACAAACTCTTCTAATTAAAAGACGACGGTAAATTATGGAGCAGCGACGGTGGAGTTACCCACTTGGGTCAGCGGCGGCAACGGGAGACACCAGAGTCTTCCCGTTCATTGTCACTTATTGCCGCCGGCGCTGTCAGTCAAGCGCTACAATTGCTCCTTCTCATACTTCACGTACCAGGAGCTGTGTAAGGCTTCTTCGTCTAAGTGCACAGAAGCCAGCGTATGCGCTGACTTATAAATGACGACGTACGTCGGTGCTGTGAGCCCTTGGGCTCTTTCTCTCTATTAATTGTGTTCATTTGCGGCCTAACAGCAAGGGCACTCTGGACGTCGTTGTCGATCCGCGCCGCCCGTCATTTATTCGGCACCGGTAAAGAAATGTTGCCAATTTGCTTTTGGATTGATGTCTCAAGCAAAAGCGCAGTTGCGCCTTGAGATACAAAGTGAAGGTGTAGCTCATATCTCAAAAACTACAGCGGTGACGAATCGAATCGTGATTCCGCTGAATCGAATCGCTCCACCTAAAACCTTTAATTGTATCATACCTGGCGTCAAGAGATAAGTATCAAATCGTCTTTTATTGGAGAGACGCACAATCGTATTAACGACACATTTCGGACCAACCAGATTATTCCGCCTTGACTCCAAAAGATTTTTTTGAAGCAAAAACCGTCCTGTCAAGAGGTTGCAGTATTTTTTTTGTATGGTGGAGAAATGAGCCGTAATGACCCAAAGTGCCACTGCTGCCACATGGCCTGCCTCATTCCTATTTGCAGCAGTGCAATTGTAGATTGTAACGCCTCCCCGAGGGCGAGAAGATGAAAGCCGACACACATCCCGTGTCACTCCCTTGTAAAAATTTTTAATGCAAAGCGTCCGTCGGGCCACGCCGGTCTGTCGTGGCTTGAGCAAGACGCTCGTTCATAATAAAGAGCCTAAATAATATTGCACGCCGTCGTGCGCGGAAGGTCCGATGATAAAAATCTGCCTTTCGCAGACAGTTTCGATGAAAAACGAGGCGCTACGCACTGTTTAACGGTTGCGGCTCTCGTAGGAAATGGGCTTTATGGTTGTTCCGCACCTAAAATAACAAGCGATAAACACTGGATCATAATTTGCCGCTGTCTAGTGCCATTTAGCGGAAATTAAGTCTGATACAACTACATAAAGTCTTGCAGGGGGAGTGTCGGGCTTTTACGAAACACCGAGGACCCTCGGAATAGCTTTTCACGCTAGCACGGTACTAATTAATACTATTAAAGCTGCTAGTCATTGATTAATCTGTCACTCATCGAGGTTGTTTAGTAATAAGGGCTAATTAAGGTAGCAACCAGTTTTGAATGCACCGACCATATAGTAATTTTGTCAGTTTTTCCACACTCTGTCAAGTCTTCAGAAAAGTATTTTGTTTTTCCCTGTCTGCTTCAGTCTCACCTCTGAGCATTTTGACGTGCTCGTAATTATGGAAACGTTAAGTCATTAGGCTCTATGCGGGAGACGCTGGGAAGATATGTTTGGTGGAAATCATAGAGTTTATTTTTTGCAAGTTGTCATGAATGCATTTCATTTCATCCATTGGACTGATTTACCAGAAAAACAGGAATTGGCACTTCTGGAGGATTTCAAGTCTTTGGTGGACCGCAGAAAGGTCAGACGGCTTAAATGTTTTCGCTGTCAATACGGTCCGAACTGCGAGGACGCTATCTGACCTTAACAATATGTTGGCGTTAAATGGCATCAAAAGTTTGGAAGACGACGAGGAAGCTCTTCTCATGTGATGTCATGGGCGCCAACAGTGATTTTTCAACCTTCTTGTGTTCCCAAATGTAGTTTTTGTATCTTTTTCTCTCATTTTTGGTTTAGAAATTCGACCTGTTTCTTATCATATATTGTCATTTACAGCGATCACGTTTCAGAAAATAAAATATTCTACTTGCTAAACCTGAATCCCAACTAATAAAACTCTGCAGTGCTGCACGTTGCTTCCATGAATCTCCCGTCCCGGGGCAAGGAGGAACTCCCAAGCCACCGGCACATTGATTCTGCTGCTAGTATATGCTTGTGTTTATTAATATTTCATTATTCATTGTGTTTTATGTTTTCATAACCTCAGTTTCATTGTACCTGCAATAAAGTCTTTCTATTGCATTATATTTATGTTCAATCTTTATGTACAGCGCTTTGCTACAGCTGCGCTGTGCTCCGTAAATAAAAGACGACTCAAACATTAGTCCAGATGGACGTGCACTGTCAAACTGTGAACGGCTCATTAAATCAGATCTGTTACTTGAGTAACTATGGCAATTATAACGCTCGTACGTCATTCACGGTAACTTCAGAGACGAACGAGTCCATTAGATCGACTCGTAATGCGAAAGAAAGACGCAAGCGCGGGAAGAACCAAGGAAAGCGCAAGGTGAGATTCGAACCCAGAACCTCCAAATGTGACGTTTCTGAGGTTCACCAAGTTACTGTACTTTGAATATGCTGCAATTTATGGTTTGGCTCACAAGCCGAATTTCTGGATTTGAATTTCTCCAGAACATTTCTGACTGAAAATGAATTCCACCCGCTGTAATTAAGATGCGATACGGCACAGCATAAATTTAAAAAGTTTGCCGCTCCGAAATGAATGCCGCATGAAGAGAAAGGTGAAAGGGTTCTATTCCTGCCGGATCCATGTTTATGAGATATTCAAAATACTGCGACTCAAAGCCAGCTTTTTGCATAAGTCACCGTGGAAGCGTTTCAGCGACTCGCAGGGCCGACGCAAACTTGCGTTGACAAACACTTTTTAATAAAGCGACTATTGGGAGAGTTGGATGTTTCTTTCAATGTCATTATATCGGGAGGGTGAAGAAAAACTCCAGCTCATAAATCGGCCATCCTCTGCTGTTGCAATAAGGAAATATTTCGCAATAATAAACCTTTCAAAAAAGAGCAATGTGAGGTGCTTAAGCACACAGGCGTGCCTTTTCCATTTGAAAAACCTGCATGTTTACCAAATTGTCTTTTCTCAAGCGTGGATTGGAAACGGATGATAATGACTTATTAATGTCAAGCCTACCTGTTTTTTTTTTTTTTTCTCCCCCCGCAGAAACACCTCTCCCGCTTTGCTAATGATCTCTGACAGACTTGACAGGACCTCTCTGCTGAGATTTCTCATAAAAACAACCACGTGAATCGATCAGCTGGGCTCCACACCGGCCTGCAGCTGATGCATATTTCATTAGTGTGCACCAAACAAATCAGGTTCAGAACAATCTCACTTCCAACTACTTTGGCACACCCAAACGGAAATGTTTCTCGTCAAATAACGCCGACAGTTCGGCGAAATGCTAAACGGCTTTGATTCCGATATACGATAAAAGGTCACGCCGACGTAATTATCCCGGAAATATTGACCTTAGCGTCGGCCACCCCGAGCTTCATTAAGATTTTAAATCTAAAGTCTGACACGAGAAGGGCGAGCGCATTTTCATCGAGTAATGGGATCTAGACGCGGCGACCTCCAGGAGTAAATACGTCGGATTTCCCTTCGTACTCTGTTCTTCAATACCCGAGCAAAGTCACTTGAAGGTGATACCTGGGAGAATAGGATCCCGAGGCCTATTGACTCTGTACATTATTAATTCCGTTTCAAGCTTACAGCAGCGCCCGCCAGCATCATTTCACAAGCAGAGAGGAGAAATTGGAACAGTTGGGGGTGTAATACTCTGACTTCTCTTTCTGCCCCATGTCAATACCACGCCAAGAAAAGATCGAGGTTACAGCCCACACGCGGGGTCGGGGAGGAGCGCTCGCCGAATCCAAATTCGCTTCTGGGTCCGACTGAACTCAAGTCGTTTCTGAGTTTTTATTTTCATACAATAAGCACAAAGCAATTACAGACACAAAATAGGTACGGTCGCTGTCGGGCAGAATGCTCCCATCTCCAAAAAAGCATTTTTTCAGGAGAGAAAAAATGACCGGCAATAGATTTACCTCCCCAATCATTTCGCTTACAGCATATCACCCAAGAATCACATAATAGCGACTTTCCGTGGGCAGAAAGAAATGTAGCTTCTGCCCTGTCGTGATAAGAGGTGCGCTGTGTAATAATAACCGCCTCGGACAATCCATCAGCAGATCTATAAAATCTTATTAGCGCTGCAGGTAAAGCAGTGTCGATACAAGGCGACAGATGTGTTGCTAGAAGTTGCTTTTGTTGCAAAGCCACGTGCCGGTGACAAGCGTAACCTTTAAATGCAAGCCTGACAACTTCAATCTGCCTACTTCTCCCTGTTGTTGTTGTTGTTGGGTTTTTTTTTTTGGCGGGGAGGAGACGGCAGAGCAAACGCCGCCCGCCCGCCCGCAGGAGAATTGATTAAATGTGAATAACGCATGAGCTATGAGCAGCGAGTCGCAATGTAGCTGGTCAGTACTACGGGAGAGAGAACAACTGTCGGGATAATTTGACAGCGCCTCGCTAAGTCGCCGTGGCATCTCGGAGTCATCAGCCGCGGCCGAGATTAAAAGCGTTGGAACACGGGCGACGTTTTTGACAACTCTGAAGTGATGCATTTGTCAAAACACATCATGACTAATCACAAACTCGAGCGGGCTTGAACATCTACAACGTCACACGACAAAACAAAAAGGATCTACGCACGCATTTGAAGGATGTTTTGAAAAGACATGGCCATTTGTGCCATTTGGAAAGGCTACGTTCATATACAACATGCTTACAAATGTCTTCTCACGGATATGCCAAGCTAAATAATGGAGGTGTCAGCCTCAATGTGAACAAAAGAGGCAGCCATTACTTTCCTAAAGCCCATGACCGGCTAAAATACTGCTTGACAGTCTGCAACTGTCATCAGTTGTGTGAGGACAGCTTTTTTTGACCCAAGATGACTTTTTTTAAAATTACTCTAACACACTGGCGTCAAACCCGAGGCCCGGGGGTCAGATTCGGCCCGCCGCATCATTTTACGTGGTCCGGAAAATTAAAATCATGTGTCAACTCAATGTTTCTTGTTAGAATACCAAACCTCTATATTGTCTTTCCTTTTAATAGCAATGAGATATTGCAAAAAATAATTTGTTATAATCCCAATTTCAAGATAAATTGGAAAATTCTGTTTAAGTCATTAATGGCCCGCAACAAAAAATGAGCTTGACACCTTTGCTCTAACTCAACTCACCCATACGGCGGCAGGGTGAAATACAAGTGACCCAATTTCAAAGTCGTTCATCCATCTTTTTTTCTTCATACTAACCAGACAATCAAAACCAGAGCGGTTCAACGTCGAGCACGTTCTGTTAATGACCGAAACGTACCCTCCACCCGGAAGCCAAGGTTTATAGTGGCAATCGTCTCTAAATGGCTGCTGATTTATGTGACGTGAACATAATGCAAGCAAAAGAGCTATTCCATCACTTTTGATTAATGCTCCAAATTGCACCGAGGTCATCAAGCAAGAACTATGAAAGAGCAAGGCCATGAAGGCACATACGTTCCGGGAGCCACGTACTCGCCGTAGGTTGGACCGAGACCGTGAGGGCTCTTACATTATGATTAGAAGTTACTCACTGCAATACTAGTCAAATCTTTGGAACAACCTCACAGAGAGCTGAAGATTGCAGCGAGCATTGAAAAATGATTATCCCCCGACAAGAAACGTGATTGGTCGGTCGAGCAAAGTGGCCCTTTTGGGAGAAAACATCTTTACAATCCCACAGAGAAGTAAATGGCTTTCCGACAAAAGGTGTTGTCCGTAGCGCCGTCTTCTTTTGTGCGGGCGGGCGGGCGGTTCTTTGTCTCGCAATGATGTCTTCATCAATAGCCTCTCTGTGATTGAATTTGGGCATCAACAGCCTGCAACAGATCAACGTTTGCAGACGCCCACTAAGCTACGCCGTAATCATGTTTGGACAGAGATAATCTAATTCTCAGTCAATTATCTTGGCTTCCACGGAACTGATAATGCTTGCTCTTAAGCGGCAAATTGGCAACGTTAGAATGTAAACACCATGTTTCACGCTAAATGTGTTGGCTCAGTCTATCGGGGTTTCCATTTTATGGTCCGTGGCCACTTTTTCATTTGCGGGCCACGGCGGAGGTGCTCGACAGCAGCACCGGGGTGCACCGAGGGGGGTCCCGGACTCCATTATCGTTATCGGTAAATCCCATCTTAGACGGGGAGCGGCAAGGCGGATGCTACGGCGACGTTTGCCTGCCGAAACGCATGTGACAAAATGACAAAAGCAGCCACGCAGTCACCACCGAGATGAGATTTTTACTCGCAGTCAGTCAAGATGACAATTGCAGATCACATGACACCTACACATGCTCTAAAAATATTCCCCGCAACTGTCCAAGTTAGCAAATGGAATCCTTGAGTCTGTCTGCCTGTTCAGACTGTCACGACAGCGTGCATGTAAATCCCGAGCAATTATTTGCTGAAACGTAGAGGCTGAGACTTTCTCCACGGCATACCAAAGAGCGGCATGTTTGTTTGGCCCTTGGGATGTAGCTTGAGCTTTGAAAAACAGTCAATTCATTACGACTTGGGTGTCTTTGCCGGCCTGGAATTACAAAACAAATTTCAAATATTGATGTTGGGATGGTTGAGAAACAACAAACCGCATACAGACCACGTTCCAAGTGGCTGGGAGCAGGATCATAAATACATTTCAACAATTCAATTAAAGTCGATGGGCGCTGCTTGCCATTGCCCGGACATGATTGCCCCACGATTAGCGCTGGATGGATGGACTTTTATTTCGTTCCACTGGAAAGATAAAGTGTTAACAATTCAGACATAGCCGTCATCAAAGTTGTCGCAGTTCTCCAAACAGAAAAGGAAAAAAAGACAAGTGGATCATTTGAAGCAATATTCGAATGCTTGTCCCAGAACGGCACAATGGTGTTTGTTGAATATTCTAAAAGCGCTCCTCTGTAGCGCTCTTCACCAGAATAATGAACGCCATCCAAGCTATGCCATTTGACTCCCGTATCAATAAAACAGCAGGGAGATTCATCTTCAGAGTCTTTTTTTTTCCCCCTTGGCATATGGGATTCCAAGCTCAGTCCTATCTCCTAAATTGGTATCTTCAGTCGACATCCTCACTAAGTTCAAGGTGGAAATGCACAAAAAGATGAAAACAATAGACAACTAAAAACAAAGCCTTTGTTTGGCGTAACAACACAAGCGGCTGGAATAAAGTCATCACTTCAACTCATGCGGTTTCTGCAGCACATTTCCTGTCGTCAACCTTTCCCAGCAGACCTCCCAGCACATTTTCACTCTTGTGCTCTATAATGACAATTCATGTTGGGCATTTGATTTCAAAGCATCTGCATCAATAGAAGAGACCACGATTCACCCAGGAAAGCTTTTGAGGAAAGAAGATCACTAGTTGGGAGCAAAGTATCATCAAAGCAGCTTTAGCTCTTTTGGCAAAAAAAAAAAAGTCTTGTGCATCTCATGCTGGTATTAAGCCAACGCCGCATTTGAAAAAACACAATAAAAGCTTTACGGCTGATATTGCAGAAGCACCGCAATATGTAGCGACAGCCGTCTTTTCATAAGGACTGGAAAGCGATCCTATGCTCCGTTGACTTATTTGTTGACTTTGTGCGCACAATTCCGCCTCACTTAAGCGCTACTCGAAGCGCGAATGGGTCGTTTTCCTTTCTTTAGCGTTAGCTAGGCGCGTTTGTGCCAGAACATAATGTAGCACTCCACCGTAGATAATGACTATTGTGACGAGGCATTCTTAGAAAGAGAAGACATCGAAGCGCTACTAGCTTAAGAGTATTTCTCCGTAGCCGCTTAGCGTTTCAGTAGCAAAGCGACTTTTGTAATCATGTATAGTACAGGAGTGTCGACAGAGGCTCCTTTTTTTTGCCCCGGGAATTCTAAACCTTAAATGCATCTCGTTGTCTGATGTCACACAGCTATCCGCCAGAGATGGTGAAGAAAAAGATGTTGTGAATCATCTGATAAGGCAGGGAAGCTAGCGCACAGCTGGATACAAAGGCACAAGCGTAGATCGCGTCAATCGACTCGGCTATACCTGAACAAATGACAACACGAGTTTTACAATCTCCAAAGTAAGATGGCGTCAAGATCCAAAACAAATGGAAGGACGTATGTTCGGTTGAGCAGGTATTCACTACCCGGTCGTTGGCGACACAAGTAGCTTAGCCTAATTTGCTACATTTCTCTTGCGGGTAGCTTCAGAATATCATTCTATTTTCCAGGTAGCTTTTCCAAGTGTGTCTCTAACATTGAAGATTCACACACACGGGCGCAAATTCACTTACGAAAGCCGGTGATCTGCAATGGATTGATTGTATTGTGTGCCTGTTGAGTTCAAGAGGATGAGGTCACGAGTAACGCTTGAAATTACACCTCCATGACAGAGACATGAAAGGAAATGTCAACCTCGCTTAGCTTGTACATGCACGAAAACACAACCGTAGCGCTGGCCTCGGGCAACGGAGTCTCGGGGTGCAAAGAGACAATTGCATTGTGGTCAACTCTTGAATCTTGAAGTTGCCCTTTTGGTGACGTAATCGTTCATTACCTCAAAATGGCGGTGTTGAACGATAACGATATATTGCCTCATGGCTTCGAATGTTTTTGTTTTATGATAGGTGAGAGTTCCGCCCGTCATCGCCAATACGTAAACCATTATTTTCACGTCGATGAGCCCAAATTCAGACTTTCACTTTGACTGAAAAGTGAGCCTAAAGTGAATTTAAATTCCAAAGCACTTTTCTCTTCTTTTCTTGCACTTAAGCTCTGTTCCGAGTATCTATAAATAGCCATCAATATTTAATGCCACAAAAAGATGAGGCCATTTTCTCCTCGGAGCAGATGCTATAAAGAACAATGATGCGCCGCTTTGGCTCCCTGCTACACAAGAAGTGCAAAATAGAAATGCACTTTAAAGGCAGCCGGGTCTCTCCAGGAAGTCATTAGGTCAGAGAAGTGTGGAGGATGGTCGACGAGGGGGCTTTAATAATGAAGAGCTGGCCGGCCATAGGGAGACGCTGCCGCGGGCAGCCATTTACACAGCCGTGGAAATGAAAGATATTGAGGCGTCCCCAAATGTCCCAACTCTTTGAAAAAAAAAAAAAGGCCAGCCAACACTTGTTAGGGTGAACACAAGCACCCAATTACTATGCAATAATTAATAAGTAAAAGAATATCAAGCTTGAAATCAGAGATGATTTCAAATTGCATGGCACCGGCTTCAAAATTAGAGCGTTTGTTTACACGCGTGCTTTAATCCAGATACGGTTCTAATTTGACAACACGTTTAATCTGACTCTTTGCATACGGCATATGCTCGCGAGAAGGATAAAATGATTATTATATTATAGCGCGGCATCATATGGTCCCATCCATTATTCTATTAATCTTTCGCAAATATGCAACAGATGTGACATTTTACAATGATGGATTTGGATTAGACAACACTGTAGAATCTGTTTTTGTTTTGTTCTTGAAGAAGAGCTCTTCGGTATTCCGATTTTATTTGGATTATGTATTATGTTGTTTGGATATGAACTATGAGCATAATGAGTTACCTTGCGTATGCGAAATTCAGCGTGTACATTAAAAACACATTGCTTTGCTTCACCCGAGCCTAAAGGACAGTCCAAATTAATTAATATTAGGATTAAAGTTGATTTATGTTGAGTGGAATCAAAAGGCAATACAAAGCTGCCTTATTCTATTTTTTTGGGTTTTTTTTTTTTCCATTCACAAGGCAACTCCATGTTCTTCACCTAAGAAAAAGCAGCATTTGCAAACAAAACAACTGAAGAAAATCAAAGGCAAAGAAAGGAGAACAAAAGAAGCTCATTAAATTAACAAAATGAACAAACACGGACGTGCTAATGCAGTCCTGGCAATGTGTGACTGTGGCTTTTTTATCAAACATGATTTCTTGTGATTTTTCACCATGCATTACAAATGAATGTATTATTTTTATTGGAGAAAGTCTCCTAAGATGTCGTCTGCGGCTCGTTAGTTGCACTCCAACTCCTCGTCGTGAGCGGGTGTTTACGAACGATGGAGTGCGAAGAGTCAGATAGCAAGTAAATGCATCCTCGATAGGCGCGACGTCATTTACTGTTGTGTGTGTGTGTGTGCGAGTGTGTGTGTGTGTGACCTTTACTTGCTCCTCGTGGACCATCGATTGGCCTCCTCCTACCGTGTGAGTTTTCATTTACACTTAATTAGTCCCATACGCTACACTTCCATGTCATGGACGCATTTGAACTTTCTTACGCCCACACATGTTGGAGTTTTCGTTTGTTTGGTTTTATTGCGAAATCTACGCACGGGCAAATTAATCAATGATCTTTAGCTTTGCCGGCTTTTGTTTACAGAAATGATCAATGTTTTTGCTGAGCAAAGATGTAAAAGGTGATTTAATATTTAGGGAGTGACACAGTGATTTTAAAGATGAGTACAAATATGAACTTAGTTTAGCTAAAGCGAGTCGGAGCTATCAAGTGTGCCGCTAATGTGAGCCTCATTTGTTTTTCTTATTCAGATTGAAGCCCGCAGCACTAAGCCGCATCGTCAATGAGCTCATAAATCCAAGATGAGACTATTTTCTCAATGATAAAACCCAAACGACTTTATTTGAACAACAGCAAAATAACGTCGGCAGCAGCGAGGGAGGCCCGCGGCTAAACGTCGACAATGACGAGTAGAGCTAGAAAAACATCAAGAGCATATGCTCACTCATTGTCACAAGCGTGTCGATGAAATTGACAATTGCCGACGAGATAACAACAATTGATATTCAATTATGGCATCGATTAATCAATAATGACTCCTGGATTATTTCTATTTTTATAAATAAAAGAATCGTTTTCTGCTTTGCACATGGACAATGTGTTTCCTATTTATATTTGTCTAAAATAAAAATAATTTATTTGACACACTGGTAGGTGGTTGATGATTTCAGTCACATCTTGTTAAAACAAGTCTGCTCGTCAAAAGGGCCTTTTTTTTTTTTTTTTCCTCTCGCATGTTTGGTGTTAAAATCACCGCTTCCACCTCGAGTGGAAATCACAGGAAGTGCGGCGCGAGAGGCGCTTGTGTCGACATTGCGTTCACTTTCACCTTTTGTTTGAAATCTGAGTGTGAATACAATCAAATAGCAAACGAAATGATGAAGCCTGTTTGTTACATGTTAGATTGTACTTGGAAGAAAAAATAGATGGAATTTTAAGAATAAAAATTCATGGTGGACTACTGTAGTGTGCATCTTGGCCACTGGGTGTCAGTAAAATGCATTCATGAGTGAAGAGTTGTTGTTTTTTATTTCGAATATTTAAATATTACAAACAATCAAGTTTCACTTGACTACTGTGAATGAGTAATAATAATAATAATAATGGGGTGTTGTTTTTGGCAGAGGATAAAGAATATATACCTGTGAATACGGTTATATTGTCCGTCGTTATAAACCCGTCACATAAATGCTATTCGTTAGCCCGTCTTCGGCATGTGTTAGCATTAAGCTTACAGTTATGTGGTTGTTTTGAATAAATACCAATATAATTCTCTTTGTTCTATATTTAGTTTGACGGTAAATTTGAGTGTGCGACATCCAAGTACGGATCCTGAAGGTCAACGTAGACCTTTGTTGTTTTTTTGTACCTGTTCAGAAACAAGTGACTCTTATCAGCGGGCAGCTAGCGGCGGATACAAGCAACACATT
Organism: Syngnathus scovelli; assembly: GCF_024217435.2. Lineage (NCBI taxonomy): Eukaryota > Metazoa > Chordata > Actinopteri > Syngnathiformes > Syngnathidae > Syngnathus > Syngnathus scovelli. The sequence continues at coordinate 17,385,455 of NC_090854.1, read as the reverse complement.
GGAGGCGCCAGTGCTTAATCTCTTGTGGGAGCGGCGAGGTCCATGGCACCTAACTTGCGCACATTTACAATCAGCCGGCAAGAAATCAGAAGGCGCCGAAACCACGCAAGGCGGCGGAATTGCTCTAATCTTATCAAAGGTGTCGTCTCCAAACAAACACGGCTGAACTGGGACTGCTGCGAGCGCGGTTAATGAGTGTGCTCGTCCGATGGAGCGAGAGAACAAAGATGGTGAACCGCTCAGATGCATGTCAGGGAAGCATCTTCAATGTGACGCCAGATGCTGCTGTGTTTGCGCACCTTCTCAAATTGCAACACAAAAGTAACGAGTCAAGAATCCACGGCAGGCGCCCGCCGACCGGGGAATTGCCGCTGCAGGTAAGGCGGCCTGGCTTTTTCTTTTAGATCTTGCAATTCACCAACTTGTTCCATCAAAGCGCATTCAATTATTCATCTTTCGATCTCACAAATATTTTACACCTAAAAGCCTGTTAAAGTGCAAAGTCGGGCTTGGAGCGACTCGAGGTATTCTTAGTGTGTCTAAACGCGACGCGCTGGACAGTAAACAAGGTGCAGAGTTGTTGGGCGTTCGCACGGTGACGTGAGAACGATGCCGGCTTTCGGCCTCCATTCGCCATCGAAGTCTGTTGGATTACAATTAGCTCTGGCAGGAAAGGAAACGGCTACACACACACACTTTGCAGATTTTCATTTGAGGCTGAATGTGCGTGCCGCGCGCCGTTTGTGTGTCAAAGCAGCTTTGGATCGCATGTGTCTTCGGTTAATGGAGTACAAGGCAGCATACTAATTTGTAGATTTAGTCCTTTTTTTTTTTTTTTTTTAACGTTGCCTATACATCTTATGATTAAAGATGGAATCAAAATGCAGATTTTTGTTTGAGTGTGCTCCCTGCTGCCTTTCCAGTCTTCAAACCAAAGGAAGTGGAAAGATGTTAATGACTCGGGTTTGTAATTTGTTCTTTAAGAGGAACGCATCAACTGGCTTTAGGCTTGTCTGCTGAATGAATTTCCTCGGGGGGATGAATCCCTCCCTGTGTGTCGGGCTGTTTTGGGCCAAGGCGGCGAGATGGAGTCCAGTGAGGTTTCGGCCCGTGCCAGGTGGCAGCTGGGCGAGCGAGTCCCCGGCTAGCTTTAGCGCGCCGTCATCGGGCCCTGCCGCCGATTCCGCCCGGGGTCGCGACGCTTGTGATGTCGCGGGCCGATCATTTTGACATTTTGATTCCATTATCCAAACTGTTTGGACTCCTCATTGATTCTCATTGGCTGAGGGAATGAATTATTACAAATGATGTGTTCAATTTTGGACAGAAGCTTTAAGCGGCACCGAGGAATCAATAGGCCTTAATTATCAGAGCGGCAAACAAAGAAATTGTATTAACTCGTTAAATGCCAAGAATGTTTTGTTTTTTTTAGCTGGCAGATAAGCAGCGAGAAAAGTTCAAGATGATGTTTAAGGCTAATGACACAAGAAAGAATAAAACATCCCATGGCAAAACAAGCTACTTGCTATGTTTGCTACATGACGGCAAGATGCCAGATAAATAGTCAGCGGGGTTTTTCAATTTCTTCCGACAGCGTGCGAGAGTATGGAGAGAACTCGGAATAATGTACTTGTTCCTGCGGGCGTTGCCCTTTGCCCTTTCAAAGCGACTGACTAACAGACACTTAGTTGAAGGCGTGCGCATTTTGCACTCCTTCCGACACGTTATGTTTGTTTTATTCAGGTTTCGCTTTTCAAAGCGGGCCGTCGCTACAAAGCGTGGAGGAATTTTCAAAATCCTGAAAAATAAATTACGTTTTCCCGAAAGGAATAAATCATCGTATAGGTCGCCTATAAAAAAAAAAAAACCTCAGCAGCCTTTCTGCAATAAGCCCGCATACTAATTTTAACCTTTACAGCGCAGCTGATTTGTCGGCAACACGTCTGCTCTGACGATTTTTGTGGGGCGTTTTTTTTCCCCGCGTGACGTCAGGCTTACTTTTCAATTGACGGTGCATTGCAGCATATCCATCAGCCAATAATAACCCCAACGACACCCAGCTCATTTTATTTTACCGTTGCCCCTCCGAGACCTATTCTCATTAGAATATCTGGCAATAAAGCACTTGCATTTTCCTCCATTCATAATTGATATACTCTTTTTACTTCCATTTCTCGCCACGCTTTCACGACATGACCGAGACACTCTCTCGGAATTGACTCCAGCATCGCCGGGCCTCTCGGCGGGAAATTTATTGATTCATTAATCACATTTGCAATTAAGTATCACGTGGGTAAAAAAAGAAAAAAACTCATAAGAGCCCCCCCGGCGCACGCAATGAGTCCTCTGAGGACATCAACGTGTCAGATTATTAGATTTGAAAATGTAAGGCCCCTTTTTCGATTACTAATCAATATCATGTGTCACTTTGAAGCCAACGACGTTTGTATTACCAGACAATCTAATGCTGATTCAATTGGAGCCGGTTTGATCTGCGAACTGATTTTTCTGGCTCCCGCAAATGTATTTGAATATATTCTGTACTAATTATTATTATTTAAGTGGTATGGAAAATGGATGGATGCTGGATGATTTTTGTTGTTTATTATTATTATTCTTTTATTTCTATTTTTGTTATTATATATAAAAAAATAATAATCTCCAAACTTTGCAGACACATAGGTGAAAATGTTTTGATTTATGACCCAAGTACTATAAACAAGAAAATGGGTCTTTAGCGCCCCCTACAGTAGTACATTTGACCTTCATTGATTTCACTCAGCAACTCTGACCGAGACGGACGGCCGGTGTCCCTAGGAGTGCAGCTGGAGGCCATACATCACCTCTGCCCCGACCAGGATTGATGACAGCAACACTTAGCTGCCATCCCTGACTGGATCTGTCAGCTGTTTTCAAGTCTCTTCAGAGCGTGCCGGAGACTGACATAGGTAGTAGGCAAACGCTGACTCGGCTATTACCTCAAACAACCTCGCCAAACCAGTAACGGCCGCTGAAATGTCAAACGTGCTCCAACACTCCAAACGCTGAGCTTTGCCTCGAGTGGCTCATCTGCTCAATGCTCATTTCCAAGTTTCTGACGACTCGTCTGGTTTTTCAGCCAAGAACAAGCGAGACTTAAAGAGCACCTGAGGCGGTTGGGCGGGCGGGCAGGCGGGCGGGCGCCTGCCTCTTGGATGGAAGCAACATAAACGGCAATAACAATCGCAGTTGGCGGTTTTTCCCCAATTCTGATGCTGACTCATGTTTTGACATCACCTCTTTTTCAGTCCGGCACTCGGACCTCCTCTTTGCAATTTCTATTGACTCTGCACTAAATGCAATCCACATGTGGTTTCGCCAAGCACCGGGTGAAAAAAAGTGCGGTCATAAGGTGGCGCCCTGAGGAACACCGGTGGCTGAGGTTGAAACGCGAGCCCCAAAGGAGGCTTTGGCGCGCTGGCCGTTGGTTTTGCGTTAATGTCTCCCAGTGAAATATGTAAACCCAGATGAAAAGAAAGAAAGCCAACCTTTAAAGGTCAACAAAACACAGAAGTGCACCAATGAAAGCAACTCTCCGATTTTCCGTTAACATTCATCTTGGCCAAGGTTGGATTTCTCAATTTTGGCTCTGCGGTGGCACCTTCCTTTTGTGAGGCAGCACCCGTTAAAAACAAATTTGAAATGAGTTTCGATTGTGTCGTGCAACAATAATGCGAGGTTGTGTCCTTTTGTGTCCTCTTGTGGAGTTTTTTAATTATTTTTTTTTAAAGGGAGATGTGAAAAGTAGTAGTAGCTTGATCAAGACAAGCTGAATCTCCAATTTGGGAAAAAAAAAAATCTATTCGTTTGAATTAATTAAATAAACTATTTTGCATTCACTAAAAGAGTCATTCTGGAGATCTCTACAAATTTGTTAAAGTGTCAAAAGGAGATGCTGGATGTCATTAGGAATGACAAAAATTCTAAAAATCATTCTATATCTTGAATGTTACGTAGCTGGCTGGAATAATTAAATAATAATTCCCGATTGTAAACGTGCACTTCTTTAGACCTCTGTGATATTATCGAACCAAATAAGTTGCTGAACATGTCCGCCATTACTGTCAAATCATCCATAACCGAGCGCACATTACAAACATCCTTGATTTTCTTTTTTTTTTTTATTGCTGATTCATTTCATTCACAGCCAAACAATTCCATCAATGAGCTCTCAGAATAGTGGAAATTGCAAGCGGCCGAAAGCACGAGCTCACCACTTGGCATTGGACATGACAATGCTGGCTACCACAAAGCAAATTAATATCAGACTAATTAGGCTGACAAGCAACTTTGCTGTTACGAGCCGTTATCATTACGAGCCTTTTCGACAGCACTCGCATTAATTCTCGTTGGCTTTCACAAAGACCCTCAAAGCGAGTGTACATGTGAACATTTCAGAGGTGCTCTTATTTCCCTGCTCAGTGCATCCTCGAGGTTGGTCTTTTCATTTCATGCACAGTAACAGAGGTAAACAGTAATTTGGTGTTTTCTTTTCCCTCGTGTGACTGCTGGGCAAATTATAGACACAAACACAAAAACGCACAATTTTTTTTTTTTGAATATCACCCTGGCTTTTGAGAGGAATTCAATAAGTAAACTTGACATTTCTGGAAAATAACGAAACTCTGAGAAATGCGACCCGACCTCCAGGCTCAAGTGCAACAAAGGTCATCACATCATTAATTAACTCCACCAGAAAAAGTAAAGTTTTCAAAAAGATGGCTTGCCTACGTTGCTTATGTAAACTTTCTGACGAGATTTTGCTACATGAGACAAATATTCAATATTGGACAATATTGGTGAGCATATTGACAAGATATTTTATACACACACACGTACACAAACTATTATATATATATATATATATATATATATATATATATATATATATATATATATATATATATATATATATATATATACATAAAATATAAATATATAAATATAAAATATATATATATATAATATCCCCAGCTATATATGAACTAAAATTTGAAAAGTATTCTCTTCAAATTGAATGTCCATGTGATTCGATTCGCAACCGAACCGGCTTCGCGTTTTGCATTCCCACATGCGCTGCTCCCACAGTGCCGATTAGGAGCCAAATCTCCACAGCCCGAAGGAGAGGAGAGGAGACGTTCACCTGCTGCACTGTGATAGCGCGTGCACGCATACGCCGAACGTGACTATGACCCCCCCAACACACCACCAGCACCCCCCCCCCGATGCAAATACGCAACTCCATGTGCTGCTATACGTCACAGTGTCACAACGGCAAAAGAAAAGAAGTCCAACTCTGCTCGTCACCTCATCACGCATGCACGGAACAATTGAGGAATGCGGTTCATGCACAATGCGCACGTTTACCACTGAAGGTGCCAAGTTGAGCAAGCGCCCCCCCACTCCCACCCCACCCCACCCCGACTGTCCCTTACCTTTGCGCTCATCCGTCCCCGGCGACGGCTCGATGCATGGAAATAATCCCGAGAAAAGGGCTAAGAAGGTGAGGAGGAAAAACTCGGACATGTTTTCGGAGAGCGGGCTTATCAGGAGCCACGGCGCGTCCCCCCGGTCCCGTTGCTCGCTCCTGGCCCAGGTCCAGCTCCAGCTCCAGTCTCCCCCCCTCCCTCCTCTCCGGTCTCCTCCACCACCGCCACGCGGTTGTTAAGCGCCGTTATTCGGAGATGTCCAGAGGATGCGGTGCAGCCAGCGCGCCCCCACCGCTCCCCGACGCATGCACTCGGCTCCGTGCGGCTGATGAGAGCGAGTGCGAGAGCGAGAGAGAGCGCGAGCGAGGAGCGGCCAGGGATGGGATGGGATGATGGGATGGGAGGCGAATGAAGATGGACAAGTGGCTGGGCTCTTCCCGTCTTCTTTTCCCTCACTGATTCAATGTCGTCAAGGTGGCGCAGCTCATCGCATCGGTCAGCCGGGTGCCGGGTGCCAGTCTGCTTGGACTGGATCAGCCTCACAGGCAATGAATTTAAACTCGGGGAGGTGGGGGGCAGGAGTGTGCAGAGAGAGGGGGGGGTGAAGTCATTTTGCTCCCTCACTTTCTCGCAAGCAGACTTTCATGGCCTCGTATACTCAGCAGCCTCCTGGAGTGTACTTTTAAATGGAATTTATATCCAGTCACTCTTTGCCCATTCGACTACATGGAATTGCCGTCAATCCGTTCCGGCCACACACCTCCAAAACTAGTTTAATAAGGAAAACAGTCTCTAGTTTATATTTCTTATATAGTTGTATAAATCATTTATGAGAATGGCAACAATTAGACAATTTATGAAGTAATTATTTTGGCTCCCTGTGTAGTATGCAAACCAGCCACCGGGCGGCAGTAGAATGAAGTCATGCAAAGAAACAAAGAAGAGTTCCACTCAACTAACTGTTGCCTTAGTAGGGGTGCCGAGATAGAAATAATTATTTTCACCAACGGCTATATCATATTGATATTTTGCATTTCTTATATTATTATAATTATTGTTAATAATTAATAAGAGAGATGGGTGAAGTCACACATCCAACATTACTACAACTTTATTATTATTAATACTATGACTGCATATTCTTTTAAATATGGCCTTTCCGACGCAAATGCATCGTGGCTCCATTCCCCACAGACGAAGCCGCATTTAAAAGATGTCCTGTCACGCAGTCGGAAATGCACTGCGCAAAACATGTGTTTTCAATGACAATGAAATGTATCATAGATGAGATGTGTCATGTTTTATTCGCGACATGTCAAAGAATGAGGTTGTCCAAGTCTTTAAGGAAATATCAAGCCCTCCTGTGGCCGCCATCACCTTATTTTCTCTTTCCAAATGTGTGATATATTTCACGGGGTCTCCATTTCCTTTTCCTACTGAGAGACGGCTACATTCATATATTGCAGTCATATTGGTAACAGCTTTCGTCAGTATAGATGTTTTTTAATAATGAAAGTAGCATGAAGTAACAGCTACCTAAAAAAGGTGCAATGACATTGTTTTTTTTTTTGCAGAAGATAAAGAATATATGCATGGGAATATGGAGTCTACGGGTTTTGTGTTTAAATATTCATTACTTGGAACGGTTAACACCACAGTATAGATGCTAAGATTTAGCCCCCAAGTGGCGTTTTCCATTATATGTTAGCATTAAGCTAGTAAGGCTAAGTTGTTTTGTTGTCTATAATGAAAACAATTAACAGCTTGGGAGGAAAGTAAGTAAAAAAAGGAAAACAAAATTTATTAAAGCATATGATTGCCATTCATCTTCCCACATCATTAACGCAATGCGCCATGATTTGAAATGTGTGCTGGCGGCAGGTAGAAGATAGCATGCGACCGTGGCTGGTGTCAGAGGAAATGAGGAGCCCGGTCGGTGGCAGGCAGCGGCCAGGTCAGCCTAATAAGCCACTCATGCAATGCGTGTCACTCACTGGCACCGCAGGTCTCGACATACAGGACGCCCGTCATGAGTACACACTGACACGGAGTCGCACAGCCGCTCGTAAGCACCAGCCGCCTGACCTTCACGTCTATGTGAATTGCGCGCACCGCGGGTCTTCTTTTCAACGCCTTTTGAGTGACAGTGACATTTTTTTTTTCCAAGGAGCCACTTATAATCCTGACGCCAACTAAACGCAACTGCCGAGAGCACCTTTCAATCCCGTGGGAAGGACTTGTTATTTTTATTTCAACGTCGCAACCTAAATATTCATGACTTGTTCAATTGAAAAGAACAGTTGAATGAGTTTGAAGATTAATCATGGCTGAACAATGAATCAAATTAGAATCAATATGGCAATGAAGTACTAGAATGCTACACCCGTCTTTCATTTTAATTGATGGGGCGATATTATAGTGCGCCATTTTTTCTCATTACGTTTGTAATAGAAATATTTTTTGTGATGACCCCCCTCGGGTTCCATCTTGCGACCTCCGGTTTAAGACCTAGTGGACTACACCACTGACTTTGGATGACGGCGCTGTTATTTGCTGACCCTGCTTGACCCTGTCATCTCTGCAGGCTCATTATCAAGCTCATAAGACCGACGCTGCTGGCTCGGCATTCTCTCCGGCCGGGTTCGCGCGAGACCGCCCCCGCCCGCACCGGTCAAAAGGCGTTTGGTGAAAAACAGGAAGGAGAAAAGATCGGGTGCAGGGTCCGTCACGCGTTTTGTATCTCTTGACAGTTATTAGTGGGAGAAGAAGTCGATGTATGGGTCTGAGATTGGTTCCATCTGGTCAAGAGGGAAGGCCGAGCGAAGGATGAGGATCCATGGGTAACCCCCCCCTCCCCTCCCATTTACCCCAACCCGCCCAGGTGAAAGTCAGGCTCACTTCATTTGAATGATTTATATTTATGGCATAAAGGTGTTTTTCTTCAACATTTACTGGAGTCGTGACTTCTACTGCACACCGATGAAATTAATGAGTGATTCATAATGAAACAAAGTGGCCCAACACTGGCTAATATTTTCATGCAGTGAAGGAGGCTTTGCTGTTGCCGTGCAGACATGCTCATTTGTCACTTCATTAGGCAAACTCAAATAATCAACTCGACACACTCTTTCGGAATATAATAGCCCTAAAAAAAACACCCATTCCTGCATGGTTGGTCTTTTTTTTTTTTTTTTTAACTCTCTCAAGAGGTCATTATGTTTGTACTTGTATATGTGTGTGCGTGCGTGCATATATATATATATATATATAGATATATATAGATATATGTAGATATACTATAATATATATATGTATATTATAAATATGTATGTATATATAATATAAATATGTATTTTTAATATATACAGTATAAATAGATATACTGTCCATAAAATCAGTATCCAGATATAGATGGATAGACGCATGTATGTGTGTTTTGCCTTGTTTCCATAGAAATCCATCAACAGGGGGGAAACAATCACGTTATTGCGGGGAGTTGATTGTTCTTCAATCCAATTTCATGCATATCTTGGAGGAAATGAACATATTACATCCACATCTTTCAAATACCGGAGTGCTGACGTGTAATAGCGTTTCCTGGGCTCGTATTAAACTGTGAGGAGCAATTTCAACAAAGCAATTTCGAGTTAATTTCCTCTGAAAGAGAGCAAGAAAGAGAATCCTCCCATACGTCCGTATTTACGGCTATAGGGAAGCTGTGTCACAATGACATCTCGCCTTCACATCTCTTTTTCCTCTGCAGTATTTCCTGTAAATTTATTTGGCAAATTTGTCTCATCACAGGAACACTAAACAAGATGGCATATTCCATCTCCGTGCATCAGATACAGTTTCATGTTTAACTCACTACTGCCATCTAGGGATGCATTTCACCGCTGCATTCAAGTCTCTGTGGGTGTTCACTTGTGGACAAATCAGACTATTTTGAGGGCAAGAGAGGAAAACAAAAAAGCCACTGGACCCTCAGTGAAGCCTGCAGGTGATTCTTGAAAGGTGTTTCTGAATGGACACAAATGGTGGCGATGCCAAGAACAAAAAACAAGCAGGGGAGTGAATAAATGAGGGGAAGGCACCTTCTTGCCACTGATTGAGATTTAAGAGGTGCGCTTCGCTGGAGTTGAAAGGAACGAGCCGGGCTGGTGGGTCAGCGGACCTTTCTGAAAGCCTTTCAACCCGCCCGCTTCCGTGCAAAGTCCATTAACGGCTTTCGATTAGATCCACGATAATTACTAAAAGCATTAATAATAATTTAGACTCTGCCGGGAGTAGGTTTTGCAGAAAAAAAATCAGGATACCAAAAGTCTGTGACTTTCCTGAGCCGTTCGAGTCAGATATTTGCGGCAAAGGGCATAAAAGATTTTCGAGGTTTTTTGTGGATTTTTACGATTTGTCACTGATCCAATGAAACACATATGCCAAGGCACGGCTGTAAAAAAAAAAAACTGTACTATCATTTCCATAGACCACAGGTGTCCAAGTCAAGGCCCGGGGGCCAGATACGGCCCGCCACGTCATTTTAGGTGGCCCGCGAAGACAAATTATACATCAAATTCATATGTCAGTTCCAAAATTTCTAATTGTTTTCATTTTTAAAAAATATTGTTGGCAATTTTTACTACCATTCATTTTTTTTAAATATTTGATATGATTTCAATGTTTCATTTTTAAATATTTGAACCGTTTTTATTAGTCTCTGTTTTGAAAACATTCATACATTTATTTGGGTTGACAATTTGAAGCAAACTATGAAGATGAAATTAGTTTGCCACCCCTGCCATGGACTGACAGCGGCCTCTCTAATCTGGCCGACCTTTTTTGCGGTGCACAAGTGTACATTAATAAGCATTAGATCCTGACACATCCTGACGACATATCAGGAGATTTAAATAATCAATGAGGAGACGCGGCTCTCAAGCGCAAACGAGCGTAGCGACTGCATGAGATTTGTGCAGCCACCCGTGTTGGCACAACTACTGTGTAAATAATGAGACCTTTAAGAAGCAGGACAAACATACTGCTGCATTTACTGGAGAGCCGGGCTTTTTTTTTTTTTTTTTTTCCCTTGGTTAATGGAGCAACCAATCTGTGTTGAAGCACGACCGCAATATGTAAATAATGGCCGTAAAATGACTGCACCGCTGACTTGGAAGATGATTTTTAATTGGCTCGCGGCATATGTGACAAACAATATTGAACGGGGAAAGCTTTTATAAAATTAACCCTGTACTTGTTTGGACCTTGTTATTGTTTTGACTTGAGATATGCGTGACTCGTTTTATTTGACAAGCCGATAGTTTTGAGTTTTAGAAGTGAGAATTGCACTTTGCGTAAACAATAACGTCACATTCTGCTCAATTAATGCTAACACGAAATTGCTTCGACGTGTAGGCAGACTATAACAGCATTATATTTTATTTATCTTCTGCGTAGAACGAGCTGAGAAATGAGTTGAGACGCCTCACGATCAGCACACTTTTGTCTGCAGTCACATTTTTTTCTCCGAATGCATAAAATTTAACAAAGACAGTCTCGTCCTCTTTGAAAATATATCGCTGCGGTATGAAATATTCAGCACCTAAACTGGCCTGGATTAATCTATAATCCAAAACAAATTGAAGGTGTCTAGATATGGGAAGATATTTTATGATAAATGGAGGCCCACACGTGTTTGTTAAAGGTTACAAACCTCGCTGCTTTTTACCACTCACCCATGTGACTCCTCACGCTTCACTTGAACAGCAATGAAGAGTAAGTGCGCCGATTGTTTACGAGAGGAGAGTGACGGCCTGTTGCTCGTCCATCACGCCGACCGTGCGGAAACTGTTGCGAGAAACAAGCTCGCTAATTTCAACCGTGATTGATGTGAGGGACATGGAGCTTCTTGCCAATATCGGAACATTTCCGTTATTTGGCTGGGACAAATGGATATATTATTCGAAAGTCCACTCCATTTGGTAAGCTATCAACCGTGATTACCGTTCTTCTACTGCTGCGAGCTCTTCTTCTTTCATTTCAAATATGATGGATGGATGGATGGATGGATGGATGGATGGATGGATGGATGGATGGATGGATGGATGGATGGATGGATGGATGGATGGATGGATGGATGGATGGATGGATGGATGGATGGATGGATGGATGGATGGATGGATGGATGGATGGATGGATGGATGGATGGATGGATGGATGGATGGATGGATGGATGGATGGATGGATGGATGGATGGATGGATGGATGGATGGATAGATGGATGGATAGATGGATGGATAGATGGATGGATAGATGGATGGATAGATGGATGGATAGATGGATGGATAGATGGATGGATAGATAGATGGATAGATGGATAGATAGATGGATAGATAGATAGATAGATAGATAGATAGATAGATAGATAGATAGATAGATAGATAGATAGATAGATAGATAGATAGATAGATAGATAGATAGATAGATAGATAGATAGATAGATAGATAGATAGATAGATAGATAGATAGATAGATAGATAGATAGATAGATAGATAGATAGATAGATAGATAGATAGATAGATAGATATAGATAGATGGCTGCAACATTACAAAACAGGCTGGCCAAATAAGATCCAAAGACATTTGTAGATAGATGAAAAGGCACGGGGGTTAAGAGATAATCAGAATTGTACTAATTACAGTTAAATTGTGTTCTCCTCCAAATCAACCATCTGCTCTCACAATAACATAGCAGCATGGAACGCGGTCGACAACAAACCGACTCGATGGGAGACATCCTTGAGTGGAGACAAATACATCAAATAAATGAGCACGCTGGGCAAAGAGGCGGTGGGTGGGCGCTTGGGTTTGGCCAACATATAATTACAATCATTTTGCTCCTAATTAAAATATGCTCTCTTTATTGCTCTCCCGATCCAAACGTACATTCTAGTAAAAGAGCAGATGCGCAATGTCTCATGAGGGATTTCACGTTCTCCACGCCCGGGCTGTGACAAATTGGTCACATTTCCGCACGGTGACCGTACACGCTCTCGCCGTATCGCCCGTTTCTGACCCAGTCGTGTTTCTATTTGCGGAGCCTCATTGATATGCGCCGAGGTTTGCATTGATAATTACCTGCTGAGCTCCAGATCGCTTCTGCAATTCAACATCTAATTCCACGGTGTCTGGCGTGTGCGCAGACTTCTAAAACCTGCATAGGTGGTATAATATTCATAAAAGTAAGAAAAGACAGCCAAAGTGAACGCTTGAGTAACAAGGGAAATGAAGCTCTTCTTTCATCTGCGCCGTCTTTATTTTGATTTTACACAATGTCTCTGGAGATACGCTTCATTTATAAAAAGCGGTAACCCGGGTCTGACCTCACGCGAACGACGTATTGTGTGTATACCGCAAAAAAGTATTTCTTGACTCCCGCTGAAACTCAAAGCATTTTTACTTGCTCCTGAATCTGCTAGCGAACTGAGAAGAGAGTAGCTCAACCATTCCGGATGAGTTTTAAAACCGGTTTGGGGTCATCTTCACGCCAAAGTATATATCTAGGTGATGTTTTATCGAGGGAGGAAAAAAAAAAATCCCTTCAGTGACATACTTAGATTCGCTCGCACGGTTGTAACGCAATGGAGTGCAAAGCCTTCCCAGAAGACCCGATGCTATTCTGGCAGTAAGTGGCCGTGGTTAAACAAGCACATGTTCAGACAGGTGCAATGGCCGCCACTCTCTTTACCTTAATTACATCAGAACGACGTGATGGTAGAATCATTACCGTCTGAAACCTTGATTGTTCAAACGTTGATATTCGGTTAACCGAAGATGAACCCCCGGTCGCCAAGCAAGCGGCTGAAAACGTAACTGGCCAATTACGCCAATTGAGGGAGTTGCGAGAAAACCGAGTCTGTCTTTGTAAAATTAGAGCAGACAAATTGAAAAGTATTCTCTTGTCAATGACTATAATTAGATGCTTTCTTGTACACATGCAAAAAGTATCTCAGATAATTAAAAAAGTTCTCCAAACTGACACAAGTGCTGCCTTGGGAATACAGTCTCATTTTTTTTTTTGTACACAGAAAGACCATTTCATAAAATCAATCCGAAGGCAGTCTTGACTGTCAATCATCATTTGTGTTGGAATAAAAACACCGTGCGGGAGACTAAGCTCTTATACGTAAAGCTGCTTTGCAAAGGGTTATTCAAATTTTCACGAACAAAGTTAAGTAGCTACAAGGACAGCCCATGTTTGCTTGCCTCCCCGATGTGAGCGTGAACAGGAATGCGGCGAAAGAGACAAAATGGCAAGGGAGAATGTCAAAGTGGAGGTGTCGTCGCTTGTTGGACGAGAAATGACTGGAGAGGAAATAATCCATTCTAAAACAGCTTTTTATCACAGGCGTATGAAAGGTCAGAAATTGATTCCGTCTGATCTGTGAGGGGAATCTAATTCATAGTGATCTGCAAAATTCTCCCTCCCAGGTAGAGGACTTCAAGACGGCTTTGGAATGACATCTTAGAAGACACGGTTTCGCCTCAATACTCATTGCAAAGGTGCTACCGACTATACCGACTTCTTGATTCTGTACTCAAGCAGCACTATTTTTTTTTTCGACATTTCAAGCTCAAATCCACTCAAATTGGATTGTCGATACGAAGATAATCATACATACGTTCCAGGGCACTTTGGAGAAAGCAACCAAGAAACTTCGGGGCCAGAGTCGTGAAACACTTTGCATAACTGCAAGATTCTAAATGAGCCACTTAAAAGCCTTTGTAAATGAAGTTCGACTCCCAACGTTTGGATGTTTTAACCTCCGCAGGAGTTGTGCCTCCCGGATGCATTTGCACATCTGAAACGGTGAGTCGGAATTCTTGCCATGGGCTCGGATGCGTCTACAAACGGGCCATCTGTTTCTGGATAGCGGGAAAATGCAGCAAACGATGAAGACAGGGACCGTGATCTCAGTGTTGCATCAGCTATTGCATATTCAAGGACTCCATAGAAGTAGCTGCTTGCTCTCTGTCACATCCAGCTTGTTCGTTGTTTACTCTCTCCCCCCCTCCCTTCTGGCTTTGCTGTTTATCTCCTATGAACTATGTGCACAAGCTGACAGTTTGTGTTTGCGGCCCGGCTCGTCGCCTAATGGCCTACTGTGATTGACGGATAGATGAGAAGTCGGTTGACAACGTCGGAATATTACCTGCTACCGTTGTGTTCTCGCAATATAAGCGCAATGAATTGGTGTTCCGACAAGGACGGACGGACGGGAGAAGAATTGAAATTCTGCAAACGTTGGAGATGAATTACAATTGCGTCGCAAATATTTAATTATGATTAAAAATTTGGAGTCGATTAGATGACCAAGCAATGTTGGAGACTCTCCATTTGTCTCCAAAGTGTTGAATAATATTGTTATCGTTTTGTGATCGTCGCATGATTATCATTGTGAGTCGTTGTAATTTCTTAAGTTGTAATTTTGTGTAGAAGTTGTTTATGCGGGTGCACCCGAGCGATTCGATACTGCGACCTCTGCTTGTTCAAACGAGATGTCAATCGCTCAAAGTGAGCACCGAGCGGTGAAGATAAAGCTTTCTAAGAATCAATACGACAGATGGCAGTAAATGACTTTAAGTGCTGTGATTTCTGTTTTACCTGGGAAAAGAAAAAAAAAAGAAAAATCAGAACAGATGGCAATTGTGAGTGTGCTCTGCCAGGATAACTTTTCAACTATTAACTGGTCTGTAACACATGATTTCCAAACTTTTGTAACCTTTTAATTAAATCAAAAGAATTTGTCATAGCTGAAAACCAAAACGATACCCCAAAGTTGCTGAATAAAATATATCCTGTAGTTGATGAGATCAAATATCAACATTACATTTTTTTTTCCGGTTGTTGCTTTTGTTGCCTTCCAAGTGAAAGCCTTTGTATTTTAGTCTCCAGCGACATCGGCTGACCTTTATTTGATGATCCCTGGCAAAGTGTCACTCTTTGTTGCTTAAGGGATTGTCCTAAATAAAATGAAACATGAGGAGAATATGAAATCCAACTCCCCTTTTGTTTTTCCCGCCACGAACATAAAACACAAATCTATCAACTCAAGTGACTTTGAAATTTGGGTGCCCAGAGCCTGAGGACTTGCACCAGAGACCCATTAACCCTAAAATTAGGATTAAAGAGATGCCCGTTTGCCTTTGTGAGCATTTCCCGGGTGCCAGAAACGGTTTCGAGCGTGAGCAGCCGACCTTATTCAGTGTTGCGCGTAAAAGCGAGAGTCAAATATAATCTACCCGGAGGGATACCATAAAGGTTCCTATCGTCTTTCAAAAAACGTCATCTCAAACAAACATAAAAACAAATCAATATTTAGGAGTTTCCCGAAATCTAATTTCATAGTCATTAAAAGAGGATATATGTGCAGGTGAGACGGTTACGGATGGAAATCATTTTTAAAATCACAGATGTGGGCGGGGTCAGCCAGGCCCTCGTTTGTACTAAAACTGGCTGTCGGAAATAATCGGCTCAGACAACCGCGAGCTGCCGAGGAGTGTCGCTCAATTCAAAAACATCTTCTTTCTAAACGGTCACTTGGACGGAGGAGAAAAGTCCAAATAGCCACTTGAGCTAGGCTGCTGCCAAAATGATTGAAGGCCAACACGTTAACCCAGACCTTCCAACCTTGGGGAATCTACTCGGGTCTGCTTTATTTATTTATTTTCCTTACAGTGCTGTGATTTTCCTCTCTCATTGTGATTCCAGGTAAGGCCGCAACAACAATCCCGAGTCCTTGGACGAATTGTGTTTACAGATCTGAGGCATTAAGTTCGCATTACTTCACGGGATAATAGACAAGGTTTTCTCAAGACTAGAAGGTTTGCGGTCTCAATGAACCGGTCGCTAAGTTGCATTATTATTATATTCATTATTATTTATTATATTAAGTTCTTATTATATTTACATTATTTATAATATATTTTATTCATGTTATATATTATTATATTTATTATTATATTTTATTAACTCATGCACTGAATGAGTTAAGGGAAACAAACCAGTTCTGCAAATGAGTCGCATTTAATCCATTTTAATTTGACAGTCCTACATAAGGCGCAATGCAAACTTTGGATAAAATGAAATTTTAAGGCGCCGTATAGTCAGAAAAGTCTGTCGTAACGTGGTTTGGTCTAATTAATGATTCCCATTTCTTATACGGCCAAGCTATGGTTTTCAAAGATTAATGAGACGCGAGAAAGTACACACAGAAATAGTTTAACGGAAGTACATAATCGAGGATATATCCTGCTTAAAAATGGAATGCAATATTCATAAGCACGGTGCAGCGTGACACGTGATATTACTCTTGCGCAGGTGAGATAAAAGAGCTCACATCAGCTGACTCAATGGAGTGGAGGTCGGAATGAGAATGCTCTGCCGCCTTGTCTCCTCATCTTAGACAAAGAGCTCACCTGGAAATAGGACTTCAGGGACTGCTAGAGATACACTTTTGGAAGATAAGCCTCATTAACATGGACATGCTTTGGTAAGAACAATGTGACCCAAGTATCCCTACTCACACTCCACGCAACCTAAGCTTCATCGAAAGAAAGTCAAGCCTCGACAGAAGAAACAAGTAGCCGGACAATTAGTTATACTTCGGACACGATAACCTGGCCGTGCGATGACATCATTAGATGTAACTCCGCCCACCCGGGTTCGAACAATTAGAGGATTTCATCTTAGCTTCATGTTTGGTGCTTTAGGATTTGCATCTCTGCTTTTGTCAGCAGGACTACATCCTCTTTTCTCCGTTGGATTCAAGGGAATCCGAAAATCTTGGACACACTGGAGAAAATTTGACCAGGTGTCCCTGGGCCGCCACGAGGGTGTTGATGATGACAACGTAATGGAAAGCAATCTATTAGTCGATTTCCCGAACTAACCATGCGAAGGGCCTGTTGTTAAGCGAGTACATGCGGCTTTATGGTCAATTGAAATGTAATGCCGCAAATGAGATGAAATTGCTAAACCTGTTTTAGTTGGAGTTCGCAAAGACAGGCGGCGTTATGATTTCCATTGAGTCGCATTCCTATGAGTCAGTCTGCCAACATTTGATCTTGATAGCTATTTGGGGGCTTATCTTCATCCGTCTATCCTCTTGGCTTCCCGAAGCCAGAATGTAGAGCAGCTGGCACTGGGAGGGAGGAGGACGAGCCCGGCCCAGCGCGGCATGGCGCGGCGCGGCGCTCAACGGACCGGCGGCTACGCTCGCGTTAAGATTCATCTTGCTCAAGTCAGCACTTATCGGAAGACTCGTTGTTTAGGGTGGGAGCGTCCCGGAATTACAATTATAAAGAACATTTTCACCAAAGACTCATTTCTGGTTATCATCTATTCTTTTTATTTTTTTTAAATCACTGCGCAACCATTCACAACACTATCAAGTCGCCCGTGAACTGAAATTGATTAGCGCTTGACAATCCCCGACGACGATTCAAAGCTTCATTAAAAGCCGTTGACGTATGATAAGGAACCTTTCTCGGGCTGCTGCGCGCATGTGAAAGGAAGAAGAAAGGCTTAAACATGGGCCGTTCTCCCGTGACTCACCTGAGCGCCGCTTCATAATTAATCAGCCCGTAAAGAGTCTGAACAAAAGAAAAGGAAGCAGCCGGATCTTGTGAATCCACCAAGGTAATTAGCATCTCGACTTCAACCTGCGAGATCACAGCTTTCTCCAAATAATTGCCTGTAACCCCCCCGAGGAAGCCTGGCGATCTCGTGTTTGTCTGTTTAGACACGGAAAGGTAAGTTGGCGTCGACTATATTTAGACGAGAGCTTGATTTCAAAGACTCGGCTGTACGTTGAAGGTGAACTAGTTTGCGAAAACAGTCCGGTATTTACCTGTCAGTTTAATAATTAGACACATTAATTATATGGCGTATTTTTAGCATCTATGTAAGTTCAGTTCAATGCGGGAAATAAAAATTGGATGCCTGAACGAATAAAAGCGAATTTTCTTTTAGTCCAGTGTGAATGGGACTGCTTAAAAGTTGCATTTGTCAGCAGTCCGTGAGGTGTCAAAATGAAATGGCTAGATGCATCCCTCGCGCTTTGTTGAAAATAGCAGCAGCATTAGCACCCCGGGATTGAGGCAGGAATCCAGGGACTTGGCCACTTCTCATCTCGTGCATTTCAAGTCACGTGGGTGGCCGCACCGCCCCATTCCGATCTAAAAATATGAGCTCGGAGGGCAAATTTCATGTGGCCGTATTAAACATTGATTGCTGATTGAGAAAGCTGCGCTTGTTATATTTAATAGATGAATTCACACAGAGTGTGTTTCCCACCCGCTGAGCCGCGGGTACACAACAACAAAATAAATAAATAAAAGCCGCAAAGTATATCTTTATTTTTACGCTTCAGGAACATTAATAAGGGGAGGGGGCGGGGGTGCAAGTGTCTGCACTTCAAAAAATACGATCCAAACAGTAAGCTCTCCTCTCGCACGAAAGGATTTTTTTTTTTTTAGGCAAATACTGGTGTGAAGCAAGTAGCATAATAGTTGCAGAATTTGTGATAGCTTCATTTTTTAATTTTTTTTAGATAAATACTGGTGGGAAGCAAGTAAGTAGCATAATAGTTGCAGAATTTGCGATAGCTTCATTATTTATTTATGTTTAGTCAAATACGGGTGGGAAGCAAGTAAGTAGCATAATAGTTGCAGAATTTGTGATAGCTTCATTTTTTAGATAAATACTGGTGGGAAGCAAGTAAGTAGCATAGTAGTTGCAGAATTTGCGATAGATTCATCCTGTTTAGCATGTCAAAAGAGGAGAACGACGCCAACAAGCTAGAAAGTGGGTCCGAGAGCTCCTCTAAAGCGCTAATGACTTAGCATCTCGCCTTCCAACTGCACAACGTATTGTCACGGCCAAAGCTCCATCCGTCTTTGGGTTGTATTTGACTCTTAAAGCTCAAAAAAAGATTCAATGCTGTTCCTCAAAGTGTCAAGAGCTTGCGAACCGCTTTTATTATCTCTGTCAAGCAAAGAGCGGCACTTTCAAAATGTGATTTTCAAAAGGTTGCGCTAAAAGGCCGAAGCAAAAAGTCGTTTCATACTATTGATAATCCTGATTTGGTCCGCCGCCGTGAGAGAGGGTGAAAATCAAGGTCGACAGCCAATAAGTTTGTCGACCCGAAAGTGACCTCATGGCAGCTTGTTTCACTTGAGGGACCTCGCTGCCTTGAAGGCAATTTTTCATGTTTGCGACGTGTTCGCCAATTACCCGCCTTCCGTAAAGCATGGTGTTTTATTGACTTTTCGGCAAATCTCTCTGGACCTAAAAAAACAGCCCAAATGACTTAAAGTGTCAGTCAACGGCTAGCGTGATTGCTGCTAGGCTAGCAGCTAACCGCTAATTGCTATAGTTTGACTTCGTTGAGTTCGATGCTAGTTGCTAACTCAAACAAATACTAGTTTGAAGCGCAATGCAGGGGTGCTAACCACTAGGCCAACGTGCCGAGCATCAGTACGGAACTGTTCACACCTCAATACACAAGAGGACATTTAAAAAGAATAACTTTCCTCTTCCTCACACCAAATAATGTCCGTCGAGAGTTGCGACAGAAAAGCGGCAAGTAACCGAACGATATCAAACTTCCGAGTCCCTTAACTGCCACGTGTCACCGCAGCGAAGTATTTGCACTTGGCGCACGTCCAATTGATGCAATCGCGTGGCAATCGGCCTTCATTGGCATGCGGGCGGGCTTCCGTCATTGGCTCTGACACTCGGAGCTGATTTCTGTGACAGATGAAATCATGCGACGCTGATGATTCAATCGCCTAACCGAGGGGATTTCACAATGCCAAGACATTAGCCAATAGGGACGTTTTGTCGCGCTGTCAACACATTTGTGAGTAAAACGTCTTTACGGACTCTTACGACCACCAAACTTCATATCGGCAAAATTAAATGGGATCGTTTGAATGATTTACTTTGTCATCTGTGCGGCGTTAATGTCATTCGCTGGCAAAGTGACGCAAAAAAAAAAAGGATTTAAATGAGTGCAGCACAAAAAAAATAACATCAGGAGAGCCGTTTCTGATGAAAGCTGATATTTTTGAACATCAATTTTTTTCTTGCCGTGAAGTGATGATTTTTTTTTCCACGTCAAAACATGTCATCTTTGACAGTGTTGCATTTGAAATTCAGGAGCCCATTTTAAAGCTAGTACCGCACATGAAGCATAAATATAAACCTTATCGACACACAGTTATGTCCGCCCGTAACTAACCCCAAAAAAATTGGACTACAATGGCCGTTAATCGTCCTAAAAGCGTATTATTTTGAATATGGTCCAACCCGTCGACGGCTATCCAAATTGTGTATTTAAAAAAAGAAGAGCAACCTCATTATGTCTGTCTGAGGGAGACAACAAGCGACATCACAAGGGAAAACGCACGTGTCCAGTTTGATCAGAGTGGAAGCTGCCTGGCTGTGATGCAATCGCGGGGGGGAGGGGCAAGAACCCGAAGGCCGCTCCAGTCACCAAACGCGCGAATCGACGACATGTTTCCTGCGTAACAAAAATTTTGTAAACTGCACTTCTTGTAATCAAGGTAGCGATGCATAAGTAGGTACTGAAAAGCAATTACAATCAATTTTTATGACGGAGTTAATTGTTTTTTGTGCACAAAAATAATAAGTGGTCTAAAGTATTTAATAGAAGTGATCCAAAAATAATTTAATCAACCTCTGACCGATGAAATTCATGTTCAATCCATGCTGAGAATATCTTTGTAGCGTCTTAAAGTTATGTTAACTTTTGTTTTTGCTTGAATGTCGTTAACAACTGACCAAAAGAAAGCCTAAAGTGATCAGCGTCGTTCGCGACAACAAAAATGACCGAGGCGATTGTTGTCAGCGCCGACCGCGGCTCCAGACGGTGCCGGGCAATCTCCCTCCAGCGAATCCCCGCGGCGCCGTTCAAATCGAGGCGCTCCGCGGGCTATCGGCGACTCCCGGCGATCTGACAAGCATGAAAGGTTGGCGAGGCGGGCGTGAGGTATCGCTTTCAAGTCTGCCACATGAAGGCAAAGAGATTGATTGCCACGGCGACAACAGTGATTGACTGCAAAAGCCACCGAGCCATGTCATCGGCTACGGCGTCATGTCGCGCAAAAGGCGCCGGCTTGGATTCCGGGTCACTCGGAGATTTAATAGGGGTCGGACAGCGAGACGATTTTACGAGATGCGTTTGGTGATATATGAAATGGCGAGATGGAGACATGATAGGAATTGTTGCTTTTGCCTTGCGGATGACAACCGTTGTCAGTTTTCGAGACTCCACGTCGCTGTTGCGATCCAATCGGAAACTTGTAAACATTTCACAAGAGCAAACAAGTACTTTGTCTCGACATCAGGGAATTTTTTTTCCCAGTTCTGTTTTATTGGTCGGAAATGAAGTTCAACTCTTCCAATAGGCCTTTCCTGATATTTTTCGGAACTTCCTATTTGACTTCTTTATGAGATATTGCGCAATATGTTTGCGCAACGCCACACTGACCACACAAGCGAGAGGCGCAACGATGGAGAAGTTCTTCAAAATGGCCACATTGCGTTTGATATTATTCTCCCGCATTGTGCTCGGGCCACGGCTGGTGTCACTTGAGTCGTAATGACCTCCTCGGGGAGTCAGGGCCGCCGTCTTCGCTTTTGCGAAGGACCTCACCACTTCATGTGAAATAACAGAGAGTAGCGAAGGCGAGCGCGGTGCTCTGTTGATAAAAAAACGATGGGGAGGAAAAAGAAAAGTAGCTGAGAAGCCTACAGGCCGAGATGAAATGGCCAAGCCCTCTCTCCAGGCAATGATGAAACAGAGTGGCGAAGAAAAGTGCCTTTGATTGTACTTATTTTTTTCTCTCTTTCCCAGAAATAAATTTCCTCCCAAAAGAAACAGTGAGTATCCGAAGAAAGAAACTACTACGGGGAACGAAATCCTTCAGTATTCCAATTCTTAGTAGTTTCGAATCTCATGAGCAATTCATTTAAAAAATGTTGGCGAGATACCCAGAAAAAAGAAAATGGCTGACGATTGTTGCCTGCCGCAGGACCCAGCTGTTTGGTAAACTACCAAGTGTCATCTAATATGAGCTTAGAAGTGCTTTGTGAATATTAACAGCAAGCTCGAGGACTTTCATTTCGAAATTATTAATGTGCTGCAAAGTTTGTGATCTGAAAAGAATGTTAAACAAAAAAAATATATCATACCAGCATTTGAATGCAGAAAAAAAAAAAAAAAAGTCACTTGAAGCCGGATGCTACTGTTTTAGCATCGCATCCGAGTGAACGGCTCCACTTTGCCGTTGCGGCGTCTCTTGGAAAAACAAGACGCATTTGTTACCGTTTGCTGATGCGCTTGGCAGAACACAATCGTTGAACTCAATTAGAATCACGTCGAGGCTGTCGTCAAACTGACGTGCGGCAACAGCCTCTGGATTCAGCGCCGCATCGACCCGTATCTATTATGCGAATAAAAGCTTCTATTTTTGGAGAAGGTTGTGACAGAGGGCTCATTTGACATCAGGCTGTTGGATTAACATTTATCAGTTTGGAGAAGAGCAGTGCCTTCCTGGCACAAATTCATAATACCGTACTTTGATGTTAACTCATTCGCTGCCATTGACACCTATAGACGTTAAAGGGCGGCCAGTGAAATGCAACTTTGACGCCTATATGCGTCATAGTAGTGAATGAGTCAAGATGGACGACCGTATTTTCCCATTGGGAGGCGTACCGGGGTAGAAGGCACATCAAATTTATTCAACTTCCTGATGTAAGGTACACCTGATTATAAGGCGCGCTAACGAGAAAATCCAAGGGCGCCTTATATTCCGAAAAACACGGAAAAATATTCAACTTGTTTGTAAAACAGCGTATTTACAAGGACGACGCCATTTCAGTAAACAGATGATCAATTCGGAGCCTGCCAGGGCTTTGCAAACAGAAACAAACTCGACATGGATTTTCATAACTGCCGAGCGCCGCACGCCGTGCCGTGTCTGTTTGTACAAAGGCTGGCGCCGCCGCCGCCTTTTTGCGCCCCGGATGCCGACAGCGGCAGCCGCCTTTGCCTGCCTTTTCCAATGCCGTCTCAAAGTGGAGTCGACGCCGCCAAATCACGATAACGGGACAAAATACGAGTCGGAGCGAGAGGAATGACAAATTAATCATATGGGAATGCATCCCATGTATAAATAAGGTCATCAAAGTGGAATGTTTTCTTTGCCGATCCAAACGGAACAAAGATCGTCGAAGAAGAATGTGGGGCAAGACAACTCTTGCTTCTGGTTGTTTTCTCATGTTAAGTGTATAAAATGCTAATTAGCAGAGCACAGCCTATTTTTTACATGGCATTTCAACTTTAAAGGACAAGATGTTCGAAATAAAGTCGTACGCCATTCGATTAGCGCCGCGGGTTAGCCGTTTGCCTGACAGACTACAACAGGCGAGAAAACACGTGGCATCCAATATTTAGTATCCACGCCGCCCGCGGTGCGAAGAAAATCCACTTATTTTTTTTCTTGACGTAATTTGATTTAATTGAAGCGGAGGGTGTCGCCTCACGCTATTTTTCAAAGCGTCCAATCAAAAGCACACCAAAAAATCTCCAGCTGACTTGACATGCAATATTCTTTGAAAACAACAAAGACCAAAAAAAAATAGACTTTTTCATTTTAGATGGCATCAAGAGATCATTACACCCACTTTAGATCTCAAATAACGACGTTTTTACGTTCCGAAGCACAAGAAGACATTTTAGAAAAAGCAAAAACAGGCGAGAGCAGATTTTGCCCTTAAAGCTGATATTCTCCGTTGAATAAATATCACAAGTTCAAATTGAGCAGGCTGGAAAGTCAATAAAATAAAAGGGAAAAACGGATTAATTACAATATTTCAAAACAAAGCCCGGTTTAAAACAGCAACCTTTTGGCCAAAATTAATTTGCAAGTTTATCTTTAGCTTATTCCTCCCCTTCGTTTCCTTTCCCTCCCCGGCAAGCAAAGATGGGATTTCAAACGACTCCCACTGCTAATTATCAAAGTGGAGCTTTATCTTGAGGTGGATTTCTTTTACAAGTCAAATTAGGAATTCGCACTTGGAGTAGGTATACGTCGCTGCGCAACCAGGTTTCCCACTTAATTAGGGCAAAATAATTACTTTGAAAAGTTATTTACTTTTGCCGCCAATCTTGTTTACTGTTCTCACACTTCATTATAAGCTGCGAACAAACAACGAAAGGAAACAAAAACAACCGTCGACACTCTCATGCTTTTAAAAATATCTTTTTTTTACTCTACCTCACTTATTGATGTCAATATACGTGATATGTGTTTTATTTATTTATTTATTTCATTTAAGCTTTAGACGCTCGGACACACACAACACATTGTTTTGGTAATAATGGCTGTTTTTTTTTTTTTTTGGAAGAGCACTTGCAAACCTCTGCGGAATATTAGTATGCTAATATAACCGTAGCCCCCCCCCCCCCCTCCCCTGCCGTGGTACAGAGGTGGTACATAAATATGAAATGATTTTCGCCTCCCGAGATGGCAGAATATGATCTCTGAAATCCCATTTATTTTTTATTTCATCCTCCTGAATTATCTACAAAGCGAACGACATTGTGCACCGTAATGGTGCACTAACCTTGACGCCTTTGAGTTAAAGCTTCAGTGGCTGCAAACTCGTCGCGGCTTAAATGTCACAGAGTTGCTCATTGTTCTGCTGTTGTTTTTATTTTTATTTTTTTATAACGTTAGCCCCTTTGGGAACCCTTTGCTGTCCGGAGCTTTCCCGACAAGCACTCCCGACTTGAAAGGCGACGCGGCGAGTCCTTCAGCGACACATGACAGACTTGCGTCCCGCAGTCTCGCTGTCATTTTTGGCCTTGCAAACGCTGACATGAAAGCGCAGCGAGTGTCCCCGCTTGACCAAAGCCTGCAGCCAAGGACTGCGTGAGAATAGAGTTGAGTGATAAAACTCTCAATACCGCCTAATGGGGTTGGCCCACTCTGAAAATAAATTCATAATAAAAAAAAAACTGTTTGAATTCAGTGATACTTTCTCGTGCCACTAGATGGTGCCGGCGTTCCACACACTGGCATATTTAAATACGAAAAGCCTCCAGTCCATGAATCGTCCGACATGTTTTAAAATGATACTTGTGTGCTGTCGACCCTCACAATTTTTTTTTTTTTTTTGTCAGTCCTCATCAAATCTAATCACCTGACTCTGCAGGTTTCTTTCGTCTGCACTCCTCCAAATTAATGAGTACGCCGCACGTGTAATGACATGCAGCTCTATCTAGCCGAATATGACCTCTGAAATGCCAATTATCTTTTATACATATCATAAGCGGCGGTATTGCCACTTACTACATGAATACGCAATTTACATGTAGGCGGGATTCGCCAGACGACGGGTCAGGGTATTAACAAATAAAGTCACGGAGGAAAAGTCATTGCAGCCTGCAGCCAGTCCAGTCGCGTTGAATTCAAATTTTCAAATTAAGGAGAAGGAAGACGTTCCACAGGCACAAGGCTGAGTGCAGGAGGTGCCCACCTGACTTTTAGAACGATTTACTTCTTCATAAAAAGACTAACAGAGTATCTTTCTTTCAGTCAGAGTGGAATTAAAAATGTCAGGTTAATTATCTGTCAGAAGATCATTTGAATATGACATTATGGACACATCATATGAGCTGTTAGAAGACTCGGACGTTTGGCCATCGAGGTAGGTAGGTAGGTGTATTTAGAAATATAGATTTGCTCCATAGTACACAACTAAATTTCATTTCATTTCATTTAATTCATTGCACATTGTGCTGCTCCTTCTGGTGTGTGAGCCTTAACCAAGTTACTTGGGGAAAAAAAACGAGCCAAGATTATGAAGTAAACAAAAACCAGATCATGACACATCTATTTTTTCTTCTTCTCAGGGTTTAAATGAAGCCCCTGTTTGAATCGTTGATGGCCCGAAAGCCTTTCATGAGCAAATGAGGGCAATATTGGAGCACAGCAAAGAAGTGCGCCGCATGCTAAAGAGTCAATCGGGAGAACAGTGACTCAGTGTTCCAGGTAGTTTGCTCTCTTCCTCGCCGCTTCATTTGCATTCCGCTTGACGCGCATTCCTGGAGCTGCTCACCGGGGAAAGGTCGGGCTATGTCTTGCTCGTGTCTTCCGACTTCCCGGGTCCAGACCTCTCACAGATGGGACCGGCCCACAAGCGCCGTCCGTGTAAGCTACATCGTTAGCTAGACAGCGGGCGCGTGCGTGTAACGGAGGCATTGAAAATCATGTTACCCAAAAGTTTATAAGCTTGTTCTGGAAACTTCCCAGTGACCTTTGCAGAAAAGCATTACACGCTACACAGTGTCAGGTAAGCTGGAACGCGGGCATATAAACGGCCCGATAAAGAGCGAATTAACGTCTCGAGCTGTTTTGAATGTCACATTTGCTTCTCGGCGACCTTGCGTGAAGCATTCGCCTCACATCTCCCGCCGATGATCGACGGCTGCGTTTTTGCTTTACGAGCCTTCGGCGCTCGGCTCGGCCCCTCCCTCGTATGTCATAGCAGGTGGCGAGCTGACAACCCGACGATTCTATCAGTACTGCGGCTCAAAAACGTCTCCCTTTGTCTGCTATGAAATGGAAATCTTTGGCTCGGGCAGTGTATAAAGGTACGCTGGGATATACGGCGTTTACAACTTTAGCGTCGGCACGTGCGGTCTATTTGGAACGGAACGAGCGAGTAAGCCAGATGACGACGGTACGAGCGGAGCCGCCGAGGCTGGGACGCATCTCATTGTGGAGGCAATGTGCTTCTCGCACGCCTGTCGTGCCATCTGGATTTGTTTGGAGGAGCGCTGCAAGGCACATATTTTCCAAAGTGAAAATGTGTTTGTGCTGCATCTCTTTTGCACTTGTTCTCCACATTGCTCATAATGGCCCGCAGCATCCGACTTGCTTTTTGTGGCCTTCTGTGCCTCACCATGTAAACAGTCGTCACTGTACGTTTCGATAGAGAGCAAGTTTTATCGTTCAAAAAAATTACACGTTGCAAAATGTGTTTTTTTAACAGAGGCTGGAACGGTTTAATGACATTTCCATTCATTTCAATAGGGAAAGATGATTTGAGACGTGTGGTTTGAGAAACAAGCGTGGCCATGGAAGGAATTAAACTCATATCTCAAGTATTTGTCAAAATTAGATGTGATCTTTATTTAATTGACGACGTTTTCCCTCCTCCAACATATTTGATTCAATCAGGCTCGCGCCACGGAACGCAATTTGAATCAAGTTTTTGAAACACAGGGCACAAAACAAAGATCCACCTTCTATGAACTAGCATTCTCGTGCAGATGACTTTCTTCTCCATTGAGGAGACACTAAATGAAACTGAACAATTGATAACAACCGTCTCAGTGGATCAAAGCGGAGATTTGCTCCAGGAAGTTTCCTGCAAATTTCCCTGCTGTAGCTCAACTCGGAGTCTCCCGTGACAGCCAGAAGAGGAATTCGGGACTAATTAACATGTCAGAGCTGGCTGCTGCCTTTTGAGCTGCTACGACACTGATTGGCAGTTGATCTCGGCTTGGGAGAGAAATGCCAATACGTTGGAGCTTCAGCACCTCGGACCGCTTATTTGAAAACGGCTGCCGGTAGTTAAGTTAACCTTGAGGTAACATTCAGCATTTCCACGTAGAGTCGTAAATGACGGCAAAGCAATGTCACCAAAAGTGGGTACATAAAACAACTGCGTTAGTACTGCGTTGCTTTAGACATTGTTGGCGTGAAAATACCCGATGCACTAATAATCAACACCAAAACAAATCAGCCCATCTGCTCTCATAAAAGTAATTTGCAATCAATAGCGAGCATATGTCGACCCATAAATCCAGCGACATTATGGAGCAGATTTAGCAGGAGCAGTTTTTAGGCATGGGGTACGGCGATAAAACCGCCACCATTCATGTGCATAATAAATTGAATCTTTTGCTGCACGGTGGCAAAGGCAGTGGAGACATTAGAACCCCCCCCCCCCCCGCCCCCACCCTTGCAAAAAAAACACTCTGTGTAGTGTTTGCAAGCAAAAGCAGATTGATGGAAGACAACATTAAGACTGCATAAGAGCTCGAGTAGCAGATTTACTTCCAGTGAATTAGTCTGCAATTGTTCTACCCAAATTATTCCGACGTGACTAGTTAACAATCATGTGACGAGTCTGCGTACAAAACACACCACACAAAGAAATTACATTTTGCCATTGACCCATTTGTTCCCGTAACCTTGTCTGAAACGATATTTATATACTTTTCGCTTTCCGAAGGGTTCACACGCAATGATGTCATCGTCCGAGAACCACCGGCGATTGCGAAGGTCGCGTAGAGCATCCGCGCGCATACTAATGGAACACAAGCGGCGCTAATGGAGCTGGAGTAATACATATTGACACTTTGGAATCGTTAGAGTGAAGCCCGGCCGGGTCTTGGCGTGGCGCGGGATCCGGTCAAGTTCATTTTTCTCCATCTCTTCATCTCGGCTTTCATACTCCATTACGGCAACACCTGTGATGCCGGATCGATGTCGATACGGTCCTCCTTTGTGCGCTATTCTTAACCTCATCCTTCACCCCCCCCCCCCCCCCCCCCTAATTAATCAGTGATGGATATAAGGTATCTACAGTGTCAATAGGACGTTTGTCAGAGTAATGGTGACCTTTTTCGTTCCAGGCTAATTCACAATATTGTACACCGAGCTACTTTTTGTGCTACTTCAATGTTTTTCTTTTTAGCCCTAATCATTCGACATCATGATCAAGCGCAATTATTTTGAAAATTCCACTTTATGTATTTCTTCTTTAGAGTGAACTGTTGACTGAAAATGAGAACCAGCTTTATTTTTACAATATATAATACGGGATTTTAGAACAGTAGGGGGGCTAAGAACGGAGCCTTGTGGAACGCCTCGGTTAAACATTGCCGAAGTGAATTTAGATTCCGTTTTGGTTTTTCTTTTGCGGTTGTATTAAATGCTACGCAGCATAAAGACACCTTCTGAGATTTTTCTAAAAGCACATGGCACCATTTTGGTGGAATAGCCCAGATGGATTGCGTAACTATTTACAAGCGTTTTAAATAGGATAGAATACTAATAGTATATGGCGCTTGGATTAATGGTCTGAGGGTCTGAATAGTCTCTATGTGGCTGACCTATATACTATCCCAACATTTATAGCTCACGCCGGAGTAGGGACTTCTTTGATTGAGCACGGATAATGGGCAGGACAGAAATGCATTGTAAAGCACTATCGCGACCGCCTCGTAATTGCCTAATGACTTTAATTAAACTTCAGTCTCTTGTTCCTGACAAATCGCACTGGCCCACAGGTCCCGGCCGGCTTTCCTATAAATGGCGGCCCGTGCGGCTCGGTGCTGTCGTCAGCAGCGGTCTATTCAAAGGACTCGCTCTTATTGGGAATCCAAACACTGTACACACACACACAATTTGTCACCGCCTTTGCTAAATTGTCGGCAAGTTATCACAACAAATAAATCAGTAGTCTCCCAAATAGCCTCCAAAGGCAAAGCATCGCCCAAATTAATTATCTGTTTATTGCACGTTGTCACTTCGTAATTGCCTCCCGGTAACGTTTTTCTGCAGCCGTTGTGTTGCTTTCATTGTTACTCCAACAATGACCCACTAAAGGCGATGTACATTTTATAAAGAATAATCATGTGTATCGTGTGTGTATTTTTCATGACTAATTTGGATTAAACATGTTCTTTGCAGCGGCCAAATAGTAAGAAGGCGCAGAGGCATTAAATAAACATTAAGGGTAAGAGCAGCTGAAAAGTGGCAACAGTGGCCTCTGCTGGTTCGTTTTATACTTACAAGGAGCAAATATAAAGAATGCATTTTAAATGTGTTTTTAATGATTTAATTACTAAACATTATTGAAGTATTGAACTATTGTCAGTGATTATTCAAGTAACCCGTACGTAGCATTTTCTGTTTTTATGAATACGTGCTTTCACCATGTGATGCCTTTTTTTTTTTTTTTTTGCATTCAAAATGCGGCTCTTTGACATTTTGCGGCTAGTGAGTGTTGCATAATTTATCAACAAATACTTAATTACATGCTGGAAAGGTCATCTGGGTTCATTTCCACTGATGAATTTATGGATATCAAGGCAAAAAGCGATGATGGAGAGATTTTCATTAGGAGACATGCATTTATTTCTATTGGGAATAAAAACACAAGATTCAAGCCAAAAAAAAAAAAAAGAGAGATAATAGATCGTCCCAGTTGGGAATACAAAGTGGATTTGCACTGATTACAGAGGTGGCGCTTTGCGGGCTGCTCTTCGCTATACAATCTCCAGATCAATATCCGCCAGCTGTTTGTTTTCACGACCGGTGGGTTTCTCCGTGATAACGTATCGGTGTTTGGATAGATACCGCGTGACGCGCTGAGACGACGCAGCCGGAACGTGGAAAATATTGGAATTCTAAATCCCTGCCGCCGCCCTCACAGGCGATGCAACAGCCATGCGGTAATTGCAGAAGCTCAGCAACAGATCCGCAGTGAAATTATTCAATTTTGGTAATCTCCACACAAGTGCGGCGGGACACTGGAAGAAAAAGATTGCTTCTCGCTGATTTTGTGACAGGAGTGTTTGAGATAGCGAGGGCGGAGCGTCACGGTGGCTTATCTCGGCCAGAGGTGGGAAATGCAATACAAGATTTATTTGAGGGCAAGTTCTTCATCTGCCCCGTGTTTACTTTGTGCTAGCAATGTGGCGGATGTCTACATTTAGTGGAGTGAATTGGAGAAAGCTGGAACGTGCTACTGGCTTCAAAGATATGATGTGGCCGGTCTTGGTCATATTAAAGGTCTTGGACTTTTGTGTCTCTTCCATTTTTTTCTGGAAATGACTTTCCCCATTTCCTTCAATCCCAGAGAATGCCTAACGAATGTTTTTCAGAAAGAACCGCATGCTTTCGGCCGCCAAAATCCATTTAGAAGCAAAATTAAAGCGAGTCTGCTCTTTAACCTTCTCAACCTTGTCATGTTTTTTTAAATTTGATTCTTCTGATCTCGGTCTGGACTTCCAAAAGTCTTCCGCCGGCAAATAGTGGAAATGTTAAGACTTCGGCTTTGAAAACATAAAGCGCCATCTTTCATCTCAGCTCTGCTGAAGGCTCTTTTTGACGGGACCCCAGAATCTCGCGATCAAACGGCTATTGAAGGTTTAAATGAGCGTTTTACATCCGGCTCGTGGTAAACGCAAGCTCGTCAAGGCTGGAGCCTCAAGAAGAACGTCCACTGAACATCTCGCCGCCCGCTACGTGACATAACTTTTGCACTCGCCGCGCATTTGATATGTGAAGCCGTCCATCATCCTTAATCTGACAAAGGGTTCAACTTATCGATTTGAAGGAGGAGCAAAGAAGCCCACAGCTCAACATTTTGCAGGACGGCTCAGCGAACCTTCCCACGGTTCATCTTTGTTCACAATGTGCTCCAAAAAAGTACTGAAAGGCCTCATTGAAGAATGAAAACTTCTTCACGACTTTTGGAGTATTGAACTATACAGGCAATAAAAATAAATAAACAAAATGCTATTCCTCGCGTATGACTTTTCTCTCGACACCCACGAGACTGTTTTGAACCGGTGGCCTATATTTTGAACACAAGGAACTTCAACTCGCCAGCGCAGGCAATTAGTGGTAGAAAATGTATTTTGGAGTACGTACCTTGCTCTCACTAGAGAGCAAACTAAGATGCTAGTGCTCATACTAAAAAAAAAATCCAGAAATGAAACATTAAACAGCTTTGCTCTGCTCGTGTGGGGTGGAGTGGAATGACGATGGTGTCCGGGGATGTGTTGCGAAGGACACTAGTTGCCGCTACCAACTTAATGGAGGGGGGGGGGGGGGGGTCATTTTGGTGTACAACGCATCCTGATATAACCTCTTCCCATCCCATCCATATTTTATATTGCATGAAGCTTGAGAAGTGGAGAAGCAACTGGAAAGAGTAGGAAGAACCTACAGTTGCAGAGGATAAAGAATCTATGCCTGATTATTGGATTGTCTATTCAAAAAGGCACAGCTCCAAGATTTGAGTTCAAATATCGGTTGCATGAAGGGTTTTATAGAATTCTTCTCCTACGGCCTCCACCGCATGTTCTATTCTATACCTCCTCGCTTTTTGATTCCAAGTCCCACCTTCTCGCCACGTTTCTCAGCGGGTCTGCCTACGTGGGCAGCAAATCCAACACGGGCTTCCTTTTGAAGTCTTTTCCCCATTGTGATGGGGGGGGGGGGGGGGGTGTCGGGGCGGTCGGCTGCCCATTGTGAAGCAAATAACCCGACCCAAAGCTTTATAATACATCACAAGATGTGTTCGGCCTCAGACGTCATAACACGACCACTGAGATGGCGGCTTGCCACAATTAAATTGAAAAGCAAGTTGCGGGCGATTTGAGGGGAGAGGCGTGGTACTCCCCGGCCCGGGATTGATCGCCAGTCAATTACAGGTCTCACACAAAGCAGCTATTCACAGTAGTTGTGGTCCTCAATTAAGTCAGGGTACATTTTGTTCCATCGTGGGAGGAAACTGGAGCACCTGAGGCAACAATGAAAACAGGAAGTTCTCAATCCTGTTCCAATGCTAATACTCGTCACTCTTGAAATTCAGCACAGCAAATGCGTAAGACAATCTGGGTGCACTCTCCTATAAAAATATAAAAAGGCAGCACTTGCCCACATGCTTGAAATGGTTTGATGTTTTTCGAGTGACCTAACAAAAGCGGAACGCGAGCAAATCCTTTGAGGTTGTTTGGCCAAGAAAATATGAGTGCCAAATACGTTGGAACTCCTTGTGCCCATGTTTCAGACTTTCCAGTCTGGGCTCTTGAAAATTGCTTCTTTTTTTTTTTTAATTGAGTTTGGAAGGCTTTTAGAGGAGGAAGAAAGTGTTTCTATACTGCCATCTGCTGGAAGTGAGGGAGAGTGATTTCATTCATTTGCAATGCAGATAAACATTAAAGGTAAATAATGTAAAAATATCATCATGATTGTAGCTGCTTGTTATTTGCCTTTTTTTTCTTTTCAAAAGTGAAGCAAATCTTTGTTGAAGCTGAAATGTTTTGAACGTTCAATTTAATATTGTGGCAGATCAGCTGATAATAGTTTCAGCATGCATCAGTTTATAATCCCATCTAGAAAAAAATATTTATAATATGTAATTCGTGTCATATTCATTTTGTTGCACTCTTTCTGAAATCCTCTTGACCATTTTAATAGACTGACGACGTAACAAAGAAGAGAGAGGAGCAACGATTGTTGTGCTTTTCTAAACCATTCAACAAATACTTTCATCGCCCACGGAAAACGTTCCCCTTAGCAACGTGAACTTCTTGTATGGATGCATCAAAACTGCTCTGTCCTCAAAACAAAAAAAAAAAAAAAGATACACACAAAAGGGGAAAAAAACAATTTCTTCATCTTGCCCGCCAAGCGAACAGATGTGTCCTCAGGTGCTCGAAAAACAAATGTCGCCGACCGGGCAGGTTGACGACATCAATCAAAACAAAGTTTGAGTTGTAATCGCCGGCCATCTGGCATCTCACCGCTTCCCGCGATGAAATAAACTTTTTCTCCCAAACGCAAGGATGGAAAGAAATCCCCCTTATGGGCATAAATAACTGAGCTTTTCAAAGAGGAGCTAATTTTTGTTGGAAGGCCATCGTGAAGTGGATGTTTTTGGAGCGGCGCGCTTGGATCTTTAGAAGGGGACAGAGTTCAGACAAACTGTGGGATGCCAAAGCTGAGAATGTTCAACAGGGGAAATTAGACTTGGAGTTGAAGGAAACTCGAGTTCCTTCTGGTGCTTGGCTCGGGGTATTAATCGATTGATCGGCAAAAGGCCTGCCATTACTTTTTGTGATATTTTTTGTTCAAATGTCCTATAAAAGTTGGCAAACACTGATTTAGACATAAGCAGTGCTTTGCCGCTATCTTGTGGTATGGATTTTTTTAGGGGGTATCAGGCTATTGAGTATCTCCAATTTCCATTATGAGGGATATTACGGAGTGCTTGAAAAGGCCCAACTCTCCAACAATGAGCCTCAGTTTCCATAATGTGTTCCCTCTGACTTGAGTTGGCCAACTTCTGGTTTCCACGTTCTCCTGATTTATGTTTCAGGTTGGCCTGTTAAATATTTTACAGCAGAATGCCATTTTTATTATGCGTCGCTTGTCCATGCCAACCTTGAGAGGTTGGCAAAAAAAAAAGAATTTCCAGGGAACTTGGATTTATAGTTTCACATTGCAGCATGGTGTGTTGAATTCAGGCTGCTGATAACAGGGGCAAAAAAAAAAAAACATGTCCACTATACAATCTTTTCTGAGTTCTATCTGTTCAATCATTTTGGATGCCAGACTGATGGTGAGTAAAAAAATAAAGTTTGGTGAAGCAGAGAAGCTGCAAGAGAGGCAGCGACGTTCGCACCCCACAGGAGCATCTATAATCACGGTGCGATGAGGTGTCTTCTCGAGCGCAATCACTCAGACTGAGTGATTTCATTAGACTGAGGCAAGATGTA
Organism: Syngnathus scovelli; assembly: GCF_024217435.2. Taxonomy (NCBI): domain Eukaryota; kingdom Metazoa; phylum Chordata; class Actinopteri; order Syngnathiformes; family Syngnathidae; genus Syngnathus; species Syngnathus scovelli. The sequence continues at coordinate 17,350,305 of NC_090854.1, read as the reverse complement.
TTGATTTCTGATTCAGAGCAAAGATAGTCGTACTACAACATCATTCACGTTCACGGACAGTTTGCACTCAAGCCAGATGCGTGCTTCTTGTACATAACATACAAATGAAGAACTGATTCAATTTTAATGTGCAGGATAAAAGATAAAAGTTTGGGTGCATAACTTGCTATATTATTGGAACAGTCCATTCCTAGCATATGTTCAATATCAAATATGTTGTAAAATCTGAATGGTACTTACATCAACTCTTGGGCCTACCTTTTTTGTCAAAGAGGTTGTTGAATGTGAATGCGGACGTTGCATTTTGCCAAGCTGCAGAATTGCAGTCAACATGGCCATCTTGTTGAGCAGCTGCCAAACCACAATATATATTCATATTAATGACAAATAAATGGAGTTGCATTTGCAAAATGAGAAATGAATAATCACCATTTCATGGGAATGTCTCGTTTTCTGTTTGTTCAATCCATCAATGTGGCATTTTAGTCATTTTAACTCTCAATTTCAGTATAATAAAGAGCCAAATTGAAACTGTAGTGGGGGGAAACACGTGTTAGGGAAATTGTGCAAATTGTGTGACATGCATGTAGCATGTTTAGCCAAGTTTTATCAAGGTGCCACACCTTACTTGCTGGCTCCAAAGTTCAACAGCACAGTTATGGTGATGTCAAGTGTACACATCCACGTGAAAGGTACCTTTATCTTCTCTTTAAAACACAGAACTTAAATGAGATAATCTGCTTACCTGGAGGTCGCGTTTTATCTGATATGTTATCGATTACACAACAAACAAGTTTGTGTGCTATTTAGAAATAAGACACACGAGGGGAGTGTTGGCCAATTGTGACTACACCAAGAGGATGACAGATCATTAAAATGGTGCGTTCCATGTACCTCGGAAATCGTACAACTTATACCGTGAACTTTCTTTTTAGGTAGATTATTCTTCTGTTTTCTCGTAAATGTTCTATTAAAGTGTTGACTTTGGAATAGCTGACTATATATCCGAATGTTTGATTTAAGGTTAGTCCCCTCTATCTGACAGACAGTTCTATCCGTGACATCCTCAAAGCAATCCTTGATGGGCACAAAGGAGAAGTTGTAAATATCCAAAAGCTCGCGAACGCACCACTCCCCCCACTCCCCTCCGATTCCGGAGGTGATGAAGGGACGCTGAACTATCCCGGCGACGCCGCTTTGGACACTCCCCGTGGCCGGAGGACGCCGAGCTCTCGAGTCCATCCGGAGCTCCATTCAAAAGTGCCGAGAGCCACGTTCAAGCTCCCAGACAAGCTCCAAGAACCGAGTTTCCACTTCCAGGCAACCCGGGGCCGCTCCGGATTTGGACCGCAATCATCTCCGCGGTACTACTTTTCTACAGAAAATTGGATATTGGAAGGGAGGAAGCGACTTTTGGAGAGTTAACCGGTAAGTTCGGCATCGAGCTGTGATTTCTGTACGGCGCTAACAACTCTAGTTTTGATTTTGCTTTGTTGAGTTGCTGCAACTTTTTTGGACACTTTTCCAAGTCGTCTTGCTTTACGACTCATTCATTCCTCTCCACTTCGCCGTTGAAGGAGTGGGGGATGCATTCATTCGTTTCTTTGTGCTTTATATCAATAAATTGGAATGTTGGAGGAAAATATGGGAAAAGATTTCAGTTTTGCTCCTTGTTTTTGTGTGTCTCGAGTTAATTGATTTCATCTGTCGTCTTTGTGTGTGGTGATGCATATACAACTTAAATCTTTTGCAACGTGGGCCCATTTGTTGACCTTGTAACTATTTCTGGCATGATGGAACTTTAAGCATGTGCGACTTTGTGCATAAGAAAATCTTCTTGAGAACCCTGATGGGTAAACATCCCCTTGGTTTGTGAATAAACCAGGAGAAGAGGCTCAATGTTGTATATCTAAATCACGACAGGGTCACTGACCCATGTTTTAAGAGGTCTTTTTAGTGTACTGGAATCAAATCGATACTCGTCGTGGAATGCCGGATTACATCACACATCCGTTCCCCTTGTGTGTATGATTTGGAAGTATGCAAATGCATAAAATGTGCTCATCAAATTTATACAGTTGTTTGTAAGCCAGAAAAATATCAATACTCTTGCAGCGTATCACTAATGGAAAGCACACAAAAGTATTTTGATTGGATTCAGCCTAAATGAGGCATAACATGTTGAAACCACAACGTCTACATTTCAAATGTTTTCCATCTGAAGTCAACTTGAATTTTACATTTTATTGTCAATATCTCTGTTGGCTTGGAGTTCCCCCCTCCCCAGCAAATCAAATATGAACTTTTTACTAGTTAAACAAAGCTGTCAAATAGTGGCAAAGGTTTTGGCAGTTCATTATCTTTAACTTGACCAATCATTTATGACTTCTTGTTGCTTCATCGTGGCTTTGTGCGTTTTTTTTTTTTTAATAGATGTTGCTTTCGGTTGCCCACGGCATGGTCTGCAGCGGTGTATTTAAAGTCCCTCAGCCTGTTTGTCACGTTTGTAACTTGCCTTGCCAACGCGGCCATGCAGGTTGCTGTTGTGAGTAAGGCGTGTCTTATGTCAGCGCTGTTGCAGCAACAAAACAAGAGCAACAAAAATCTGTGCGTTGACTTTATCAAAAGGCTCAATTTACATCCACAAATCGATTTTTATGTTTTACGGTGGAAGGAATCTTTTAAGTGACACATGATAAATAAAAATAATGACAACAATAAGCAACAACACAAGGCAGCCATGAAGCAAACGCTAATCTCGGGTACAATTAATTCAAATATTAAAACGTTTCTTCCATTCAAATGATGTCAACGTTGGCATTTCCCCTCTTTACTTTGAGTTGTTTGTTTTTGGAAACTGTCTGAAGTTTCGAGCTGGAGTAAACCCGATCTTATGATTAGGTGTTTGCGGTTGAATCATATTTATTAACGGGGGACGGAACAAAAACCAGCTTTGGCTTTTTTCTTTCCCGAGTGACATTTTCACAGGCAGCAAAACAAAGAGGGACAGTCACAATGGCCCGGCTCCTTTTAGCTTATTTTATGTCATGGGACAAACCAAACAATGGTTGTCTGCTCTCTCCTTTATTCTTCTTATTATTAATATCAACAGCAGTTATGAACTAGGAGCCTTCGTTATCTACATTGTTTGTAGAATCTGCTGTGTGAACAAAGTCATATTTGCTCACCTTAAACACTCCGATTGATCAATCACACAATGGAACTAAAGCGACTAAGGAATGGCAGTCTGTCTGATCTGTCTGTCTGTATACAAAAAAAGAGGCAGGAGTCGTCTTTTTATAAATAATAAATGCACTTTTAATGGCCTTTCGCCAGGTTGCCCTCCCAGATTTGATTTGCCGGCGCTATCTGGGTCACCGAGCATGTCTCGTATGATGACGATGGTGCTAATCCATCGCTAGCAGATTTCCACTGATTTAAATCTTATCATTTTTTTGGAAAGACTGTACGTTGGGCAAAATTGTCAGGAAAGCACTTGGATCATGAAAAGATTGATTTTTAAAAAGTCATCTTATGGTAGACAACATTGCGTTTTGACACATTGGACATCCCAGTTAAGTAGTAACACATCGGAAGTCTTGGAAGACCAAGATTTACTTTTTGTAAACGATGCCGTTTTGTATCTTTCACGGGCTGCTGCAGCCATGCGGCTAGCTATTTTGTAGCCTAATAACATTAGGCCCCGGAGGGGAACAGAAGCCAGGGAAAAAAGTCAAGAGGAAGTCTACACACAGCCTTTTTTTTTTTTTTTTCTTCCAAGAACTGTGGCTGTTTCTAAGTTACTGCTTGTTTGACAACCCGAACAGAGTTACGTGTCGGAAACCATTGAGGGTTTTTCCTTCAAAGCCTCGTAATCTGCTCCGCGTCATTTCATTACCTGCGTCGGATACATTTGTCTCAGAAGTCCACACGCCTCCTGAGTGTCATTTTGAATTTGAAGGCCCGCCTTTTAGATTACGGCACCGCTGCTACTGAGACGCATACGGAAAACATTAGACCGATGCTTCTTATTTCCACATTTTGTACGATGGCGGCCAACGTGGAGCAAAGCCCCCGCATCAATGTACGCTAGGCCCCTCTTTTTTGCTCTCCTATAGCAACGGGATTACTGGCCCAAAGGCATTTGAGGGCAACGCGGCGCCGAAAAGTGCCAGCCCCAGCATTGTCTTTGTCCGGGTCGCTTTGTAGCCGCGTGTTGCGGCCAGCGAGCGGACGGGTGATAAAATTGGGAATCTCGCGCTATTTTCTTGATTTATCAAACCCACTGACTGCAATGTGAGCATTTCCCATCTGAGTAAGCAGCCAGAGGTCAAACGTAGAAGTCATTCTCACAAGCAAGAAAGACCAAGTCTTCCTTCTGCACGCAACTATTGTTGACTAAACGATATGCCCCGATCCAGCGTTTGCTTTTCTGGCTAAATTTAGGACTGTTTATTTACCTTGTTCAGAATTTGGACTGAAGTTCTGCCACGTACAAAAGGCAAAAGACAATGGCCACTCACCTGACACGGCCACCTCCTTCCAGATTAGCACGTTAGCATGTTTTGTTTATTTGATTTGTTATTTGTTTATTTTCTCAGGGAGCAAACAGCAGACAAAATGGAGGTGAAAACGTCCCTTCTGGACAACATGATTGGGGTGGGGGACATGGTCCTCCTGGAACCCTTGTCTGAAGACTCCTTCCTTGAGAATCTGAAAAAGCGCTTTGACCACAATGAGATCTACGTAAGTATGAAGTTTGTATTTTAACGCGTGAGAAGTTTTGAGATTTCCAGTGTCATCATTTTCTGAAGACTGGCGAAATCTTTGCAGCCCAGTCAGTCGGTGGGTGACGTGAGAGTGTCCAGCAGCTTATGTTTCTATAAGCAAAGCATTTCCTCAACTATTTTTATGCCTCATAATAGGGGCTGAGCTTCATGCTCAGACTGTCTGGCTGCTGGAGACATCAGCTGTGATGATTACACCTCCGCTCCGCTCGGCCCACGTTGGTTCCCGAGGGAGAACCAACGTCAACTCACGCGGCAATGATAGCCATCGCGGCGGCGCACCAGATACTCGCTTGGTGTTTTTATCTTCCTGAAGATCACGCTAACAATAATCTCAGAGCTTCTGAGTTTCTAAATAAAGACTTCAGTCTTTCTTGGCATAGCTGTGTTTTTATTTAAATAGTGTATGAAAATAACGATTTGCGTCAATAATGAAACAATTCTTGCCTCGAAATGAAGTGCGCATTGAAAAAGATGATAGCAATCTTGCTTTGACTGCAGGGCAAAAAGCAGCCAAGTGGCATTTTTTTAAAATGCCGTGATTGGAGAACAGATAAAGGAGCTGGCTTTGGTGTTTAACTTCATTTAGAAATAAGAAAGAGGGCTGCAGATGTTCACTTCACATCAACACTTTTGGTATTTTAAACAAACTGATAAATAACTAGTTTGGAAATCAGAGACTATTAAAAACTGTTCAAATATTTGGTCATGGTAATAAACATTGCAAGTAAAGACAATTTGTAATTCTAGTAATCCGATGCAAAATTTGACACCTATGCCTTAAATGTAACTTTTTCGTTTTTGCATTTATTCAAGTCCTTCTTTTCAAAGTTGAGCATGTCTATTTTTGTTGATATCTTCAGCCGTGACTGATATTTGATGTCCCGTTTTAGAGCATCAAAGGACGGCCAACACGTTCATGAGCTTTGTACTCTGCGGCCATCAAGAAGCCTTGGCAGCACATGTCCATGTTTAGATTGCAGTCAATTATAGAGCTTTGTAGCGCTTGAAACGGCCTCCAGCTTCCTCCTGTGTGCTGTTGAATGAGAGGGAGGGAGGCTGTGGGAGGTTGTTGCCGCAGGCGGGGCCGCGCCGCGCCGCGCTCCTCTCCGTTTGGAGTGGATTACGCAACAAACCATTAGAGAGAATGTTCAGGTTGATGTGTGAAAGTTGCTATCCAGACTCTGTTGCGAGCGTAGGCGTGGATAGCTCGCTGCTCTCGCCGAGCTCAAGTGTAAGATTTTGCTCAGACGTGGTGTCAATGTTACGTAAAGATTGATTTTGTTACAGTATGATTCTGTTTTATGTAAGGCAGCCAGCAAATACTAGAATACAGTGTAATTGCACATCCACTGCAGTAGGTGGCAGCGGCGCCCTCATTGTTGCAGTATAAATTTGTAGAAGAAAACTTAACTTGAGGTATCCTAACACCTCTTGGCTTGTGAGCTTTGGCCCCGCCCACAATTCCTGTTTATCGAAAGTTTCACTTCAGGCATTGCAAGCCTCAACAAATCCCCAGCTGTGAAAAGCCGAGGCCAGCAGAATTCCTGCCATTGTTGTTCAACAATCAGGGTTCAAATGGTCTTTTTTTTTTAGGCTCAGTCTACCGTCCGTCAATTAACCATCTGATTTCTTCCCCGCAGACTTACATTGGCAGTGTGGTGATCTCCATGAACCCCTACAGGTCACTGCCCATCTACAGCCCAGAGAAAGTGGAAGAGTATCGCAACAGAAACTTCTACGAACTTAGCCCACACATGTGAGTGCAAGCTACCCTGATTGTTCTCTTTTTGTTTCTTTCCCATCCTTTAACCCTGAAAAGGATAAGCGGATGGTGATGCTCAGCTGTATCTCCTGGCAAAAGCCAAAAGATTAGCAAAGTGCACCAATGGGGGGCGGGTGAGGTGGGGGTGCACTTGCAGTCTTGAATCAAACTGGACGGAGCTCCCCTGGCCATTGAGCTCTTTGGCCGACCATCTGTCCAATGGCAACCTTACGTCAGCGTTGCTGCGAGGCTGCCAAGACCAAACAAAGGCCAAGCACTCGTCAATTAGCCGGCTGGGTCTCGCCTCTGTAGCGGTCTGAAGCCCCTGAGAGACGGATTGCGAGAAGGGGAATTACCAGTGTCCCAGAGAACACGCGTGATAAATAGACAGAAGCAAGATTTTGTTTATATGGAAGTTGGAAAGGAAAAAAACACTGCTCCGAGCTGATTTGTGTGTTTCATTTCATAGACAACACACACACACACAAAAATATATAATAATCATTATTATAATAAATAATAATAGCAATAATAATAATGCAGCTTCTGGCACTTTTAATATTAGTCAAATCATTAGTCAAATTTGCTCATTTTCATTCAAAGCGGTCGTGCCGTGCCATGTTGACAAAACCAGTTTAGCCGTGTAAAGTACATGCAAATATCTTGCCAGCTCCTTCCAAGGACCCGCTCGTCCAGATGATGCCCGCTTTTTATGACTCATCCCGTGCACATATTGAACCATCTCGGCTTACCAGATAACACGAGTCATTGTTGACGTATTGACTTCCTCGCATTTGGCAACTCAGTGACAGCCTGAGAAACTTCAGTGAACAAATAAGAAGCTACAAATAACTTTCACTTTCTTTTCAAATAATACACCCCCGCTCGAAAAGTCAATCTCACTTATGCGTCAACCCAATCGCAGCTATCAGTCGGAATTTCCTGGCAAACGGTAATTAAAACTAACCGAGTTGCATTAACCAGATGCGCCACCCGTCGGTTAACAAGCGCTCCCTCCCGAGAGAGAGACGCCGACCTTCTTTCCTCTTCTCCATGAAGGTGAAGCCTTTTAGGTCAACTAATTAGCCCGTGCACAAAATCTTGCAAAGCAGCTGTCCGATGTTGCCAAGGCGAGACAGAAAGACGGCTTTGGAGTCTCGGGGGTTGGGATCCTGTTCTTGTTTACATTTGGCGACAATTTTTGCACCAAAATAATTTGATCTTAAAAAAAAAAATCAATCACAGGAAGAATATTTTGAGCTAGCAAAACTGATATCTGGCCACCCTTTCGACCTCCAGACCTTCCAACACACCCAAAGACAAACTAAGCTCCAAAAAGTTCATAACGTGCTGCTGACGCTGCAGTTTTGCTCTGAATCATACATAAGTTCTTTCCTTGGCTGTAAATTTATTGCTAGGGTGAACTTTAGTCATTTACTGATTAATGGTACCACACCTTGCTTTGTCTTTGACCGCTCGTCGTAGTTAAAGGTTGGAAAAATATATACGGCCTTTGTTTCCTCATTACTCCTGGACTTTGTACCGAGCTTTTCCTGCGAAAATATTCGAGAGGAAATTGTTGTGTTCTCGCGTTTGAATGTGCGTTAGAAGGGAAATCAACTAATTGACGGGCGATTGGTCCTGGCTGAAGCGTATCATCGACCCGCAAGAGAATTAACGATACGGGAAATGCTTCGAATTCTACAAATCTTTGCCACTGTTGTTTTTCATAAGACGGGGCTCTGTCGTGATGAAGGCTTATGTAATCACCACGGCAGCGGCAAACCTGTTTGTCGGTAGCTTGAAGTGGGCACTTTGCGAAATGCCGGTTTGACTCCGGTGGGCGGACTGCGTCGGCGGGATGGCGATCATCAGCAAGCCCACTCAGGAATCATTGGCAAAGAGTACACATGTTCCTTTTGCGCCTGCAGATGAAAGTTCGAGATGTTTTGCCGGCCAGGTGAATTCGACCTGCAGATGGACCTAATAAAGAAACAGACGGAATGGACGAGTCGTGTTCGGGTAGCTTGATTTGGGAGTGATTCATTTGAAGTTGATTCAATAGCCTGTGGAAATTTGCCCATGCCATTCTGTTCAAAGAGGGCCAATTTAGAGACACAACAGGGAGGCCGCCGCTAAACGGGCCTTTACTTTGCCCCTTTGTCTCGCCATTCAGCCAATGCCAACTACCCCATTTGGCACTAGAGAATGTTATCTGGACAAAATATATCTTACCACTTTGCAGTATGAAGTTTCAGGGAGCAGCGCCCGTCCTCGCTATATCTCATGGTGTCATCACTAGTGACCAATTGCTTTAGCGGCAGAATAAGACATTAAGAGCAGCACCAATGGAAGAATTTCCCCAATCTGACAAGCCTGCTGCTTTTGGGATCATAAAATGAAGTCTCCATCCTTTGTTTCCATTTCCTTGCCTGTGGCTTTATGCATGTTACCCCCTCCCACCACCAAGTGTATCGCCCAGCCAGGACATTAGGATTCAACCATGTGCTGCGTCATTTATTACTCGATGAAATCTCTCGACTCAGGCGTTCAGTCACATTCGGTATACTCGCGACTTAACTTTTTAAGGCTTGTCTGCTTCGAGGGAATTCTCAGTTCCAGCACATACACAAGTTTTAACATATGGACCGGGCCACACAATAAAGATTCAAGGCAGTAGCCTCACTTTGCTTGACTCTGACTTAAAAATCCAGTAGAGGTATTCGTGTCGCCTGTTTTAGCATCTGGGCCACATCTGTTCGGTTCGAACGCCACATCGTTCTTTGCACGTGTAGCGCCCGGCCACCCACGCCGGCCGCTTTGCCCACGCTCGCTTTCATGCCTGCCCTCGGATCGGCCTCTTCGTCCACCTGGTGTTTAGGAAGGAGTCGTTTCCTCGGCTCTTGCGGCAGAACCGGGGCGGATTTCCTGCCTCGCGGGGAAGCGCGATCACTCGGAGATCACAGGCCGCTCTCATGATAGCGCCTGAAAATAGAAAAGGGCTGATTGGAGCCAACATCCTGTGCAGCCGTTGTCAATTTTGGGAGATACGCTACTAAAAAGTCTAAATCTAATGAAATGGCATCTCTGCACTCGTCCGGCTGGCGTCTATTGGAAGGATTGTGACCAAAGTCTGCAAAAGGAGACATTTATCCGCCCCCCTTTCCCTGGTATCCCGGTTACAGGAGTCGATTTGAGAACTGACTCAACTATTTTCTCCCGCTGATGTCATGCCGCTGTGGTTTTTGTTCACCGCTGCCACGTGTAAATCCAAATTATAGCCCGCGGCCGCGATGTGACGTGCAGGGGGAAGCGCCAAGCACAACTTACGGGCTTCGAGCCCGTATTGCCAAGTTCACACACTTTTGGAGGTGTCTCTGATGATTGAATGTCATTTAGGTTTTTCGCAATCCTTTGCGTGTACGTTGGGACAAAGCAATTAGTCGAATTTGATCTGGTAGTCAAGCTTGTGATGGCGGTCCAACAAAACTGTGCTGGCTGTGACTCACATTGGAAAAGTCCCTGGCGGTAGACCCTCCCACCCTTTTTTTTTGTTTAGTCCCGGTACCCTCACCCCTTTTGGCCCACAGTTCTCCCCTTGGGCGGGATAATTTTTGCTCATTGTCGGGATCAAGTCAGGCGACAGAAGGCTTTTGACAAAGAAGACATCTGCCGCACTGTGCTGCCCTTTTCAAAAGTGCAAAGTGATGAGCTGAGAATGAGAAAGATGTGACGTTTGTCCAACCCAAATGCCACAAATGGAAGTGTCGCTTTTGCCAAGTTGCTTAACGGTGACTTGAGGCAGGCTATGTCAGGATTACAGCCAAGGCTAGTTAGGGCCTTGCTTTTAAGTCGTGTAAGCTAGCAGGAGCTGGAGCCCCATTAGACGCAACTTTGTACCGTTGCCTGGAATGCTAACTGCCATCTTCTTCTGGCCACTAGCCTGGCATGACTTCTTAGAAGCAATTATTTGCTTTCTCTCCGGCTTACTCACGCAGACCAAAAACACGCCACGGTGCTTTGTCTGTCTGTTAAAAGGCTACTCTGAGGTTTCTCGTATGACCAGGATGGAGATGACCTCTAACCCCAATGCCAGCCAGCAAATTCTGTCAAATTCTAGTCTAGGATTTAAACCCAGTCAAGACTTAATCACATCATGTCTCTGAGTTAGTCAGTCAGTTAGTTAGTTTTGACTCCTAAGCGGAGAGCCGACAATATGGCGAAATAACGTGAAGCTCTGTTTTACAGATGCGACCTAGTAATTCCGCAATATGCTCACATGCTACTAATTAGCTTTGACGCCATTGGGCCTGAGACAGCACTGTGACATTTCACTGAACCTCTTTCACACGTCACCATGCCAGAAATTCTGGAAAGATTTAAGTGTGATCAAATAATTGACCATTTGTATTTGCAAATTATAAATTTGACTCTAACGGGTTCTTCCTTTGTGTTCCCCAGTTACGCTTTGGCGGATGAGGCCTACAGGTCACTCCGAGACCAGGACAAGGACCAATGTATTCTCATTACAGGCGAGAGCGGGGCGGGGAAAACCGGTAAGAAGCGCTTTGCATTTGATATTCCTTTTCACGTAACGTTACATGAACGCTCCTAAGGGGGGAATTTTGATTTCTCATGACTCCAAAAAAAAAAAAATGTTCAAGAAGAGAGTGTCTCGGATCCGAGTGGGCCGGTAATTGGTTACTACATGCCCAGTGGGTGAAAATGTGCCTTATCAGCTCAGCTTGTCATGTTTGGGACACACCGCAAAGTTCTTGTAGTCAAAAGCAACTGTGTGCTTCCTATGCAGGTGGGGGCGCCGTAACGACTTAGATCAAATCTACAAGTTAGTACATGAATGACATAAAACATTTCCTGTGAGAAAAATAGCCAATATGTGGATGTTGGGTGAAATCAAAGAGGCAGACAAAATACACTTTTATCTTTGTTAATGTGAAATGGACTCATTTAAAATGGCTCGGCATTTTCATTGCTCCAAATGGTTGTTAGACATCTGCCTACATGATGCAATAATAGTCCTGTAAGAAGAAAGTCCCGGGCTTTGTGTAGATTTTCTACTTTTGCACTACATTCTGCCTGATTGATCCCCACCCATCCCTCATTTTTTTTTTTCTTTCCCCCGTGGCAGGGAGATTGAAGGATAAGTCACGTCTGGCGACGGAGCCGACTTGATATATATCTGTGTGTGTCGTTCCAGAGGCCAGTAAGCTGGTGATGTCATACGTGGCAGCGGTGTGTGGGAAGGGCCAGGAGGTGAATAAGGTCAAGGAACAGCTCCTGCAGTCCAATCCCGTGTTGGAAGGTGAGTTGGCTGGGCCGACCGAGCAGCTCCGTCATGGACTGTCTGCGTCAAATCAAGTGCAGCTCAAACAACGCCACTCTTTTGCCCAACTGTTTTTGGGACTTAATCGCTAACATGTGTAAATTGCGTGGAAGGATATTTCCAGTGTTGGCTACCATCCGGCGTCATGCATCCATTTTGTGAATGTGAAATGCTCGTTAAAAGGGATTGACTGATACGTGCTTCTGTTATGCGTGCCGTGGCCTCAAGGGGGCAGTGTGTCTGCCGATAATTCGCATATGATAAAAAAGGAAAGTTGTGATAAAGCTGCAATAATATTACTATTAATCTTTCAAAAAGTAATCGATTTCAATGTGCGTATGATTGTTTCTGCATGTTTTTCTGCTCAATATGATTCCAAAACATTTTGTGTGTATGTTTTCTTTAAGTTAGCTGACTTGCCAGAGGAAGCCACGCATTTGCATAAATATGTCATTTGGAGTAACTTAGCTTTATTTTGCGTTTAACTCATTTGTACTTTGTACAAGTCGAGCTGGAAGGTGCACGGCTGTATTTTCCGTGGGGGGCAGTGGACAGGAAATGCCCGTGAAGGATGAGGCGAGTGTTTTTTGTCGCTGCACATCTGCAAGAGTTTAGCTGCCGCTTAATGCTTCAGAGGGGGGAGGGGGGGAGTACAGTTAGCCGGCTTTACACAATGCAACCGTGTGCCGTGCGCCTTTTCAGAATATTCCCCACTTTTTATTTGATGTTGTAATGTCTTGAAAATACTGGAGGAATTGTTATTATATGTTTATTTTTATTTCACTAAAATACACAGATTGACGTGAATGTGGCGTGACAACAAGGTTCGGCTTTTATCAAAGCCAGGAAAATCCAAGTACTTTATTTAATCCATACAGAATTATGAGGCGGATCTGTAGTCCTCAACTGATTGACGTGTAGGAGGTCGAAAGGTCACAGTATCGGAAATAAATATCACTCTGAACAATTTTCCTATGTTTCAGCTTTTGGAAATGCCAAGACAGTGAGGAACGACAACTCATCCAGATTCGTAAGTGTTCCGACAAGCGGTGCATTTCTTTTACGACCAATCTTGGAATGTGAGGAGCAAGCCGTCTGTCTCCACGGTGACAAACATTTGTCCCGTTCCCTGTACAGTTATGTTTTTGGCAAAACACGCTCCCCTATGCTTCTCACTAGCAGCAGACTCAAATGATGTCAGGTTTAATATTTTGAAGTGACACACAAGAGTCGATGGAAAAAGTGGCTGCGCTGTACGGCCCTCAAAACACCATTTAACATGAGTTACTTTTTTTTAATTATTTTTTTTACTCAATTACAATATGAAATAACTAATCTCCATCGCCGCAATGAAATCATGCCAGTGCTTAGCCTCGGAGCAGTGTTGCACCCGTGCACAAGTATTATGACGGATTACGGCCCTGATCTGTTTATATTTAGGTAACCTTGGCATAAACCTTTAGATGAGGTCATGATGACAACTCACCGGAGACCGGATCATCTGACACAAAACAATTTTTAAAATTTTTGAGATTTGGGTCGGAGGCACCATTAATGCGTCCGTCACAAGGCTGACTGTGTAACTTCTGAGACCTGGAGTAGCATTAGCATGTAGCATTTTTGAACACTGCACAAAATGGTGCATAGATGAAATTGTGTCATGTTGTAACTGGTGCTCTGTGACCTACAGGGGAAGTACATGGACATTGAGTTTGACTTTAAAGGAGATCCTCTCGGTGGAGTCATCAGCAACTGTAAGTAAGCCAACTCGTGAAGAATAAAGACCTACCGTCATCCTTCACCAAACGTTGCATTTCATAGCCACTGATGCTTCACGGAAGTCAATTTCATACCCAGACTGACCCCTCATCTCTATTCAGTTCTCGCCTCTGTTTTGCTTTTATCTCGCCTCCGTTCACTTTTGTTTTGTCTGCGGCGAATTCCCCGCCAGAGGTCTCGGAAAAACAACGAGAGGAGGCACAAGCGACTCTCTGTTTGCAGGCCCGAGTTAATTCCGGCACGAGAGCGCGAGTGTGAGCACGAGCCACTGCACGAGCATCTGACTTCTTCTTATGGCTACACGGGTCAATGAGGACTTTCCTTTTCAAAGCAAATTAGGGCCCTCTAATTTTGTGTCCTCGCATGTCAAACTCAAGGCCCGGGGGCCAGATACGGCCCGCCACATTATTTTATATGGTCCGCGTATTGCGTATGGACTTAATTCTAAAATTACAAATTGTCTTCATGTTTAATAGAAATAGAGAAATTGCTAACAATTTTTATTACTATTCATCTTTTTATTTTATTTTTACTCGTTTTTACTAGTCTGTGATTTCATCACTTATGTAATATAAAGCGTTGATAGTCATAATGGCCCTCCGAAGACTACAATGCTTTATCTCCATTCTGCTAAATGTGGAGTTGTTTACACTTGTGGATCACTCCTGCCAAGCGTTTGACACGGCGGGGGTGGCCGCCACAGATCCGACCTGATCCCCCGAGTCAGTGAAGGGTTCTCTACTTGCATTGCCGCTGCCCACCTACTGGATGAGTCAGTTTCAGTCCTCTGAATGACAAGAGTCCATTGTAAGTCCTAAAACAGTGAATATTTGTCAGCGCACTTGAAAAGTTTCGCTCACAACATGATTGAGCGACGTGTCGAGCTTGACTTCCTACCTGCACCAGCACGTTTGCTCGCAAGGCCCCAAAAGAGCATCTTTGTATTCACAACGGAATGTTTGCCTCATCTAATAATAAAGAGGTTGGAGCAGAAGCTCCCATCCTGGCAGCTAAAAAAGACTCTAACCTCATACACGTTTTGGATCATGCCGTTCCATTAAAAGAGAACCCCGTCATCGTCTTTGCGGGTCAGCTGCCCGTTTGTGTGCGGAGAGTCTTTAATTAAATTGAACGCGGTGAGCACATGAGGGCTTCCCTTTTAATCAAAGTGGCAAGTGCGCTTCCAATGCAGATGCCGGACATCTTCATGCGCTTCCTTACACGTATGCGGTTGCAGATAAACAAACATTGCTTTAGTTGCCGTAGCAACTTGACGACACTGTATTGTAAAGTTTAACCCGATCGTCCTTCCATAAATCTGCAACCTTCCAAGCGTGTTCATCTTTTATCTCATTCAGCTTCATTTTTATCACGAAGCAAATGTGGTGGACCAAATTGTTGGAGTCAGGCCTGGTAAAATAACCGGGGGGAAAAAAATGTCAGATACTGTGCACTTTTTTTTAAACCAGCATTGTTTGCTTTTGTTTTTAGATCTACTGGAGAAGTCCCGCGTGGTGAAACAACCTCGAGGAGAGAGAAACTTCCACATCTTTTATCAGCTCTTGTCCGGAGCCTCTGATGACACACTCAGTACGTTTCAAGCACACTACACATTCAATTGGAGTCATGTGAAATTCATTTTTCTATTTTCTGTCTTATACATTTTTGAAGCACTAGTGGAAGTAGTTTTTTTTTCCCTAAAGGTTATCTCGGGCAGTCCGCAAAACAAACATTTTTTTTTACAACTCCCCCCCCCCCTCAAATTGTTCAGAAAACACAGCTAAAGATTTATTAAATATTTCCTACAGAGGATGAGTAGAAATGTTGAAATAAATTCCATAAATATTGGAAAATAACCAAAAGTTAATTAGTTACGGTGGAGGGGGTTGGTCCAAACATTTTTCGGGGGGTAAGTGCCCCAGGGGGCCCCCCTCTATCACCGCCAGTGTTTTTTAAAGGACCTCGCATGAATGGCAGGAAATAATTACAACAACTTAAAGGAAGCCTCAGGTAGCCAGATGTTCTTTTCAGAGTCTCGAATTTCAGCTTCCTCTTTTCATTAATTCAATTTAGTTGTCAGACAGTGATGGCGTACCCTCATTACTAGCCTTTGAATTTCTTTCATTCTTTTTTTGCGTCATGTAAATTTCCCCAAATATGGTGTGAGCATTTGCAAGCGCAGTGCAGCTGGACAAACACCCGACGGACGGACGCGTAAATGGCACACCGTCTTCCGCAAAGAACAAAGGGAGGCCGTGAAAGTCGTATTTGCTTTTCATTGTTTGGAATGTCGTGCACAGGATAAGAACATAATGGCCATTGACTCCCGAGCGCGCACACGAGAGGCGGCTTGATTCGGTTAATTAGCGCAAATCCATTCTTGCGTCGTGCCGCTTCCAAGATGGCTATTTTTGTCTTTTGTGAAAAATGTTCCGTGTGCCAACATGGCGAGTCAACTCAGGCCGTCTGCAGTTTTTGATTATCTGTCAGGTTAGGGTTGGTTATTTTTCTAGGTCATTCTTATCTTAACATGGCTAAATGTATGTTTCGAAGCCGACCTCATTTCCGCCTGGCTTTTGTGTGTAACAGAGAAACTGAAACTGTACCGGGACTTCAGCAAGTACAACTACCTAAGCCTCGATTCGGCCGTGGTGAACGGGCTGGATGACGCCACCTCGTTCAGGACGGTCAAAGTGAGCACAATGTTTCACTCGCATAGAAATTCATATCTTCAGTATTCCAAGCCTCCCTAATCAGACTGCATTTGATTTCCCATCCCCAGAACGCCATGCAGATTGTGGGCTTCATGGAGGACGAGATCCGGTCGGTGCTGGAGTTGGTAGCGGCCGTCCTGAAGCTCGGCAACATCGAGTTCAAGCCCGAGTCGCGGTGCAACGACACGGACGAGAGCCGCGTCAGAGATAAAAACGGTACGTTCATTTCGACGTCGCGCCGCCGTTAAGCCGCTGCCCCCTATTGGCTTGATTTGAATGTCGCAATATTTCTGCTATTGAACAAGTTCAAACATTGAGGAAGCATTATAGTGACAAACGAGGGAGCTGCTGAGAATGGAACACACAATTGATCGCTATCTGCCAAAATGCCTGTGCGCTTAGCACAAGCGTATCAAAGGTTGCAATCGGCGGCCGATAAACAAGCGAACATTCTTTTTTTACCAAAGCGACTTTTCGCCCGGGAGCAAATTGAATTCTTTGCTTTGAAAGTCACTATTTGCCTATTTCCTTCAAACGCTTGCAGCTGCTGAATTTTTTTTTTCTTTTTGTGTTTATTGACCGTGTCTTGTATTTTGTCTTGCTGTGCAGATTTGAAAGAGATGTGCGAGCTGCTGGGGATCGAGCAGACGGTGCTGGAACGGGCCTTCAGCTACCGCACGGTGGAGGCTAAATTGGAGAAGGTGTCGACCACCTTGAACGTGGCCCAGGTGAGAAGCGAACGTCTGAGGACAAGACTTTGAGCAACACGAGCTGTCACCTCGCATCAGCGTTACGTGCAAAGCTCTCAATTATACATGAGGAGTAGGCCTCTTGGAAATTCATTTGTGGGTCATATTTGAGAGGTTAGTGGGTTCATTCAAGTTGGACGCAAAAAAAAAAAAACATGTTGCTAACACAATCCGCCCGGGATGTGACCCACTTAATTGTTGCTAGCAAGTTTATGTTTTTACATTGTCCTAACATATTGATTTTTTTTTTTCTTGCAGGCCTACTATGCCCGAGATGCCCTTGCCAAAAATCTCTACAGCCGTTTGTTCAGCTGGCTTGTTACGCGGATCAATGAAAGCATAAAAGTAAGAGATGCTAATGTTTTTTTTTTGTTTGTTATCTTTTCGCTCTTCTTCAAAGTAGCCATTTTGGCGATGCAAGCGACGACGCGTTCAATATTGCATAAGCCGCTTGCCCTGTAAAATTCTCCTATTGAGTAAATTGTCCGCCCGCAGGCACAAACTAAAAGCCGCCACAAGGTCATGGGGGTGCTGGACATCTACGGCTTCGAGATATTCGAGGTAGGAAAACTAAAAGCCTTCTGTCTGTCTGTCTGTCTGTCCTTCCGCCTGTGTCTCATGAGGACAGAATGTGACCACGCATCCATTTGATCAGCTTTAAAAGGATTTTGCCCGGGGCTGTCCGTGTGGCTGGCGACATACCTGCGCGGAGCTTATCACCGCAACCGTGGGCTGATAAAAGCATATTCATATTGGATTAGTTCAGCTTTACTACTCTCAGGAGTTAAATCCTCTCTGGCCGCTTGTTGATTTCAACGCTAATATCTGCCGAGCACAATGAAACAAACTGACCTTGAAGACTCCGATCGATACATCATTTCACATATGTAATAGTCTCGATTCGACATACGACATCTCGTTACATATTTGTGTCTTTATTTTTACATTTTTCCAGTGTTAACATTAGCATGTACAAATGTCTGGCTCCCTCTAGTGGTATGCGAAAGGATTACTGAATTGTTTCTTAGTTTCTAGCAAAGGTGTAAAATTAATGGCCAACAATTTTAATCATTGAATCATGGTTGGATTGTTTCGAATGTAGTCATGGAATCAATTTCAAAAGGGTTGGTGAGTGCAATATACCTTGTTCATGAAGTTGATGTCCTTGTCATGCCACTGCTCATTGACTCGACTCACTTTCTTGCCCGTTGTCCGCCGTCTTGGTGAGCAGAAAGCCGTAAGTAACCCCAGCCCGCTGTTTGCTGTGCTTGACGCATGCTCCGATCCATCCTCCTAATTCAACCACAATTCGGGGTGGGGGCGGAGATGCAAAGGCAACTTTTGCATCGGCCGAGACGCGCCATCCACTCAGCCCATATCGAATGAGGCTGGAGGTTCCTCTTTGACTTGAGTGTTTTTTGCTTTCCCTCATTTCTTTTCGGTGGGTGATCTTACCTGAACAGGTTGATCAAACGACGTAGCGGAGAACACGACAAAGTTTGCTTGAACGTGAAAGGAGAAATTTGGGGTTTTGGGCAATTCCCTTTATGGCCTGCTACCACTTGCCTTGCTTTTGCTAATGAGTGACTTTTTGTTTTTTAGCTGTGAAGGTGACGGCGGTTTCTCTGTAAAGGGAAATGGCTCGGCACGTTGCCATTCTTTTTTTGTCACGGAGAAACCTTGCCGTGTCCTTCACTCGATGAGCTGCTCTACTAAACGCGCCTCTAACCACCTTGTTGCTGTCGCTAATAATGTCTAACCCAACCAACACGTGGCGCAATTAGGGCCATCTGCTAGGAAGTGTGCCGCTCCCCACAATGGGTCGTAATTGACAACAGTCGGAAATAGTTCACAAGCTAATCGGGGCGCTTGCGTACGTGGATTTATCGTAAGGGCCTCCCGTCTGCTTGTGCTAGAATGTTTCATCGTAGTTGAAACTGCGTGGCATTAGCTAAGGTTAGCAAAGTAGCCTGCTTTGTAATCAAATGTACCGATATTTTCAAAAAGACTGAGATTTTTAAGAGGCTCGTCTTTCTGTGGCTCCTCCCACAGGACAACAGCTTCGAGCAGTTCATTATCAACTATTGCAACGAGAAGCTGCAGCAGATCTTCATCGAGCTGACCCTGCGTGAGGAGCAGGAGGAGTACATCCGAGAGGCAAGTTTACGGATCCGCATCCGGTCCATATCGTCACAAACGAAGGGGAGGGGGCGGGGCATTAAGGCCTCCACGTTAAGGCCATCTCTCAATGCAGAAAGCGTAAACGCCCCGCCCGTCAAGATCTGCTTGTTTTCAAAGCTCAGCGTCTGCGAGCGGCGACCCCGCAACTCGTCTGGCTACTTTCCAGCGGACAGCATGGGAAAATACCACAAAGCCTGTCGACAGGAGGGAAGTCGCACCAATCAGGAATGGCGCTGATGGGCCTTCAGTGGAAGCCACGCCTTCTTTGCCCCCCCCCCCAACTGAAGCCATGTTCCCAGCCCATTAGTTGCTGTAATTTAGAGGTCGGCAGAGCGGGGTTTTATTTTGAGCACTTTTTTTTCTTTCAAAGCGGCTTGCGTGATGCCAAATATGCAATGTTGTCCCCATCGTAACAAAACGGCAGCTCGAGAACCCCCCCCCCCCCCCCCTTATTTGTTTACAGACGTAATGGAAACCGAGTGCAGGAAGGTTATGCTGAGGAATTTTTTTTTCTGACTGCAATCAAAGCATCCGACTTTTTTTTTCTTTCTTGTCCAGCCATTGTAACTCTGACCTTAATCTCACTTTTGTTGCAGGGCATCGAGTGGACCAACATTGAATATTTCAACAATGCCGTTATCTGTGACCTCATTGAGAACGTAAGTCCCACTGTTGGGGAAAAAAAATAAAATAAATAAAGCATCCGGCACGGGAATGGTCATCTTGTGTTTTTGCTCCACCAGAACCAAAACGGCATCATGGCCATGTTGGACGAGGAGTGCCTGCGTCCGGGGACGGTGACGGACGAGACCTTCCTGGACAAGCTGAACACGGTGTGCGCTGAGCACCAACACTTTGAGAGCCGCTTGAGCAAGAATTCAAAGTTCCTCAACGACCACAGCTTGCCGCACAGTTGCTTCCGCATCCAGCACTACGCGGGCAAGGTACGATCTCCCCGCTCGGAATCGCCGAGCCGGAGCAGACCTGTTTAGTCGTTTCGCTCTGCCGTGAAGGTGCTGTACTGCGTGGAAGGCTTCGTGGACAAGAACAATGACCTCCTGTATCGAGACTTGTCCCAAGCCATGTTCAAGGCCAACCACAGCTTGATTAAGGAGCTTTTCCCCGAGGGCAACCCGAGTAAAGTCAACCTGAAGAGACCGCCCACTGCCGGCTACCAGTTTAAATCATCGGTGGGCACGCTCATGAAGAACCTCCAGACCAAGAACCCCAACTACATCCGGTGAGGTGATATCGACGACCGTTAAAATCCAATTCGGGCCCCCTAAAGTTCGGTCTCTCGTATCTGTTCCAGGTGCATCAAGCCCAACGACAAGAAGGCGGCGCACATTTTCACTCCGTCGCTGGTTTGCCATCAAGTGCGCTACTTGGGCCTGATGGAGAACGTCCGCGTGAGAAGAGCCGGCTACGCCTTCCGCCAGCCGTACGGGCCCTGCCTGGAGCGCTACAAAATGCTCTGCAAGCGGACCTGGCCGCATTGGAGAGGTCCCGCCAGGTAATGGGCATGTTTCTTCACAGTCGGTGGGTGGGGGAGGGGTCGGGGGGGCATTACCGGGCTTTTTGCCAGAACCTCCCTGGAGGCTTTGAGTGAAAATGTGCAGCCGTGGACTTGACATAGTCTGAGCTTCAGGCGACTCCCAGTGGAAAGAGTTTGCGAGCTGCGCTAATAGGCCGCTGCCGGAGCGCTGGGCTCCCAGCTGGGAGTTGTCGCAGCAATCTGGTTCTGCTCTTAGAAGGGGCCACAAGGTCCCCTGAAATGAAAATGGATTCACAATGGCGTGCGCATTATTTGCCTGCTGGTTATGCAGCAGTTCATTTGGGATTTTCATGGCCTTGTGTTTATTGGTGAATCTCAAAGTGACACGAGCTCCCTCTCGCGGTGCCCAAATGATGATTTGGCCGATTTTGAAAATCACCAAAAAATCTGCCTTTTTAATTCAGTTATTTTTTGCTGAGGAAAAAAAACCCAGCCATTTTTCACCATATAGTTAAATAAATACTAAATGACAAATTAATGTAAAACAGTCAAATGTTATGCCTCTAAATCATATCAATTTTTTTTATGATTAATAAAGTTGTCACTGTTCAAACTGAGCACATTGCTTACAATCACACAAAATGTATTTTTGGTGTGTCAAGTTAATTCTAAAAGCAGAAATGTTTCTAATATTGTGGCCTGTGATTGTATTTTTGTTTTTTTTTCCCTCTTAGGGAGGGAGTCGAAGTCCTCATGGCAGATCTTCAAGTACCCACTGAAGAATTCTCCTACGGCCGCTCGAAAATCTTCATCAGGAATCCGCGGACGGTAAAACGAGCAAGCGTGAAGCGCCTCGCAAGACTTTGTGTTTTAACATAGGAAAAGCCTGTTGTTGGCAGAAGGTGGCGGCGTTCCGGCCGCCGACAGAACTACTGCCTCGGAGCGAACACATGCTTCCATTTAGCCTTACACGGGAAACCGGCATCTCTCGTCGGCTCTTGAGCTTGCTCAAGCGTGCGGTGCATTTTTCTCTCTCGCAAAAGTGTCATTTTATTGTAATCGCTTATACAACCTGCTCGAGGGCGGGTCAAAACGAAAAATCAAACAAACAAGCCTTGCCAGATGAATGAATTGCACATCCGTATCACAAAAGGACAATAAATGTATTTGTATAGAAGCTTAAGATAAGGGATTTTTTTTTTTCTATAATTTAGCTGCGGGCCAAGCAGTAAAGCGGCATTTTGTTCCCTTCAGGTGGTGCTTGGACTTTGTTCTTGATATCTCTGAATCAATATTTGCTCAGAGATAAACGTTGCTTTCCGCATCATGAAGACCGTAAAAGATGTTGCACTTTACGACCTGCATGTCAATGCCTCAAAATGATTTCAACAGCACGTCAAAGTGACACATTCACCATTTCCTGCCAACAATGTCTTGTTCTGATCCAATTCCCCTTCTCTTGCCCCCAGTTGTTCTTTTTAGAGGAAAGGCGGCGGCAGTGCCTGCAGGACCTGGCCACGCTCATTCAGAAAATCTACCGCGGGTGGAAGTGCCGTACTCATTTCTTGTTGATGAAAAAGAGTCAGGTTGTGGTCGCAGCATGGTACCGGCGCTACGCGGTGAGGAAAACAAAAACAAAAAAAAATCTCTCCCGAACGGCGCCCAAACATGATCACTGAGGTTTCCGTTTCCATCTGACAGCAACAAAAGAAATACCAGCGGATCAAGAGCGCCACCACCGTGGTGCAGTCGTACGCTCGCGGATGGCAGGTGCGCGCACAAATTAGCTTTGAATCAAACTAAGGAAGGATGACGCAACATGCTAATGCCGCCTCGTTTTTTTTTTTTTTCAGGCTCGCAAGCTGTTGAGGGAACTGAAGCATCAGAAGAGGTGCGAGGAGGCGGTGACCACCATTGCGGCTTACTGGCACGGCACTCAGGTAGCGCCTTCGCTCACCAAAACACCAAGGCCCGTTCCTTCTCCTGCGCAATTCCATTCCACCTTTTCCCGCCGCTGCCGCTTCATGTGCCGCCGCGGCCGGCGCCGCACTTTGGCTTTTTCTTGAGCCTGCTCTTTTCTCACGCTCTGCTCTTTGTCGCCAAAACGACCCCGGCGTCCCTCCAGGCTCGAACGGAGCTGCGACGCCTCAAACAAGAAGTGCGGAATAAACACGCTGTGACAGTAATTTGGGCATACTGGCAGGGAACGCAGGTATTTCCACCCGGACGTCGTGTGTAGCCGTCGTCATCACGGACCCCGTCGCTCGTCTCATTAACACTCGTGCGGTTGCTTAGTTTTGTCTGTGGAAGCTTGTTGTCAGTGTTTGTCGACATCACCTCATGCAGTTCCAATATTCCGCCAGCAGAGGCGACGATGCACATTAATTACATGTTGGACCTTATCAGCATTTACGTTGGCGTATTGGCTTCCAAAGCGGCCGATAAGATCATCGACGCCGTCTTCCGAAGTCTTTGGCCAGATGATTTCATCAGCCGGCTTGGCTGTCCCATTTGAAGATGCTTTGATTGAGGGATTGAAATGAGCTTTTGCCGCGCCGTTGGTTTCCTGTCAGGCTCGGAGGGAGTTGCGGCGGCTGAAGGAAGAGGCCAGGAACAAACACGCCGTGTCGGTCATTTGGGCCGGCTGGCAGGGCACCAAGGTATTTGGGAAGCCTGTTGGATTGACTTGTCGTGATTTTGTCACTAGCCGCCTCCATCCACAAAAAAAAAACTTCATGTCCATAAGCCTTCTAAGCTCCACATCCATTTTTTATTTTTTTTTTTCATTTATCCAACCCGAGTGACGGCTTGCTCAGCTTTGCATGCCTCGTGCCGCCTCATCTGCATGACTTCGCCATGCGTGTTTTCTCTCCGTCCTCCCTTTTTTTTCCACAGGAGCCGTTTGGAGGCCTTCAGGTGACATTTTGCGTCCAAAGCGCTTCATTGTCACAAAGTTGAATATCCATTCCTTTCCAGAAAATGTTGCGTGTGTGTGTGTGAGTGATGCAGTGTTTGACGTGTTCCCACCTCGGGCAAAGCGACGTCGCGTGGCGTGCTCCTCTTCTTCCGCTCATCTTCTCTGGCTTGGTTTTGTTGTGTGTCCTCGCCCGTCCCTTGCTTAGGCTCGCAGGGAGCTGAGGAAGCTGAAGGAAGAGGCCAGGCGTAAGCACGCCGTCGCCGTCATTTGGGCCTGCTGGCAGGGACTCAAGGTAGTACCTCGCAGCCCTCAGGCCGAGCCATCGCCCAACCTAGCAACCGCTACTAACCATCTCTCCTCACGTCTCCTTCCACTGTGTGTGTCCTCATTCAGGAAGCCAGTCTCAGCCGAGTGCAGACGTCACACTTTATTCATAACGACGCTAAGCTAGCAATTAAACGCATCGTCAAACCCGTGACTTTATTTTTGTTTATTATTGTGTTCTTTTCTTCAATCAACTCGACTCACTCCAAGCAGTTGAAGTCTACTCAGAAATTTAACTTCAACGGAAAATAATTGCCTTTTAGTTTGTTAGCTTAATGCTAGTGTAAACACAAATTCCAGCATTTTCAAAGCTCAAAGGAGAATATTTGGACCCCGAGTGCCGAGGCTGTCTTCTGTTGCCGTCTGTCATGCGTTCAACTAACCCCTCATGTCGAGCGACATTGTTTTTGTGTTTAACCTGCCATCTCTCTCTCTTCATCTAGGTGTGCGTTTCATGTGTGCGTGTGTGTGTGTGATTGTGGCGAATGCCTCAAATGGTCCACGTGGACATTGTTGCGGTGTTAATCTTCCATCATCCTAATTGTTCACCATCCACGCTGCACCTGTTCACAACACACTTTCCACTATTAAGGTCGGCATGAAGGTCGTTGGCCAGGAGGATTTTTTCTTTTCTTTTTAATTTGCTGTCATCGCAGCAACTTCCTTTTTTGTCCTCCCATCCGTTTTACCTGACATAAAAAAGGAGCAAGCGGATGATTGTTTTGTTTTTTGTTTGCGCTTATCTTTGATAGGTCCGTAGGGAATACCGAAAATTCTTCAGGGCAAACGCGGGGAAAAAGATCTACAACTTCACCATTCAGAGAATCGTAAGTTGGGCACCGTTTGATGAAATGACGTTCACAGATGAAAACAGTCAGCGACGTGCGTTTTCTTTCCTCTTGCAGATGCAGAAATATTTCCTGGGCGTGAAGCGCGGCTTGCCTTGCATGTCCCCCGTCGACAAGAACTGGCCTGCGCGGCCTTACCGCTTCTTGGATGCAGCGCACGCGCAACTGCGTTCCATCTTCCACCTTTGGCGGGTCGGTCACAAATTGCACATCGGTTGTCACCGCTTAGCTATACTTAGCATGCTATGCTAAATTAGCCAGTTTGTTCGGGAACTTTTCATTCAATGAGCTTCCCACTGAAAATGAAAGAAATGATTCCATTATTTTGTCCTCAGTGCAAGAAATACCGAAGCCAGTTCAGCGAGGAGAGGAAGGCCGTGTACCAAGAGAAGCTGGAGGCCAGCGAGCTGTTCAAGGATAAAAAGTCTCTCTACCCGAGCAGGTAGAGATGATTCACTCTTTGCTTTTCATGTTGAGGCGTGACAAAGTCTCAATTCTGCTATGTTTTTTTTTTTTTGTCTCAGCGTGAGCCAGCCCTTCAAGGGGGACTACTTGGAGATCAGCAAGAACCCCAAATATCAGAAGCTCAGTAATTGCGTTGAGGAAAAGGTTCTGCTGGCCGACGTGGTCAACAAGATTAACAGGGCCAACGGCAAAGTAAGAAAGGTTCCAAAATGCCCGCCGCCCTCTTCCATTGGCGCCGTGCAAACTGTGTGTGTTTCCCTCAGGGTACAAGTCGCATCCTCCTCCTGACAAAGAAGAACGTGGTGCTGGCCGACCAGAAGACGGGCCAAGTGAAGGCCAGCGTGGCTCTGCCCGACCTCATCAGCGTTTCCGTCAGCACGCAGAACGACGGATTCTTTGCGCTCAAACTCAAAGAGGTGGAAATGAGCGCCGCTGTGACGTCACAATTTGCAAAAAAAATCACTCAACACCGCACTTGGCGATTCCTCCGCAGGGCTCGGCCTCGGCCGTCAAAGGCGACTTTCTACTCAGCAGCGAGCACTTGATCGAGACCATCACCAAACTGCACCACATCGGCTCCACCGCCTCCGACGACGGCGAGCAGCTCGACATCAACATCTCGGACGAGTAAGCCAGATGACGACTTTTCGCTTCGGACGACTTGACGTCTTCCTGGTTGTGTGACCTTGGTCCTCTCTGGCAGGTTTCTGGTTCAGTTCAAACAGGACAAAGTATGCGTGAAGTTCATCCAGGCGGCCACCAAGAACGGCAACAGCGCTTCTTGTAAGCGGAAGAACAACCGTCTTCTGGAGGTGTCGGTGCCCGCCGCCACCGCATAGCCCCGAAATCGCCATCGCCGATGACGCCGCACTTATTTGGCTTTTTTTTTTTTTCTTCCTTATCATGAAATGTACCTGAGCTGAAACACCTGCACCATTTTGGGCAGCAAAGAAAGCCCGTTGCGTGAAAAATTTGGTTCCAAGAATTTGTCACGAGCGGCGGCGCTCGCTCTGGCCGATAACGAGGTTCCGAGCCCCGACTGGCCTCAACTCGTCCGCCTTTTAAGACGCTTTAAAGACGTCATGAGAGTTCTGGAGCTGTCGGGTCCGCAACTTGAAGTACTGCACTTGCTTTTGTACTTTGGTAGAACCAAAAAAAACACCAACAAGAGAATTGTATTTTCTGGTTAGTTCCTAAAAAAAAAAAAAGCACAGTGAATTATGAGATGATTCATTCCTAATTCCAGTGTGCCGTTGACTTGTCACTTGTTGCTTAGAAATGCAAATTCGAATAATCATTGCCAAAAAAAAAAGTTTGCAGATGTGCAGCGTATCAACTTTTGGACACTGCACACGTGATCAGTTCCCGCTTTATTTTATTTTATTCTTTTTTTTACCTTAGCCAGTGTGATCCATGCCGAGCTTTATTTAATCCACAACAACGCGACGACGACAAACACGAGACGTTGCGAGCTGTTTCTCCTGTGCAATATATTTTTTTTCTTTTTTTGCTCAGCAGTAGTGCGCGGCCTTCCGCGGCGTGGCCTTCGCGTGGACTCTCTTCTCGGTCTCCTCGTTTGTGAAATTGCAGCGTTTTCAACGATAGCTTGAGCAGATTTCTATTTTTCTTCTTTGCCTGGAATAACCAAACGCTAAGCACGCACGTGGTGGTGTGTTTGATGAATTGCAGCAATTTTGATGAGGTTTTGTTTTTTCCAGCTTTTCAGGGGATTTTCAACAAAACGCGGTTATTAATATTTACTGGCGAGGACACAATATCGCGTCATGGAGAATGTGTGGCTAAGTGGAGTCTTATTTCTTGGTACCTTGGTTTGTAGTGTGTACTTTTGAATGTCACCTATGATGCTGAGACTACTGCGTGTTGCTTTTTGGGGGCGTGCCCTTTCAACGCACCTTTTTTGCTTCACTCGTATTTTCTTCCCTGGTGTCTTGTGGCTACAGCTGCTTTTGTGCCTAAAAAAAAAAAAAAGATTTGTGTCCTGAGACAGAACGCAGAAATGTTCCAATGTAACATATACAAGCAATCTTTTTTTTGTTTTTTAAAAATTAAATAAAGATCAGTAATAAATGAAGGTTAGCATGGGGACGTTGTTTTCTTTCTGCGCCGTTATTTATGGCAACGCCATTTGTGGGTTTCTCACTGCACATGAGGGAATTTAAATTATTGCTGAATGATGGATGGCTGTTCTCGATGATTTGGCAGCATTTGCTCCTGGCAGAAGTTGTTTAAAACACATTCAAAAAGGATAAATAAAAGGCTCTTTTTTTTTTCCCCATGGTTTTCGAGGAAGTCTGTTTTTCTAGAAGGGTTTTGTTTTATTTTCAAAGTTTAGGTTTTAGTAGTTAACTCATTGAAAGTCAAAAATCTCACAAGACTATTTTCTAAAGAGATTTTGCTGCTTTTTATTCTTCAAAAGAAAAGGCCTAATCTTGTGAGAAGTCCGCTTTTTTTCTTGATTCTTACCTGAATGTTTACATCTAGTACATGCAGTTGGAAATCAGCTTCGTCCGTTTGTTGCCTCGGGCGTTCCTGTGAAGCCGCCTCGGTTATTATTTATCAGCCTTGTGTCAACAAGAGGTTTTGCCGGCCGGTCCCGAGAAAAAAATTAAAGAATCCTTCTCCTGGTGAACAAGACTTGTAGTCCGGCGGCCATCCAGATGTTTTCCATCACATCTGGGACGCCTTGTCCTGGGTTACATTCCGTGGCTTGCCGAGCCCTGACTGCAAGGGGTCTCCAGGGAGCGGCCCTTTGGACTGGCCTAAAAATAACTCGTCGACCATGTTGGGCTGCCCGAACAACTGGTTCCCACCGTTGCCGAGGTCTGGGAAAGGAAGGAGGGGGCCCAGCTGGGCTTCCATCACACGTCTAAGCGGAGTGGGAGCTCACGGGGAGAGTCCTGCTACGATTCAAATATGCAAGAAATTTATAAGGGGGACTGTTTCTTGCGGGGAGACCTAGAACAGGTCATGGGTTCAACTGGAACTACCAAAAAGGAGCGTGGGTGGTGGCTAATTTGCGTCTTTGGCGACATCTTGTGGAGCTAAATTGAAATTACTGTTTTAAAAAACTGCAAAGTGAGATTACTGCATTGGGATACTTGGTTGAATTTTTAAACCGCCGGTGGTGACGTACTTTGAATCTGTCGGTAACGCCAGAATTAAGTCGTGATGACGGTAAAATGTCTGAAAGGAGAAAAACGTCAAGGCCATGCCTGCCTGCACAGCACAGTTTTTGTAACATTACACTACGGCCGCTAGAGGGCGCCCCTTCTTTTAGAAAAAAAAGAAACCCGGAATTAATGTTCCACTCCATTGTTTAGTAGCTCTTTTTTAAAAATCATTTAAAATAAAAAAATAAAAAGACCATCTTTTCTAACTTCTAGACTTGCTTTTCTAACAAATATAACACTTTCTAGACAGCTATTTAGAATCAACCTTAAGATTAAGATCAAGGCCTGGGCCTTGAGCCTCTCAAGTTCTACTTCTTTCCAAAGGTTTTGAGGTCAGGGTTCTTCCATCTATACCAGTCAATCATGTTTTTTTTTTCTTTGGGATCGCACTTGGTCATGGCATTGTGCATGCAGCTCTCCGGAGGGAGGGCCATGAGCCTGCGAGGACATTGATTAATGGCAGCAAGTGGGTGGCGGAGAGTTTGTGTCCCCACTCGCCCTCGTGTCGCCAGCACACTCAATAGCTTCATCAATTTGTAGCCATTATCACATCAATATAGGCCAGCATAGAGGAAGGAGGGGAAGTCGGGGTTAAGGGGGTGGTTAAACAAGAAAAATGGGAAGGAGAAGAAAAAAAAAGACGCTTACTGCACCATCTGTGGATTGCTGAACATGCTTCAACCAAGCATCTACAATTGGATTGGTTTGTAAAGTGAAGTGGGGTAATTGGAACCTTTTTTTTTTTTTTAATCAAAATCTGAACATCTTGTTAGCTGTAATCTTAGCTGATGCCAAAGGGAATTGTCAACTGTTCAAAAACAGCAGGCGATGTTAGCATGAAACCTTCAGACCTATGCTGGAAAGCAAAAAAAAAAAAGGGAGAAAGAGCCTTCTAGAACATCTCAATTTTAAATCCACATTTCAATCATGCTTAACATGAGTTTGGATGCAATTGGCTAATTCTGAGCATAGCCGAATTAATCAATTCTAGGAGGGTGTGCAGACTTTTAAAAATGTCCTGCGTCCATTTTTACAAGCAACCTGGTATGTGCACTTGTGTGTGTGTGTGTGTGTGTGTGTGTGCGCATGTGTGTGTGTGAGATTCCAAGCAGCTGCGATGCCAACGGCGAGCAGCAAATGGTTTCTCACAGCTCATTAGGAGCTTATCTGCCAACATTAGGGCCTTGCAAAGGCAGCGTTTGCAAGCGCTCTGAGAACTTAGCGAAAAGTGATAAGAGCGAGAGCGAGCTAATCATTTGTCACCGGCGAGTTGGCAAATCAGCTCCTGCAAAGTTGCGGGACAGCCAGACGGCGCGAACAGAAGGCCGGGAGAAAGCGGAAATTTAAGGCGAGCGGGGCTCAATTAGGCCGATTGAAATCCGCCTCCTTCCAGCGTTGGGACAACATATATCAGACGGGGACGGCCCCTCCTCCAAAGCTGTCCAAAGCTCGCCCTCTGTCACGGCCAGCCCAGCCGCTACGGCTTCTTCTTCTATTGCTATTTACAATATTATCGGTCAATCTCTCGAAAGTGTGCACAAGTCCAAATCTCGTCGATATCTTTTGTATTTGAGCACTCTGTCATCATTTTAGTCCAAAATGGGATGGGCTGGAAGAGATGTTGTCCATGTAGCCGCAGTTAGCGCCAAACCTTCAGGCCGCACGGGGACCATAAAGAGGAGGGCAACTCCGATATTAAGATGAGAGGCACATCATTTGAGGCGGCCGTGCTTCACCACGTTTGATTAAAGCCAGCAGGCGAGAATTGGTGGGCGTGTCGGCGCGGCGTGCGGCTAATTGGACCGCCCCCGCTGTGACAGGGTGGACAGAACGATGAGGGATAAATGTAAATAGCAGGAGGGACACAAAGGAGGACGAGCTGAATGATGAGCTTAAATGATGGAAATGTACAAATGGACGCAATGCGCGACATTGATTCTCGTTCTATTTGAGACACGAAAAATTAGAGTGGACCAACTCCATGTTTGAAAACAGAAATTGATGCTTTTTCACGTGTCCTCCAAGATGTGATTAAAAACCTCCTAGAACATCTCCCTGAAATACTTGATCTCGTTTTATGGTGACATCACAAAATCTGGTAATTGAACAGGGGTGTGTAGACTTTCGATATCCAGCATCCGAGGCCTCACGTTCCGGTGTAGGATGAAGACGCAAAGTAATTACGAGATGTTTCTGTCCCAAAGACCAACAGATGTTGAACTACTCTCCATCGGCCCGTTTGGGTGCGCTAAGCAGCCCTGCGTGTGTCCGCCGAGCCCTCCCCTCATTCACGCCGCCCCGTTTAGGACTAATTAGCCGGGCGCTCACCCCATCCTCCTCCTGCACCCCCCCTTTTTGCAGGTCTTACTTATCTCATTGTCCTCCATCTCATTGTTTCCCGTGCTAAGTAATAATCATCCAAGCTCAGCTCCTCTGCCTCGGCTCCTCCTCCGCCCCTCCCTCCTCGTTCTCGTCATTGTGTCCGGGGCGCCGCCGTGACAAACGTCATCAATCAAGTCGTTGCGAAGCACGATGAACCTTGCAACCCGTAACACCCACCCGCTACCCGCCCACTGGGTTTTACTCGTACAGGAAGTATTCTGTCCCCCCCGGCGGTCCGCGAGGGCAATCGGAACAAAATCGGACAATAGATGTCACAATGGCAACGAAAAGAAGTTATCGGAACGAAGCCGGCAGATGACACTTTCTCATCTCTTAATGTCTCAGGGGAGATGAATTAAATTTGTAGCTCACTATTTTGAACAATGAACTTTTTTTTTTGTTGCATTTCTCACAGAACATTGGCCTGGCCGGCGTTGACCTCTTTCAATTTGCCTATGAAAGGTCACAAACATTTTGAAAGTGATTTGGTGAGATTTTCTTAACACAAAAACCTGACAGGGGTGTGTAGACTTTTGATGCCCACCATGGGAATTTGTGATGGTATATCTTGAACAGGGTAAATGTTTGGGACTTTTTTCCCCTGAGCATTTTTGGAGTAAATTGAAAAGGAAAATTCACATAAACGGAAAATTACTACGGTTGATCTTTTAGCAATATCTGATCATCGATTATCGGCGTGTGTGTACTACGATTCTGCTGGAGTTCATTACAAGGAAATTACTCGTCAGAAAATCGTCATGTGGCGATAATGAAACTTGGTGTCGCAAGCACACACACGCACGGGAAGCCATCCAGCAGGTGTTGGCGTGTTTGTTCTGCGGAGCGGTTTTGTTTTCTCAGGCTTCTTATCAGTCCGCCATGAACTACGAGGAAATCACCAGCAGTGAAAAGCCAGCTCGGCTTTTCAGGGAACGATATTTTCCAATCGTCAACCGATGGCAGAATTTGAAAAAATGTGGTTCTGCCGTTCTGATGTCGTATTTCACCCATTAATTCGACGTGTGAAACTACGTAGAAGTTGTGTGTACTTGAATGCAACGATTGGTACTTGGCAACAGGTGGTGTGAAACCTTGCTCTGTTTTTTGAATCCTAGCTTGATAGATAACCGTTCGCACCTCGCTGAGGAGAAAATGAGTTTACGGCCTTTTATGACGTGTTTGTAATCTGCTTGTTTGCATGTGTGCGGTGATAAAAGAGCAGCAAAGCCTCCAACTTTGCTCATAAAAGGTAATGAAGTAAATTGAGGACCTTCCGCAGACTCTAATTACAGCAAAGTGGACATGATAGCAGCAAAAGTGGGTTGACCGAAGAGAGACAGGTAGAGTGATGGGAAAATAGAGCCTTGCATGATTTTTGAAACACTTGGCATTTATTTATTTATTTATTTATTTATTTATTTATTTATTTATTTATTTATTTATTTATTTATTTTATTTAGGACTCCGCCAGTCAGTGACCTGAATTAAATGGAATTGCTTTATTTTTTGGTTTGCCAAATGTGAAAGTCAAACTTATGGAACTTACAAATATTGCTCTTGGTAACATTTAATTTATCACACTTTTTTTTTTTAATTGGTGAACTTTTTTTTTTTTTTTTTTTGTGTAGCAGCAAGTTCCTTGGTACTTGCACTGAGCAGAGTGCGCGAGTGCTTTTGTCTGTCACCTCTGCTCGGAGCGCCCGAGGGTGCTGGCCAATCACAATGGAGCAGACTTGATAGCTCCTGCTGCCAGCTCCTTGTCGGCCCACTGAGGAGATGGGTGCGCATTTTTGGAGAGGTCCTCAGCAAGGTCAGACATCTCCTGACAGGAGACATTGAGTTCAAAGAGCACTTTTTTTTTTCTTCAATTGAAGCATTGACAGGATGACCTCTCACCTGGAGAAATCCAAAAGCTTCCGCATCGAGGCGCTCCTGGCTCACCACGCGGACGGCGATGGCGCGTCCCCGGAGGTGGCCTACAGCGGCAGCCCCGTCCACAGCCCGCGGTCGCAGACGGCCTCCCCGAACGCCAGCCAGGCCCGGCCGGGTATGACGCCCAACGCCGCTGTCTACAACTTTCCCCAGGCGGGATTCGGCGGGGGGTTCCTGGGAGTGCACCCGAGGTCCGGGTACCCTTTGGCAGCTGTCGGCGTCCAGCCGCCCGCATTCGTATATCCGGGCTTCCCGCAGCTGGTCCAGCCGTACCCGGGTCACTTAAAAGCGGGCAGCGTGCACCCGCTGGAGCCCTGGATCAGAGCCGGGATGATGTTCCCCAGTCTCGGAGACTATGGAGGTCAGTGCGTCCGCAATATTAGAATATTCATTTGAGTTTTACTAGCTTTATTCGTTTTATTGATGAGATATATGAAATTGCGGTACAGTGCATTTAAAAAAATAAGCAGCTGTTGGCTCAAATTCAAAATGCATACAAGACTTTGTACAGTTCAAATTAAACTTTTTTTTGCAGAATTATGAGAAAACGGTTTGATTGAATTAAATTATATATTAATATTTTATTTATATTAGTTATATTATGTATAGTATCCATTACAGTAATACCATGGGAAAAAATAGAATATATATACAGACATTGCAATAGTATTACATATTTTTGCATGACTGAAATCAATTCTATTTGAAAATATAAATAACTAATCAATGCTGTGTCTCTCATGTAGCAGCACCAGCCCAAGCCGGTTTGTTGGGGAAGTGCCGCAAGCCCAGGACAGCGTTCACCAGCCAGCAGCTGTTGGAGCTGGAAAACCAGTTCAAGCTCAACAAGTACCTGTCCCGACCCAAACGTTTTGAGGTGGCCACCTCACTCATGCTGACGGAGACCCAGGTATCATCTGCGTGGAGACGTTTTAAGGAGCATCCCGAATTGCTTTAATTGGTGTCATGCTGCTTGCAATGTTCAAACCTCTCCTGTTGTCCTCAGGTAAAAATTTGGTTCCAGAACAGGCGAATGAAGTGGAAGCGAAGCCGAAAGACCAAGGAGCAAGCCAACCCGGCGTCCCCACCAAGCGATGGCGAAAGAGCGGACAGTGTCCAACTCCAGGCGGACTCTCCCAGGTCCAGCCTGGAGGATGACGATGAGCTGGAAGGCCAGGAAGAGGACGAGGATGCAAGCGTGCTGCCCGCTTCTCTGGGCTCTCTCTTGAAGCGTGCCGGAGGGGTCACAGAGAACTACAGGTCCTATTTAGAAGAGGAGGAGGGAAGTTCAACAAGAAGAGGAGATTTCCCGTAGTTCTGACATCACTTTTGAGCGCTTGTGTTGGTATCTTGCTCTGGAGAGGACAATGAGCAGATTTTATTTATCACAAGCTGGTGCTTCCTGGTTTGGTCCACAAGCCAGCCATGCTAATATATCAAACATGAAGTATTTTGGGAAACCTTAACATACTTACAGAAACCTAAAATATTCTTTTTTTTTTTAGATGGATTTGCATTTCAGGAAAATGTAATGATACATTTTAAAATTAACATATTTGATTGAACTCTACTCTTATAGTTAGTGTATTTCTGATTGTTCTTTAAACTATTCTCAATGACTGTGACTTTGTCTAAATAATTTAAGAGCCATATAGTTTAATATATTTTATCTCGACTTTGCAACCATGCTTTTTATGTTTTCTTGTATACCATTGCTCCAAAAATAAAGTTCATTTGAAGAACAAGAGACGCATTCAACAAGAATTGTGTGGCATGCACGCACATTAATACCAAGAAATAAACTTTTTGTTGTTGTTTTGCGAATAGTAGCTGCCCTATTTTGTCCTCCTTGAGTTTCCGTAGTTTCTATGGCAACCGACAACGGGTTGTCAAGGACTCGCCGTGGACTACAAATTCCTCTAGATAGGAGTTGATTGTTTTTCCATGTATATATATTATATTCAAAACAAATGGAATAAGTTGTTGCTGTCAGAAACTTTTCATACTTGCAGGTAAGCGTGTGTCTGTCTCACATAAACATATTACAGGTTTAACTGCCACCTGTCTTTTATTAATATGTTAGAATCCGTACAGTAAAATTTTAAATTTAAATACTTGATTATTATTTAATGCAAAGCAACGTCAGCTAAGTTAAGGACACAGATGTACAATAAATAAAACATTTTGCGTGTAAAGATCAGAGCTAGCGTAAATGCTTCACTGGCTACTTAGCTAGCGCTTCGGACGCCATTTTTTCTTGCCCCACCTGTCCTAATTGAACTGTTGCGATTTTTCTCAAATATTTGCTTATTAGGTTATTTTCAGCGCTGGCGTTTTGTAAAGTTTACCGTACCATCTTGCCTCAAAACATGCCGAATGTTTTGCCGTTCATTTTGGTTGTTTACATTCACGTCACGCAAAGCGTGAATTTAACGAGGCCGATGACGCACATTATTCGGATTATCATGAAAATATGAAGTATAACATCTCATTTTAGTTGTTTGCAGTCATGTTGGCTGAGTCTGAAGGTCCAAAGACAAATGGATCAGACGGACTGTGGACGTCTTCCATCATTATCAGCAATACCAAAGTAAGCATGGCCCTTTCTTTTTGCAAGTCTTCTCATTTTAATCAAATTGATGTCTTTTTTTGCCCTGGCAGCAAGCAGGGACTCAGCACAAGCACCAGCGGCGAGTGCCCGTTCAGAGAAGCTGCTTCCTGGGCCTGGAAACCAAGCCCGAGCTGCTTTGGGAGGACTGGGATCAGGGCAGAGAATACACTAAGTCGCTAACGTTAAAGAACATTAGCCTCAAGCTTCAGAAACTTCACTTGAGGTCAGCCGCCGCTTTCTGAAGTAACAATTGAACCCATACTCAAGAGTAATTGTTCTTTGCTCCCTCTCAGACCTCCATTGACCAAATTCTTCAGCATCTCTAGTTCCTGCAACCTCGCTGTGAGCCCAGGGACGTCTTTGACCATACTGATCACTTTTAAACCTGCAGAAAAGGTAATATTGTGTAAGAGTAACTATCACAAAGCGGCTCCCCTGTGAAACATCTCGTGTGTGGGACAGTGTAAGTACGAGGACAGCCTTGAGTTTGAGGGCAAAGATGGTAGCTTCCAAGTGTTGCTTCGGGCCGTGGTTCCGTATCCGGCTTTGGAAGTGCCCAAAGCTGTTCTCCTTCCACTCTGTGCGGTGCATCAGTCCGTAACTGCTACTTTTCTGCTGAAAAACCTCAGGTGAGCTCATTGTCTCTGATGTGGACTTGAAAATGGGATTATAACTTGTGTGGAAATTGTGTCACCCAGCAAGCTCCGCACATACTTCAGCTGGGAGTGTCCCGAACCATTTCAAGTGAGTCCCGAGGAAGGCGTGCTGAAGGCCAGCCAGGAGATTTCGCTTCTGGTCCTGTTCCAGCCGCAGCAGGCGCTGTTGTACAACAAACACGCCTTTTGTCGTTTTGGGGAGGAAGGAAATGAAGCCGAGTGCTGCGCCACGCTGCGACTTCAGGGAGTGGGTACTGACAGCGCTCGAATGTGCCAACTGCTGATTTGGAATGATTCACCTCTCGCCTTGTGTCTGCTCTTGTGGAAAGCCAAGTACCCGTGTCTTCAGTTGAGAGGCCCGAGTTCGAAAGCGGATCAACAACACGGCGGTCCCGTGGTTAACTTTGGCTCTGTCGCCGTCGGGCAAAGTTTGCAGAAATGTTTTGACATCTGTAATCCCTCGCATGTGAGTAAGGACCAAATTCTGATTTCATGATGATTTTCAAAAATGATTTTTTGATATTGATGTCATTTTCAGGTGACTGCTTTTTTTTCCCTGACCCGCCTTTCGGGAGGGGTGCCCCTGTTGGGGTCCGACTTCGTCTGTGATGTGACCAGCGGTCAAGTGGCCCCAGGCGCTAGCGTGACGGCCAAAGTCGCCTTTGCGCCGACTGTCGCCGGTTCGGTCTCTGTTGACTATTTGACTGCGGAATGCAAAGGGGCGCTCAACCAAACGGTGCTCAAGCTCATCGGGCACTGCGCAGGTACGATGACGCGCCAATGGAACCAAATGCTCCAAGTTGTGATCTGCATGCATTTTTTTTTTTTTTTTGTCACCAGGTCCCAAGTTGTCTTTTTCTTCATCGGTGGTTGACTTTGGCTGCGTCCAAGTGGGAGCCACCGCGTCGCAGACGATGGAGCTGATCAATTCTTCGTGCGTCCAGGCGACCTTCCAGTGGGACCTCGACTGCGCCGGGCACAGCGTCTTCAGCATACAACCGCAGTGCGGCATCTTAGCCCCCAAGAGCCGTGTCGTGCTGACGGTCACCTACCTGCCCACCGTGCCTTTTGCCCATCGCAGAAGCGTGCCCTGTTTCATACTGCACGGAGTAAGGAGCTCGTTTTGACTAAATCGCAGTGAAACATGGTTGAATTTTATTTTATTTTGATTTCCACCAATTGCAACACCCCCATTTTTTATTTTTATTTTTTTAAATAGGATCCGTTGTTCCTGGACCTGATTGGTACGTGTCACTCAGATCTCCAGAAACCGGCCATACTTAAACCAGAACATTTAGCAAGCGGTCCAGATGATTGGTCGGACGTCATTAGCGCCCTACTGCCAAGCAACAGCACGCAGCTAGATCCGCAAGCATTCAGCTTATCTGCGACCGAGGTGACTCGCTGAGCCAAAATCACGGCGGGATCGTTTTGCTCAGCTGGCCATTTTCATTTTCCAGAAATCAAGCCGCCTATCCAATGTCTCGACGGCGCGGTCGACGACTCCCAAGGAAGACATTGACGAAGCGCATTTGCTGTCTTCATCGTCACCGTCCACACGCGTGTCGGTGGCGCCCAGCGAGCTGCTGTTTAATCAGGTCACCTCCTCCGTGCCCACGTCGACGTCCTCGTCACTTTCTCAGGGCGTGGCCGTCACCAATAACTCGACTGCTAAAATCACGTAAGATTCCCTCCCTCTTTCAAACTGGATTTGATCTCTTTCCTAAACGGACAAAATAGATTTGTTTGCCTTCCAGCCTGGTGTGGACCAACGCCCGCGACTCTCCATTCTCAATCTCTCCGTGGACATGTGACCTGTCCCCGCTCAAGTCCACCTCGTTCAGAGTGACTTACAACCCGAAGGAACGCAACACTCTGCACGCAGCGCAACTCGAGTGCTTCGCTTTCCAGGTATAGAAGAACTTCTGGAAATGCTTTGTTGAACTTCCCTCCAGCAGTGTTTCATTATTTTGTTAATTGCGACTGACTAGCTAGCTAGCGGGGGCCAGATAAGTCTACCATGTTGTGTCATCGTCCGAGTCATCGGACACTCCTTTGAGCGTGGCAAAGAGCACTTCTACCCACAATGCTCTCTCGAGCCAAGCACAGTGGTAAGCGTGACACTCCGGGGGGGGGGTAGACTTTTTATATCTACTATACATGCCATTTCGGTCTGCCTGGTTTGTTGTAGGTGTTTGCGGGCCTTAACGTTCGAACCTATAAGACGTTGCTCCTGCGCAATTACGGCGAGCATCCGCTCACCTTCTGCCGGAGCCTCAACGAAAGCGTGGACCCCGTGGCGGAAGCGTCGGTGTCCATCGTGCCGAGGTGCGGCTTGCTCCTGCCCGGGGCTCACCAAATCCTCACCGTCATCACCACTCCCAAGGAAGACTCGCCCCCGGAGGGAATCAAGCTGCGTCTGCAGCTTAATTCCAGCAAATGCACAAAGGTATCGTGCAGACGTCGATATTTGCACACAAAGCTTTTTTTGGACAATTTACGTTGCGCTTTAGGAAATTACGGTTATCAGCATACTGGAGAACATCAGCGTGTCGTTCGAGGGAGGTGGCGTTATATATTTCCAAGATACGTCGGTGGGCTCGCCCAGCAAGCAGACGCACCTCATCAGAAACCTCTGCCGCATTCCTCTCGGGTCAGTTCCTTTGCCGACGGGAAGGGTCACCTTCCTCGCTCTCGTTACTTAAAATCTTCTCGTCACAGCTTCCGATGGAACATCCGCTACTTGGACCAACATCTCATCTCCGTTCAGCCGGATGCCGGCGAACTGCAAGTGAACGAGAGCGTGGTAGGAGACACGGTCGCATATGAAATCATCAGCTCGAAGATGTTTTTGTTCACGACTCTATTTTGACGTCACAGCAGCAGAAATGGTCTTTTAATCCAAAGGAAGAGAAAACGTATGTACTCCAACCCGCGCTGAGCTTCTGGCCCCTTGAAAACCCCGGCTCTAAAAATTCCATCGTCACCCTCAAAGTCATGGGAAAAGGCGCCAAAGGTTCCATCCAGGTGAGGCTGAGCGTTAAAAGCGGGCGCAAATGTCCGTTTTTTTAATTTCCGCTTTCTCAGGCGCTTACAGAAATCTTTGAGATGGGAGAGACGCTGGTGGGACGTGCTCAGTCGCTTGACATTCCCCTGGTGAACAACAGCACCTGCTCCATCTCCTTCAGAATTTGCATTGAGCAGACGCTGCAGGACGAGCAACCTCATCAGGACTTTCAACCTGCCGCGACCGGTGAATTGCGATCGCTCCCACAACGGCGCAGCAAGGCACATGAATCCATCTCAAGTTGGGTTTGATCTTTTCCAGCCCTGCAACTGGACTGCACGGGGGGAACCGTGGCCTCGCACTCCACCTTTATGCTGCGAGCCACGTTTCGGCCCGATCGCCAAGCCCACTACCGCTGGACCATCAGCTACCAGACACTGAGTTGCAGCGGTACATCCAGAAACCGCAAAACACACACGTTGCTCCTATCTCATTTCATCTCTCTCGTCCAAGGTGTGCTGCTGTCCCCTCCGCAAGCGATGTGCGAGGTGCGCGCCAACGGCGTGTTCCCCATCGCCCAGGTGAGCGACGTGGGCAGCAGCGGCGTGGCGGCGTGGCTCAACAAATCCTACGTGTGGAAGCTGCTCTCGGTGGACAGCATCAACGCGCAGCTGCTCTCCATGCCCTCCCCCGTGGAGCACACCTATAGGAACCCGAGACGGCACAGGTGAAGCGCACCGCACCGCCAAGTCGGCACGACTTCCCGCAAAGTGTCAATTTGCTCGCTCCTGTCGGCAGTATGCGCACGTACCCGTCCATCCTGATCAAAGCCATGCTGGATTTCAACTTTGGCGCGGCGCCGCTGAATTCCGAGCCGTCGACTTTTGCCATGGTGTTTCACAACCCCGGCAGCATCCCCGTCGAGTGGTAAGTTGGAAAAGACTCGGAATGGCGGTCGGGTTCTGAAAATACGACCAGCGCGTGGCGTGGGATGGCGTACCCGTTGACCGATTTGTTTCCTCTTTTGAAATTTAGGACCTTTTTGTTCCCAGACGACCAACAGGTGGACTTCAAGCACTGGAGTTGGGGCCAGGAGTTAGGTCACAATGAGCTCGAACTGATGCAGGCACGGCACAAGTCTTCTGGCTCACGTCATGACGTCAATGGAGTTCCACAACTGTGTTTCACGTCAACGTCTATTTACAGATCGGGGAACTTTTCAGCGTTTCGCCCCTTTCGGCCACTCTGCTGTCCGGAGAGCAGAAATCAGTCCAGTTCAGCTACAGGTTGGTTCGGGTAGGGGAGGGGCTGTCCAATTTGAGACGGACCCATTCCAATGATGTTGCTTTGACAGCCACGTCGTTGCCGGGATGCATCAGCTGCCGGTCATATTGAAAATCTCACACGGCCGAGAGATCTTGGTAAGAAATTCAACTCGCCCTTTTCCCTGTCTCGTTGCGGCTTACGATTTCAAGCATTTTTTTGTTCCTGACAGCTGCACTTGCAAGGCATGACGGTGGAGCAAGAGAGACCATATCTGTACTTTTTATCCAAGCATCATGTTTTCACTCCCATCATGATGGGGGGGTTGACGCCTCCATTGCAGGTGAGAGACGTGAAATGTGGCTCGCCACGAAACGAGGCCGACGCGCGTTCTTCTTTGCAGACGTACGAGCTTTACAACGGCGGCGACGTTCCCGTCCATTACGAAGTGGACGGCGATGTGCTGTCGCAGCTGCAAGAGAGCAACTTCAATCAGCCGCTGCTGACTTGCCTCAACCCGGAGGGAGTCGTCCTGCCCGGGAAGACGGCCAAGCTG
Organism: Syngnathus scovelli; assembly: GCF_024217435.2. Lineage (NCBI taxonomy): Eukaryota > Metazoa > Chordata > Actinopteri > Syngnathiformes > Syngnathidae > Syngnathus > Syngnathus scovelli. The sequence goes on along the minus strand of NC_090854.1, from coordinate 17,309,339 downwards.
GAATTCATTTTCTCTCCGCTGGAGGCCAAGATGCACAGCGTACGCGGCCGGGCGCCGAGACTTGACGTCGAGACTCGGTGTGCTTTCAATCATTTTGTCTGCCGCCGCCGCCAGATGGACGTTCCCATTCACATCCGACACGGCGAAACTGCCACCGTGAGGTTCGAGGGCCTCGGCTTCGATGCTCACGATGACGTGTGGCCGAGCAGTGAGAGCAAACCCGCAGCCCGAGTGCGCAGGATCGCCCTCCCTGGGCAGGTGAGCATTCATTTATTTGACATTATACACACTGATTATCCACGCTGCCTCTTATTGAAAATGTGTGTGCGCAGCGTGCGTTCCTTTCTGCGGACAATATCGCTCTGGGGGAGCTCCCGGTGAGCTCTCAAACTTCCAGAATCTTCTTCCTCACAAACGTGTCCTCTGAAGAAATCTTCTTTAAATGGTGCTTGACTCAGGTGGGCGGGCTGCAGAAAGAAGCAATTGTTGATTGTTTTGAAGGAGCCGGGTGTCTTACTGGTTGGTTCTGTGTTGTCTTTGGGCATAAGGTGATCCGGATCCAGCCTAAACAAGGCCTCCTGCGCCCGGGAGAGTGCATCATTTGTGTGCTGACCTTCATGGCCGCCGACTTCCCAACCATTCATTATCTGGACATCGTCTGTCAGGTTAAGATTCTTCTCAATGATTTTATTTCATTTTATTTTATTATTAACATGATTATTCAAGCTCTGTTTCTCCTCCTGTGTCTTCCAGCTGACCGAGCAGGCGGCACTGGTGCAATATTCGGACTCGCTGCAGCTTTGGGAGAAGGAACGAGAGCAGCGGCAACACGAGTTCACCATCACCGAGCGGGACCTGGCGGAAAGCCGAAAAGTTCCAAGCGACAAGGTCTCGCCGCAGACGCAGCTGGGCAAATACAAGGTGACCGATGGAGCCGAGCGACATTTCCTATTCCCTGAAAAGGGCGTGTATCAAAGATACGCGTGTCTTTTTCCTCCAGACGCTTCCGCCAATTTGTAGCCGGGTAGCGCGAGCGGAGCAGCGGGCTCAAGCCGAAGCCGACAAACTGGCGAAACGCCCGACGCTGCCTCAGCCTTCGTTGCTGCATCTGGAAGTGACGGCGCGCACCTACCGCTGGCAGGAATACCTCCGATACTTCCCCGACCGATTCAATAATCTCTTCAGGTAAGCAATCGAACCTACAAAATGTATTTTTCTTTTCGGCAACATGATGTCAGCGGCGGCTTCTGCCGACAGGTGCTTCCAAACCATCAAGCCTTTGAGGCCTAAACTATTGTGCAACACTCTACTTCAAGAGGGACGCCCGTTGCAGAAACTGGGCCCCGAGCGACACTTCCTCGAGCACATTCTCACTTCTCTCATCAGGTAACGTTGTAGGTCAAAGATTAAAAATGCACCAAAAGAAACATTTAAAATCAAACAGTTCTAAAATATTCAAATCAAATTCTAGTGTAGTGTATTGGACTTAAAAGATCAATACAACCAGAGTACCGTAAAAAAAAAAAAAAGTCACTGTAACATTTCATTCAGCGTTTCATTTTTCTACCACTAGAGGGAGCCCACGTATCAATTTGGTCGTTCCAGGTTCAGAAGCTGACAAGTTGCGTTTCATTTTCCATAGGAGCATACTGGATAACGAGGCCTTTTCCCAGTCTCTGCTCACTTTGGCATCCAAGCCGCTTTTCTACAAGCCCAAAGTCATCTTCTCCGCTCCTTCGTCAATACCGCAACCTCTGATCGGGTTGGAGGAGACAAATCCCGAACTGCACATTAGCGCCAACGGCTCGGCAGCGGCGGGAGGCGCCAAGCTGAGAATGGGGCAGCGTGCTGAGCGCATACCAGTGGACGTGTTCAATGATATCTTACTCAACACCCTCCAGAATGTGATGATGGAGGCCGTCAGAGGAGAGCTGGACCTCATCGAGCAGGGCGGAGGGTCTTCGCCAAATGTCTCTATCAGGTAAAGACACGGACGGGATTTTCCTCCCAAGTGTAGAACGCAAAACAGACCCGTGTCAAGTCCAAACTGCAAATGGTTAAAAGAAGACATCTTTCCTTCCTTTTAGATCCAAGAGGCACGCCAGTGGCAAAGTCAAGAAGGATGACAAGGAGACAAGCCCAAACACAGCAACGCCGGCTGATAAAAGCTCGTCGTCGACAGAGCATCACACAGACACAAGTTAAATCTTTTGCCATCTGACTTGTTCATCTAACCTTTGGTGGACATGACTCTTTACTGCGGTTCTACTCAGTCGGCCTAACCTCCGACGGGGTAAGCATGTAAGTAGGAGCAAGTAAGTTAATATCAACTGTTTTTGCAATGGTAAAATATTTCCGTCATATTCTTCAGGCAAAGAGTGTTTTCAAACAGGAAAGCAACAACATGCACAGTTCAGGATCTGATCAGTGTTAATTGTAATAATCATGGAGTCAATTAAACGGCCTCATTTTACTGCAGCGGTTTAGATTTTCATCAATGTGTTTGGAGTTATGGAGGGCAATGCGGATATGCTGCCACCTAGTGGTAACTTTGGAGCACTTCAGTCAGACTTGACCACACCGTCGCACAAACAGAAAACTTAGATGACAATCAACACATTTTATACCCATTAGTATAAATGTATCCAATTATTCATTCATAATGTGCCAAAATATAAATTTAACGTTATAACCATGCATATAAAATTGAATGGGAATGACCAGGACAGATCTCAATTTGACATGTCCATTTAAATCCACAAGGTGGCGGTCAATGCAAACGATTTTGGGATTACCTTGTCATGTACAGTATTTTATTCTGGTTACCTTGGCCCATTCCCTGTGCATTACTGAAACTTTCCTGACTTTGTGGATACTTTTTAGTTATTCTGTTTCTTTCTGTTGTGCAAAGGTGGCAGTTTTTTTTCCATAAATGAAAAGCAAGGAAGAATCATATTACAGTAATTCGATGGAAAAAAAAAAAAAATCTCAAGTACAGGACAGATTTTGCCTTTTGGAGTAAAGCGGACAAAGAAGCAAGTCATTCAGGCGTGCTTGGTTTGCAACATTTGTATCTGCACCTGCCTCGGAATTTAATAAGCGCTGTTTTGCAACTTTTATCACCAGACCAAGACACATATTTGACATTAGAGAAAGATCTCAAACAACAACACTTGACCTTCAAGCTGTTTTTTTTTTCTTTTCAGTTAGCTTAGCTATCGCCTCACAAAACGTAACCACGCAAAAACCTACGGCAGTTCTGAAGGAAATGTTAGATATTAGAAAATGACTTCCGATCCTGTGCGTGACATCTCGTGGCACTTTTTGGGCTTCCCACCAATCGTGTCGCTGACGGAAGAATTTCATCAGCTTGGCGTTCCCAGGGACAGACCGCGTCTCCCTTCAAATCTTTTCAGGCCATCATGTGTTTCTGCTTCAAATCTAATTGGGGCTGTCACATAAAATATCAGCTTGGATGGGATTCTTAATCATTTGTGATCATAATCGCCTGGGAATTTGTTTAGCGGATTTGGCACTGAAGACATTTTTTTTTTCCCCCCTCCGCTTTTTGTGCAGAGCAAAGGGGCACATGTGCAGTACAGAGAAAAAGAGAAGGAGAAAATGTAGCTGGTGCATTCTGCTTGACGGTAGGGATCCATTTCACGCCCAAATGAAAGCAAAGCCAGGGGGGAATGTGTGTCAAGCATGTGTGTGTGATAGGTGTGGTAGGACACGGGTTCGGCCTGTTAGCGTTTGGAGAGGGGAAGGAGGGAGGGAGGGGACCCCCTTCATCACCCGGCCTGACGTTCCTCCGGTTCAGTCCGAGCACGCAGATCAGATGAGTCGGCACGTTATTGCACGTCATTATTTACCCTGATTAGTTGTGTCCAGACATATCGGGCCAGTTGTTTGTATAGCTCGATATTAGCAATCATACATTTCCAACATGTACGTGACTTTTGACCCTTGCGCCTTTTGTCATATTTGGTGTGAGGAATGAGAGGGAAAACCTGGAGGGGAATGAAAGAGGATGACGCCCTCCTCGGAGAATAACAGACACGCAAGATGTGCGAGTTTGTGTCGTCATGGCAGCAAACAAGAAGACAGACAGCCAGCCAGCGAGCCCGCGTTTGACTTTTTCAAGATTTGTCGTTTGCCACCCCGTCGTCATTTGCTTTACACTTCCTTTCTCCAAGTAGGACCATTTTCCAAGCGTTCCATTTGCGGCCAAGTTTCCAACCTGTTCCGATGCATCTCCAATTTGTTAACAAGGACGAGCGACGAAGTGAAATACGACGTTTGACGCCTGTGTATAAGAATTTGATCCATGTATCTGGCGTGTATATACGCTGATGATGGCCATCTGGTCAGAACTTGTGGAGTGTCTCCTCCCAGCAGGCAACTGGAGCTGTGAGCCAAGACCCCAGGCCCAACACCCTGCTGGACTTTGAAATCAGATCTTTATTGTCCATAAAGCCTCGGCCAAGTATGAAAAATCAGCCCTTCCTTACAAACACACTGGTCCAGCAGCGAAGGGGAGGAAGAGACAACGAGAAGTACACGTTTTGGAGATGTGCTAACACGCCAGGAATTGAGCACAGAACTCTTCGACGCGAGCCGGACCACCTATGCGGACGTCCGTCCAGGTGAAACCAGTTTTGCTCCTATACTTGACATTTTTTTTTAGCCCTCCTTCCATATCAAAGGTATGCCACACACCTGTGATGACGTCAGCCCATTCCAGCAGTCTCCACCATAAACATGGAGTCACATTATAGTCCTGTTTACACTCGTGTGTGTTTTGGCCTCCTGGTGGCCTTTTTCGCCGGATCTCGACGCGGCTAATTGCAGTGTCTCAGCTCTCCTCTGCTCTTCCCTCTCCCCCCCCTCCCCTTCCTTCCCTTCCCCACCCCTCCCCTTCGCGCTCCACCACGCCTGGAGCGACGTCACACCAAGGTGCGAGAAGAAGAAGAGCGCATTTTTCCTCCCTTCATCATCCAAAGAAAACACACTGACACACACCGTGGTCCTCCTCCTCTTCCTCCTCTGCGCCCGCAAGACCTCCACTGAGTCATTTGCAAAACGCTAAAGACGAGCCGGGACAACCGAACGGAATTTCAAATCCACGCGCTCTGCCTCATCATCTAAGGACGTATTCTTTTTTGGATTGCTTTTTTTTTTTTTTTTTGGTATGTTCGGACGGAGGCACTTTTGGGTCGCGTTTTGCGCTCAGCGCGTCGGGGAGCTTGTAACGTGACAGAACCGGAGCGACAATGAAGAGTTCACCCGCACCTTTGGACCTCGGCTCAGTCACCTCTTGACCGACTTTGCTGCGCATTAAGATGCGCCCGATGGGAGGGGAGCTGGATGATGAACATTGATTGACTTGACGTTTCCTGAAGACAAAAACAAGAGGAGGATTGTGTTTTGTTTCGTTTTTAGATCTGAAAAGTAACCTGGAAGTTCTGAAGCGCGCAAACATGACGGTTCGCCTGTCCCGGATCCAACTGGCTCTGTTCTTTATCTTGCTTTGCCCGGTCAATATCATCGGATTATGGTGGTAAGTGCTCATGTCGAGTGATGATTTATTATTATTTATTTTTTTTAATGGCTGCAACGCGACGACTTTGATTGGAATTTTGCGCGCACTTGCGCACAATTATGCGCAACTAGTTGTACAAAATACATGCAAAACCGTCTAAATGTAATTAATTATTTTTTATCTGTCTGTCTGTCTGCATTGGTTTCATAAGTGTACGTTCATAGTGAGCTTAAGTATTTGGAGGATAGGAAATCAGAAAGAAAGGAGGGCGGTGATAGCTGTCTTCTCAGTGCCTGCAGTTGTGTGTGTGTTTTGGGGGTCAGAGTCAGGAATGTCAGGTGGCCCTTCAGGGCGCCGTGGATATGTCATCATAAAACAATCCGTGCAGGTTCGGCACGGCGCGGTGTGTGACAGACAGACAGACAGACAGACAGACAGACAGACAGATGAGATATTTTCTGTCTTTGTGTTTGCTTTCCTTCCTACCGTGTCGTTTGTCTCCGTTCACACCGAGAGCCGGACGTGCAATCTTTGGGGATTCGTTCGCAGCGAATCCTCCCACTTGACCAATTTGATTCAAGGTCAGCGTGGGCTATGCTGTCCAAGGAGACTCGTGCACTCTTTGTATGTCCTGCTGGCACTGGCGTTCCGTCCTGTCACGGGTGAGAGCCAACTCGCACTCCTTTTCGCATGGGCCTATTGGAAAGTGATGAGAACGCGTTGTAATCAACTCGCCGGGAAGTCACAACAATGTCGACCAGAGCGCAAATGGAATCTCTTACATGTGCTGATACGGCAAAACTGGGGAGTCAGTGGACACAATAAGTTCAATTTGTCTGTCTTCAGTAGAATAGAAGATTCATTTATATGGGGCCAAATCTGTTAATGTAGGTCATATTTAATGGAATTGTTTTTATTTGTTCACTCCAAATTTTCTACATTTTAGCTTTGATAGTAAAATCTGAGTGGTGTAATTTTCGAGCAGGCCGTTCAGGCTACTCATGGGGTCCTTGTTGCTGTCCACGGGCCGCATGTTGGTGAGCGGCGATAGCATCTATTTCCTTTTCATCCCCACTGACATAAATTGTCATCTTCTTTCAGCGCTAGACCGCCGAGCGAGCGAAGGAGAAAGCACACCTGCGCATCTGGCGGGGGGACAATGATGTGCTCTGTTTGAAAAGCGCCGGGCGACCCGTCGTTTCTCGCTCGCCCCTCTCTAAAGTCTCTCTTTGTCTCACCCGGCTGAGGAAAAAACCCGTGACGTGGATCCAGCCGTCCGTCCGTCCGTCCGTCCGTCCGTCCGTCCTTTCAGAGCCTCTTTGCTGATTAGGCCGCTCTAATCATTTGGCCCGAGTGCAGGCGGCGCGGCAAGGAGGAATGCCTTTGCTTTGCCGAGCCGGGCCAACTTTTTAAGAGGCTGCACGCAAAGTGAAGATTTGCTTCGTGAGAGCCTCATTGAAACCTGAGGTCGGGTCGCACGCAATCTTTGATCTAGCGACCAATCGGGCTTTCTGACTTTGCACTTGCTGCACAGTACGACTAGATCAAATGGCTTCAATATGAGCGAGCGGCGCAAATCATAAAATGTATCAAAGGACATTCCAAAAAGCTTGCATGAGAAATCCCACTGTCGAGGCTCGACTTGTGTGGGTTGCTTTTTTTTTTTTTTTTCTCCCCCCCCTGACTTCTTTCATGATGTCACACTGACGACGCATTCATGTGAGACAGATTTGACTTTGAAGCCCTTTTGGCCCCTAATTTCAGCTCCTGTAAATACCTCTGGGTTTGTTTCATTGTCTGCGTAGGAGGGTTGTCAGAAATGACACTCAAAGGAACACTGGCACTTTGTATCGTGACCATCCATGATTCAACAAGTGTGTGTTTGTGTGTGTGTGTGTGTGGCACCTGCATAGCTGGTTGCAAATAGGCTTAAACGGTAGAAGGTGTCTGGTGGCTCCCATTTGATGTGATTAGGGTGTGCATACTTATGCAACCACATTATTTTTGATCTAACCTCTTTGTAATCAAATAGATATGTCACGCCCGTGCCACTTCGCTCAGCCACACCCCTTTCGTTACCGTAATGTCTGTCACCTGCTTCCTCTTGTTACCCTGTGTATTTAAGCCCTGCCCGTGTGTTTCTCCCTGTCGGTGTCTACTGTTGTGTCCATTCCTGTTCGTGCCCAGTGTTCCTGTTCGTGTCATCTGGTTTTCCCTCGGTCTGTCTGAAGGCTCACGGTCAGAATTTTAATCTTGTCCAAGGGGACTTCATGTCGGTCAGTCTGTCTGTTTTGCTGGCCGTGAGCCTTCCTCCCGTCTGTGTCGTTCGTTCCCCACCTGCCTCCCTTCCAACTCCTTTTCCCTGCAATAAATCCTGGTTCAAGCTGCATTTGGTCGCCCTGGCTCAACTCATTCCTGACAAGATATGTGATATGTCAAATTGATAGTTAAAAAAGTTTTTTTTTAATCACATAACGCTGGCTTTTGAACAGGGTGTGTAGACTTTTTCAACAATGTCCTCATTCTAAAGGGCTGCCGTCACTAATTTGATATTTGCTTACTATAGCCCATTCAATTTGTTTGAATTGAAGATAAAGTTGAATCCCTTCAGTTCTTGTTTATTTTTTTTTTCTTCTCACCTTGCTCACCCGTGGTCTCCAAACAAGGGCAAGAATGCTTGGCCCACACATCTGACGGATGCGTCCCCATTTTTGGGTATATCTCCCCTCCGCCAATGAACTCCTTCACCTTTCTTGGCTCCATTTTCAGATTTGCTCTTGTGTGTCTGATTTGCCCGGCACAAAAAAAAAAAGATATTACCTTCTCGCTCTTTGGGGGATTGACTCGGCTCACTTGATGTTGCGCACACGCACATGCACTCGCGTGTTGTGATGACAGTGTGTAGATAATAAGTGGTTGTTGAGTGGCGGTTTGTGTAGCTAAGTACCGTTCCAGCACCTGCTAATTTACACGTGCGCTTGTGTTTATACATCTGTTCACACACATTGGACAACTTGGTATCGATTGTCAGCTTTCACTCGGTCTTGGCGGAGACGTGCGTGTCTCGCTATCAGTCCTCCCGGCGGGATTGTTTGTTGAACTTTCTGCAAACAAACTCAAGAGGCTGAAGAATGATTTGAGGTGTCTGCGATGAAGCGAGACAAGATGAGGGAGTGTGTGGAAATTGCTTTTGGCTCATTTTTTGGTTTCTCAGCTGATGACGTTCTTTGTTGTGGTCCAGGGCGGTGGGCAGTCCGCTGCTGATGGACCCCAACAGCATTTGCAGGAAGGCAAAGCGGCTGGCGGGGAAGCAGGCCGAGCTGTGTCAAACTCAGCCGGAGATCGTCAGCGAGGTGGCCAAAGGGGTCCGGCTGGGCATCAGGGAGTGCCAGTACCAGTTCAAGTACCGGCGGTGGAACTGCACCAGTCACAACAAGTACTTTGGAAAAATACTACAACAAGGTGAGTCAGCGTTTTTTCATTTTCTGATCATCAGCTCCCCACCTGACAATCACACCATGGTTTTGCGGTTCATTAAAAAAAAAAGATAATAAAGCCATCCCCAGTTTTCCACTCTGGGGTTTGCAACCTTTGACCTGAGCAGACAGTCTTGCGCCAAGCGGAGGTCAGATGCCTGTCTAATGTGGCTCGGCAAGACAAGGGCAGCTTTTGTCGCTAGATCGGGCACGCTTGAAATGATCGGCTAATATCGGCTGTGAACATCCCTCAGCATCTTCCTGCTGCTCTTTCGTGTCTGACATAAAAAATGAATAAAATAAAATAAATAATAATAATCCACCATTAAGGTTTTGAATCTTGGCCGTGATAAAAATAATAATAATAATAATAATAATTAAAACAATAAGAATAATAAGAGTACACCATTAAGGTTTTGAATCTTGGCTGTGATAAAAAAAAATAAAAAAATTAAATAGATAAGACGGGAAGAGAGGGCAAGAATGTACCGGCAGAAGACAGAAGGGCAATTAATCACACATTCCTGGCTGTCTATAAGAAAGGCCAAATTGCTCTTTTGTTTTGCAACGCTCGGTGACCTGCATCTACTTGTAAGCCTTTTGTTGATACACATTCAAACAAGTCTCTCACAATCGAAGACGAGGCGTCCTCCTCAGCCTTCGAATAGTTTGTCAAGACTTCAGAAAAATTTAATAAGTTGCAAATCGTGAGCTTACACTTGGTTGTTCCGCTTTGGTGAAATTGGAACGAATTGGACGCCCCCCCCCCCCCCCCCCTCCCATCAGGAGATCTTATACTAACTGTTATTTCCTAGTAAAAATTGCACTCGGCTTGTTTGTTGACGTTTCCCTCTGTTCCCCTTTTGTGCTCTTCCACTTGCGTTTTGTAGCTGCTCCAATAACTGCCGCTTCGCCACACTCGAGTCAAAACAAACACTCGCTGCTGTGTTTTCGCTTTCTCTGCCCTCGTGTTTTGTTTTTTTTCCATGAATATTATTGTGACGTTGAACAATTTGAGCAAATTCTACCCGTGCAAAACATTTGTAATGATGCACGTAGTGTTTTGCTTTTTTTTTTTTGCCCAAATTGGTCTGCTGGTGCTTTTGAAGGCTTACACGGAGACGGATGATTGAAACATCACCCTAATCTCCTTCTGTAAAAATATCTGCGGGCTATCTTATAAACCTCGGCTAGCGTTAAGCATTTTGACCACATGCCAACAAGCTGTGTGGATGTGGGCGTGCATTTATGTGTGTGTGTAAGGCGTGTATTCACAATAACACATTTAATTGATTTCACAACATTACTTTCAGTCAATGTTGTCTTTCCCGATCATAAACCTTTACAAACCTTTTACAGCTTCCGGCAAGATTTATTTTATATTAACTATCTTTAAATCCCATCTACTCCTGGGCTGAAAAAAAAAATAAAAAATTCTACTTTTCTACTAAACTAATTATAATCTAGATTTCAGTTTGAATGGTAAAAATCTGGTCATGGTTATATAATTATAATTATTATTATTATTATTATTATTATTATTATTATTATTATTATTATTATTATTATTATTATTATTATTATTATTATTACTATTATTATATAATCTAAAACCAAAATGTACAGAAAATTGACAATTTAGACACAAATGGAACTTACTCATGGGGAAAAGATTCTCGTGTCTCTCACACGCACACACACACACGCACACACACACACACACACACACACACACACACACACACACACACACACACACACACACACACACATTCCACTTACATCATGCTACGCAACACAATGAGCAAATATGATTCCGTCGATATATCATGTTAAAAAACCATCTGCAGGCAGAGATCAATGCCTTTCCCATGCTGATATTATTTGATTTTGGCATGATTGAGATGCGCGTGGTAGGTAGGGACGTGCGCATTTCCAGTCGCTCTGGGAAAAGTCTCATTTGTCATCAGCGCAAATAGATCAGACGCAGCTGTTTCGGGGAAATAAATCAAGCAGGCTTGGAAAAGCAAAATATCAAGACCAATAAATATACTACCTGAGGCTAAACGGAGCCGCCGCAATTTCCCGAGCCAATAAAAGTGTCTTTGCGAAAACAATATCAACGGAACGCCAAGTTGTTTTCTTGGATGCCGTGCATCCGCCACCCACTACGTGTCACCAAATCATTCTCCCAAGCCCAAAAAAAAAAAAAAAAATACAGTTAACACATTTGTATTATGTCAGCCTCAGTAATTCATGTTTTGACATCCCAGACCTCCCGGTACCGTTGCCCAAAAGTCAGAGGATTGAAAGAATATGCGCTAATTCCCGCAGAAGGGCCCTGTGGAATTAGAAGCAGACGTCGACAGGCCCAGACACCCGCTGTGGCAGAGAATTTGTTTGGAATTCATGTCTCCAAGGAAAATATGAAACAAGGCGCTTTGTATCTTGCAATTTTTTGATAGCTTCCACCAAGCACAACAAGCTCCGACAAACGCTTTATTGCTACTTGTTGGAGACAAAAGAAGCCTAAGAATAGAAAAGGTGGGAAAAGTATTTAGAACTTAAAGTCATAGTTGGTGTGGCCATTTTTGTCCAGAACTGATACGAGAATGCTTGGAGAACTCACCAATACCAAATACCGATACCGCTCGCGATACTTTTGATATATAAAGTGTCACTTAGCTCAATAACTGAACAAAAGCCTTTCTTTACGACACTGATGATTTGCTGCAGTATAGCGCCAACTAGTGCAGAGGAGGACTCATTTGGCTTAAGTATCTGTGACTGGTATCGGCAGCCTCCACAAGTAGCCGATACCTTAAAATAACGCCAGTATCGGCCCGGTACCAAATCTGTTGAAGATGGAACAGTAAAAACAAAGTAAATTAATATCTGTACGCAATTTTTGATAAATTGACGAAATGAAAAAAAGAATCTTTTCGGCCCACAGATATGAGCAATCGTATTATTTTTGAAAATCATTAAGCCCTCACCACACATCAATCCCATAGTGGTCACCTCACCCTGTCCAGTATGTAAGCACACGTGATAGTTCAAAGTAAAACAATGCTTTGCAAATGTATACACCGAGGAACTCTCCCCGTGCGGCGGCTGTATCGCGCCGCCGCCGCCGCCTTGCACAGCTGGTCTTGATATCGCAAGGTTTTGCTACGCGCCGGCCGGTCTCATCGCACGCCACCCATTGTGTGTGTGCGTGCGTGCACGTGTGTTACCATCCCTAATGAATCCCATTCTCCGAATCATGAGATATGGAGTTGGCAGGGGAGACGCTGGTGACTGCACGCTCGCCCCCTTCCAGCTTTTAGACATAAAAGTCACTTTGTTTAACTGCGGTCTTGCACACACACACACGCACGCACGTCCCTATTCTGAAAATGACGGTCCATAAACTATTTTTTTTAGCTGTTAAGTGTCGTTTGTGTTTGCAAATTCACACTTGCAGAAGTGGAGCAGCAGTGTTGTTGACGTTCAGGTTTTGAGTTGTTTCGCTGACTGGGCGGGAAAATGCCAAGCGCAAAGTAAAAGTGCGCGGCGTGGCGTGTATTTGGCCCGCTGCCGGCTCATCGGTCGGAATGGAGGACATGCTATTTTAACCTCCTCTTAGAGGAGCAAAGACGAAAGGGCCGTCCGTCTCCAACTCGGGGCCAGTCCTTCCATCACTTATCTGAACAACTTAAGGGGAATGATAACAAGATGACGGGATGAGGGTTTGATATGAGGCACAATGTTGGGTGAGCAAGTGTTGACATGATCAAGGAGGAATCTGAGTAACCGGAGGAATGATGTTCATTTGGCATTCTGGCCCTTCTCAGACAAGGAGGGAAGCACGCGGAAATTGGAACGCAGCAGAAAAATGGCGCGAGAAAAATAATGTGTGGAAATCAAGGGGTTGAAAATGTTCATACAATTGCACAGAATCTATTTATTTGTGTGAAATGGTGCCAGGCATTGTCCTGTTTAAAAGTGGGTGTGTACACTTATGCAACCATGTCATCTAAGTCCCCTCTAATTTTTTTTTTTTTTCAAAATGAGTTTTACAGGTTAACTAATAGTGTTTCCGTGATTTATCTTGGTGTCATTTTTGTACATGACAAAACAGGGGTGTGTAGACTTTATCTAGCAATTGATTACATTTCATAGCCTAGACGTTGGCTGTCAGTCAGGTGAAAGCAAAATATTCCACCCATGCGGAGTTGCGCAATGGAACTTTTAATTGAAATCACATCGGGCCAGTTGTCGAATTCTTTCCCAGCTCTCCACGTCAAGACAAATGAGCGGAGATAGCGCTGCGTTGATGATGCCAATGGGGCTGAGGACAGACGGCCATTTGCGCTTGTGGATGGACTTGACTTTAGCCCAGACAGGACAGCTCCGAACCAGAAATAAACCGGCAGCAGCTGTGTTCCGTAAATTGTGTGTGTCTTTAATCCTCTCGGCACTGCCTGTCCAATTCATGTCGGAGAATGGAGTCATAATTGTGCCAAAGGGTCTTTGGCCCGTTTTTGGATGGAACTAAGGCGCCCTTTTGCCGTTTCAGACATCCGGGAGACGGCGTTTGTGTACGCCATCACGGCGGCCGGCGTGAGCCACGCGGTGACCCAGGCCTGCAGCATGGGGGACCTGCTGCAGTGCGGCTGCGAGGCCACCAAGAACAGAGCCCCCCCGAAACCTCTGTCGTCCTCTTCCGGCGACGGGGTCAAGTGGGAGTGGGGCGGCTGCGGAGACGACGTGGAGTTTGGCTATGACAAGTCCAAGCAGTTCATGGATGCCAAGAGGAGACGCGGCAAAAGCGACATCAGGACGCTCGTTGACCTGCACAACAACGAAGCCGGACGACTGGTAAAAACACATCGAAATGTACTTCCAGATTTTTGCTATCGGCAAATATATGAGCTGTTCTTCGCGGAGGATAAAGAATATATGCGTTTCGTTATGACACTAAACGGTTTGTGCTAAATGGTTACAAGTTAGACCGACACATAGATGCTACTTGTTAGCCTGTCTATGGTGTTTGCCATAATGTGTTAGCGCTAAGCTAATACAATGTCGTTTGAAAAGTATTCCCAAATATTCATTTGGATGCTGGTGCTGCCACGCAGGTTCCACCTTCCGCTCCAAGAACTTCACTCCCAGGGCTCGCTTGTCCTGTGGAATGTTCCTTCATCCCGCCAACGAGAAACACATCGCCCCCGGCCGTGTTGGTGTTGCGCCGTAAAACGATATTCTGACAAGAATCAGGTTTCTGAAAGACAAAAGCAAGAACGTGCCACACTTTTTGTTTTGGAGCCTCCGAGGCAGGTGGCCTCCACGGCTCAGCCAGACGCCCCAAAGTTCCTGTACCAAGGCCGTGTGAATTATGGACCTAATGGGTCTTAAAGAGCGGGTTTGAAGCTTTTAGATTGGATCACCATGTTGATTTAAAGTGTGGCTTTTATCATCTCCAAAGTGACATCACCTCTTTAGTCGTCAGCGCGGCGTTGGCGATACGAGCAAAGGACGTAATTACCTGCAGCCGACCGAGGTCACAGACAGGTAGAGAAGAACGGGCGTGGATTTTGGGACATTTTCCAATTGTAGCATTAGCGAAGAAGAAACCATTTCCAACGCCTGCCTGCAGCTTGTGAAATCGGCGCGCGGCCGTCCGTGCGTGTAAACGGCTGTTTTTGTGCATTCATGCGCGTTTGTGTGTGTCGGCGTGTGTGTGTGATGGGTTAATTATGCAGTATAAGTGAATGATCTGTTGTCAAGGCTTGTTGGATGTAGGAAGGCCAGAGGCAAAATGGGGGGTTAGAGAGGTAAATTCCTTGGGAGAAGCATCTGCTTTTATCTTACCCATCCAGCCAGCTCGTTAGTTTTGTTGTTGTTTCAAAACCAACTTTTCACATCCAAGGAGAGAGACGTGTTCAAAAATGACATTTCAAAATCCATGGACAAAGGCACACATAGATTGTAGATGCCAGAAAGTCATTTTTTAATTTATTTTTACATTTCAATCTGAATTTTCATGCCGTGTTTAATAGAGAGGATGACATGAAAGTGTTCAATTTGAATGTTCACCCGTTGTTGCGCTACTTTGTCAACGATCCGGATTTTTGCACCTACACAAAGCATCAACTCGATGGTGCGTTCAGAAATGATCTTCATTTGAATGCAAATTTTTGAATTCACTTCACTGCATCTTTCAGAGTGGATTTTTTTGGTGACTCTTTTTCCTTTGTGCCCCTCCCAAGGCAGTGAAGCTCTTCATGCAGACAGATTGCAAGTGCCACGGACTGTCCAGCTCGTGCACGTTACGCACCTGCTGGAAAAAGATGCCTCATTTCCGCGAGGTAGGCGACCGGCTTCTCCAGCGCTTCAACGGCGCTTCCAAAGTGATGGGCGGCAACGACGGCAAGACGCTGATCCCCGTAGGGCAGAACATCAAACCCCCGGATAGGCAGGATCTGATCTACTCGGACGAGTCGCCCGACTTCTGTCTGGCGAACCGTAAAACGGGTTCGCTGGGGACGCGGGGGCGAGTGTGCAACAGCACGGCCATGGACATCAGCGGCTGCGACTTGCTCTGCTGCCAGCGCGGCTTCCGTGAGGAAACGGTGGTGTTCGAGGAGAACTGTCTGTGTCGCTTTCACTGGTGCTGTGTGGTCCAGTGCAAGAAGTGCACCATCCAAAAGAACCTAAGTCTCTGTCACTGATGAACTGGAACGGATCCCCGTAACTTTTTGTAATGACTTTTTTTTTTTTTTTAATATATTGAGATTTCTGTGGGTTTGTTGTTTTTTTTGACTGTGGTTCTCCGTGTTGCACCTATCCTGCTTACAGCATTCCTTAAGATATTTGCATTTTCCTGGTAATAAAAATTATTTTCTTGATTTCTGATGAAAGCTGATTAGAACATCTCAATAGAAGCTTGACAATAAAACATGTAGTGTGCAGCTCAAGTTGGGATCCGTTCAACAAATGTTTTTGCAACAAGATTTTTAATCATAATTTGAAAAAAAAGCATCTTCTTTCCTTCCAAACACACAGCAATGTCATCATCAAATAAAATGTAAAGATGTGAGCCAAAGACCTGCGGACTCAAATGAGTCTGCAAGTTGACACAAGTTGTGATTTTTCAGGAATTTGTTGCAGCGTTTGGATGCTTTAATCTAGTCGACGAAAATGTGGCCGGGTCTTCTTTTCCAATTCTGCTCCTCATCTCTGTTCCAAAATTGTCTTCAGGTCAAATGCCAACCTCCTTCATTTTGCTTTTGCAGTCATTATGCTGATTTTGATGCGTGGATGTCCGAGATGAGGATGGGAATGTTTATTTTATGACAAACAAACATCCACAAATGTATTGAATTGTGTGTTGGTGCGCATGCCTTCACAAAACACACATCACTTAAAAAAGAAAAAGAAAAGGGCTTGGGGGATCACGTGATTGTTTCCAGACATCTTTTTTTTTTCTAGATGGCACATCGACTGCAATTTACCAAGAATAAAGACGAGCAGAGCATAGGCAGAAGAAGACATTGCGTGATATAAAAAATGAAAAATCAGGGAGGGGGGGGGGGGGTACTAAATGAATGGAGGGGAAGAGAGGCGGATGCAAAGATAACGAGAGAGTGCGCGAGACGCAAAGAGGACCCTGAAGAGGTAACTTGACACCATCATGATCATCCGCTCGTGTGAACCTTTCTCTAACCGTGTGGCGCTCGTAAGCAGCATTGTACAAGTGTGAATGCGGTACGTGGGCTCCCTCTAGCGGTGGCAAAGAGAATCTTTCAATTGTAATGAATTTTTAAAGAGCCTGTAAAAATGATTCGTTTCTAAATGATTGAACATTTTATGGTTAAACGCTGGAAATATTGATCTGTGACATCACTTGGACACTCCATTAGGTACGCCGCTATTTTCAAGTGTACCTAATAACAGACAATTTATTAGGGAAATATCATGGTCAAAGGTCACAGGTGTCAAGCTCTAGTCCTCGGGCCACGTTCCAATATGTTTTCCAAGTGACCCTCGTTAAGCGCACCTGCGTGAAAAGTTTTAGCTTCTTTCACGTTTTGCAGGAGCTAAAACTTTTCACGCAGGTGTGTTTAACGAGGGTAACTTAGAAAACATATTGGAACGCGGCCCCGAATCTTTTGCGTGAACGGATTCTAAAGATTCGTTCACCTAGAAGAACTGGAATGCACATCACTGCAGTGCAGCGTAGTGTTGGCTCGTGAGTGAGCGATGGGTTCAAAAGAACGAATGTTTTCAGTGAACGAAAAGCTCTAAAGATCTTTGTAGCCATGACGGAAAAACTTGTTTGTACTCGTTTGAAAATCATTTATTTGATATGACTCAAGAATTGTCTCTGTGCAACGGTGTGGTGTTTCTTAACAACTGAATTGAACATGAGTCCTCGGAGCACTGCAACGGCCGCAGAATTTTTCAAGAACAATTCATTTTAGGATGAACTATCGATACAAATGTTTTCATTTGATTGAAGGCAATGGCGTTAACCACTCGACCAGAGCCTGCTCAGAAACAAAAGGAGATTTGGTCCTATTGATAGGGTATCCTCCATCCAAACATGTTGGGTGTTCAAAGTTTCAACGGATACTGCGAAGCAACCCTTTCCACAGTAGTCACCATGACAGGCGACCACCTGGTGGCGTCAGTGTGCCGAGCGCCGTTGGACGATCAGGAGAAGAAGATTTGAATTGATGGATGTGACGTCAGGGCTTTCGGTAAATTGAAGACAGCTGTGCTTAAGGGGAGTCATCATATGCAGGTGCCACCGACCGAGCGCGTGGCGGCGGACGGTTTCTCAGGTAAGCTAGCAAATGTTTGTCGTCTCCTGCCGTTTTTCACGACGGACGCCGTGTTTGTTGCACGATTCTCGCGCTCAAGGGGAGTTCTCAAATGCAGGTGCCATCGAGTGCGTGGCATTGTCTCAGTTAAGGGAGCAAATGTTGCCTTTTCTCACAAGCCTTTTTTTTAATTTCTTTGTCGCAGGATTGTCTTACTCTCGTGACTCGGCAGGCAACGTCACGTCCACCGCGACGGGTGGCCCGGAGGTAAATTGTGGGCCGCAGGCATTTTAGCCCGTGAGCAAATGTTTGCAGTTTCTTACGATGCCATTTATTATTTCTTGCAGGATTTTCGCTGTCTAGGGAGTGCTTGAGGTTTGGGCACGGCACGGCACGGCACGGCACGCCACAATCGACTTTGCGTCGCGTCGTTGCGCGTTTTGGTGGTATTTTAAATCTCTTTCGCGTTTTTTTTTTTTTTTAAGTGCTGGCCAGCATTTTTGCATTCGTTTGTTTGTAGAAGGTTCGTAAATGACGCCGCCGATAACCTGGATCATCTGTCCAATGTGAGGTGAGTTGTAGATGATGAAATTAAAATATGAATTATAATCTTGAATAATTCTAACAATTTACAATGTAATGATTATATATTTTTTCAAATGTAAAACTCTACTTGGAATGTATAAAATAAAAGTATTAACTATAATTTTGATAAATTATCATAACTTAACTATCATAACAATATATATTTTTTTCAAATGTAAAACTCCTAGTTTGTATAATTGTTGTTTAAAAAAACCATGCCACTGGCACTCTATGTATTTTTTCAAATGTAACTACATAGAATGTAGGAATTTAAAATATTAACTATAATTTTGATAAATTATCATAACTTAACATAACCATATAATAATTTTTTTTCAATGTAAAACTCTTGGTATGTATAATTGTTGGTAAAAAATCATGCCATTGGCACTCTACTCAATGTCTATTTTTATTGCAATAAGTTGCTTGTCTTTTGTAGCACTAAAAAAAGCCCCCCAGCCAGCATCCTTCTATACAAAGCAAGCAGGAGGCTCTTGAGGAGCCCTTTCAGTGATGTTGAGGACACTGAGGAAGAGTCGTCCTAAATCAGGTGAAAACCTGTTTTTGTCAAGTTTCAGCTTCCCAACACACAATGGTTGTAGAGTTTTAGCTTCCCAGCACACAATTAATGGCTGTCTGTGTTTTTGTAGGCTGCAAGAGGAGCCGAATGGGAAAAGTATAATTCCATATGAAAAGGAGCAATGGCCATATCCGAAGGAGCAATGGCCATATCCGAAGGAGCAATGCCATATCCAAAGGAGCAATGCCATATCCAAAGGAGCAATGGCATATCCAAAGGAGCAATGGCATATCCAAAGGAGCAATGCCACATCCAAAGGAGCAATGCCACATCCAAAGGAGCAATGCCACATCCAAAGGAGCAATGCCACATCCAAAGGAGCAATGCCATATCCAAAGGAGCAATGCTATATCAAGTCAAGAATCAAGCAGCACGCTGCAAAAGTCGACGTGTACTGATCATGTGCCCAGGAGGGGGCAGTGTGGTTGCCTTTGGTTATGGGTGCACGACGGAAAGGTTGCAGGTGTGGCCAGTGTTTGGGGGTCTGACGGTTGGTCTTGCTTTAAGAGGTTGTGGCTTATCTGGATCCAGCGGTGTCTTGCGCTTGGTTGCCATTGACGGCTCACTTGGGGGAGGACATGGTGACTTGGATGGAGACAAAACTGAACTTTGACTCGTCCAATCTTGCCATATGACTTGTACCATTTTGTGTCTTTTTCTAACCTGCCACTGTTGCACTTGCTGCGTTCTTTGTTTCTCCCCCATCGGTGTAGGGCGGCGTTGGAGCGAGCCGATCCCGAATGTCCGATTTTGCAATTTGACTTGTGACGTTTTCTTTTTCTAACCTACCACTGTTGCACTTCATCTAAGCCTAACCTACCACCACTGTGGTACTTGCGTTCTTTGTTCTCCCCTAGGTGTTGGAGCGAGACAGTCACATTGTGTCTTTTTCTAACCTATCACTGTCGTGCTCGATCGAAGCCTAACCTACCACTGTGCGTCCTTTGTTCTCTAGGTGTAGGGGGCGGTGTTTGGGCGAGCCGGTCCACGAGGAAGACGTAATGATGCGAGCAACGCCCAACTCATTGCATGTTCTGCCATTTGCAGGCCGGACGCAAAAGTGGGGGGGCGCACGGGACCGATCCGACCCGGCGACGGTCACCAATAGTAGCTAGCCGCTGTGATCAAGTAAGCAAGTGACCGACAAATTGAGGTGCTCTTTGAGTTTCTAACATTTGTTTCTGTTTCTGCAGACGGCGACCGGGACGTGACACAATCTGATCAGAGGTGGACTGACCGCTGTGGCATCGATCTGAAGTCGCCGAGTTCTGAGGGAGACCCGCTTCCCTGGAGGCGTCGACCTGCGCAGCTTCAACGTGTGAAATGGATTTTTTTTTTTTTTAAATTGCACCAGCGGTGTCCCAATGTCTGCTTGAGGGCTGCATACTGAAACAAATTCAGAATTCTTTGACACAAATTCATTAAATCAATCACGAAATGTTGCCGTTGATATTTAGTGCTACAAAGTTGCCCCGAGGCTGCCATTTGGACACCAATGGTGACGTGTGTAGGGCTGCACATGTATTGGAAAACTGCCATATCGGGGTCTAGGTTGACATGTACTCAAAGACAGCAAAGATTTTTTTTTTTTCATGTCTCAAATGAAACATGTTTTCTTGCCTAACTATTTGTAATGAGTTAAGACGATAGGTCATTGTAAGTTAAAGTTAACTAATCTAACTGATCTCATTGCGATCAAATAGTTAACCTCCATCCAAGAATTTTGCCTCAATGCAGTGGTCTGGCCCAATACTGCCATATCAGTGATTTTCCAACATGATGTGCAGCCCTCATTGAGTGTCAAACGCGCAGTGACTGCAAGCGCAAGCGACCGCGCAGCGACTGCAAGCGCAAGCGACCGCGCAAGCGACCGCGCCAGCGACGGCAAGCGCCAGCGACCGCGCCAGCGACGGCAAGCGCCAGCGACCGCGCAGCGACGGCAAGCGCCAGCGACTGCGCAGCGACGGCAAGCGCCAGCGACTGCGCAAGCGACGGCAAGCGCAAGCGAGACTTTTGTGCTTGTCTTGCAAGGTGGAAGAGCTGATGTATGAAACGAAGAGCTGGTAGACGGAGGTTACCAGACCCGCGATTGGTGAGCGGGATGCAAAGGAAGGAATCACCCAAAGAAAGCAGTCGCCAAGGGTTGAAGAGGAGCCTGATGCATGACTGGCCAAGGCTGGCCAGAGGCGGTGACATTGCAATCCAATCCGCAAGCGTAGTGTACACGCTTGTTGGTTTTAATTTGATTTCCTTATTTGCCTTTCAGCTGGCAGTGGATGGGGTGAGCGCCAGCCTGCACCGAGAGGGACTGGGCTGCACCCACAAGACCAGGGAGGGGACAGGTAATGAGTACGTTGACAGAAGTGAGCCGCATGCAACTGAGTGCCGTTTCTTTTTGCACTTGTGCTAGTGGAATTTTTCCCCTTGCCAAAACCACCACAATACACATGTCTGTCTTTCAGGATTGCTGGGGCAGTGGATCGGACGAGTGCCTGCACAGAGAGGGACAGGACCAGGAGGGGGGGAGCTAACCATCGGCGGACCTTCGCCCGTGATGAGCGGCCGGCACGAAACGGGCGGATGCGGCGAGGGCAAAGCGCCCAGCCAGCATTTAAGGAGAGTATGACTTTGTTTTTCTTTTGTCCTTTCTTTCTTTCCCTCCCTCCACTTTTTCACTGGGTGTGCACACTGGCTGTCTGCATGATGCCTCTTTCTTTCTCTCTCAGCGTGGTGTCATTTTGCAATATTGTTGTTTTACTGTGTTTTTTAATCATGAAATGAACTGTTTGTACTGTAATTGTGTGTGTACCACTGAACTGCAATTAAACTGTGAACTGAATTCAAGTGTTCCATTTTAAACATTGGCATTGGCAGTTTATTGTGCATACAAACTGGAATCATTTGAGACCTTCTCAATGACAAGACAATTGTAAAGTTAGGCTGAAACAAAATTGACTTGTTAAATATGCAGTGTCAGGCTTTTTATTTTATTTTTTTAACTACACAAAAAAGCTGGATGCATTCTAAATTGACAAAAGCCAAGTAGCCAGACACCCACCCATAGATGCAAACGACAAGCGTACAAACGGTCTTTGTTGCGATCAAGAAGTCATCTTTGGCAACCCTGCTTTAAAATGGCCACCGAAGTCAGAATCTTGCAAAATGTTGGTACATTTTTCTGTATGAGTAAAAGCTGTTATTTTAATCTAGTCAGAGCCATTTTTGGGTTTGTTTTGAATCGTCATCCATCATGTGAGCATTCTTGTGAATAAAATCAACAGTGGTGTGTTTGCTTCCTGTTGGTGGTCTTGTAAATAAAGTCAACTTTGGTGTCAGTCATCATTCGCGATGGGCCTCAATCGATGGTGCATCTCTTGAATGTGAAACTTATTGCATGTTTTGTTACAGGGCTTGATGTCTTCATTGGCTGTCTGACTACAAAGAAGGCTGTTGCTGTACAGTCCAGGTTGCTGCGCAAGTCAATTGAATTCAAAAACATAGCGTGTGACTTGCCGGACCTTGGCTTTCAATTCAAAGCACAGATGCTTTACTACACGGCCTGCCTCGGTACATGTACTGGGTGGTACCACCCATTTCAGAGTAAAGTAAAGGCCAGAGTGGTCTTACTCATACTGGGATCCTTATGAAATTGACTATCAGAAAGGCTAGATGAATTCCAAGTGCTGCCACCGAGTAGCAGCATATTTGCCTCAACCTGTCTGATGCCCAAAACAACCTAAGAAATAAAGAAGTACTGCAGTTATCTCGCCAATGTGCATGTGTGTGAAAAGTACAAAACAAACTCATTTGCATGGTAGACGTCTAAACCACATGCTAGATCAGGGGTGTCAAATTCATTTTTGTCGCGGGCCGCATCATAGTCATAGCTTCTTTCGGAGGGCCAGTCAACCCGGATAAATGTATGAGCACCTCATACAGTAAAAACGACAAAACAAACTGACATAACTAGTTTTTCAGACGAGTAAAAACTGATCAAATATTAAAAAAAAAAAAAAAGATATTAAAAGTGAAGACAATTTGCAATTCCAGTAATGACACAAATTTGATGCACAATTTGTCTTCGCGGGCCACATATAATGATGCGGCGGGCCTTATCTGGCCCCCGGGCCTTGAGTTTGACACCTGTGTGCTAGATATTTGCCTCAACCTGTCTGATGCTCTAACTCTACGTGATAATTTTTAACAATTTTAATGATTTTTATTTTTAAGTACATTACAAATGATAGGCACCCCAATTAGACAGCTGGGTCAATGTGACCCGTCTTTTGCGGTTTGTTCTGCCCAAAGCAACCTAACAAATACACATAAGTACTGCCGCCATCTCGACAATGTGCAAGTCTCTCAAAAGTACAAAGCAAACAAGTTCATTTGTATAATACACTTCTAAACCGCACGCTAAAATAATTCATGTGATGCAGAAAGTCCTCTTCTGTAGCTTGCTGAGATTTGCCAATTTGAGCAATGCCATATCCGAACCCGAGGCTGGGGGTTGCCCGTCCATGTGCCTAATCGCTCGGGCCTTGATACATCAGCAATGCTTCTTTCTAGGTCTCCTTATGTCCTCAGCACTGCAAACCTTTGTGCCGGTACACCATATGAAGTAAATGACGGAATGTTTTTTTTTTTTTTTTTACACCTCCTCTAATGTGTATCAAGCATACAGATGGTGTTTTAGAACAGCCTAGATTAGTAAATTACAGAAAGTAAAAAAAACTTGTAAAGTTCTAAATCGCTGCAAGTGGGAAGTACAGGCAAATGTCTGCCCAATCAACGCAATGGAGCGAATATCGCAGCGCGGCGTATGCAGTAGGAGGCGCAGGCGGCATGTGGCGCAGGCGGTATGTGGCGCAGGCGGCATGTGGCGCAGGCGGCATAGGCGGCGCAGGCAGCATGGGGAGCAGAGACCGCAGGCGGCGCAAGCAGCAAGGGTGGGGAATCGAACCCTGGATCTCAGGTGTTCAAGCGCAGCGACGGAGCCACTCGCCAAGCGTGGCGAGCTCGGCAGTCACCCCGCTTTCACTTCGAGTCATTCTTATCCGTTCAGTATTGCGCTCCGCGCGCGCTGGGTAAGTACAAAAGAGAGCAGGCGGCCGCCGGCTGTCAGGTCACACTGGCCGACCGGTTAGTGACACGGGCTCTTGCCCCGTACAATCCTGGTTCGATCCCAGGCGGGGATTCGTTCTCCTGGCCACTTTTGTAGGTGTCTGGATATATGCGTATAGATTGCATATCTAAGCATTTATTTATGTGTAAACAACAAGTGTGGCCCCGCCCACAAGTGGGCGGGGCAATGCAGCTGGCCCCGCCCCCTGCCCTACCAAAAGTGACGGTAGGGCAGGGGGCGGGGCGAAGCCCCGCCCCCTGCCCTACCAAGAGTGACGGTAGGGCAGGGGGCGGGGCGAAGCCCCGCCCCCTGCCCTACCAAAAGTGACGGTAGGGTAGGGGGCGGGGCGAAGCCCCGCCCCCTGCCCTACCAAAAGTGACGGTAGGGTAGGGGGCGGGGCGAAGCCCCGCCCCCTACCCTACTGTCTTTCAATAGTGTAGGGGGCGGGGCTTCGCCCCGCCCCCTACCCTACTGTCTTTCAATAGTGTAGGGGGCGGGGCGAAGCCCCGCCCCCTACACTATTGAAAGACAATTAAAAGTGTAATTAAAAGACAGTAGGGTAGGGGGCGGGGCGAAGCCCCGCCCCCTACCCTACTGTCTTTTAATTACACTTTTAATTGTCTTTCAATAGTGTCTTTTAATAGTGTCTTTTAATAGTGTAATTAAAAGTGTAATTAAAAGACAGTAGGGTAGGGGGCGGGGCTTCGCCCCGCCCCCTACCCTACTGTCTTTTAATTACACTTTTAATTGTCTTTCAATAGTGTAGGGGCGGGGCTTCGCCCCGCCCCTACACTATTGAAGGAGAGTAGGGTAGGGGGCGGGGCTTCGCCCCGCCCCCTACCCTACCGTCACTTTTGGTAGGGCAGGGGGCGGGGCGAAGCCCCGCCCCCTGCCCTACCGTCACTTTTGGTAGGGCAGGGGGCGGGGCCAGCTGCATTGCCCCGCCCACTTGTGGGCGGGGCCACACTTGTTGTTTACACATAAATAAATGCTTAGATATGCAATCTATATGCATATATCCAGACACCTACAAAAGTGGCCAGGAGAACGTACCCCCGCCTGGGATCGAACCAGGATTGTACGGGGCAAGAGCCCGTGTCACTAACCGGTCGGCCAGTGTGACCTGACAGCCGGCGGCCGCCTGCTCTCTTTTGTACTTACCAAGCGCGCGGAGCGCAATACTGAACGGATAAGAATGACTCGAAGTGAAAGCGGGGTGACTGCCGAGCTCGCCACGCTTGGCGAGTGGCTCCGTCGCTGCGCTTGAACACCTGAGATCCAGGGTTCGATTCCCCACCCTTGCTGCTTGCGCCGCCTGCGCTCTCTGCTCCCCATGCTGCCTGCGCCGCCTGCGCCACATGCCGCCTGCGCCTCCTACTGCATACGCCGCGCTGCGATATTCGCTCCATTGCGTTGATTGGGCAGACATTTGCCTGTACTTCCCACTTGCAGCGATTAATAAGTGAATTAATAACTTTTTAGAACTTTACAAGTTTTTTTTACTTTCTGTAATTTACTAATCTAGGCTGTTCTAAAACACCATCTGTATGCTTGATACACATTAGAGGAGGTGTAAAAAAAAAAAAAAAAACATTCCGTCATTTACTTCATATGGTGTACCGGCACAAAGGTTTGCAGTGCTGAGGACATAAGGAGACCTAGAAAGAAGCATTGCTGACGTATCAATGCCGGAGCGATTAGGCACATGGACGGGCAACCCCCAGCCTCGGGTCCGGATACGTCATCGCTCAAATTGGCAAATCATAGCAAGCTACAGAAGACTTTCTGCATCACATGAATTATTTTAGCGTGCGGTTTAGAAGTGTATTATACAAATGAACTTGTTTGCTTTGTACCTTTGAGAGACTTGCACATTGTCGAGATGGCGGCAGTACTTATGTGTATTTGTTAGGTTGCGTTGGGCAGAACAAACCACAAAAGACGGGTCACATTGACCCAGCTGTCTAATATGGGCGCCGATCATTTGTAATGTACTTAAAAATAAAAATGATTAAAATTGTTAAAAATTATCATGTAGAGTTAAATAGAGCATCAGACAGGTTGAGGCAAATACCTAGCATGTGGTTTAAACGTCTATCATGCAAATGAGTTTGTTTTGTACTTTTAACACACATGCACATTGTCAAGATAACAGCAGTACTTTATTTCTTAGGTTGTTTTGGGCAAAACAACGAAAGGTGCATCGCATTGACCCAGCATCACACAGGTTGAGGCAAATATGCTGCTACTCGGTGGCAGCACTTGGAATTCATCTAGCCTTTCTGATATGGTCAATTTCATAAGGATGCCGGTATGATCACTCGGGCCTTTACTTCACTCTGAACTGGGTGGTATCACCCAGTACATGTACCGAGGCTGGCCGTGGAGTAAAGCAACTGTGCTTTGAATTGAAAGCCAAGGTCCTGGAAGTTACACGCTATGTTTATAAATTCAATTGACCTTAGCAACAACCTGGACTGCACAGCAACAGCCTTCTTTGTAGTCAGACAGCCAATGAAGACATCAAGCCCTGTAACAAAACATGCAATAAGTTTCACATTCAAGAGACGCAGCTTCAATTGAGGCTCGTCGCGAATGATGACTGACACCAAAGTTGTCTTTATTTACAGGACCACCAACAGGAAGAACACACACACACCGTTTGCTTTATTCACAAGAATGCCCACATGATGCATGATGATTCAAAGCAAACAAAAAAAAATGGCTCGGACTAGATTAAAATAACTGCTTTAACTCGTACAGAAAACTGCACCAACATTCTGCAAGATCCTGTGGCCATTTTAAAGCAGAGTTGCCAAAGATGACTTATTGATCGCAACGGACACCGTCTGTACGCTTACGCTAGGCATTTGCATCTATATGTGTTAGGCTACTTGGCTTTTGTCAACCATTTAGAATGCTGGCAGCTTTTCTTTGTGTAGTTAAAAAAAAAAAAAGCCTGACACTGCATATTTAACAAGACAATTTAGTTTGAGACTAACTTTACAATTGCCTTATCATTGAGAAGGTCTCAAATGATTCCAATTTGTATGCACGATAGACTGCCAATGCCAATGTTTAACATGGACCACTTGAATTCAGTTCAGTTTAATTGCAGTTCAGTGGTACACACAATTACAGTACAAACAGTTCATTTCATGATTAAAAAAACAACAGTAAAACAACAATATTGCAAAATGACACCACGCTGAGAGAGAAAGAAAGAGGCATCATGCAGACAGCCAGTGTGCACACCCAGTGAAAAAGTGGAGGGCGGGACAGAGGGAGGGAAAGAAAGCACAAAAGGAAAAACAGTCATACTCTCCTTAAACGCTGGCTGGGCGCTTTGCCCTCGCCGCATCTGCACCCATTCGTCTTGCGTAGGCCGCTCGCCACCGGCGAAGGTCGGCCGATGGTTGGTTCCCCCCCGGCCGGTATTTGACGTTCGGCCTCATCCGCCACCTCGTGCCACTACAAAAAGAAAAACGGCACTCTGTTGCATGCAGTTTACTTCTGTGGACGTACTCATTACCTATCCATTAAAGCTTGCTCCTATTTTAAGCTCACTTGATTGTGTATGCATACATTCATGTTTTTGTTTTAATGAGTTCATGTTCTTTTTATGTCTGTTCTTATGTGAAGCATTCAATGCTTATAATTTCTTTGTTGTAAAGCGCTTTGAGCTGCATTTCTTGTATGAAAGGTGTTCTACAAATAAAGTTTTTTTATTACCCTCTGGTCTCGCGGTCCTGTCCAGTCCCTCTCTGTGCAGGCACTCGTCCGATCCACTGCCCCAGCAATCCTGATAGGCAGACATAGGTAAGTTTGAATCAGGTAACTAGTGGCACGCACGGGCTAGCGCATGTCTCATACGGCCCTCCCGCATTGGAGCGATCCGGGTTATGAAATGTTTAACCCCTTACAAAAAAGGAGGGAGGGAGGGAGAGAGTGAGAGGAGATGAGAAGAGGCTTTGGTGCGCACTTAAGCGCAACCGGCCAGTTCCCCCTGAGTAGAGCTGGCTTGGCCCCGAGAGGGAAAAAAAGGAAAACGTGACGTCACGGAGAGCGTCACGAAGAATCTCCTCGTCCTCGACACCGTCGACGACACTGGGACCCAGTCTGGCAGACATTATACCCTGTTATTCCACAAAGGGCAAGGTATAGCCACGTTCCACCCTGAGTGCACCAGGCCATGCAGGTACTGCCGGGCGCATTGGAGAAAGAGAGCGAGAGAGAGGCAGGGAGGGAGAGAGGCAGGGGGTGTCTACTTTGCCAATTCGTATCTAGAGGGTCACAGCAACCCAAATGCCCATGCGTGCTACTAGTTACCCTATTCAAACAGACAGGGGTAGGGAAAGCACAAAAGAAAAAAACAAAGTCATACTCCCCCCGAAATCAGTCTCGTGTGGGCTGCTCGTCACGGGCCAAGGTCCGGCCAGGTCTGCTCCGGCCGGTGTTGGACTCGTCTTCCGCCTCGCACAAGTGCAAAAAGACAAACGGCACTCAGTTGCATGCGGCTCACTTCTGTCAACGTACTCATTACCTGCCCCCTCCCTGGTCTTGTGGGTGCAGCCCAGTCCCTCTCGGTGCAGGCTGGCGCTCGCCCCATCCGCTGCCAGCTGAAAGGCAGAAAAATAAGGAAATCAAATTAAAACCAACAAGCGTGTACACTACGCTTGCAGATTGGATTGCCATGTCACCGCCTCTGACCAGCCTTGGCCAGTCATGCATCAGGCTCCTCTTCAACACTTGGCGACTGCCTCTTTGGGTGATTCCTTCCTTTGCACCCCGCTCACCAATCGCGGGTCTGGTAACCTCCGTCTACCAGCTCTTCGTTTCATACATCAGCTCTTCCACCTTGCAAAACAAGCACAAACGTCTCGCTTGCGCTTGCCGTCGCTTGCGCAGTCGCTGGCGCTTGCCGTCGCTGGCGCGGTCGCTGGCGCTTGCCGTCGCTGCGCGGTCGCTGGCGCTTGCCGTCGCTGCGCGGTCGCTGGCGCTTGCCGTCGCTGCGCGGTCGCTGGCGCTTGCCGTCGCTGCGCGGTCGCTGGCGCGTGCAGTCGCTGCGCGGTCGCTTGCAGTCACTGCGCGTTTGACACTCAATGAGGGCTGCACATCATGTTGGAAAATCACTGATATGGCAGTATTGGACCAGACCACTGCATTGAGGCAAGTTGTGCAAAATTCTTGGATGGAGGTTAACTATTTGATCGCAATGAGATCAGTTAGATTAGTTAACTTTAACTTACAATGACCTATCGTCTTAACTCATTACAAATAGTTAGGCAAGAAAACATGTTTCATTTGAGACATGAAAAAAAAAAAATCTTTGCTGTCTTTAAGTACATGTCAACCTAGACCCCGATATGGCAGTTTTCCAATACATGTGCAGCCCTACACACGTCACCATTGGTGTCCAAATGGCAGCCTCGGGGCAACTTTGTAGCACAAAATATCAACGGCAACATTTCGTGATTGATTTAATGAATTTGTGTCAAAGAATTCTGAATTTGTTTCCGTATGCAGCCCTCAAGCAGACATTCGGACACCGCTGGTGTAATTTAAAAAAAAAAAAAAATCCATTTCACACGTTGAAGCTGCGCAGGTCGACGCCTCCAGGGAAGCGGGTCTCCCTCAGAACTCGGCGACTTCAGATCGATGCCACAGCGGTCAGTCCACCTCTGATCAGATTGTGTCACGTCCCGGTCGCCGTCTGCAGAAACAGAAACAAATGTTAGAAACTCAAAGAGCACCTCAAGTTGTCGGTCACTTGCTTACTTGATCACAGCGGCTAGCTACTATTGGTGACCGTCGCCGGGTCGGATCGGTCCCGTGCGCCCCCCCACTTTTGCGTCCGGCCTGCAAATGGCAGAACATGCAATGAGTTGGGCGTTGCTCGCATCATTACGTCTTCCTCGTGGACCGGCTCGCCCAAACACCGCCCCCTACACCTAGAGAGCAAAGGACGCACAGTGGTAGGTTAGGCTTCGATCGAGCACGACAGTGGTAGGTTAGAAAAAGACACAATGTGACTGTCTCGCTCCAACACCTAGGGGAGAACAAAGAACGCAAGTACCACAGTGGTGGTAGGTTAGGCTTAGATGAAGTGCAACAGTGGTAGGTTAGAAAAAGAAAACGTCACAAGTCAAATTGCAAAATCGGACATTCGGGATCGGCTCGCTCCAACGCCGCCCTACACCGATGGGGGAGAAACAAAGAACGCAGCAAGTGCAACAGTGGCAGGTTAGAAAAAGACACAAAATGGTACAAGTCATATGGCAAGATTGGACGAGTCAAAGTTCAGTTTTGTCTCCATCCAAGTCACCATGTCCTCCCCCAAGTGAGCCGTCAATGGCAACCAAGCGCAAGACACCGCTGGATCCAGATAAGCCACAACCTCTTAAAGCAAGACCAACCGTCAGACCCCCAAACACTGGCCACACCTGCAACCTTTCCGTCGTGCACCCATAACCAAAGGCAACCACACTGCCCCCTCCTGGGCACATGATCAGTACACGTCGACTTTTGCAGCGTGCTGCTTGATTCTTGACTTGATATAGCATTGCTCCTTTGGATATGGCATTGCTCCTTTGGATGTGGCATTGCTCCTTTGGATGTGGCATTGCTCCTTTGGATGTGGCATTGCTCCTTTGGATGTGGCATTGCTCCTTTGGCTATGGCCATTGCTCCTTTGGATATGGCCATTGCGCCTTTGGATAAGCCATTGCGCCTTTTCCCATTCGGCTCCTCTTGCAGCCTACAAAAACACAGCCCTTAATTGTGTGCTGGGAAGCTAAAACTCGACAACCATTGTGTGTTGGGAAGCTGAAACTTGACAAAAACAGGTTTCCACCTGATTTAGGACGACTCTTCCTCAGTGTCCTCAACATCACTTTAAGGGCTCCTCAAGAGCCTCCTGCTTGCTTTCTATAGAAGGATGCTGGCTGGGGGGCTTTTTTTAGTGCTACAAAAGACAAGCAACTTATTGCAATAAAAATAGACATTGAGTAGAGTGCCAATGGCATGATTTTTTACCAACAATTATACATACCAGGAGTTTTACATTTGAAAAAAAAAAATTGTTATGATAGTTAAGTTATGATAATTTATCAAAATTATAGTTAATATTTTAATTTGATACATTCTATGTAGAGTTTGACATTTGAAAAAATACATTGAGTGCCAGTGGCATGATTTTTTACCAACAATTATACAAACTAGGAGTTTTACATTTGAAAAAAAAACATTATATTGTTATGATAGTTAAGTTATGATAATTTATCAAAATTATAGTTAATACTTTAATTTTATACATTCTAAGTAGAGTTTTACATTTGAAAACAATTATCTTATTGTAGTGAGTTATGATAATTTATCAAAATTATAGTTAATATTTAAATTTTATACATTCTAAGTAGAGTTTTACATTTGAAAAAATATATAATCATTACATTGCAGTAAATTATGAGAATTATTCAAGATTATAATTCATATTTTAATTTCACCATCTACAACTCACCTCACATTGGACAGATGATCCATGTTATCGGCGGCGTCATTTACGTACCTTCTACAAACGAATGAAAAAAAATGCTGACCAGCATTTAAAAAAAAAAAAAAAAAAACGCGAAAGACATTTAAAATACCACCAAAACGCGCAACGACGCGACGCAAAGTCGATTGTGCCGTGCCGTGCCCAAACCTCAAGCACTCCCTAGACAGCGAAAATCCTGCAAGAAATAATAAATGGCATCGTAAGAAACAAACATTTGCTCACGGGCTAAAATGCCTGCGGCCCACAATTTACCTCCGGGCCACCGGTCGCGGTGGACGTGACGTTGCCTGCCGAGTCACGAGAGTAAGACAATCCTGCGACAAAGAAATTAAAAAAAAGGCTTGTGAGAAAAGGCAACATTTGCTCCCTTACCTGAGACAATGCCACGCACTCGATGGCACCTGCATTTGAGAACTCCCCTTGAGCGCGAGAATCGTGCAAGAAACACGGCGTCCGTCGTGAAAAACGGCAGGAGACGACAAACATTTGCTAGCTTACCTGAGAAACCGTCCGCCGCCACGCGCTCGGTCGGTGGCACCTGTATATGATGACTCCCCTTAAGCACAGCTGTCTTCAATTTACCGAAAGCCCTGACGTCACATCCATCAATTCAAATCTTCTTCCCCTGATCGTCCAACGGCGCTCGGCACACTAACGCCACCAGGTGGTCGCCTGTCATGGTGACTGCTGACTCGTTCGTGAACGGGAAATTACGTCACTGATTCGTAAAGTCCCGCCTCCATCTAACACTCGCTGGCGCTGCTGATTGGCTGAATTTCTTCTTCGTTTTGTTTTGCGGCGGGGTAGCACTAGCTTCAATGGGCATTACTGACATCTACTGGTTGAAGTTATATATGAAAGCAAAAAAAGAACGAATGACTTGAGGAAGTGATTCGTTCACTCTCGTTCACTGAAAGGATTCGTTCTTTTTGAACGAATCGGTCACTCACCAGCCAACACTAGCCCGCAAGGGTGTTGCTTCTTTTCGGGGTGAGCTCAGTGCTAAGACAGATAAATTGCCGTGCAGATAAACCGAAGGTGATCCTGCATATTGCAGCTCCTTTTGTCATCTCAGTCAGCTTCTCCCTCCCATTTCTGGTCACACGTAGGCTTGGAACATAAATCAAATCCTGGACGCTCGAGCTCCCCTCCTGTCTCGTCTTCATTTCTTTTGTGTTGCGAAAACGTGGCTGCCAGAGGCCAAGCGAGGGGCTGCTATGTGCGACGGCTGCTTCGGCTCAGGGTCACGTCTTGGCTTTGGATTCCAGGCGTGGAGCTCCTGGACACAAAGCAAAGCAACATGCGTTCAACACAATTGACTTTAGAGTCCTTACGATGGCTAACAATCGTCAGATATGAGTTTGAAGTCAAAGTTGAGAAGCAGCCGCTGAGTCTCTCTCGCTCACCGTTGGTCAGGTTGTTCTGGTGAGTGAACACAAGGGGGCGGCCTCTGCAAAGAAAAGTCAACCTGAGGATCAGCCGCTCGTGAAGATGACGAGGACGAGCTGGAGATGATGATGATGATGACGACGATGACGATGTTATTCATATATTAGTCAAATAAAATCATTATCATAATAGCCCATCTCCAGGAGAAAGAAAGAAAGAAAGAAAGAAAGAAAGAAAGAAAGAAAGAAAGAAAGAAAGAAAGAAAGAAAGAAAGAAAGAAAGGTGATTGATTACATACACAAAACAAAAAAGTGAAAAATTCCTATTCATGAGTGTGTCTTAAAAAAAAAAAAAACATTTAGCACAGCTCCGTGTCATTTGTTCTCTCTCCATCTGAAAAGTAATCAAGACCTTTCAACAAGGCAGTCAGTTCTCAGCACTCCACAAACGTTCTTTCCCAGCAAAGACGTTTCAATCGATTTCAAGCAGACTGTGTGAGTTTTTCTGGGCCTCGGAGTTCGCAAAACTGACGCCATGAATTACAATTTAAAAAAAACAATTGTGAGGCTGTTGTAGAAACTTGCATGCGTAACAAGCCAACAAAATGAGTGCGGCGTGTGCATGCTGTGAATTGTGAGCAGGTTGGGATCACAGCTGCATAATATCGCAAGCATACGTTTCGATTTTGTGTATTGAGCCCCAGGGAGAAAGGACAAGTAGTTGGAAAGAGAGACCGGGAACATTTGCTACTCTAGCTTTCTGTTTTCCAAAGCAAGGCAGGCCTGCTTGCTTGCTTGCCGCTTGCACACGCAGCAACGCAAACAGTGGCAAAGAATGTTCGTTAGCAGCGTGTCTGTCCGATCGCACTCAGAGAAAAATGAACTTTGCTTGAACTCCTTTCTTGGGGAGCCACATCCAGCAAGGGTGGGACTGCTCTACACAAGGTCGCTAGCCCCCGTGTAAGCAAAGGTCAGGAGCGGGGGCGGAGATGCGGGGGGGCGTTTGAGTCATCTGATATTCCCCTAAAAGTCGAAGGGAAAGGGAAAGTTTGAAATTGCGCTGAGTCATTCGATGGCCGGATGTAGCCACGCTGCTCGCGATGCCATTTCCTCAACAGGATCTTAAACATACTTTTACCAAACGGAAGACATAAAAGAGTGGAGATTTTTTAGGGACAGGGACTCTCCATGTTTCACTTTTTTGGCCAGGAACATTAGAAGAGAATAAAATATAAGAAACTTTTATTTACCCAGGCAAACAATTAAGAACACGTTCATATTTACAACTGCAGCCTTATTAAATAAATAAATAAATAAATAAATAAATAAATAAATAAATAATACTAAAATATAAATTCTAAATAAAATAAAATAAATAAAAAAACTGAACAGAATAGAATTGTCTGTTGACCAATGTAAAACTTTGGCTCAGCACTTTAGCTGTGAGGCGCAATAATAATGACTTAGCAGGATATCCAACACCTGACGACTGAGGTAACTGAGGTCAAAGGTCCAATCCATACATGTCCTCCCAGTCACAGCTATCAAGGGATTTTCCAGGGATGATTTTTCTTTGTCAGAGCGAAGGCCGCTCTGGTTCGAAGGATATCCCATTGCAGAGGTTCAAGGTAGCTGAGGTTAAAGGTCACTATTGGCGTCATACCCCCCCAAAAAATCACAGTTTGATAAATACACCGTCACTAAAGTGGCTCGGGAGTGTCTAAATTTGATACCCAGTTTTCACTTTTGGCACCGGGTGGCCCTTCAAACCAAGTCAAAAGAATCTCTGCATCGGCTTTCGAAATCTAAAAGAAAGTACGAGCAAATAAAAAAAACATTTGGGCTCGCTTTGCGTAAGACTATAAACGATCTGCTCATGACCCTGAATGTTTACATGGCACTTGCAACCAGACTGGGAAAAAGTAACTCGGCCGTGTGCCTCCCTGCAGGACAATTAGATTCATATTCAACCAAATTTGTCCATTCGAAAAAAGCACTCCTGGGAATAGGCTTGTGTTTTCCTTTATTATTAAATTAAAAGTCGAGCGGCTTCACGTTTCACCGAGAGTGAGCAGTGTGAGATTAAACACGCATGTTTTCAATGGCTGCATGAAAAATAAATATACTCAGACAGAAAAGCTTCCAGCCCGTAATGACAAAGTATGATGTTAACCTGGCCGGCTCAAACGTTTTTATGTCTCCAGACGCAGCGGTTGATTTCAGCTGAGACTCGGACTGACAATTTTCCCACATTTGAACGAGAAGCCATTGCGCGTGTGCGTAAGAAATGGAAGCAAAACGACGCCGCATGTTATGCGGGATAGCGACAAGAAGATGGGAACAAGAAGGAGGGCTCAAGCAGCATGATTCACGTCTAATGAAAGTTGGTGGTCAGAATTTGCATGCTTCCCAGTTGGATGAGCGCGATCTATATTTTGGATGGAAATTTTCCAAACCACCAAATGTGCCAGCGGGCTTTGCTTTGCTGACACGCAATTGCAGTAATTGGACACAACAATCTCTCAGCTCAATCCACAAAAGGCCTGTTGCGATAAACACATCACAGAGGACATTTCAACTGTTTGGTAAACTTGCGTCGTAAATTTGACGATGGCAACTTAATTGCATCGCAACAAGGAGTTGATTTGAGGGATTTACGACTTTGGTGATTCTTCTTCCCTTTGCTGTGAGGTGGCGGAGTGTTTGTATGTGTGTGTGGCGGGGAGGTCTTTTATATTTGTGCTCCCTGTAGCTGAGATAAGTGTTAAATAAAAAACAAAAACACTCACACAGCCGTCTCTCTTTAAAATATGCTGTTGAGCAGTGTGATCACCTTTGGAGGAGCATCAGTTATTGCCAAGGGACAAAGGACGCGCGGGCGGGGTGGACAAGGGAGGCGGTGCTGAACTGCTGCCCTCTAGTGTGCTTTCCTTTCTCCTGCATGTGAAGAATAAATAAATAAATGAATAAATGAATAAATGAATAAATGAATAAATAAATAAATAAATAAATAAATAAATAAATAAATAAATAAATAAATAAACACCCGAGTAAATAAATAATTACTTAAACGAACACCCGAGTGAGTAAATAAATATATAAGCAAATAAATAAATAAATAAATAAATAAATAAATAAATAAATAAATAAATAAATAAATAAATACTGGTGATTAGGCTCCATTCAATTTGGTACTATTGATTGTCTTTTTCAGTCAAATTATTTCCACAACTTGATCATTAAATAGCTTAATTGGCACATTTTGCAACCCGTATGGTAAGAATTAAGTAAAGAAAAAAAAAGTGGCCAAAATAGGCTATAAAATTCCACTCAATTATTAAAGAGAAAACCTTCAAGAATTGTCAGATAGTAAAGTGCTATCAAAATCAACTGACTTCATTTAAAGCCTCAAAGAGTGTTCACAGATCTTGCTTTTGTGTCGACCCTCTGAAGTCATCCTCGCCTGGCAGAAAATATGAAGAATATGCTTCTCGAGTTACACAAAGCTTTCGGGATCTTTAACCGCTGTCACGAATGACTAATTTAAAAAATAAACTGTGCCATGTGTTGATGTAGTCGGACTTTTGCACCATCCTCTTTCTGGACACCTCCTCCTCCTCCCATAGAAAATTGTGAGGAGAGCGCTGCAGGCGAACTTGGGAATTGTTGCGCTGCAAGCTCTTATCTAAAAGGGATCTCTATCCTTTGCGAACAAGACATTTGACGTTCCTCGACAATCAAGAGTGACGTAAAAAAAAAGAAGAGGGGAAGAAAGAAGAAGTGGGCTGGCGGAGCGCGAAGTGCATGCAGCAGTTTGGAGGAAACATCTCAAGTATAGAGTTGCTGTCGAGCGTGTCAATTTGGCCGGTGCGTGCTGTCTCTCCTTGCTCCTTTTGGGATGTTACGTGGGTGACTTTTTCCTTTTTGGGGACTCGCGCATGTGCACGCAGGTGTGTGACAAGCAGCGACTTTTTTTTTTTTCTTCTTCCCACTTCTTTTTCTCACGTCAGAGAATTGATGACTTTCCCGCCGCTGGTGGCCACATGTGGACCGCAGGACACCTCTCGTCTTTGACTCGACTCAACTTTGTGCTCGAAATATATTGGACTACCTCTTCTCAACATCCTTGTTTCACTTTTTTTTATTTTTGAAACTTTTTTTTTGTTGTTGTTATTACTTTTTGGTCCCGAAAGACAAAAAACAATGGAACACTCATTGATCCGAGTCACGTGCGTCTTGGTGGTTTTCTGTCTGCTTGACAAAAGGTGAGTTCAAGTCTAAAATGATTCTTAAGACACTTTGACGTGGTCCTCAAACTTTTTGCAACTACAATTTAGCTCTCCGAGTACCACCATGATGACCAACAACAGT
Organism: Syngnathus scovelli; assembly: GCF_024217435.2. Lineage (NCBI taxonomy): Eukaryota > Metazoa > Chordata > Actinopteri > Syngnathiformes > Syngnathidae > Syngnathus > Syngnathus scovelli. The sequence goes on along the minus strand of NC_090854.1, from coordinate 17,271,907 downwards.
GAACAGTAACGTAGTAGGTCTAAGGGTTTATTTAAAACCGGGACTTGATAAGGGGGAAAATAAAAATCCTATGACTCAATGAAAATTCAATTAACAGTTAAATACAACTGAAGTGGACTTGTAAAGTTTTCCTGGACATAAAAACTGCAATCATCATTTATTCTTATTTTTCACTTTTTTTTGTGTGTGCGTGTGTGCTTGTACCACAATTTGCATATTGCTGCAGCAAAATCATTCTTGTTGATTGGTGTTATTTACGCCCTAGACTGAGTCAGCAGAATGATTAAAGGTAATTTTGTGGGTAAAGTGGTTCAGATAATGGATGATTATACAACCATAAAACTGTTAGGTTAAAAAAAAAGGTCAAAAGTGGTTTGAGAAGCCGCTTGGGTCACTTTGACCCCACAATTTTTGGAGTTTCGATCAAAATAACCTAGAAAGTTGGGTCAATTAGTTGTTTTTAATTATGGACCCTGCTTGGCTTATTTTTGTATAAAAGTACAATACTGGATGAAAACAGGTCTAAATCTATAAGCGTCTTTCAAATGTTGATTTTTTTATGATTTTAAATGTTGTGACTAGAGGCATTCATGTTGTTGGGTATCATTTACGCCCGGAAATGTGTCTATGCCATCATTAAAGGTAATTATGGCTCTTTACAACATTAATTAGATGATACCATTTTGTCTAACTAAAAAACAAGCAACATTTTCTGACTGCGGTGAGCACTCAAGCTGAAAATTGATAATAGCGAAATAATCATTACGTATGTTTCCACTGGCGTTTATTATCCACTGCCAATTACGTGGTCGGCAATGCACCCCTCCTTCTCAAACAATGTTTCTCTTAATTAGACGTTACGCTCGGGAAAGAGCTGTTGAAACAAGCCTCGGCTCCGAGCAGGAAACCCAACAGGTAGTAACAGACGCCCAAATGGAATTACAGCTGAGGGCGCGCAATCAAAAAGCATTGCCACCATCACAGATGATCAACATCTAACGCGCTTTGATATCTGGCCAAGGTTCCTGTTTTTTAATTCCCTACAAAACACAAAAGACCTTTGTTCTCTAATTGGCTCGAGCACACACGTGGCGATGAAATATGGAGTGTGCAAAACTTCCAGCTGCATGTCAAGTCACAGTCAAGCATGTGCAGATGTGCGTGTGCGCCTGCAGCCACGCTCCGGGTCGTGTGTCCGGGCCGGCGCTTCGACACACACACAGTTACAGGAGCTGCTTCTCTGTCGGCTCAACCATTTTGCTTGACATGATGTTGTCGACTCAAATGTGATCACATGACCTTGTTTCCCACGCAGGGTAGACTCCAATGAAATCTTAGGCCTGAAGCTGCCCAACACCGACCCCATCCTCAACGCCAACACGGTGTGCCTGACGCTACCTGGCTTGACCCGGCGCCAGCTCGGGGTGTGCATGCGCAACCCGGACGTGACGGCCTCGGCCATCCAGGGGATCCAGATCGCCATCCACGAGTGCCAGCACCAGTTCCGAGGGCACCGCTGGAACTGCTCCAGCCTGGAGACCAGGAACAAAATACCCTACGACAGCATCGTTTTCAAGAGAGGTCAGACGCGTGCGCTCACTCCAAAGCAATCCAAAGTTGCGCTTTTCACACTCAACTTCACACGGATGTGATTCCTTCACACGACACGCCTGGGTGAAGATACTTTATGTTAGTGTTATCTATTTGTTCACAGTCAAAGATCATGTTTCCTCTTGTTCGGGACCGCCAGCGCTGTAGAGCAAATCACACACGTGGCTGGCGATTACCTCCGCTGACTCCTTCCTACTTTGGAACCGCCCGACGCTGCTTTGCTGTCAGCGGTTGGCACAAAAGATGAGCGGAGTTCAAAAGTTGGTCACCTGCAGATTACCAAACTTGGTGCAGATCAGTTTCCTCAGGCGTCGTTTGAAGTCTCGCAAGCTTTACAAGTTAGCTACAAAAGGATGAAAGCGGATCTCCAGCCCAAGTTACAGACTGGAAAGGGCATCCGCTCGCTTCTTTTTGGGGGGTGGGAGGGGGCAAGATTGACGAGCGGGGCATTTTGCACACTTTTGGAGACGAAGTGCCTTTAAAGCAACGCGTCCTGGTGCCACACCGCTTAGGGGAAATCATCTCCGAAGAGTTGCGCCTCCTTTAAGCTTCTGTGTGATTTTACGACAGCGGGAGGGCCGAGATGCTCCGTCACGCCAAGTCACGTCTTTCATCAAATTTACGAGGCCATATCGGCTGCCAAATATAATAAATATTCTAAATTATTATTATATATTTTTTTACTATTATTATTATTCTTTTTAAATATTATATTATATATTATATCAAATTATATTATATTATATTAATTATGATATGATAAATATCTTGCATTAAAAGCCGCCTGGAGAGGCAAGACACGAAGAGACCGAAATAAGGGAATACCTCTGCTTCTGCGACTTTGCCGTCCGTCTTCCCGCGGGCAGGGGAGGGCAAGCCTGCTTCTAATGCTTTTTACTTCCCTCGCCAGTGCGAAATTTCCTCTCAGCACTTTGCCAACTCTCGGCGGCAAAGGCGTAAAGCAGTTCCGTTGGTTTCTGTAACACAAAGTGACAGTTTCCCTTGAATCTTTCATTCATTTTGCCACTTCCTCAGCCATCAGTTCAGCCGGGCATGCCGCAGCCGGTGAATTATTTCTTAGATTGATTTGTTCCCTCCTTCCAGCCCGGCTCAGTGCCTGAAACGGGCTTTCTATGTATGAGGCAGAGCCTAAGTGCTATCCAAATCTCATGAGGTGGCGTGTGGGGGGGGTGTGGGGGTGTGTGTGTGTTACAGTGGGAATCACTGATTATCAAATACTGTATTGTAAACCTTAAAGGTTGACTCAATTAACACACTTTTCGCTCACAATTTGGATTCAATACAGAGAATACTAATAATAGTCATAAGGATGTCTAGAAAAGCTCCAGTAGATCTATGTGAAGATAAAGAATCTATTTCGTGGTTGGTCGTCAGGACAGGCCCCATGTGAGAGCACAGCTGGCCGCTGACAGAATATCCTGCGATAGGCGGACGGAACAATGGCTGCTTCTTGTGCGTGTCCTCTCGTGGCAGTGATGGAGGTCTGTTTAAGCTCAGCTGCTCCTCAGGGACACTTAATTGTGGCTGTCCCACACGTTTTCCTGTTTTCCTGCTGCTATGTTGATTTTAGACCCAAATCAAATCATCTCCTTAGCCAAAGAGAGGGAAGTTAGTTTGTTTTGCAATATCACGTCGTTAGCGTCTTCAGTTCGAGCGGTTGGCCTCGATGACCTTATGAGGCTGACAAAAGATTTGTTTGGGCGCTCTCGTCCCGACAGGTTTCCGAGAGAGCGCCTTCGCCTACGCCATCGCGGCGGCGGGTGTGGTGCACGCGGTGGCCAACGCCTGCTCCATGGGCAAGCTGAAGGCCTGCAGCTGCGACGAGAAGCGACGCGGCGACGAGGAGGCCTTCCGCATCAAACTGCAACGCTTGCAGCTGGAGGCCATCAATCGAGGCAAGGGGATGGTACACGGCGTCATGGAGCACTTCCCCGCCGAGCTGCCGGGACCTCAGGACTCCTGGGAGTGGGGCGGCTGCAGTCCCGACGTGGAGTTTGGGGAAAAATTCTCGCGGGACTTCCTGGACGCCCGCGAGACCAACCGGGACATCCACGCTCGGATGAGGCTTCATAACAACCGAGTCGGCAGACAGGTGAGTCCACGGGAATGACAGTTGGTAACATTCGTATCAATTTCAAGGAGTCCGATACCAGCCACTGATACTTAATGATGACATTTTCGGTATCAGTCTGAACAAAAGTTACTCTTAGGTATTTTCTGTTTGGAATTGCAGTCAACCTTAGTTTCATCCAACCCAAGCACGTGTGGAAAAATTGCATTTAAACAGGGGTGTGTAGACTTTTTATATGCGCTGTAGATGCACTAAAATCCTTTCTCTGTTTTGCACAAACATGTCTTTGGTTACCATGTAGTGATTGACATCAGTGATTGATAGGTTCCTGTTAAGGTGCAGAACACCTGAAGCGCATCATTCCAAGATAAATGAAGGCTATAAACTATCACACGCACACACAATGAAGCGTAATACCATTTGGAAAACAAGAAGTGGAGCCATCACCTGTGTCTGCCACTTAGCAATTTCAAAATGATCGTCATTTCTCTTCCGAAAACAGGATTGCGCGATGTAGTTGGGCAAAAATAAAGATCGAAGCCACGTTACGATCCAGGGAGTTCCCCTGAGGACGGGGAGTGACAGGAAGCATCAAGTCGTTCAACAGCTTCTCTTCTGATGCTTTACGATGGCTTTGATATCAGGCTCCTTCTTGTGGTGTCATTTGATCATTGTGACTTCAAGTTCCTGAAACATAGCAAACCATTTCCCTTACCTATGGTGGCTATTTAGCTCCAGGCCTGGTTTTGACCTCACATTTTGGTGGAGCTTTAGTCATTTCCCCATTTGTCATATAAAGTTGTCCCAACTTTAGAAGTTGTCCATGTTTTATTTTTCTGCCTGGTTTGCGGGCGTGTGCCGATGGTCACGTTCCGTCACATCGGTTAGCGTGTCAAGACAAAGTGAGGGCGAAAACACATCTATACTTGACTTTTATAGTTGCACTTAAAGACTCTGTAAAGTGGACTGAGAGATCTGTTTTGAAATCGCACGTTTGAAGAGAAATGCTGAGACATGCTGGGCTGATATGTGATGAAAAACTGCTAGCTTGCTAGCTAAATGGGGACTGCTCTAGTTAGCCAGCTCAACGGTGGCTGCCCTAGCTAGCTAGCTAATTGGTGGCTGCTCTAGCTAGGTAGCTAGCTAGTTAGTTAGCATTTACTACTCCCAGAGAAGTAATTTTAGTAGTTAATAAGTTAGTAATTTTTGATCAAACAAAACCCTCACCATTCTATTTTTAACAATTTAATACAATTAAGAGGCTGATAATACTTTTTTTTCCCCTAACTTTGGTAAATAAACAATATCGTTGGCTTTCTTTCCTGGTCTACTGCAATTTAAAAAAGAAATGTCAACCCTGACTGCATATATTCCCCGTCTTTAGCCGTTATAATTGAAGTATATCTTCACTAAGCTAACTTTGATAATTGGTTTGGTGCCCCAGGGCAACGCAATTGGCGGATATAAGCCGTGACGACGCAGCAGAGCAAAGGAGCGGCTGTTTATGCCACATTGTTCCCGACTTCCTCCCGAGTCATTTGAGTCTGAATCTTTCCATCAGTTGACTTCTGGTCCTCTTGATTATGCAGACAAAACACAACATCGCAAAAGAACAACATCGGGCCTCCCGACGGTGGCTGTAAAAGTAGAAATGTTGCCGTTTCTGAGAAGGTGACTTCAGTTTCAAGCAGCCCTGTGGACTGGGTGTCAGTCTTGTGTGGGGGCTCATGTAACATGTAGTCATGTCCTCACGAGCCAAGGAAAGGAATCATTTGTCTTGCGGGGCCTACGTTGTGTAATGTTATGAGACTCGCAGGTCAGTAGGGCTCATGTCTGCTGGGCCGCCGAAGGCTAATGAGGCGTCTGAACATTTCACTCCTTAGCGTGCTCTGTTCTGGTTTAAGAGATTTGATCGGAGTTGGAATCAGCTCCAAAATATCCAAATGGTATGACCTTAGGTTTGCATACGAGATGGGGAAAAATCCATTCCTGGAGGCTGTTGAATTATTTGAAACATTTCGACATTCTCAACTGCCAGCAAGTCAAAAGAAAGCGGTAACTAGGTTATGATTTAGCGATTAAAGAAAGTCGAGTCGAAGGCATTTTATCGATGACGTCATGGTTGCAATTAAGAAATACAACACAAGAGGGAGCGATGTCCTATAACAGCTTCACATGCGGCATTTATTAGTTTAACACAAATAAACAACAAATTATAATTTGTTTTTGTTTTTTTAAATGTGTTAGTCATTAGCACCACAAGCTAACTAGCTAAAGCACCGGCAAGAATCCCTTCAAACCTTGATGCAACGTCAATCGTGCAGTAACATTTTATATGTTTATGATTCGTATGAGTGACATCACGTCAAGTTTTTCAAGACACATTGGTCCAAGATGGACTTTTTGCTGCGTCCAGTGTTAGATGCATCATTTTACTGTTGGTTTTGGTGAAGAACATTGGAAGAAATACCTCTGAGACCTCATACACGCACGCACTCACTCAGCTTCTTGATTTGGAGTAAAATAGTCCCAGGTGAGTAAATAAAAATAATGCCCTCGGTATGTCTTTCCCCCTCGACCCGCGACTACCACCTTGCTCCCTCCAGCCGCTCGCCCAACTCCCAAGCGGAGGAATGCAGCGGTTCTCTTAGCGGGGGCGTGCATGTCCCCTCATGCCCACCCCAGGGTTCTCACGACGTCCCGTCTTGTTTTTAGTCCTAATTAGTGGCTGCTTGCAGTTTGGAGACAGATGTTTAGAATCCTGCAAAAAAGATTTGGGACTTCAAACAGCAAGGTTGGAAAGTGGAAAGCGTTTTGGGCCGGCCCAACGTTGTGCGCTCCTCTCTTCTGATGCTTCTCATATGTTGAGAAATGAATCATGCCAGGAGCAGATGAATTTTTTTTTTTTTCAAACAGGATGTCAGAATGTTATTAACGTACTTTACAGTAAAAACATACATATATATATATTAAATGCCACTCGGCTGAAATAATCGCTCCATCGACTGACCGCAATATTAGGTACACCTGCAGCATCTAATACGATCCAGCTGTACGCACAATTCTGCCTTTGCAAAAATAATACGGCCGTTTATGTTGAGTTATTGAAATAAAAATGTGTTGAGAATTCTAAGGAGGGTTGTGTAACTGCACTTGAGCTTTATGGGAAGTGTCTTACATAACATGACGTGGTTTGAAGATGCAGTTCAAGCGTTTGGCCTTCATGGCCATGCACATGGCAGTCAACAGAATCTGAACAGGATCATTGACAGACAGCTCACCTCCAACCATAATGCCTGAAAAAAACTGGAAATGGGAATATTTTTCACATCTTTCACAACACCTGTCAGACTCATATTGTCTATATGTTGCTGCACCATTTGTGTTCAAATAACGGTTGTTCAAAAGCATCAAAAGAATCGCTCGCCTGTGAGAAGTCAATTTGCAATGATGCGAAACAAACTTCACCTCAGAAGTGAGTAGGAATGGCTTTTTTATAACCGGATGATATAGCAAGGTAGCACTTCGCCGTGGCTATAAACTTCACAGCCAAGTGAAATAGTTTCAATTTTCACGGGCCCACCTCAATGATTCCGCAACACACCTCCAAACAAAATGCTTGCTAAGCTCGCCTGTTTGCACGTATAAAACGTGGGGGAGCTCTGCCCGGCGTTTTGTTGAGTCCTGTCTCTTCATTAGGCAGGTGGTGACAGTGCAACCGTGTACTTTGTTACTGGCAAACATTTTGTGGTAATTACCATTCATCATCAGCGCTTGACTGGAGGCCAAGAGCCAGAGACGTTACGGCTTTTTTACGGGAAAGAACCACGCGCCTCTTGTGCAACATTTCTGCTATTGACGATGCGAATGGATAAAGTCGTTTTGGCAAATTTCTCAATTAATCCAGTCGTAAATTTTTTCATCTCGGTTCATAATGCGGCATCGTCACAAGGCTTCGTTGATAAGAGAATTCGTTCCGGTCTCGGTTGTAGGGGTTCGACCGATTAGTTGACTTTGCATTGTGGATGAGAATATAGGTTAACATCATTAGCTTTAGGTGTTCCGCTCACCGCCTGTCTAAAAATATTTATAACTAGTGGTGAGAAATCTTGCACTTCACAAATACTCTATGTATTAAAAAATTATAAATAATAAAACAAAAATAAAAAAAAAACTAATTCCAAAATGATTACAATCTAAACTAAACACATTTAAAAAAATAAAAAAATAAAAGTGATCATCAGCATGATTAATTGCGGCTGAGTTGTAATTAGTTGCCTTCATTAATTGACTCATGAATCGACTCAGCTGCCACCCAAGAGCCATTCAAAAGAAAAGACTGTGTGGTCGACTCCCTTGGCCTTATCAGTGGAGTGGTTGATGTGATTCACCACACACACACGCACACACACCACCACACACACTCCACCTTTAGGACTGCACCTTCTTACTCACACTCGTGCATTGACATGAGCGCTTCATGGTAAACTCGCAACAGGTGGAAGTGCTTATGCTGGTAATAACTTTTTATTACAGTCTCTAAATGAGAGTGGTGGACACTGAGTGGGCAAATACTACACACACACACACACACACACACACTCGGAGAGCGCCGCCGAACCCGCTGCACTCCCGGACGTGCAGTCGAATGTGCGTGACTGCGTTGGCCCCATATGCCGTTGAGCTCGCGTGAACAGCGCGTGCTTGTTTTTGAAGCAAAGCGTTTGCTTGGTTTCAAGTGATGTTAATGCACCGCTGCGGGATTGTTTGTGTGCTTTGGTATCGTCGGCACGGCTCTCTGCCGGGCTTTAAAGCGAGCCAGAAGTTGTTCAGCAGGCGCTTTGGGGACAGCGAACACAGATTTTCTCTCAACTACTTAGTCACCATGACGCAGGGATTAAGTGGCGATTCCATTCCAAACACGCTACTGTGCATGTGTCATGGCCAATCCGCAAGTGGAGATCTTGCAATTCCTTATTCACGTCCTCCAACGATTAACTTCTGCCATATAGAACGTACGCATCTCCTGCGCTCATTTTAAAAGGAATACAAGAAGATTGGCCGAGAATCAAGTTGGCAGTGTTCACTCCAACAACGGCGCAAACGCCCATTTGTGCCCACGTCTGTCTAGAAAAACAACAAAACAAAGAACACTCCACCCAAAAGTTGAATTGAGGCAATTGGACTCTGTTGCGGTGGCTGTTCTAAAATGACTTGCTATTACGCTGACAATATTGTCATCATACTCATAAAGCATTCTAATTTGGTCTTTATAATCGGAATAAAAGATTTGGATGGGTAGTCAACCTCCGAACGGTAACAATGCTTCCTCGTTCATTGTAGTTCTTTTGAACTGATCAAAAAGCAAGGCGAGGCCCCAGATTAACAGGAATGTGGCAAGACTTCACCTTGGGCGTGCTGCCGTCACGCAAAGGCCACAGAACGCCAACAGGCACCCGCATGCTGAAAACCGCCTCCTTGCGTTTGCTTGTCGGACAAATAATCGCTGCAATTACTCAACGGCGCTAACGGGCGTATCTCGTGGAAGAGTGCAAATGCGCAACTCGGATCAATTCTTGTCAAATCAAAAGTATCAAGTACGCTTGAGCGGATTAGCAGTAGAGGTTTTAGAGTGATGTCATCAAACAAATGCTTACAATAACAACACTACTTCTAAGTTCATTCAGCGATTGCCGCACAGTAGCGAGCCTCGGAGCCTGGCAGCCGGCCGGCCGCCAGCCCAAGCAACGCATCCTGCATCCTGCAGTGGCAATCTGCTCCCAGCATGTGGCCTTTCATCTCCGTCTGGGCTTACTTTATAGACGCCTCTGTCTCACTCTGCAAGCCAATTAAAAGTCACCAGATGTTTGTCTCCGACCGCGGTCCGCCATGAGAAGCATCGTTTCGGTCGACGAGCATGGTGAAGCCATGCGTCAGAGGAATATCTCAAGTTATGAACTTCATCCCTTCAGTGACCCCGTTTGTAACTCCAAATGTTCATAAATCAAATTACGTTTACCATTAAAAAGCATGGAAATGTAATGAATCCGTTCCACCCTCCTAATTATTTTCTATTTAAATTTCTTATATATATTTCTATATTTTTTTTTATCAGAATATTTATATATTTTTTTGGGGGGGGGGGTTTGGAAAAAAAATGCAGTTCATTACAAAACTTAGCGAAAAGTTATATAAGGTATCAGAAAGTTTATTTTGCATGCAATGTCACCTTTAAAATAGCCTTCACTAAGATGCATAACTTCACTTGAGGTGTTTTGACTTGAACAAAATGCCCCCAGCAAGCCTTTGCAGAGTGGATGAGCACCTCACATGACATTCTGACATAAGGCTTGTGGAGCAAGCGCGGGCGGCGTTCTCATTTTGGGCTACCTGTTATAAATCTGATGCCTTTCCTTTCAACTTCTTGCCAAGCCACATCTCTAAAAAAAACAAAGTAAAGCTTCCGTGCGATACAGTACGCAATTAATAGATGTGTCCTAAACTAAACTCCAGTTTTCATGGAGATGTTGTAACCTTCTCCTTTCTGGAAGCCAAACGCAGAAGTTTGAATCTTGTTTGCTTTAACCCTCCAACAACAATGCTTGAGTTTTTTTTTTTTTTCTTTCTTTCTTTCTTCCCTGCTGCGAGCGTACCATCAAACGGTAGCAATGTGGATGCAATTACGACTGCGACAGTAGGTCAGTCGGACTCTTTAAAGTCAAAGTGGGCTGGTGACTTTTTTATGATTACAGACTTTGCCGTGTGTTTAAGTCTGCCGTGTTTGTGATTCTGGGGTTGAATCTGCCCTGAAAAACTCCAGCAAATACTGCAATCGGAACCCGGTGCCAGCACTGCTAAAGTCATTACACTGATGTTTACCAAAAAAAAAAAAAAAAAAAAAAGCCTCACAGACGTACTATGTGCCCATCACAATGTCTTTTCAACACTCGAGATGTTTATTCCCAAAGCCGTACTGGTTACTCTGGGTTATTCTGCAACGCATTTGTGGGTATCTTCCATTCCGTTTGTTTATTGGCTTGAACCAAAAGATTGCTCATTTTTTCCCATGCCTGACATTTCTGGCCAGTTTGATGAGTGATAGCGACAAAAATACATCCAAGGTCACGCTTACCATCAAGAAGCATCTCATTAAAAAATATATACTGTATGTATTTTTTTTTTTAGTTTTTGAAAAGTCACTTGCACATAATGAAAACATTACCAGCACCACTTTGACTGAGCTACAAAAACTGGAATATTATTCTGTGACACAAGTTAAATCTACCAAAAGAAAGAGTCAGCTCTTTTCTTTCGCCAGAAAAAAAAGCTTATTGTCTTCCTATTTTTAATTTATTAGTCACTGGCAGAATACCGGTTTCAGACAAAAAAGCGGAGAAAACAAGCTTTTTTGTGGAAAGTGAGTTGGTCGCTAAAATTTTCTTGCTTTACTGACACCCTAAAGCAAAAATATAAATGTATTATATGAAAAATATACAAATATATATATATAAAAATGTATATTTCTCTGATCATCTCACCGCTGTCAGGGGTCTGCTAGCTTCTCATTCTTAGGCTGAGGCTCATTTTCGCACTGTCGTGACAAAACATTATTGACCTTGGCGCTGGGGCTCACGTGGGCGTTTTCCTTCTCTTTCATTTTTTTCTAAACGCTCATGTCAAACAGATAAATCAAACCCTTTCCCGTAACTGTTTCAGTCTTTCACCTGCCGTTCATTCATTCATCCAAGTGAAGAAATATGCAGCCTCTGCCTGGAGGCAACTTTTTTTTGTTTTGTTATATTTTACCTCGCAAACATCTTGAAGAACCTTTTTCTCCAAACAACACCACTATGACATGAAATGTGACAAAGTCCTCTGCTCTCTCCTGGCCAGGTGGTGATGGATCACATGAGGAGGAAATGCAAGTGCCACGGGACGTCAGGAAGCTGCCAGCTGAAGACTTGCTGGCAGGTGACTCCCGAGTTCCGGGTGGTGGGTTCCATCCTGAAAGAGCGCTTCCACATCGCCACCCTCATCAAGGCCCACAACCGCAACACCGGCCAGCTGGATCACTCGCACCACAACAACTACAACCATCACAGCAACCACCATCATCACCACCATCATCATCACCATCACCATCACGCGCACCGCAGGAGGCCCGGTATCAACGACCTGGTTTACTTTGAAAAGTCCCCCGATTTCTGCGAACGGGACCTAAGTTCGGACTCAGCGGGAACTCAGGGTCGCATCTGCAACAAGACCAGTCCGGGCATGGACAGCTGCGAGAGTTTGTGCTGCGGGCGAGGCCACAACATCTTGCAGCAGACGCGTAGCGAACGCTGCAACTGTAAGTTTCACTGGTGCTGCTACGTGGTGTGCGAAGAGTGCCGGATCACCGAGTGGGTCAGCGTGTGCAAATGAGGACGCAACAGGGGGGGGGCAATGGGGAGAGGAAAAATAAAAAAAACTTTCAAAGACCCCGTTTGGTTACGAGAAAGAGGCCAAGACGCACCCTCGAGCGGAAATGCGCGAGGAGTGCCGGGAGCTTCCGTCGGAAGAACGAAATCAATTTGCAAGTGCGCACACGCACGCCCTGCCCAACGCGGAGGTGTTTTGCATTTCTTAAGATACAGTCAGGTATTGAAAAGCAATAAATGCAAAAAAAAAAAAAAAATGCACCACACTAGAGATAAAAATAACACCACGAAAGGTTTGCTTCACAGCCACTACTATTTACAAGCATCATACGTCATATTTCAGAATTTGTTGGAGCACAAAGACGTCGGGTGTCAGTGTCGCTATCGTTTTGGTGTCTTTACGGATTAGTTTGATCATTCTAGCAGGAAACAAAACTATCGTGCTCAGAAAAAGAGACCAAAGCAGAATGTACGACTTGTAGAGCAGGATTGGAAAGAGGAGTTTTAATAATACAAGATGACAGGCTGCAATTTCAAGGCCCTGTAACGTGACAAGAAGAAGAGTGCTAATAGCCATGAAATCATTTGAATGATTCAAGAAAAATACCAAATATAGAAAGTGAGGTTCCCTTCACTCCATTTCAAGTCTTTCTCACATTCCCGTGCGTGCACTCACAGCGCACAACGAGGCACTCTAAAGTGGAAGCACTTATCCGAATGTCAATTTGTTCTTGGCGTTTTATTTGGATTCGATTCCACGTCGGTCTGGTTGCCGTGCGTGCACTCATAACCAATTCTGGAAAAAAAACAAAATGGCGGAAAACAGTTTAGCGCTCATTGTCAGTCTTCAAGCGTGTTTGCAAGAAAATGTCCGAATTCCCTCGACAAGGTCTTTAAGACAGTTGCGGGCCAGATCTGATAATCTGATTGCCGCTGCTATCAGAGCCAAACAACTGGAACCTGCATTTCCTGCTCTTTTAATTGAGGATGGCGAAATCAAAGCGGGGCTAATTAGCCGCTGCGCTAGTCACGCTTTGCCGTTTTGTCATGCCACGTTAGATCCGGGAAAATTGTTTCCAGCATTACCAAAAGCGACGTTGTAAATAAAGGCTCGTCACCGCATCGACACGCTAAAAATAGCCTTTTGTCTTAGTAGCGACGCTCGTAAGCGCACCTGTGGATATTTCGTGTTTCCCAGTCACGCTTTGTGCCCGTGTCGAAAACAAATCAGGAATCTTTCTTACTTGCGTTGGCTTTTGCACAAGCACGGCTCGATCCGAGAGGACTCTGGGAGAACTATTTGTGTTGTCCGAAATGTACAGTTTGTGTGTGTTACCTAAGTTATTAAGTTAATATTTGTAAAACAATAAAGATTGTCCTGTTAAAAAAAAAAAAAAACGAGGATGGAATGACGCCAAAAGGATGCAAGAGATTTCTTGGTCACATTCACAAATATCCCGTTCACGTCACAAAAAGTGCTTTTGACACGTTCACTTGTGTTTGGTAGCTTTCACTTTACGCATTCTATTCCGATCGGGCCGTTATCCATCTCACTGTTTTTTTCCTACTGTGACCCAAAAAAAAAAAAAAAAAAGCATCCACCAAACTTCCTTCCTATGTATGCTATGTAAAGTTTTGTCCATGAAGTATTTAAGATAGAAATATTTTTATTTTCCTACTTTTTTCATTTGAGTGTGTACATAGAAATATGAAATGGTTTCTTTTTGACACAGGTTCATCCTTGCTTGTTTCCCTCCTGCTCCGGGAACGTACTTTTGTGTATCTACGTAGTGCCTCTCTGACTTAATAAATGTCAAATCTGCTGTCGAAAAAGCTCACTTCAATTCTTTCTTTGCCGCTCATTTACTTTTGAAAGTCAAAAACTCAATTCCAATGCACTTTTTTTTCGGGTTAGGGCCCAGCTAGCATGACGACGTGGTCAACTGGCTTGGACTAGTTGCTGCTTGCGTGCAGAGAGGAATCCTGTTGAGCCTCCCTGACTCATTTATATGTATCTCCCGCGCGCCTCCAGGGAAGCCACGAAGTCACCGAATCAAGTGTAACAATTCTCCAGATACGCTTTCAAAGCAAACAGCTAAAAAGTGTTCAAGTCAGGCGATTCTATTCTTATCCAAAAATGGTGTGTGTGGAGAGTCAGCTTTCCCTTTTTGCCGCTTTTTGCCATCTGTACATCGAGTGTAGCATGCGTCGTGCATCTTTCAGTGCCATCAAAGTTTGATCACGCGCTCCTCATCTCATCTTGTTGAATAGTTGATGTGAGTGCCAAGGTGTGCGTGATTGTTTGTAAAACAACCCGTCTTTCCTTTTACAATGATTTGGAACAGGACCCGATTCTCGGATGCCACTTTATTTGAGCAGAGAGAAACTCTCGACTTGAGCTAAAATAACAATATGACGGTGAATGAGATTTCGTAATCCCTTGGCATGAAGTCGTGGAAAAAGAAAAAGTTTTCTTTCTTAACTTTACCGGAAAGATGTGATTGATGTAATTTATTGAGATATTTCCCCAAAATAACTTTGCGTGCCGTCAAACAGGTTGTCAGCAAGTGGATTCTTAAATTGCAAGCTCGCGTGCAACTCGTCTCCAAGCGCTTTCCATTTTCCACAGCTTGTCCACCGTAGACTTTTTCAAGGTGGCGAGTCGTGTATTTGAAACATTGTCGCGGCTTGTCGAAACTCGCCGCTGAGACTTGTGTCTAAAGATAGTCGGCGTGCGCCGTTGACTAATTCATCGGTGTTGTCGAGTCGCTTCATTAAATTTGGAAGAGCGCGAACACGCCACGCAGGTCCGCATGATCTCAGCGGGCCGCTCTCGTAGCGCTTTCAGCTTCTTTACAAATACTTGATCTGCGCTAACGCTACAGTTTGATCTGCGTTACTAATTCATGGGCTCTCCCGCCTGGGAAGGATCGAAAAGGAAACGGGGATCGTTTTCTTTTTTTATGCAACTTCTCTTATTCATTATTGAGCGAGGGAGGCCAACAAGAACATGCTTTTAACACCATTTGCAACATGTTCTGCTTGACCCAAGACGACATTTGCTCCACCGGATCCGAGTTCTACTTTTACGAAGCCTAGCGGAGGGATGGGGGGGGGGGGGGGGGGGGGGGGGGGGGGGGGGGTTTCGGCGATGTCGAGAAAATGCTTTTGTAAAATATTGATCGATGTAGGTCAAAGCTATAAATGGAAGAGGGATAAGAAATCCCTGGCCGGCCGACTGCGCGCTGTCCAAGAAGTTTTGCTTGTCCACGAAACGTAAAGTACGTGATGAATTTGGGCATTGGAACTGCTTAAGTCTCATAAACGAGTTGGAACATCACACTGTCACTCACTCTAGAAATAATAAAGTTTTGGCGGGATGGGTTGAAAAATGTCACTCACTTTAGAACGAATAAAGTTTTGGGGGGGGAATTGAAAAATGTCACTCAATTTAGAACTAATGAAGTTTTGGGGGGTTGAAAAATGTCACTCAATTTAGAATGAATAAAGTTTTGGGTGGATGGAAAAATGTCACTTAATTTAGAACTAATAAAGTTTTGGGGGGAATTGGTCAATTCAAGCACAAAATCCTTCAAATTGCCACAAATGAGGCCGACATTGAGTTTTGTGACGCCGTTTTTGAGGCCCGATTCAGGCGCAGTTGGTGGGAACTATTCTTTCTCGCGCGTAACACACAACGCCGTTCAGTCGGTTATTCCATCTCCGGCTGGCTCATTGACATCACGGCAGCTCGTCACATGATGTTTGTGGAAACACAATAAGAAGTTGTGCCAACACAACGAAGTTTGTGAAACACCTCGGGGCTAACCAACCGCAAGCCAGAATATCAGACTATTATGTCGAGGTGATGTGAGGTAAACGTCGCCACTGGAGGTGTTAAAATTGAAATATGGCCACAAAGAAATTAACAACAACAAGTTTCTTGAGTTCAGCTCGGTGTAATAATTACCAGCGGCCATGATTTGGCGCATTTCCACAATGCATCGACAACTATTCGGTGTCGCCGATATCGGCTTGAATTTTACTCGGGATCGGATTGAGAATCGTTTCATCAAACTCCATTCGACCTTGTTCATTAAAGCGATGTTCGGATTATGACACTACTCCCAAAAAATGTATCCCAAGGCGTACTGTACGTACATGCATGCAAATTTCTTTGGTATGTGATGCGGTCTACACCCACGCACGCACGCACTCACACATATTTCCCTAAGCAACAATAGTGAAGCTGCCCTCATTTTCCTCGCCCTCTGTCAGCAGAATCACGGAGTCATGAAACAATATTTGTCAGCTGATACTTGACAGTTCATTAAATTTCCATCATGGGATCATAAATTCGACGGGGCGGCCGTGATTTGTACTGTTATCTTTCTTTCAGCGGTTTTCCGGAGTCACCCAAACGCCTCCACCGACACTGCCATTATGATAATTACGGCCATTATTGTTTTGTACGATTACAAGTTTTTTCTTCTTTGTCAGTCTCGACCGATGGAAGCAAAAGGCCGCACACGTTGCTAATGTTGTCACTTTTTTTATATTTTAGTTGCTCTTGGGGGAGTTGTTGCACGAGGATACGGCCTGGACTTTTTATGATTTGGACCAGTCCATTAACTTGGCTTGACTAGAGAATAAGGATTGTTCCAAATAAGTGCAACGTTAAAGAATTATGACGTCAGTCCCACCTGTGTTGCCCACCGGAGAGATGTCGTACGTGTGTTCCTTCGCAGCTGCGATGACTAAATTGTGCCGAGTCATGAAGCGCAACGTCGAGACATGACGGAATTTGATTTTCGGCACAAAGCGTTTCAAATGAACAATTTTGAGATGATTTTTGCTGACAGGAGCAAAGGTGCGACGAAGCATCTTGGGTGTGCGAACGAGCGAGTCGATTAGCTCCAATTTAATCAGTAGCAAGTTCTTTGAGCAGAAGCGGAGGGAGACGCTGTGCAGATATGCCTCCGGGCCATTTTGGCTCGCTTATTGCTCATTGCTGACGCTGTCCCTGCACAGACCTGCCATCCCGAGCTTACGCGTCATTCCTTGCATACTTGTCTCCTTTCCTTTCCTCCTCTCCCGCGAAGCCGCAGGGCCTACAGCGGGGGCGGACGATTTTTTTCCCCGAAAGGGGCCACGGAAAGTATCGGAACGGTCGACGAAGGGCCACGCAGACATGCTGAACGTCATGTTGAGTCAATGTGGAAGTCAAGTCCGTTTTGAACGCACGGATTTTCCTTTTCTACTTTTATGTTGGCATCACGTCGGGTGTGCTTCTTCAGTCGAAAATGAAAGTGATGACGATGATGTCGTGTGACCAGGTCGTCGGGTTCCATCGACCGGCTGCATTTCTGTGCGAGGGAGGTCAATAACATCATCATCCCTGCATTTAATTAATGTCCAATGACAAAAATGCTTTCATTCATTCTAATAACGACCTATTGTCAATAAATTAGATTTTATATATATATATTTTTTGTGAAATGACACACAAACAGGACCATTTGGTACCGCCAACCGAAAACACAAACGCGATGACAGGCAGCTCCCGCACGATGCGTTTTACGCAAAGATGGGTAAAGTCACTCGGCATCAACATCGTGCCGACATGGCGAGCGAGTCTCACTTTAATGTGGTTTGAGCGCCTCCGAGAGCAACTTGGCTTCCTTTAACCGCACTGTGATTTTACTAAATAAATCACAAGTACGGCTTCTGAAAGACAAAGAATAAAAAGACAAAAGAAGTTGAATCGTCCCCCAAGGTGGGAAAGCTAATCTGTTTGAACAAATGCCAACGAGCGTAATTACCCCCATAAGGATCATTTCCAAGTCTGACTTTCACAGTTTTCTTGATGGACAGTAATTACAGTTTGTGCGCTTGAGTGGAAAAGTGACGAGTAATCATACCTTGTCACCCGTGCTGCCGAAAAGTGCCTTGAAATAAAAATAACATATGTTAATGGCTCCAAAATGACTCTCCGGCTCTGCTGTGAAATGACGGCGATGAGATGGCATCATAGCAGTCATTCCTAAGCGTGACGCCTTCCAAGAAAAACGTTGTTCCGGCCTGAGGGCGATATTTTGGATGGATGGATGGATTGTGTGAATGATGTCCGCTCAAACTTTGTGTTCTTCTGCAACTTGGCAGGTGTATTGAAATGTTTGACATCAAGGGCCCAGAGTGGTCCATCTCCCCTCTCCATCCATCCATCCATCCATCCATCCGTCCATCTGTTGATTCCTCCATCCATCCATCCATCCATCCATCTAACCGCTCGCTTGGGCCATCCAGCACAGCGCAAGCCTCTAATCTACGCGCCGGTGCAGCTGCCGCTTTGCGGCTCCCAGGCAGCAGGGCACTTATTATTGTGCACACACACACGCACACAAGTGAACACACATTGGGGGGGGGAAAGTCCTCTCATGTGGTCGGCCAGCTGCCAGTAGCGTGCCTTCCCCTCACCAGTGTGACCCAAACACTGCCGAGGCTCCCGGTGCTGCTCCTTCGCTTTGGGGACTTTCCAGCCGAGGCGTGAGAAAGAGCCTAGCCGGGCCGAGCCCAGCGAGGTAGCGAGAGTGGCGGACGTACGGTGGGGAAAGCAAACAGTGAAAAGGGGAAGGTGACAGAGCTGGATGTCCAAAATGCTTTTAAATCAGTGCAAACATTGCACCGAATTGATTTTGGATCAAAGTTCTTGAACTTGAAAATGAGCCCCTTGACTGAGGAACCCGACTATTCGTAAATAATATTGAAGAGAAAATGGTAACGTGTTACATGATAAATTTATAAACATGGCAGTCAGGTGAGGCACAATATTCTAAGCCTCACCTTCTGTTTTTTTTCCCCCTAACTATTTGAATTTATTTTCTTTCTACTTGAGTCATTGTATTCTAAAGTAACTTTTGGCTAATCTGGGAAATTTTATAATTATTAAAAAAAAAAAAAGTGTTTTTAATTTTGGTAAGTACATAAATAATCAAATTTTTACAGCTTCATTTCACCTTATGTTTTACACGACTTGTCACTGTTTATGTCGCACTTGTCCACCATGCTCGGACGGACGAGAAATTAAATTCAGGATTGCAAATGTGCGACGACGGGAGGCCAGCAGGCACATCTGCCGCTGAGGTCAGAAATCTCTTCCCATCGCCGTAACGTGAGGATGATGGATGCGGCACCCGCAGAGGTTTGCCTTGTGGTTCCCACCTCTAGAACTAAAATCCAGACTAAGTCCCTCTGATGTCTCTCTGGCAGCACCGGGTCGTTAGCCCAGCAATATTTGCCTTTGCCGGGAATCGTTTGTGGCACGGGCAAGAAAAATTGGAGGAAAAAAACATCAATTAATTCTCTGCATGGGGGAAGAGAGCTAAAAATGACAGTTGAAAAGGTTCAATTGGAGTGAAAGGCATGGAATAATAAAAAAATAAAGATGACCTCAAGGTGATGTCAGTCCACACCTTTTTTAAAAAAAAATTGTGCTGGACTGAGCCGACTCAACAGAACTCGACGCGTCCGTCATTTCTCAGCAAAAGTTCAACGTGTGCCAGCGTGCTTTCTATTTTCTGGCCCGTCAAGATGCTCTTAATGTGCTCGGCGCATCAACTTTGATGAAGAAACGCCCGCCTGACGCTAAATGATAGGGTGAGGCCTACCGCCATCAAATCAATGTCGACTTTGAGGACTCCCGGCAAATTATTAGTTCAATGGCCAAGACCATCTTCGCAACTTATCCACTCAGATTTAAAAAAATAAATAAAAGTATAACGATCTCGTCAACATATCCCATACTGAAAATTATTTTGAAACCGGCGGTGGAACGGAACCCAAAATTGCTCAACTTCTGATTCACTCGAGGTGTTAGGTATCACAATTTGTTCTTTATAAAAGTTATTTATAATCTATTCCAGGTTGTTTTGTCTTTTTTTTTAGTCTTTCTTGGAAACTCCCTGCAGCTGTTGATGTTTGCAAAGCCTTTCACTCGATATCAAAGTTTACTGGAACAAGCGCCTGGACTTACGGTAAAAGTCTGCGGGGTGTTTGCGTTGAGTCATCCTTGTTGGGCTAAAGAGAGGGCAAAGGTCAAACGAAGGCCTACTTCCGGTCGTCGAAAGGGAAGATGACCGTTCCAGGTTCGGAGAAGTTCATTTGGACTATTTAGCAGACATAATGACACAATTGTATCCAGATGGAAGGGGGGGGGGGGGGGGGGGGGGGGGGGGGGAGTTGACACACAGAGCTGCCAAATTGACCTGAAGATGTTGTTTGAGATCTTGACACAATATTGCCTTTTTTGTTAAGGTAACAAATGGCTGCAACAATATCTGGGTGGTCAACGGGTTCTCAGCAACGTTCCTCAACATTTCGTTTTAAGCAATCGGGGCTGGGAAATATCAAAAGGCCTACGTAGAAAAGAATATAAA
Organism: Syngnathus scovelli; assembly: GCF_024217435.2. Lineage (NCBI taxonomy): Eukaryota > Metazoa > Chordata > Actinopteri > Syngnathiformes > Syngnathidae > Syngnathus > Syngnathus scovelli. The sequence goes on along the minus strand of NC_090854.1, from coordinate 17,251,349 downwards.
ATAATATTTTAGAAAAACAAAGATTTTTTTACGACAATGAAAATATTCCTTAGTATTGAAAATATTTATTTTATTTTATTTAGTATTTGTGTCCGTCACACGGTGGTTGCACGGTTACTCAGCTGGATGTTATTGGCCACATAACACGCCAATTAGCACCCTCTCACAATCATCGGGTCATTTATTGCTTAAATTACGGAGGGCTAAAGAATAGCAGCTCAGAGTTTAGGAGCGCTCAAGTAGGTTTGACCCCTTGTGAGGTCAAAGCGGGTCATCATCATTCTTTAGAAAATAACTCCAGGCTTTCAAATGGCTCGAACACCAACTGGATTTGAGACCTGATTTGAGAAGAGGTAGGACTTCAAGGATGTTATCTAGCTTCAGAAATGAGACAATATTCTCCAAACAGAACAATGTGCTGATATCATCTAGCTTGAGGAACACCAAACCAAGCTAACTGAGCTCAATGCAAAGTTCACACGGCTCCCAAAAGATATTTTGGGTCAAATGCATGTGACATTCTTTCTGCATTTTTTATGTTTTTTTTTAAAACATTGCATACGTTGCGAAGATGAACCACAACCACGAGAACATCAACCAAGATCAAGCAACGAAATGTCGTCGTTAAAAACGCATTACTGGGTTGATTGCATATGCTTATGGTCAGCCCAAGTATGCAACTCTTTGCGTGTGTGTGTGAGTGCGTGTGCATGTGTGCGTGTATCGAGCCAAGCATATTTGAGTTTGTTCATCCCGCTTGCCTTTGCGTGTTAATGGGCGGGGTGGGAGACCCCAATGTGGCGGCCTTTGCCCATGTTGACGGAAGCACCGGGCTCCAGGCATCATCAACAATGTCTGGGAATTGCCAGCGCATGCTATCATGATCATGAACTCGGGATGTTATGGGAACTTTTGCTTCAGATACGAGAAGCGGCTGCTAGCTTAACCTGAAACGCTGCACCGCTATCACTAGCGTTCCTTGTGGGAACGGTGACTATTTGTTTCTTTGTGTACGTGGACATGCCAACTGAGGTCAGGAATTCCCGTACAACCATAAAATCATGGATGGATTTGTTTTTAATGTCGCCAAATAGTAGACATGTCTGAAGGAGTTGGATTGCTAGACGGTTAGCCCATGACGGCGTTATCCTATGCTATGCTAGCAGATTTGGTTACATGAAACTAGATGGTTAGGGTTAGTTTCTTAACTTTAACCTGAACCCTTGAGATGTGGAATATTTAACAAAATTTCTTTTGCATTTCAACTCAACTACTTTTTTTTTTTTACGAGATGCTACGCAAGCGCATGTGCAACAGTTTTCCAACACTTCATGACTTAACTGGTCCTGGCTCTGGAAGAGTTCACACCCTGCATGTACTGTTTCCAAAATAACTTACTATCTGATATCGATTTCACAACACGCAGCTCTGTAAATTGTGGCGAGAGCACATGTCGCGGTTCTCCACGCAGTTCCGCGGCCGTCCCCCCCCCGGCCATGCCTGGAGCGGCTCTCGCGGTGGTTCGCTCCGGAGCAGCTGCGCTCGGCGTCCGCCAAACTTCTGGCCGCTCGATTGTTCGGCTTCCAAAAGTCAACCAACCTCGGCAAATAGTGCGCAGCTTTTCCAGGGATCCCAGGCTACCGGGATCAAACATCGTCACTCGCAGACGGCCCCAGCAGGCAGGCAGGCGGGCGGGCTCAGCGGTCACCACAGCTCTGGCCTCGGGGCCAGAGGAAACACCCTCCCTGTGGCTTCCCTCTGCTGACAAATATTAAAGACCTGCCTTTTCCCCTTTAGTTGTTTCTCCTCACCATTTGCAAACCACTTTGTACCGATGCTAATGAAAAGAAAAGTCTTCCGGCTCAAATGGTTTTGCATTGTCGCCACCCGTCTGCTGGTCTTTGCCTCGCCACGCATCCGCCTGGCCTCCGTTTCCCTGGCAGGCTTACGGGATTAGTGGACGTGTCTTCAAAGGCAAGGCCGCATGCTTATTACAAACACGGGAAGGTCGGGGGGGGATAATTGCACCGAGGGCAAAGGACGAAGACCTCACAACCTAAAATCACAGGACACTCGGCCGACCGACGGATCACTTCATTGTTACCTTTAGCCAAAGCCTTTAGTTTTCTCCCCGGCCATTACACGGCCCATAAAACACTTGTGCCTAGGCACTCCCACCTTTTCTTCTCTTTGCGGCAAAAACATACAAATTATATCTTTCAGTTACGGAACACTTTGGTGAGGAAGTGTATAAACACATTTAAGGGGGGGGAAATGGCCTTTTGGTCAATAGTCTGTAATGAACGGGAAGGAGAGGAGGCGACGGGTGACGTAAGGAGGTTCCTTCATGTTTTCTGCAATATAACTTTAGTACGATTTAGAGCAGATAAAAAGGTCAATCGTCTCGGAGGTCAAGTTAGGAGAGCTGACAATATAAAACAAAGTATTTCTTATTCTCGTTATTCGCTTTGCATTTGTTTACATTTCTGTATGGTTGTAGGAAATACGATCGTATCCATTCGAGGGCTATTTTTCTTGTTTAAAGATACAAAAAAAATTGTGACAATAAGTGGCAGGGTATGAATACATTTGATGCACTTTCAAAAACGCGTCATGTAAACAAGCCGGAGTTAGATTGGAATGCAGACGGCTTACTGCGGTGGCAAGCGGTTGAGTAAAATTGCGCAACTCAAAAGGATGACATTGTACAAGTGTGTTATTAAAGAGTTATCCCATCACTTTAGAGTAATTGTGGTTTGTCAGGAGCGGCGCTTAATAAAAATTCTGACTTCACAGCAGTGTGTTACTCAAGCAGAACGTTTGGACAAGATTTGGGGAGTGTGTCGAGGGCAGTTTTGATAGTCATTGAGTCATCCCAAACTCTTTCTCCATTTATGGACCTTGCTTGTGCTACTGAGGCCGATGCAGGCTAAAATGTCCCATAGTCAACTTGTACATGACAAAATTTCCACAGTTTTTTTTCTCACTAGGGTCAAAGGTGAGCTGGATCTAAAAAATAATTATTACTGAAAAGAATTACTGAACTTGCTTTTTTTTTTTTTTACTGAAATAATCGATCGAGAATAGTTGCTTCTAGAATCAAATATCAATAAATAATAAAATACATGGTTGAACATGAAGCAAAAAGTTTGTGTTGCTGCATGGGGCTTTAAATGATCACAGTGAACTCCGGTTAGCTGCCTAAACACACTGTACAAACTCATCCCGTAGTATTTACTTTTACTAGAAATGAGCTGAGGAAGAAGGAGAGAGAGAGTGAATGTGACAGAAAGAGAGAGAGAGACTGAAAGGGACACCGCAAAGTTTGAAAATTGAGCTCAAGTTCTCCTCTTGTGGGAGAACACATCTGGAGAGCAGGTGTTGAAGCCAGTCGGGCTTTCAAAAATAAAAAGTGTAGGAAATTGCGCCCTCTGTTGGCGTGTGGTGCGCATCAATTTGGGAAATAACCTTTGGATTAGAATTCCGTCAAATCCATTCTTTTGACGTGGAATTTGGGGTTGAAAAAGAAAGCAAGAATGCACATCAGCGCGTTAACCCGCGCGCGACCTCACTGCTAGCCCGTGAGCGCGCGTGCTTCGACGGACGCTATTTGATGCCCTAAAAAGGCCTTCCAACTTACTCTTTTCATTGAACATCATCTCAGGGATTATCCTCCAATGGCGTCATTTTAGCGCCAATTACTTCAATCTACTCTCGAATGTTTGGACTGCGTGTTTGATCACAAGAACCCGGACGATTGCTTTTCTTTGGTTGGTTAAAGTCGCCCATGCTGTTAAGGTCAAAGACTTAAAGAGGAACAAAATGTCAACCACTCACTTACATTACTAGTTTGTATCTAATCTCAAAAGATCAACTATAAAACGATGTTATATAGAGTATATATACACATAAGCAAAATAATCAAAAAGCAACAGGTCTTTAAGTGTGCTAGCCTAATGCTAACACATAATGGGAAATGCCAAAGACAGGCTAACAAGTAGCATCCATCTGGCGGTGTGGGTAATTGTAGTACATAACCACACTAACAGGCATATATTCTTTATCATCTGTGAAGAATGAATCATATTAATGACAATTAGATCATTACTGTTTGTCGTCAAGTCGTCTGCAGCCACACAGCTTTTTAGAAGCTGCTGCTGATGACGATGTTACCGTAAGTCCAGAGTGTTAGGAGCCAAGCCTCGCTCCGCCTGGCCATGCGGTTCATGTTGTTTTTGTCCGTGAGCGCTGGCCGGGGGAAGCGACTGTCTGCCTCCAGCAGCAAAACATTGGAGATTTCATCAGAGGGTGCCACACAAACGCCATACATGTTTTCAAGTTTCTTTCATTTTGGGTCAAAAGCGACACAAGGGACAAAGACTTCATGAGAAGAAAGAAGACAAAATGAAAATAAACAAGCCCAAAATTAGAAGGCAAACGCTTGAAATGTAGAAAACCTCGTGTGGCCTTTCAAGAGATTATTGGTGTTGCGTTACAAATGACAAAGAACACCAAACACGCAAATACGCCAATCGGACTGAAGCTATCAATTTGCCGCCTTCGCTTACGAGCTTATCTGATGTTGAGGCTTGACATTTTTTTCAAATCGATGATATCATCGAATAACTGGATGGATTTGCGGCTAGCCGTGGTAGGCTAACAGTACTGCCAGCATGATCATTAGCCTTGACGTGGCCCGATATTATCATGTCAGTGGCTCCTTTGCTCATTTAGACGACAAGATCAGAAACAATAACAGAAAAAACGGCAAAGAGTCATGTTTGGGGTCACTGGAGGACAAATGTGACCCATGAAAGCCGAGGGTCATGGGAAGTTACAGCTCTTGTCTTGGGCCAACAGCAAGGGTTTTTGTGAAATAGCCTCGACCGCTCAGACCACAGCAAAGCGCGCCACTCGGGCACCGTGCCGGGCGTCCAGGCCCCGCCGTGCGTGCGTGCGTCCGTCCGTTTACGAGGCAAGAGAGAGAAGCAAAAGAACATCCATGCCTCATGTCCTGCCTTGATTTGATTATATTTGAAGATGGAAGTCAACTCGCTTGACTTTGAAGTGTGATAAGGCTTCAGTCTTTCTTATTTCTTATACTGCCTCTAGTGGCCGAGAGGGACATCAGAGGGAGCAGCACAATGCCCACGCATAAATTAACTTCAATTTCAATTGTATTTAATTTGGTTATGTTAAAAAACATTATTCTTAGTCAAAGGAAATAAATTCAAATAAATGACATCATATTGGGAAAGTTGACGGATATGAAATGTCAAAACACTCCAAATCAATTTCAGTTCAAGTATTTGTCCTTGGCTAGGCCCACCGCTGCTTTTTTGACGTTCTATTTGTTTGGTTAGCTCTCATTTAGGTGGCGAGAAAACATGTGGAAGTGCTCGGTCAAGCTGGGAAAGCGGCGCAACAGCAACTGCGAGCGATTGTGGCACCCAACCGCAAGTCGCACACATGGCGCAGAGACGCACACACATGACACGCATGCAAATGTTTGACTTGATACCGTGGAAACAGCCCGTGTTTGGTCGTGATCGTTTCTCGAGCTCTTTAATTGTGGCCCGATGGTTTTCAGATGTTCCCGCGCGACTGATCACTCGGGGGCCCCGCTCGGCCCAGTCATGTCCTCCCAAACCACATCAAGCTAGGGGGGGAACGATAGCGGCCGGCCTCCGCCGCGGGCTTCAAGTCCACCTCGGGGGTGGCGCTGCAAACACAACAGCCGCATGAGCAGCCGCTTGTTGTGGAAGACTCGAAAGGAGATGTTTTCTATTGTGACGTCATGCTTAGCGTGGGCCGCCTTTCACACATTTGCTTTGGGTTGCAACGTGCCACCACACAAATAAACATTTATTTATTTATTTATGTATTTATTTATTTATTTATTTATTTATTTATTTATTTGGTGGATTTTCTATTTATTTTCTTTATAACATCTTGAATTTTCTTTTGAGAGGAATTTACCATGTTTCCTTTTCTATTTTTGAGGATCCTTTTAACGCTTGACCAAACGGTAGCTTTTTCCGGAGCTGCGTTTTCCTTTTCCCTGCCGTGTTCCAATTTGCGCTGGGACTTGGGAAAGAGCTCCTAATCTCCCTAATGAAAAGTGTCCAGCACATATTCTCCGCACCTGTTGAAGCCCAATGTGGGCGTAGCAAAGCCGCATTCCAGTAATAGAGTCTTTTGGTTGCTTTGATTTGTTTTCCTTGGCTGCCTTCTCGGGCGCTGGGTGAGCACTCTGCTGGGGCACATGCGAGCGTGCTGGGCTTGCTGTCATGTCTTCCGGCTTGGAGACACAAAGTGGGGGCAGGAGGGGGGGGGCACCAGGCCCAAGGCAGACATTTGGAGATACAGGCCTAGCCAAAGCAAGTCTCATTTATCGCACTAATAATGGATAGAATTGAAACTATATTTGTCTGTAATAACAAATAACGGTTTTCGAGCAGCTTTTAAATGTAGATGGAATTATTTTGGGAAAAATACAACCCTGCAGAAGAAAAGATCCCATCATAAGACGAGCGCAAAACATGAAACATCTGCTGTGCATATTGCATGATCCTAGCGAGGAGCCGCTTAGCGTCATGACTTGAATCTTTTCTCTCGGTAGCTCCTACGGCGCATCAAAGACTTGACGGTCCAGTTCCTGTGGAGCAGGAAACTCCCGACAGTGTAAACACGTTGCATCGCAGCCTGTGTGAGAACTTTGGAATTATCTACTGTGGCCTTTATGTTAGGGGAATTGAGATGTTGACAGTAAGACACTAAAGAAGGTTTCAGTTGTGTTCCTTTTAGACCCAATTTGGGTATTATTTGCCCATTTTTTTTCAGAAATTGGCAGGCTCTATCAAATTCTCTTCTTGAAATGAACAGACAATAATTCATTCGTTCATCTCCTGACTCAATACTTTCAACTTAAGCGTTTAGAAACGTGTAGGTTTTAAAGAATAGTTTTAAAACTCAAGCTACTTCAATATTTTGTGCTGAGAGCTCACAGGCCAGTATTTACAGTATGGATGGAAAGGCGTAAGCGCTTCAATATGAAGACAATAGCGCCCTCTTGTGGTAGTACACGGAAAGACTGTTCATCTATATATTATAAGATGAAAATTACAGACAGAAGATGGTGTATTAGACAAAATCAGAGTGGAAGCGCTGCGTTTTGAGGCATGAATTAGATTTAAATTAATAAATTTAAATTGATACAAGCACACACTTGTATGTAAGATGATGTCGGCTTGAATGTGTCTATATGCCTTCGGGTGGCTGCAGATAAGCACACCAAAGCTTTTCAACGCTTATCACCACTTGTTCTAATTTTAACAGTGAAGCTGGAATAGGACAGGACTGCAAGAACCTTGATCTGTAAGGCAGTGGCGATGAATCGCCACCGAGAGGCAGACTTGCTGCACGGAAAGCAGAACGTGGAAGCTGCTACAAAGCCTCCAGCATGTCATGCGGAGCGGATATTTGCTCACCACAGCTAAAAAGATCTTCTTCCCATTTCTATTCAGCTCAGTCAGCAGTGCGCGTAGATAATGCAGACATTATCATGTAGATGATAAGACTGGCTCGTCAGCATGTGCTGGAATGACTCCATGCATACGTTATTTTAATCGTGTTCGGGTTGAAAATGGTTTTGTGTTTTACTTGTAGTACATCAATTGGGTTGTGCTGTGCTCTGTTGAATGAGCTTCTTTTTTTTTTTTTAATGGCTGGGCAATTACATTTGCGACCAATGATTACAATTTGGTTTTGTCTGACAGTTTAGTTTAGTTTTCTCAGTAAAATGCACAAAAATGTTTGTTTGTGTTGCCCTTTTTGCGTAAATCTTCTTTGAAAACGCTCATAAAGTAGCAAACACTGACCTCTGTTGGTTGCAGTGAGACATTGCACCCTGTTACTAGAACATGATTCTTATATATTATTCTACATTTGTTGTTTAATTCTGCCCAAAACTTCCTGAATTGTTTGTTACAGTCTTACATCCGCCTGCTACTTCCTCTCCAGCTTTTTTTTTTCCTTCCATCTAGTTGTTTGAAAAGGCCACCTTGATGCTTCATCTCAGTGGCACATTGAGAATATGCATTACGCTCGGTCACATCCCACTGTCGTCTTTTGTGTGAGCGCGATGAAAGCGTCGTCGGGTCTCTGTTCCCGGGTTTGGTGTATTTGTGTGTTTGATGTTGGAACATGTGCGGCCCAATCAAACGCGAGAGTGAAACGGGAAGGACGGCACGGCTATGGGCCATTTTGCCATTTTGTCTCTGTACGGTGTTTGATTGCGGCTAGTGTCCACTAAGATTGAATTGTTTGTGAATTGCACCTCAATCGGTTAATGTGCAGAGTACTTGAGCTACAAATGATGTCACCAACTTGTCAAATGATGTCACCAACTATGCAACCTTGTTGTCATTGACTGACCCAAACACTCTGAGCTTTGACAGAAAGCCCCTGAAAATCATTCTAGAGAGCTCGGTTCAACAATTCATTAAATTATCTCCTGAATCCAAATCAAACGCATTTGCATGAAGACCCAAAGCGCCAGGAGCTCGCTTCAACATGATGAATCTCGCTTCAATGTCCAGCCTGTGGGAGACGTTCAACCCGAGGCAGTTTGCCTCCAACGTCAAGAACAAAGTCAACAACCTTTCAGCCATGTCCAAAGTCAAGCAGATCCAATTCATATACGACCCAAAGCAGTTTTTGGCAAACGTGAAGTCAAAGGTGAAGAAAGTGACGCTGTTTTCCTACCTGTCTTCCAACTTATCAATATCAAAATGGAGGACTACTTAAAGGACACAAACAAATGGACAAATCCCTGATCTGACTTTTTTGGACAGTCTGGGACCAAAATGTCAGAATGAAATAAAATGCAGCCCGACTTGGACTTTTGTGTGCCACTTTTGTGTGGATGGCTGGATTGTACGAACACATTACGATTCACGTAGCAAGCTGACTGCAAACTGTTTATGAAATATATTTCTGAAATGTTTTTTACTCGACAGAGTGGACATGTTGATATCACGACGCTTTACATGCAGTATCTCTTTATCTGAATGGAAAGTCAGTGTGTGCCTACGTAACTTTGCAACGAGGGGCCTGTTCTTCCCGAGCTAATTGGATTGGCCCTGGAATTCCCTGACACACGAATGCACTCCTGTAATTAGCTCGTCAGATTAATGACGTACTACGACACGGAATGCTAATTGGAGAAAGCCATTCAAGAGTTTGACAGGATTATGTAAGAGACTTACTACTTGCGTATTTTGTCTCGACAATTTAATTTTCAATGACGTCACTGGACAATGTTTACTCTAAAACTCTTTTGATCCGACTGCCGCATCAAATGAGAATCAAATAATTCTCAAATTAGAACCATAAATGTCACCTGTTGATCTAACTGCCGCATCAAATAAGAACCAAATAATTCTCAAGTTAGAACCATAAATGTCACCTGTCAAAATATAAACAGTAGCCTACTGAAAGCCATTGGTAGTGCTTTAAGTGCAATACAAAGACTCCAAACGTGCCTTTAGTTTTTAGAATGTCAGCATCTCAACCGTAATTTGGTATTTTTCTTTACTACAGACAATTAATATATGTTTGTGTACACCATTACCCTTCATTATCCCATTATGGGAAAGAGAGATCCAAAGAGTCAGGTAATGAGTCTCAGGGCAAAGACAGAACTGGAGCTAAAAGAGTGCAGGTCACGTCTATATAGGCCATCAATGGTACTTGAAAGTCCACTGGGTGATTGGATCAGTGTGCAGCTTTCTGATTGGCTGCCCGCCACGTCAATCAAGAGGCTGCGCCAGCCGCTTCGTGCAGACCCAGACTAATCGCATCGAATGCAGTCTTCCTCCAACGTTCTCAAGTGGACTAGACATCGCTTCGGAACAGACATCGAACATCTTCATGGATTCCATAACGTCGTCGTGACTCTTCCACGCGTTTGTGTTCCCCCCCACACACACCGCAGCACACCGCAGCAGAAGAATCATTTGCCACCTCCGCGGCGCTCTCCTCCGCAGTCATGGGCACCGTGCTCTCCATCTCCCCCGCCACCAAGAAGGTGATCGACGGAGACGACAAGGGCGACAAGAGCCTCAAGCGGCCTTCCATGTTCGTGTCGCTGTCGTGGAAGAAGCTGGTGGCCAGCTCGGCTAAGAAGAGCGCCAAGAAAGTCACCCCAACCCCCAACCCCAACCCCAACCCGCCGTGCGCCCAGGTGGCCCAGCGCAACAGCGACAACCTACGGAAAAGCCTTCAAAGCGAGGAACGCAAGCAACGAGCCCCCATCCCGGTGCCGGTCCCGACGGTGCCTGCGCACAACAACAATAACGGCAGCAGCAAGCCGCCGCCGCCGCCACCGGCGCTGAAGCAAGACAGCAGCCCGGCCGTTGTGGTGTCCCCGCGGCGGATAGTGATCCAGGCTTCCACCGGGGAGCTGTTGCGCTGCTTGGGGGACTTCGTGTGCCGCCGTTGCTTCAAGCTGAAGGAGTTAAATAGCGGCGAGGTGATCCTGTGGTTCCGCAACATCGACCGGACTCTGCTGCTGCAAGGCTGGCAGGACCAAGGCTTCATCACGCCGGCGAACGTGGTGTTCGTCTACCTCCTGTGCGAGGACACCCTGGACGAGAGCGTGGCCAGCGCGGCCGAGCTGCAGGGCGCCTTCCAGACCTGCTTGTACCTAGCCTACTCCTACATGGGGAACGAGATCTCCTACCCGCTCAAGCCCTTCATGATCGAGGCCAACAAGGACGTGTTCTGGGAAACCTCGCTGAGCATCATCGAGCGGCTCAGCGGCAAAATGCTGCAGCTCAACGCGGACCCGCACTTTTTCACCGAGGTTTTTCAAGAGCTGAAAAGCCAGAGGGACTCCAGCGAGGCCAACCTGGACCGCTGACGCTCCAAGAGCAAATGACAGAAGGGCGGCTTTGAATGTAAAGGCCAATTCTAAAGGCTGGATATCGCTCAAGATAGCAATGCGGCATTAGTGTGTTTAGACAGCAGGAGAATCAACAACTCGCGCATGCCATCAATGGTGTTGTCCTGCCTTTGTTTTGTTACAAACCACATTTTCATGGTAATTTTATTCATAATTAGCCTGCTTTCTAGCGCAGAGAGCGCTCGAGGAGCAGAATAGATGATTGCGGTTAAGCGCACATGCAGGCGGAGCTGTCCAGGGTGCTGACCTCCACCCCCACACATGCACAAGGGTGCCTTGAGATACGACGTCTATTCAAACCGCTGTCTGAATGTTGAGACGTTTACTGCCGCCAATGAAATCAGGCATATTCATGCTTGAATCGCAAAAAAAAATAATCCACAAACTCGTAAGTCAAGGCAGTCGTATCTTAAGGCACCACTGTATTGAGATGAATGTATTTTTGTTGTTTTCCAAGAAAATACTTGGATGATCTCATACGTGCCAACCGTTGTATTGTCTTTTGCCTGCTACGATATTGTTTACATTGTTCATATGTGACATGATTTCATTTGTGGGCCAAGCGTATCAAAAAAAAAAAACAAAACAAAAACACACCGGAATGTTATTTTTCTGTAAATAATGAATGTGAGTCTTTGCTGTGTCATTTGCACATTTCTACATTATCAATTCGATTACGAAAGCGAGTTTACACGTAGACAACAAAGTGTAACTTGGCAACATTAGTTCTCAACATGGTTTGTATGATGTTGTGTTGTGACGCCATTGCTCGGAGCGGAAAGTCATGCTGCTATTTATTTATTTTATTTATTTATAATTTATCTATTTTGCACAACAGTGAACAAAATTTGGACGTTTTGCACACAATTTATGGTCATCTACCAAAACCTTTTCTCCCAGGCGCCAGATTATTTGCCATTAATCTGTTACACTTGCAGCTATGAATGAAGGAGCGGTGAATTTTGTACAGTTTGTTTTCCAACCTGACCGGAAAGTGTTCATTTGTTCATTCCGTGTAAGTGAGCTGCTGCTAGTGATCCGTTAGACAATTCAATCTCGCTACATGTTTATACAGTCAATGGTCAGTGCAGTTATTGTTTATGGTGAGCAGGGTGAAATAAATCCTTTCAATGATGGTCTCTCGCACATTATTTTGTGGCGGTGTACACCCTGGACTGGTCGCGAGTCCACGCACATTTACATCTATAGCGCCTTGATGCGGGGGAAAATAAAATCTGGTCGTGAGAGCATTTTCTGAAGTTGCCTATGTGAATGGATTTGTGTGAATGAGGATGTCTCGTCCATGTGGGCTGGCGGCTTCCTTCATTTGATTGGCTACATTCTGCTGCAGTCTCAAACCTCCCCCCCCCCCTTCCTCTCTCTCGCAGACACTTCTACACAGTGAGCCGGGGTTTCTATTTACAGGGCATAATGGAAACTGCGACGACCAAAAAAAATAGCATGAGAAAGTAGAACAAGGACACGGCAAGACCAAAAAAATATATACAAAAACACCGGTTTGCCTTTCATAGAAATTCTGCACCGTGTAATTTTGGAATCCGAGATGTAAATGCGTGTTGAATACATCCCTTGCGAGACTTTTTTTTTTCAACACGCTGTGACTTCATTGCAGATTCTGCAGCAGTCTTATGTAAGAGGCTGCCTGCACTATTAGCATTCAGCCCAGGTCCCTGTCTGACGGTCCGTCTGTCTGTCTGTCTGCTCGCTCGCTGCATTCTTCCTCTGCTGCGTCTCCATAGCGACGGCGACAAGTGAATGAGAGCCGGACAACGTGTAAGCGGCTCAGAGCCGAAAGCATGTTCATCTTGTGCGCAACCTGTGCTTCAATAAACATTTCTGGAGATGCTCCAGATTAATAAAACCAATTTGAAAAGGACTCAAATCAGCCAATATAATCGGCGGGATGATGAATCGGTCAACTGCACCACCACTACTGCTTGTTCTAGCACGATTCATCGTTTCGGGATCGGAATTGCGATGTCGTTTCGATTTCGTATGTATGTTTAGCAAACGTAAACAAAGTAGGCGGACACTGTTTGGGATTATTTCTATTTTGCTACCCTGCCCGCTAATCTCTTCAACACGATTACTGCAGTGTGAAAACACGGAGGTGACCTGAGGCTTCCCTCAGCAACTTCATTTTTTAGTTCTTTTCCTCGTCTGTTGCCTCATTTTGCGTACGTGACATAACTTCCGAGGCGTATATGTATGATGAAATTTGTTTTCCTCTAATTTGCAGATGAATCATCTTGCGGCGCATCAATCTGCATCCCGATTCATTCATTGCTTGTCGTCTTGTGTAACAGCCGAAATCCAATCCAGCATTGTTTTTTTTTAAGCCAAGAGGAGCGTTTCCGTATTGCTCCCATTTGGGATATTGGCTTTCATATTGCACCAAAGTGTGTCTTCTGTAGCCTGGAGCCTGCCCCAGATGTACAAATTTGCTTTCTCCCTTTTTTTTTGTCTTCCAAACTGCCTCCTGTGGGTCTATTTCGGTGGTGTCTCTGTGTGCTGTTCTAGTTAATTAACACAATCTCCAGATGGGCGATAGAGTGACTCATTGACTGCAGTGTTGACTTGACACACAGCATCCGACACTGTTGCCTTCTAGAATGGCGCTCACACACACAGACATACATGCAGACCTAGTTTTCTTTTCACGTAATATATAAAAAAAGATGGAAATACCGTATGAATGTAAAATGACAAATTTAGCCTCAAGGTCAAAGGTGAGTCATTGTGCGTCCATGCTGCAGTGTAGGCCAGGTTTACACATTTGTCAATTGAAGTGATTTTATCAGTCAATCCATTATTTTTTTTGTATTATATTAAATATGTGTATCACACAAACTAAATATAATGGCAAAAATAATGCTCTCATATTTTTTTTGTAAGAATTTCAGACAAATTTGTTGTAGTACCGAGTCTGACCTATGAGGGGCAGCATGGTGCAACTGCATGGCATCCAAACTGACAGAACACATTCAAGATTCAAAAAATATAAAGGAAGTGTAGTTGTGGAAGAAGAAATAGAAGCAGCTAGGCTAACTATTTGCTTGTTTGGTAATCACACCATGGCTTTAAAAAGCTCCTGTTTGTACTGTGGCAAATAACCCAATAAAGCAGGACTCTGTGCTAATGTGCAAGCTAAGCTAGGCTAGGTTAGCCCTGCTAACAGCTTCTGTTTCTTCATTCTACACCAGCAATAACTTTGTTCCGCATACAGTAATCCACACAATCATTTCAAGACACCGTTTGTAGGAAGCAATGTACAAATAATGGCTACGTAGAATTTACCAGCCCAACAATGGAATCCGATTTTTGTCTCTGAGGTGCAGACGCTTTAGGCCTGACTGGTCCAAATCAAAGGTAGCCATTTTTTTTGTCCCCTTGAGGGTCGCGGGCCAAACCAAAGCTTTTTATAGCAAATATAACCTGGGTTGTACCATGTTTGAGCAAAGTGGAGGGGTATTTTGCTCCGCTTTTCTTTAAAATCCTGGTTTATAGGCCACAATAGAGTCAATTCAATTCATGTTTTGATCAAGTCTGGCTTAGTTATATCCAAGCATGTTGCACAGGTTTATTGTTTCTTTTTTTTACCAATTTATAGGGCAACCTGACTTTGAACAAACCACTCAAAGACAATTCTTTTTCCGACCTTCATTGATCCAAATCACCAATTACCCATGAGAAAAATAACATGCAAAAATTCCACCAAAAATTATGATTAATGACGTAATGATGATCCTGTCTCAATTGACAATTTTACATACGTCATGTGAAGTTTGGGCCTGTTTAGTGAAATAATAGATTTTAATGGAAGTGCCAAACGTCGCTGGCATAGAACAATTACGTTCTTATCAATTAGCATTTTAACATGGCTGAAAGCTGGGAAAACCCCAAATTTACTCCAGCATTCCAGAGACTTTCTCCATGAGATTTCCATTCTCATTTTGTGGTAGAACATTTGATCGTCTCGCCGTCTTGGGGGGTGATAGTGTTCTTCTTCCTGCAGCTCGCAAGGAAAACACCCACCAAGTGTTATGCAAGGGTGCTGATGAGCAGAGTTGCTTAGCAGCAACAGTTGAGGTGAGATTAGCGGGATGCGTGCTGGAGCCTTCCAATAAGGATCACTTTGCTATTATTAACACAAGATCAAGCAAATCCTCCGAGATGGACTTTGTCTCTTTGTTTGGCGGGACGAGGAGAAAAGTTGGACATTTGATACATTTCATATTGTTGGTTGAGTTGAGTGCAAGTGTCATTTGTGCGTGCACTGCGGGTATTTTGAGGTTAATCCGTCATTTGCAAATGCGTCGCTGCTCTATATCTGCTCCGTGGACACCTTGTTACGTAAGAGAACAACGTGGTGAAGCTACAGCGCCACCACCTGGTTGCAAGGCGGTCATTGAAATTGCTCCTCAAAGATGCTTTGTCATTAGTTAAAAAAAAAGATAAAATAAATGTTAGAAAATAAAGAAAAATCAAAATAAACATTTGGATGTGCGTTTTAGGTTTTTTTTGGGGGGGGGGAATCTGGCACAAAAGAAATGGTTTTGAAATGACAGAAATTGTATTAACATAAGAAAATGAAGTAAAAACAAAAATACATTTTACACAAATAAAAAACAAAATGCAATGAAGAACAATAATTTAGCAATCAACAAGCAAAACTGGGACAACAACAGAAATAAAAGAGGAAAGATAAAAGAATAAAATGATTGTTATTCTTATTTAACAGCAATAAACAAACAGGGCATCCTTTTTTTTTGTAAAAACACGACGATTTTCAAACCGAGGACCCCTGTACGAATAAATAGGTAAGGCGTTTATTGTCAAGTACTCGCCGCAAGATGGCGCCAGTCGCCGGCTAATTCAGCACAGTCATTCGTTTGCGTTTAATTGTCACTGAATTGCATTCAGATACACCGTGTACGTTCAAATCATACACGTATGATACAACAACAAAAATAACGTTTGATTTTCCTTTCAGACCACATCAAAGTATATTTTAAACAAACAATCTCGATTGGTGATGTGGTTATCCACAACCCATTCACAGCTCTTTTTTTTTTCTTTTCTTGAAATTAAACTACTAAAAGGGCGTCATGATGTCAAGAATGTACAGGGCTTAACAAAAATTGATTCGAATTTTGAGAGCAACATGAAGTTCGTTCATGTAGACTTGTTAGAACGGAATTTCAAATTGAATTTTGGAACCACACAAAAATAAGTCTGAAGTGAATCAAGCATATTCAAACAGGAAAGCCCCGTCAAAAACTTTTTTTTTTTTTTTTTAGATTGTGCTTGGGTGTCAACAAGCACGGGAGCGCCGCACACGTCACGTTTCTCCCCAGGAAGCCACTGCAAGGTGCGATCCTTTACCTGCATGACGTCACGGCGACCAGTCAGTCAGTTGTAATGGTTATTAATGTTGCTGAGCGTGTTGATGCCGTTGACGCAGCCGATGTGGCTCGGCGACACGGTGGCGAAAGGCCCGGGGGGCTGCAGGTTGGTTCCCGGGGCGTGGTGGTGGTGATGGTGGTGATGGTGGTAGAGGGCGGCCGACGGAGAGCCGGCCCAGTAGGAGAAGCCCGACGGGCCGACGGCGGGCGCCACGTGCAGGTTGAGTTTGGAGATACCCGAGAAGGGGATGGGCGAGAAGTTGCCTTGGAACTTGTAGAGGGCCTGCTCGGTGGAGGTGGGCTGGCACACCTGCGCCAAGCCGTGGAAGTCGAACTTGTAGGCGTAGCGCTTGCCGTGTACTTTGGTCATGATGTTCTTGTCGTAGTAGTAGCGGAGCGCCCGGCTCAGCTTGTCGTAGTTCATGTTGGGCTTGCTCTTGCGCTCGCCCCAGCGGCGCGCCACCTCGTCCGGGTCGATCAGCTTGAACTCGCCGTTGGTGCCCTCCCACGCGATGCACGACACGTTGCTGCTGTCCGACAGCAGCTCCAGAAGGAACTGCCACAGCTGGATCTGCCCGCTGCCTGCACGCCGGCCACGTCGTGTTACGTGCGGGAAAGGAGAAAGAAGAGGAAAGAATGTGATTGGTCACGCGCATGCGTCATGATAAATAAAGAAACAGCTGGAATTCATGTAAGAATAATCATATTAATTGTGACATATAGAAATAATGATGATGACTTAAAGTAATTATGATAATAAAATAAAATAATGAAATAATAATAATAACGATGCATGATGACAAATAACATTGATGAGGAGGAGGAAATAAAAGTATTATTAATTGCATATTTTTCATTATTCCTATACTGGATTTCAATATCGATTTGCCTAATTATATTTTATCTTAAATGTCAAACTTTTTATTCTTTTCTTGTCCTTCATCAATTTTTGTTTTGGGCCATAACAATTTAATTTTTTTTCACTGATAAAATTTGTCTTTGTATTTAATTTGATTTTACATTAAATGTATAAAATGACTTTCTATTCGCAGAATGCAATTTGGATAGTTTTACGTTTTTACTTTTATTTCTGCTGTTTCCATTTTCTGACATTTTTTTTCCAAAGGGAAATATGATCCGGATGAAATAGCCTATCAATAATTTCCACTCAGCTTAACATTTTGTACACATTCCACCGTATCTTATCATTTAAAATGTGTGAAACATTATTATCTTTTTATTTAAAAAATACCATTATTCGCATAGTATAGTTTTTTTATGACTGCTTTTCCAAAAGCATAAGTTATTTTTCGCCGTCTTATAAAATGGCAAGAACCGGAATATGAATTTAAACGCGTCAATTCTTGCCTCCCTTCTGCGTTATCTTTGATCATTATTTTCTGAGACATTTTCTTAAATTCTGGAGGAAATTAAATATGTTTTTTCTTTAGCCGTAAATATAATGAAATTGTAGCCTACATCTCACAAAATAGAATGAATATAAGACAAACACAGAAATCCACAACATGGAAAACTAGATTAAACAAATGTTAGATTCCTAAATATATTTTGTTGACATTTGGTACATTGACAAAGTATTTGTATTTTGCCCTATGTATTTCTGCCTCACCTTTTTGTGCTCCAGTATTGATCGGACCCCACGATGCTCCTTTGTTGTCTTTCAACAGATTTTCTGTCGGATCTGAAATTAGAAACGGGGGAAAAATTAAATCACTTCGAGTAATCAACAGATTTTCCCTTTTACGCGCGCGGCAATCAATGTCTGCTAAAAGCTCCGAAATGTAAAGAAAACCCAAAGTGGCTACTAAAGGCCTGTGCCCGAACAAAACGTGTCATTGGAGCCAAAATGCGAAAAGAGCGCTTCGTGAAATGCTGCTGCAGCCGCTGCTGCAGCTGAGTGAGGTCTCGCATTGCAGGTCCGGGCGGGTTCGGCTCGGAGGAGCCAGGAAACGCGTCCAGGAAGACGGATTTCCGATTTCCGACAAAAGAGCGGACGAGCTCGCAGATTGAAAAAGGAGGCGAGCGACGCTTGTGGAAGCGCAACGCCGCACAATGGATGAAAAAACGTCGTCGCACACGAACGCTTTGTAGTTGGGCAAGGGAAAAAAAATTCATTTCGGTGTCCAAAACGACGCACCTGAGAGATACATGTTGAACATGAGCTTTCCTCCGCACTCTCTTCTCATTGTGCTCACTTGGGCACAAAAAGGCTTGGCTTTCATTTGCTTGCTGCAGGCGGAGGGAAAACGGGGGATTTTTATTAAACTTTATCTCATAACTGTGATCTGGAATAAACGCGAGTGGACAGATTGAAGTTTCCAGGCAACTGTCAGCGGCCCCCCATCTCGGAGACAATATTCAGACAGCAATTTCCTCTGCTGCATTGCTTTAATTAAAAGAGCAATTTACCTCTGTCAGCCCGCCTTGGTGCCCACAATAAAAAAAAAAAAAAAGAAAGAAAAAACGCACGGCAGGCGATAGAAATTGGGCCCTTATCAATTTGCCATCGCAGTTTAATAAAGTCGCCGCGTTAAGATCTGAGTTTCTATGGTGAATTGAAGTGTTTGACATGGAAACCAGTTCACGTCTTGCTTGATTTTCCGCCTATTTTGCTCTCTGCAAACAGACAAGGCTGCACTTCGGACAGGATTTACCTTCAAAAACACGCTTGGATGGACGTCAGACAACAAAGACGCTGCAACCTTATGCTGAGAGGAAAAAGGGCTGAAAAAAAGGCGTACAGGGCAAAGACCTTGAAAAGGGAGGGGCACCCCCCTCCCCAAATTAACATAATTTGATTTATTGGATCGGTTAAAGAAAATTCAGATTTTCCTGAAAATCCTGAAATACTGATGAGCATCATTAAAATACAGTAGGTTGGTAGGCCTAAGTGTTCAATGACAAGTCAATAAAAACATTCAATTACAAATATTGACAAATATTTGATTCCCCAAAACCATAAGACTGGTTCTAAAATGTACCTGCATAATTTAGAAACTTTTATAAAACGTATTGCAACCAGTAAAATACAATTTAAAATATCCTTAGAATATACTGTTTGAATATTTATGAGTGATTCTTTTGTTTGTCACTAGAGGGAGCCCACACACCACTAGTGGTTCAGTTCAGTTGTATTTACCTTTTATAAATTTTGAAGAAGGGTTTACCACAATTTCACTGTATTACATGTCGTAGCATTCAAAACACAGTATAAGACTTCCCTTTCAAAAATACAAATGCAACTTATCCGCCACAAAACACTTGGTTACTGAAAATTAAATGAAATAAAAATGAAATGTCCTACACTCAAATATATTTTTTAAACTCAAATAACTGTTCACGTTATCACTTTAATGTGAATATAATCATTTTCGAGTTTTAGCCTGCCTTCTATCACGGTTTAAAGTGGGAAATTATAACATTTTGATTCGATAACGTATCACGAACTGGAGTCAAAACGTCTCATTTTAACATGAAAATTATTCTGTTCATTGAAGATAATTGTCAAAATCGCAAAACTTTTGGTGCATGAAACTCAACTTGAAACTAAAATCGTTACGAGATGACATCACATTAAAATTTAAAACAACGTGATATTTAAGTTTTGATTTTTCCTATTGTGGAAGCAAAACACGCTCATAAGCAAAAGTGTCATTGTAATCAGGGGAACATAACCGGCGTGTTCTGCAAATCATTTATCCAGTACTGAATATTGAGCAAACACATTTATTCTGCATCTACATTGTACAAACATCTCATGCATTTTTTTTCCCTTCAAACCCGCTCACACATGCGCTGAAGGCCCTTCACGAGTGGGGGCGGGGGGGACTCTTCCTCCTCTTCCAATTCGGACCTTCTCTTACCCGATGGGGCTGACGTATGTCTCTCGCATCCCAGACTTGCTTTAGCTGCCTGCGCCCAAGTAGACGTCGCAGGCAACTTAAAACAAGCCTCGAAGGCTGGACTGCGTGATCACTTTCCACTCCGGAAAGACGCGATTCTGCTCCACTGCAGAGAAGCAAGAGTTGAGCATGACACCGTATGGCGCCTTGTCCCGTCCTCGGCCTTAACGCTGCAGTTCCGTTGAGTTTTGTGAGCGTCCAGTCTCTTAAGCGTCCTTGCCTAACTTACCTTTGCGGTCCACCGTGCTCACCTGCACGCAGCGTCAATCCTCGTCGAGTGACAGCACAGCGGCTTTAATCCCATTGCATGCGGAGGAATGCCTATTTGACAAAGGTGTGCACTGTGCACACAGTTACACATTTATTAAAATATCCTGTTTTTTTTGGGTGTGGGGCTGGGAGTTGATGCAGGCTTGTGGGTGTGTAACGCGGACGCGCACGTCCTGGACCGCGGGAGGCGGGTGCGTGCGCGTGCGCGTGGAGGCAAACACACTCCAGGATCCAAGTGTGTGTGACTGGAAAATAAATATATTCTGTAACATTAGAAAAGTCAAACAAAGGCTAATCATTCCAGTTCTGTTTTAAACTTGAAGAATTAAAACAAAAGGTTGATATCACGAAAAATGAAACCGGTTTGCCAAAACTCATATAGCTGTGGCATTAGCATCAATCAAAAGAGTTGGAACTCAAACAAAAAAAACAGACTGAGGAATAAAGACGATCATTTAGCCTCTGGCTTCACTAGCAACTGAGCTACAAGAGTTTTTACAAGAAATATTCATAATTGTTTGACTATCTGCACAGCTAGCTGAACGCATGGAATCAATATAATTTCTTTAGGAGTACAAAGTAAATAGAAATTTTGCCATAGCGGCACTAAACCAGGCTATGCTAGCGAGCGAAATGCAAATTGTGAACACACTCTGACAAAGTGGCAAAGTTACCAAGAAGTAAAAAAACTTGTAGTCCATTTGCCTTATTGGTACGTGAGCTCCCCCTAAAGGCACATGAAATAATCACCGCCAGAGCACAGTTCAATTGTATTTAGCTTTTGATTATCAGTAAGAATCACATCTAAGGTGTTTTTGGTTGAACTTGTTTATTTTTGTTTTTCATTAAATGTTTGTAAAAGCAGAAGAAAACATGCATATATGAGAGCAGCCTGGTTTTAAAGAAAAGCCTTTATTTCCTTTATTTTCCATTTCCATAAACACGCTCGAGCACGGTGAACAAAGCCGGCACTCCGATTCCCACACGCGGGAAGCCACGCTGAGACACAAAGACCGAGTCCATCGACCGTTGCGCTCGGTCCGGGTGGCGGGCGAGGAGAGCAATCAGTTTTTGGCATTAGGTGGAGCCTAGTGCTGGATCCTGCGGATGGACTGCACCTGGTTGGTGTGAGCCTGGGTGCTGTACTCGTTGTAGTTTCTGTACTCGCCTTGGTGTCTGTCTCTCTCCAGGATGTACTGGTAACCGCGGTAACCGGGGAACTGGTAGGCCACCCAGCTGTCGCCGACACAAACGTTCAGTAAGAACGACAAAGACCAGAGAGACTTGCTGCATCTTGTTGGGATTGGTGGTCGACAACTTACGCTCCGGAGTTGACTTTGATGGAAGGCACCTCTTTGGTGCACCAGCCCATGGCCTGAAGGGAGGGGTAGTCGTCGCACATCTCAAACTTGCGGCCCTGGAAGTCCTCGCTCTCGTACAGCGTCACCTTGCTGTCGCTGTGGTTCTGCGGGAGACCATTTGGAGCTTGAACTGTTTGCAAAGTCCAACATTTAAAAAAAAGAACACTCACGGCACACTTGATGGGCCTGAAGGAAAGGATGTGCTCGGTCCTGTAGCTGCTGTTTCCGCTCCAGGCCTCGTAGCGGGGGTAGTCGCCCTTCTCCAGGATGAACTGCTGCCCCTGGAACTCGGGGTACTCGAAGCCCACCCAGCTACGAGCGGAGCGAGACATGACGGACGGCCGTTAGGCTCGGACAACGGCGCTAATGAACGCGGCACGCAGCTGCTTTTTTACTGAAAGGCGACGCAAAGCAAACATTTCATTCTGCTGCAGCTGAAGGCGCTCTTCTTATCTGATGGGCAAGTCAGTCAGGCATTGTGCCGGCCGGCCGGCCTGCAGCCAGATCGCACTTGATGCATGCTAAGCAGAAACGCAATAACACGCACGTGCAATTGCCGCCACGTTATAAAAGAAAAACATCACCTTTTAGAGATGGTGAATTGGCATCGAGCCATAATCATCTAAATTATATTTTTAGGCTATTTTATAGTTTCCCTTTTTGAATTGGACATTAGTCACGGTGGATCAAAAGTCTACACACCCCTGTTGAAAATGACAGGTCAAATGATTTTCTCTCGTTGTTTCAAAAATACGCTTGCATATGTCCGCACACCCCCTCGTAACTGGGATGTAGCCATGTTCAGAATTTACCACTTATAATCCAACCAATGTTATATTTTTTAGACTCTTTACTTTTTGCTTTCTAGGACAATCCTGGATATTTCGTGCAAAAAAAAATTGAGTAATGGTGAACTCAGGTTAGACCAGGGGTGTGTAGACTTTTGTATTGCAAGTATGGCCGCCCTAGAACGCAGCATTGTACTTACGGTCCGTTCTCGACCTTGATGGAGCGAATCTTATTGAAGCCTCGCTCCATGATGTTCTGGCACTCCAGCATGAACTCGCAGCGCTTGCCCTGGAAGTTCTCCTCCTCCCAGACGGTGATCTTGAACTGACCCATCTGCTCCAACTGCTGAGTATTCATGGCGGCTCCTGTTGCTGCTGCTTTACTCTCTGAACCGCGAATTAAGAATTCAATTATTAACAATTGGATATATTCAAAATGTATATGACCTACTGTAGGTTTGATTCTTAAAATATTTAAAAAATCTAACTTGAAAAATGAATCCAACCCACACATAATTGTAGCATCCTGCTCTATGATATGCAAATGCTAAAGTGAACAAGTCGTAGAAAATTCCAGTACATCATATAGCACAAATAAAATGAATGCACCCACTTTTATTTTAGAATTATCAGAAACATTATTTTTCTTGCCATTTGCTAAACACATGAATTAGCATTTTGGCCTGGGTTGTTAGTCGAATATACTGACATACTTACAGACGGTAATGAAGTGGGGCAGATCCTGCAAAATCAATGACGGGGTAGAGACCCTCGCTTGCGCTTTTATAGAGCCGGGCCCCCCTGGCCCGCCGACCTGGCGGCCTTGCAGACTCAGCAGCCCAGCCGGCCTGGCTGAAAGGGCGGCATTAGCTGCCTGCTTTGTGGAGGCTTCGCGGCGCCATTGTCCTCAGAGCCCACCAGCCACTTAGTCATCACTATGCCAAAGGGATAATAGACGCATTCTGGGAGCTGATCCACTCTGGGTTTTTCGCTCTCTCTCACACACACACAAAGAGAGGTGGGATGCCGGAGATAGATGAGAAGAGGAGCTGCTAACCTTTTTTGAGGACAAGAAACATAACGGGGGGGGGGGGGGGGGGGGGGGTGTAAGGGTGCACCACCAAGTCACAAACAGAGGATGCACAAGTTGATTTTGCACCTTCTGCCATCTAGTGGAGGAGTATTTCATTGTTCTGGGTGACAATTGGCATGCAGAGTTGAACAAAGATTTTGAAGCAGTCGTTCTTGGACTTCATAAGTACCACCTAAAAATGACAATGCGCTTCGAAATTGGAGAATTTAAGTGATGATTCAACTAAAATTCCATAGTGGTGCACAAATGGGGGGGGGGGGGGGGGCGTTGGCTTCTGGGTGCGCACACACACACACACACACGCACGCACACAGACACACACGCACACAAAGTCGAGGAAAAAAATTGTGTTATAATCAAGTCGACATTATTTTGTTTGTCAAGGCAAACTATTCAACACAAATCGTGTTGCCTATTTGGTATGATTCCGTTTTTCAACGTTTTGTCTGACCGTTGGAAACCACTTGAAAAAACCTGCAATAATTGACATTGTTCAGATTATAGGTATTTAAAAAAAGTTAATCAGAGGCTGCCCACAAAATAACGAATCAGGAGATTGCATAATTCAAAAATCCAAAGAGAAAGAAATGAAATTATACGGCAGCGCCTAGGCTGAGTGTGACATCTAGTGGTCAGATGTATATTGCAGTCATGGTCGACAAGGCCTTGGCAAAGTGTGTGAGCGATTGAGCGAGCAGCTTTGTAAGCCGTCCATTGTTGTCGGACGTGTTTGTGCGTGTGGAGCAGGTGAAGGTGAGGCAGGTGAAGCTTATGTGGACGCAGATGTCACACGAGGAAAGCTCGGAACCCTTTGTGCTCGCCTTTCCGTAATTTAACATAACATGTACACAATGGGTACTTTCACAAAGTCATAAGATTCGCTCAAAGTTGCGCCTCTAATCGATTAGCAAATTAATCAGCAATTAATTGGATCATTGATAAATAGTCCAAATCCTCCGAATTTTAGCGTGGATCAGAAATGAAGACTGTATGACTGTTTTCGCCGGTACTAAATTCACCAAGCCGGCGACCATCTTTGCTTTTTATCGATGCACACAGTACACTTTTTCCTGTGTCTATTTGCATGCGATAAGCAAGCACTCCCGTCTACAATATTGCTCTTCTATCTTGACATAGAAAAAATTCTGGTCACATTGAATGTTATGATTACAAAGGGTACACTAATGTTATTGTGCGAGTTGTGCTGGAGGACGCGTTTGTGTGTGTTCACACAGTGAGTGAGCTCTTGTTTCCCCAATCACTATGAACACAACTATTTGAATAGTCAGTGAATGCACCTGCACACACACACTGCAGAGTGTTTGCATACACGCACGCACACACGTGACATTGTGTCACCGCACCGAATGCCCTTCTTCAGGTGGAAGGTTGCCACGGCAACTAATCCAGGTCAAGATGATGCAAGAAGGACATCTGCCCCTATGACATCCGAGCGTGGACGTCCCGCAAAGCAGCTGGAGGACAATTTGTCACCTTTTCTGTGCCTCGATTATTCCCGAGCTGACGTAGAACGCAATATGGATTATTATGGGATGCGCATTATTGAATTGCGTTGACAGGCACATACAGTACACACACACACACACACACAAGATGTAAATGTCAGGGCAGTGTGCAAACGCAGACACACTCAATGACCCACTCGGTGGCATTATTAATCGTCTCTTTGCTGCCTGGAACAAACAATGTGTTGCTTTTGTCTTTTGGAGGTTATCAAGTTAAGAATTGGTCATTTAAGTCCCATCAATTAGTAGAAATGGGTGATTTTCGCAACGACAAAAAGATTGCATTTTATATTTTTATACAAAAACTCATACGTTCAATTTAGCAGCTGCTGCCAACAACAACAAAAAACTACTAGTTGGCCAAGTCTGAGAGGGAACAAGCCTCGGGCATTTGCATGACTCTTGATTATCAGTAACTGTCAGAGGAAACAACATGCACGCACGCACACACACACACATAGCCTCTGGGAGCGACTCAACCAACCATTTCGAGATAGTCGAGCGCAGAGGCGGCAGTTTGGCAGGCTCCGCAAATGTAATCATGTCGCTGGTGTCCAGAAACAGACAGTGGAGTCTTAATGCTGCTGAGACAAAAGGCCGACTCAATGTAGAGCAGAGTTCACGAGGTGACTTGTCCTTCCACGAG
The DNA here is from genome assembly GCF_024217435.2 of Syngnathus scovelli. Lineage (NCBI taxonomy): Eukaryota > Metazoa > Chordata > Actinopteri > Syngnathiformes > Syngnathidae > Syngnathus > Syngnathus scovelli. The sequence continues at coordinate 17,225,350 of NC_090854.1, read as the reverse complement.
ACATGTGGTCCTTAATTCACTCTCTTTATGATGTGAATGATTGAACTCTGCGTGAATGTCCCAAAGATGAGGGCGGAAGGTTTGGGACTGGCCAAACAGGCAATTGCAGTAGACGGGACCAACAAAGTCCAAAAATAAGCCTCTCAAAACACCATGATGACAACAAAGAAGAGCATGAATGGAGGGACTGGCTGAAGGAACAGGAACTAAATACGAGCGCACTGATGAGACGAACAAGGCTCACCTGGACTAGACGGCGGGCAGGTACGACCTGATTGGTCGACACAGGCAACATGGCTGACGAGGACAGCTAGAAACCTCACGAGCAAAACGAGACATGGACATGGAACACAAGAACACATGAAGCCAAACCAAATGTAAACTAGACAACAAAAATAAAGATCAGCAAAATTGGCTTCTAAAAAAAATGCCTACTAAAAAAAAATACACATAAATAAATAAATAAATAAATAAATAAATAAATAAATAAATAAATAAATAATGTTTAATATGTATACATTTAAATAATATATATATTTTTATAAAAGATTTTTAAAAAAGTATTTCTTCGTTCAACATTCACTAAGCGTAAAGCGGCTAATGGAAAGCTTGTATAGTGGCACTAAAAGTCTACACACCCCTCCCTATACAAATGGCAGGTTGAAAAAGGGACACCACGTGCACACGTGCCGACATGGAAGGTGATGCGGTCTTATAATAAGGCCGCTGTGATGTCCAATATGAGGATTGTTTTGGGTTTACTGCTGGGAGTGGCCAGACATGGACATGGAGACAAAATTGCTGCAAGCTACTCTGGCTGTTGGGAGGGATGCACCAGCACCAGCACCGGCACCGGCGGCAAGACCAGTTAGGACTGTCGGTTGCGAGTCGGCAAGGTAACCGCGCCAGGTAACCAGGACGCTGACGAGTGTCACTCTCTATTTTCTCTCTGTTTAAACAAATATTGACTTGCAGAGGCAAATAAGCTCTCAGGCAAAGAACCAAGACGGGCTTCCTGATGACAAGCCAGTTTGAAATGATCTTCACAAAGCTTTCGGGAGTTGGAGGTTGAAGGAAAGGGTCGTCGGCGCTGCTGCTGTTTGTAATTTACTGAACTGTGTATGAGATTCAGTCAGTTCAAAAAGCTGCCACTTGCTTCTTCTTCTCTGGAAGCTTCTTCTCTGGCCTCCCTCCATTTTGAGGTTGAAATGAGAGCAATACGAGTCATGGCTCCATTCTGCATCAGTCCAAATGACAGATGGCCTAAGCAGGTGTGTGTGTGTGTGTGTGTGTGCGTGCATAATGTTTAGTTAACCATTGACATAACCATTAAGTCCATCTCCCGAGTTGTGCGGCGCTCGCCCGAAGCCTCGGGTGATGACGTACGAAGTTGACGGCGATGGAAAAAACAGCCACCCTGAATGCACCACCTGGAAAATGATTATCCAAAAGGCAATAAGAGTGGGCGAGATTATACAGATTAGCATCCCTGCTTTTGGAAATGTCAACTTTTTCATATTGGGTTTCCAGATACAAAATATTTTCCTATTCATGTCATGTTCACTTACTGTGTGGACTGAATTAGAGTTTTCACGTTTTAACATTTTCTAGATGGGAGGGGGGGGGGCTTTTTAATGATACTGTGACAACAATAATCTAAATTGTGGTGCAATATTTATTTTCTTTTTTTTCTAAATATCTATTCATCTTTGTCCTCCATTGGGGTCACAGGTGTGCTGCAGCTGATCCTAGCTAACTTTTTTTGCGAGTGGCGGTGCATCCTGGACTGGTCGCGGTCACATTCACATCCAAAATCATCATCGAGAACATCCAAATGAGATTCAAACCTAACCTCCTGCCTGTGAGGCAGACGTGCTAACCACTAGGTCATCGCCGTGCTGCTTTTATGAGCTTCCTTCCTACAAAATAAAGAACCAGACACCTTTGGTAAAATAAAACATATTTCTAGTTTATTTAAAAATATACATTGGGTTGTGTACAAATTGGGTGGCATACACACTCAATAAAACAGGTTTCATTAAACTTGGTGCAAAAATTAAAATTACCATCAACTTGTCCCCGAGGTTACAGTAGCAACTTGTTGGACAGCTTGTGGATTCAAAGTGTTTATTCTAATGGAGGGTGTGTGGGGGGGGGGGGGGGGGGCGGGGGCGCACACACACATCATTGAGGCTAAGCAACCGTCAAGCAAACTTTGCGTCCCCAGAAGCCGACCCGTACCTGCGTAACGCGAGCCGAACGAACAAAACGTCACCTTCAGGTATTGTACGTGGGGCTCAACGTGAAGCAAATACGGACGCGCGTGGAAAAGACTGCAGATGTGCTTGGGCTCCAAATTGTGCATTCATTGCGCACGGTGCTCCCTAACAGCTGGCGTCTCTTTTGCGCGCCGCGCAGGACCTTTTGGAGAACACGTTGAGTCAAGTTAGAAGCAGAACAAACAAAAGTGAAGAATTGGGCGTCATATATCAAACTTACCTTGAAAAAGCAGAAGCGGAAGAAGAAGAACGTGATGGAGCGCCCAACCGCCCTTGTTTGGCTTCATTCACCTTTTGTGCGCACTGAACTCTAGTCAGGATCAGGTATAAGCTTTTATACTTCTACTCTCTCTCTCCCTCTCTTGCTCTCTCCCTCTCTCCTCCCCTCACGATGGATGGATGCAGAGAAGCTCCTCGGGGCGCGCAGACACCTGTCGCACGGTGCGTTACTCTGATCCAATATTGACACAAAGGGAGGGGGAGGGGTGGAGTGAACACACACACATTCGCACATGAACACACTAATAGAGTCATCCCTCTCTTCTGTGCCAGGCAACGAGTGTGACCTTTGAGCCGACCCGAGCGTCGAAACAAAACGGTCAATCAGCATTAATGGAGACTTTTATTTACATTTCTATTCTTGTATCTGCCAAAGCGACAAGTAACTTTTGCACTCCTTGTTTGCTTTTAGAATCATCAAAGGGTCATTTTCAACGGACTCGCTTTTTGCAGGCAAACTTTTCACACGTCAGCATGTACAACTTATTCATGGTTTTGAAAAACAAATGAGACACAAACAACATTTTATACGAATAGAATTTATATTTGGACAGGCAATGAATGTAGCTGGTTTAAAAAACAAAACTGACACTCCAAATACACAACTCACATGAATTATGATTAAACAAAGACATTATTTGTGCAGATCGATAGTGTTCGTTCTGAAGACTGTAAACTAGTCCGTACATCCAGTAAGCAAGACCAGCAGAATGGATGAAACTACTGATAAAGCAAAGGAATAAAAAAAAAAAAGTGCAGCACGGTCCAAAAAAGTTCCGGCAGTGTCAGAGCATGCAAAACAAAGAGATCAGATATAAAATGTTGAATGTAGGAAGCGGGTATCTCTATTTTAAGCTTTGGCTTGAAAAAAAAAAAAAAATCTCCTTTGCGTTGAGCTCCTATTGGTGATTGGTCCCTATCCTGCGCGTGTACGCCTCCCAGCCCGACTTCCTGTAAGCCTCGGCGGCGTGCAGCCTATCAGGGGCCTCCAGGATTCCGCGTCCAACGATGATGACATCAGAGCTCTTGTTGTATATCACCTCCTCTGGCGTGGTGTACTGTTGGCCCAAGACGTCTCCTATGTGCAGCAGGAAGAAGAAAAATGAGTCAGCTGGCAACGGGATGACAAATCGATACATCTTAGAACCACAGCGCCACCTTCTGTTGATGTGTAATTACTACATCGGCTCCAGTGAAGCAAGTTTCGTGGCTCATACATGGAATTACACACCTCCAGCCTGCATCCGCACGCCAGGGCTCATGTGGATGAACTCGGGCCGCTTTGTGAGCTTGGAACCGCAGATGAAGCCGATGACAAAGTCGGAATGCTCCTCGGCCATTTTTACCTGTCAAGACGCACATCTGAGCGATACTTGCACAATCACGTGTGCCACTTCAAAACAAGTCAACATTTCAAGTGTTGTCGACATTTTTTTTTATAGCGAGCGACATTTACCGCGGCTTCGGTGTATTCGCCAGTGGCAAGCGAGCCCCGCGAGCTCATCTGCGCGATGAGAAGACATCCTCGGCCAAGAGGTCGTCCCACAGAAGCCAGGCCGCTCACCACGCCCGATCCCGGCACCGCGTGAGCGTTCACTATGTGAGACCACGACGAGATCCGGTACAAGCCACCTGACAAATGCAGAAAAATTATGAAGAGGATTTTTTGAAAAATTAATGTCAGCAGCTATCCGCTTCTCACCTTCATATTGATGCTTGACCGTATTCCCGATATCGGCGAATTTGCGATCTTCGAAGATGAGGAAGTTGTGCTTGTCGGCAACGGCCTGTAGCTTCTGGGTGAAAGTCTCGGTGTAGTCCTGTTCCAAAACACCACAAACGTCTCGTTAGCTTCCTCTGTACAAATTGTTCCTGGGAGTTTTGATGACCACCTTCAAGATATCCACGTGGGTCTTCAGTAAGCAGATCTTGGGACCCAGAGTGTCCGCAATCTGGAGCAGCTCCTCACCGCTCGTGACATCCGCAGACACGCAAAGGTTGGATCGCTTCTCCGCCATGATGGTCAGAAGCTTTGACGCCAGAGGGTGAACGTCTGCGGCCGGCACAAAAACGATGTTTTGAATGCTCGTGCCGGATCTGGGCAGGATGCGCTGCCCCCGGTGGCCTACTTGGAAGTTTGGCTCTGGCTTCATAGCTCAGCTCCAAGTTCTGCTCCACACGCTGCTTCTTTGAGGCCGGGTCATCATTTCCATTCTCCTCCTTGCATCTGACAAACACAGTAAAATGAGACGTATTGGGAGAAATTCCCAGACGGGCAGACATTTTAATTTGGTCGTACTTGAAGGTGTTATTGTCCAAGATGAACTTGCGTACACTCTGGGCAGTGCGCGCGTCGATGCGTTCGGCGGCTTTGAGCACGTCGAGCATCTTGAACATGGAGATGATGGGGTGGAGCCGGATGCCCTTGGACGCTAGCATGTCCGCCGCGCCTTGCTCGCGGTCCATCAGCACGATGGCATCTGTCACCTGTAGCATGGTTCAGTTTTTTTTCCTCCCGCACCTTCAGTTTTGTCCTACCGCACCTTCAGCCCTTCACGGTGCAGCACTTCAACCGTTTCCAAGATGCTACTGCCACTGGTCACCGTGTCTTCAATGATGAGGCACGTATCTCCCTCTTTGAATGAGCCCTCCACCATACGCTTGGTTCCTAACGGAGACGCAATATTAGGATTTGATTTTCATCCGCAAGTATGAAAATCGGGCCGCCTACCATAGTCCTTGGCCTCCTTGCGCCTGATGAGCATGGGAAGCTCATGCGTGGAGCAGATAATGGTGGCCATTGGCAAGGCCGTGTAGGGGACCCCGCATATCGAATCGAACTGGAGGTTCTCATCTTGAGCTCTCTGGTACATGAGCTTTGACACCTGCAAATGTCAACAGATAAATGCAAACAGGAGATCATTTTTGCATTAAAGCTAGTTGGAACAAGTTGGAACTGAGCAAAACTGCATCGAGTCTCATTTTAAATGTTTTACTTTCAAAGCGATCGAGTTTTGGATCGATCCGCCCGATTTTGTTAGAGCAACACCACATGCCAAAGGTAAACAAGGACATGGTGACTAAAGTGAGAGGGGGGGGGGGGGGAACGACAACGTGGACAAAATAACTGTAAAACTGTTATTATGATAACAACTGTTCTGGATAATCCGAGATATGATCAAGAAACGAGCATTGAGAGTAGTCCAACTTGACGCACGCGTGGAGTGGTACACGTGTTTACCTGGTTTAAGAGAGCCGGGTGGGACACGAGCACTCTCAGGTCGATATAAATGGGCGTAATCAAGCCACTCTTCAGCTTATACTCGCCAAACTTGACCGCGTTCACGTCTTGCAGCTTCAGGATAAATGCGTCCATGCAACTATTGGCCATGTTTGCGTGCCTGAAAAGTTGAGACCCTCTAGCTAACTTGAGACAACAATACAACTTCCGCAAAGCTAGTGCCGGGAAGCCGACTACTTCCGCTTTCGCCCTTTCAACGTAAGAGTAATCAGCGCGAGTACATTTTAACAACGTAACCTATTTTTAAAAGGTGGGATGAATAAGGGGAGAAAAATAATGTCGTTTTTTTCCCTCTGGACTCAAACGGTTTGTGCTGTATTAGTCAATTATACGCGTTACAGCCGTAACTACGTTAGTCGTGGTACCAAGACTGACCAGTGAGAGGCAGCCTGGTAGCACTGAACTCTATTTCTCTCCCATAAGACAAGAAAAAACAACAGAAAGTTGTATTTGTCAGTTTATTAAAAAGGTCCACAGTAGTTCAGTTCGGCACCAACCATTTTAAAAAAAGTGTACAACCCTGAAATAGCATTGAACAAAATGCCTGAATAAAAAAGGGATAAATAAAAGAAACAAAATAGACAAGAAAAGCAAACCATTCAGAAAATAAAATACACCTCACCTCGAAATAATGGTGACATTTTCAAAGGAACGGTTAAACATTTACCTTTTCGGTCAGCCAACTTTGGCTTTTTTATGAAGGGAGGAAAATGAAGTGTGCTGCAGACGAGCAAGATGTTGCTGGGTGGCTTTTAATAGCATCTCACAAGTAGCGGTGCTCAACTTTTGCTTTCTTCTTGGCATTCTTGAATATTTATCACAGTTAGAAAGCCTCATTGCAAAATAAACGTTTTGCAATACACTTAGAGACAAAGTGAACATAAAGATATTGTGACATAGCCGGTGCGACTTCTTGGAACATTATTGTGACATTAAGACATGAACGCAAATATAGTAGATAAAGACCTGGTGCCACAGGACTGTGTTGTGTGTGTGTGTGTCTATGTACAGCATGTTTGAATGCATTCTAACTTTGTCTGTGTGTTGGCAGGATTCCAATACAAAAATGTCTGCTTGGACGGAAGAACCAGCAGCAAAATGTTGTCTGGAAGGCAAAGATGCAGTTTACTGGGAAGTCATCTTAAGGCACTAATGTGGTGAAGGCACACATGTGGTAGAAAGGTCTTGCTTTCGTGACAAGAGGAGATGTCCTTCTTGAAGCGGTCTCACATTTCTTTCATTTTCTGATTCTCTACTTTGAGGGGCTTTGGGCGTCGGCAAGCAGTTCGGGATTCAAACATTCAATTGGACAATGGATGTTCTGGAACGAGAAAAGAACTGGTTGGCTTTTCTACGTTCGCTAGCAGAAGCCTGTTTTGATAAAATACTGACCAGTTTGCGTTGAGCATTTTCTCTGTAGCGGTCAAAGACATCGGGATGGACAGGATGGAGCAGGTCAGCCTCCACGTGGGTTTGCCCGCCTGGCCTTCGGCAGTTTTCGCAACGCCAGCCCTGAGATTGTTAATATGAAACAAGCTGGAGCTTCAGTTTCCACACGGAGATAAGAATACACTTTTCATTTAACGACAACGTACCTGTTGTCCGCCGTAGCAGGTGCAGGTGCAAATGGCTCCCAGGTATTCTTTCTGCCACTGGTTTCCAACATGGTACATTTTGCCGTCATCGTAACACGTGGAGTCGTCTGGTGGGGAAAGTACAGATTGTAAATTGACGCAAAGTTTGAGTTAATCTTCCAACCTGAGGCCTGTGTGTGTTCATACTTACGCGGTTCACATTTGAATTCTCCTTTGCCGTTGCCCAGGCAGGTGCAGCTCATCATGTGACCGTTGTCGGCGTGGCGATCCCACTTCTCGCCGATGCGGTAGTTGTTGCCGCCGTCGTGGCACCACTCTGAAGGAGAACGAGGTTACGGGAAAGATGGAGCGAGAGGGTTTAAAGATTAAGGGGTGTGTTAAAAAATTTGGGGAGATGAAAAGTACAGGTATGAATTTTCCCTCAGTGACACATTTCCCTGGTTCCAGCTCATGATGATGAGCTCAAGTTTTGTGATATTGTTATGCGAGCTGTTTGTAGCTGGACAAGCCTAGCTTCTCTTTCTGCGCTGTTTCATAAAAATAATTATTTTTAAACGCAGACCAGACACATCAACATGGGCAGACAAACAGAACTGTGCGAAATGACTTTTTCAGAATTCACCACTGCTTGAATTATCATAATGCTCATAGTTATCCGATTTATGAATTATTTTGTCCATACTGCCCATGCTGAGAGCGCAAAAGCACGGCTCATAGAATTGTACAATTTTATGGCTTCATTTAAACATAGCTTTTCAGGAATTTATAATACGTCGGAGGAACAATTTGTGATGTTGCTTCCATAAAAATGATTTTGTATCATATTTTCAATGACTGCCGTCCTTTTCATAAATTCCTCATTGGTTAAATCACATAGAATGTTTTTTTTTTTCATTCCATGGAGTGCTGCCTGTTAGAAAAGCACGCTGGGATGTTGGTTAATAAGCCACTCACTGGATGAATCACACCTAAAATGGCCACTGCCCAGACCCAAACAGTGGCACCACAGCTTGAAGCCCGTCTCGGACATGCGCTCCCATTCCGAGCCCACCTCGTGGTACGTGTGCGTGAACGTGTCATAGCACACGTCGCGGTTGGTGGAAATGGGGATGTCTCCTGGAACTAAGAGGAAGAACACAAGTTGTGATATTCCGACACTGATGGCATCGTGCTCTTCTGTGCAATCGCAACATATTTCGGGACATACCTGCGTTGCCAACGGTTACAACTTCCTCCAGAACTTTTTCCTTAGCTCCGCCCCTCATGGCCTCCACAACCACATTGTAAGAGGCTCCGGATGTGAGTCCAATCAGAGTGGCGCTGTTAGAAGAGCCAGGAAGACGCATCTGAAGGGGGAAAAAAAATTGAATCAGACCATTGGCATCTCCGCTTTTATCTAAAATGTTGCCACCCGTAAGTTTTGTTACCTGAAAACCTCTTTCCTCCATGTGCGTGATGGGGTTACATGACACCTCATACTCGGAGGTGTGCGGGATGGGCTGCCAAGAGATGGTTGTGATGGTCTGCGCTTCTTGGGGCAACTCCGTCTCGTTGTCGGGGAAACCGAAGGCAAGGCCTGGCAGAGGCGTTTCGCTCACCTGCCCCAACGCATCCAACACACCAAATGAGTTCACAGGTCACGGATAGAAGCGTTGAAAGTAACACACCTTAACCAGGGGCACTCTGTTCCCGTCGGGGCCCGCCACGGGAATGTAGACGAGAGGTTCCCGGAGAATGGGTCTCTGGCCTTCTTTGGGTCCACCGAGGGGGACGTGAAGTCCATTGTTAGGACCGAGGCTCTGATATTCGGTGTAGATGTGCTGGCCCTGCTGACCCGGTCGGCTCTGGCCGCTTGTACCAGCCAAATGGACGTGGTTGGAGTCAAAGCTAAGCGCGTTAAAAAAAAAAAATCGGTTTGGGAGAGCTAAGCCACAGTACTAAATTTCTTTTTGACACAATGTTCTTATGTGGTTCTACACAAGCTTACATTTTGTCATTGAAGGACTCCGGAACGTCCAAGATGTCAGTGGTGGGTCGGTGAGAAACAGGAAGTTGAGGCAGCTCGGGGACCAGTAGAGAATGACTTGGAGCTGGCTCTGATTGAGCACAATAAAAAGCCGAGTCAAAAATGTGCAGTATGTTGCATCCAACTCAGTTTTATGACAGGCGAGGCAAACAACGGGAAATCCAACAGTTCATAGTTGTGTGAACTGCCGTGAACAGCAACATGTTTTGTCATTGTACAGCCAGTAAACCATTATATGCTTTTAATATGGATATAAAAAGCAACAAAGTAATTTGGAACTGGGGCTTCAGCCGTTCGACTGAATTATTCGTGTAAGCGGAGTGTACTTACGAGTTCTGGCTTTGCCCATGAGCGGTATGCTTCTCAAAGTATTTTGCAGGGCAACAATCTTAATGACATATTCTGTTCCTGGTTTCAGACCTGTGAGCAGACATTTCACGTAAAAAGTCTCTTCCATTTTATGATCTTTCCGTTTGTTTGTGGGTGTGAATTGAAATGGAGTGGCTCACCGGTGATAATGGCGTAATTCTGGCTGGAGTGGGGTCTGGGAATGACTTCTTGAGGCACAGCCCCGGGCTGCTCGTAGGTTACGTAATAGCCGGTCACGCCCAGGCTGCGAGAACGCTCCCATGAGAAGGAGATGCTGCTGGGGGTCAGCGAAGTAAACTGGATATTGGTGGGAGGGCTGACCACCGGTTTGGCTGAAGAAGATCACGATGAAGACAAGAGAAAGAGTTTTCAACTTGCTCCAATCTTATTTTGGTTGGCGTTAAATGCTACTCTTGACTGAAGCTTACTTGTGGAGGCAGTGAGGGTAAAAGGTGCGCTGCGGCCGTTTCCTTTCAGTGTATAGATGTTGATCTTATAAGTGGTACCGGGCTCGAGTCCTGTAGTGAATTGAAAGGCAAAGTCACGTTAATTTGTCGATTTTTTTTTTCAAAACAAATCATAGGTGAAGATTTGTGTGCAAATCTAGCGTGTAACAACGGCGTACCCGTGATCGTATACGAGCGCGAGTCACCGCTGATGGTCCTCTGAATGGGAACGAAGCTCGTAGAGGAAGTGGGCGTGGCCTCGACCAGGAAGCCCGAGATTACATCCGTCTTGGAGCGCCAAGACAGCGTAATGGAGGAGTCGTTGACGTCAGTGAGGCGCACGCGACGAGGGGGACTGATATCTTGGAAAAATAAGGTCGGAGAAACACAGAGAGGAAGACTAAGTTTTTCAGCTTTGGATAAACACAAGAATGCTTTGATTTAACATAACAATAATTATTTTAAAAAATAAGTCTTGATTTGATTTGTAGTTGAAATAATGTTTGAAGAAAACTCACTCTCCAGTGTGGTAACCTCTCCTTGGACCGGTCGACTGGTCAAGGAGTTTTTCAAAGCGTACACGTGAACATCATAAGTAGTTGCAACCTAGAAGAAAAAAGAAAGATAGTCATTTATAGCAAGGTCAAAATAACTCTACTTTAACATGTATGAACAGAATGTTGACATTGGAGACATTCACCATGAGTCCGGTGACGTGGGCCTTTGTTGTGTCCGGGGCCAGATTCATCTCCTTGGTGGGTCCGCTCTTGTTTTTAGGGTTCACAACAACACGGTAGCCCGTGAGGCCCGTTTGGCCAGTTAGTCTGTTTTCTTGACCCGGCACGGCCCAGTGCATGGTGAAGGACGTGGGGCCGACATGCGAGAACTGGAGACTGGTAGGGGGGGAGATCCCTGTGAGGAAAAGAGGGGCAAAACAGTTTCAGGGAGAGCCATGAAAGTCATTTTCAATTTCATTCTAATGTGGGTCAACAAGAAACAGGAGATTAATAACCCAAAACGAGGGCAAATAATGAAAATGTCACACCTGTAGCTTGAGTTCCAACCAGCGCTGTGCTGGCCGTGTCGTCGTGCAGGGCGATGACCTTCACCGTGTACTCGGTGCCCGGCTGCAGGCCGTAGATAACGGCCGACTCGGCGTCTCCTCTTGGAGAAGGCCGCAGCTCTCGTTCGCCCTCCTCAGAGCTGGAGTACAAGACCCGGTAAGCCGTAACGATTCCGTCGGGACTGTCCCAACTGATCCGCAAAGAAGTGGAGTCGATGTCCGAGAAGGTCAGGTCCTTGGGACGGTCTACATCTAAAAATGAGGGTACGTGTTCAAATTGAGTACCAAATTGCAAGAAAATGGTGCGGCAAACAGAAGACTCACTTGTTAGCGCGTTCACAACCAGTGGAGAACTCTCCCCATCTTGTCCCAGAGCATAAACGCTAAAGGTGTACTCCGCCGTTGGCATCAGGCCGGAGAAAGTCATCTCTGTCTGGTCTGGATGAGCAAAGAAAAGAGTTTAGAGTGAGGCCAAGTTCACCCAAAAAGAAAACCTGCAAAAAAATGTGACATTACCTGGAGCCACCACTTCAGTGAAAGACGAGCCCTGTCCATTTCTGGGGACCCCGGTCACCCGGTACCCCTTGATTGGACCTTGAGCGGGGCTCCACCTCACCGTGACGCTGTTGTCATTGACATCCATCACCTCCATGTCAGAAGGAGAGTCCACCCCTGAAATGACAGATCAGGAACGTTAGAAGTGTGCGTCTTTGTTTTTGATTGTGTTTGCATGCTGGCGTACCGGTTCTGTGCGTGACGTAGATGGGAGTGCTGGATGCCGGGCTGTCTCCTCTGCCGGTTACGGCGTAGACGGTGATGGTGTAGTCGGTACCGGGCTGCAGGTTGGAGATTGTGGTGGTGGACTGAGAGCCAGGCACGGTGAACTCCTTGGGATTGCTGTGGCCTCCTGATTAAAAGAGCCAGAGAAACGCTGATGAAAAGAACTAACACACATATTGACGGGTAAATAGTAGATAAATCCAGGTTTCGCCAAGATCATCTTTAGGAGGAAATTGCTCTACCTGACTCGCCATGCGTGATCCTGTAGTAGCGCACAGTGACGGGAGGCGAATCCCATCGGATGGTGATGCTGGTGGGGGTGGAGTCGAGAACTTCCAGGTCTGTAGGAGCATCAGAAACTGGAGGCAAAGCATAAAAGCGCACGCTTAGAAGGACAACATTCCAAGACGATGACGAGAAGGACGTGATTACATACTCGTCTTCTGATTGCCACTCAGCGGCAGGCTCTCCTGTGTCCCGCTAACCGCGTAGACGTTCACCAGGTAATTGGTATCCGGGGCCAATCCTGTCAGGGTGAAGTGGTTCCTGGAAGGGGGGAGCCTCTCGTCCTTGGTTCTTCCACCGCTGCTCATCTGGTAACGAATGTGGTAGCCCGTGATTTTGCTCTGGGGAGCCAGCCAGTGAATGGTGAAGGAGGTGGTGAAGATCTCAGAGAAACGGAGAGCGACCGGTGAATCCAGAGCTGAGGAAGGTTGGGAGAGATGCATTACTGTCAAATTCAAATTCTATCGAGACTTCAATGACAAGGAAATGTGCGTCACATCAACTCACTCGTTTTGTGTGTGCCGACAAGGGGCGAGCTCTCTCTCTGCTCGTAAACGCACACCACGCTCACCAGATACTCTGTGTTTGGCAGCAAATCTGTTCACGGGGGAAAAACAATGTTGGAAAATAAAACACCTTTCCAAGATGTTGTATAATTCTTGCTTTTGTTCCAACTCACTTCTCAACACAACATTGTTCATGGTGCCATCCACACTGGTTTCCGTGAGGTCATCGTCGTCGTTGATGGGATGGTACCTGGAGACAAAACATTATTTGCAGTTAGGGCTAAACTGTGAAAGACAAGCCATGCTTTGATTCGTGCAAACTTGAAATTAATCTCAGAATTAACTTTAGTCTTTCAAAAAAAGTCTCAATGCATTTAATGTTCAAACCTAATGAGGAAGTTGTTGATGTCAGCCTTGTTGGGGACACGTGGCGCGACCCATGTGACCTCCAGAAAGTCTGGGCCAACCTGGCCGAAGCCCAGATCAGTGGGAGCTGGCACAGCTATAAAAAACAGAGCAAATGCAGATCCCTTATTAACATCACGCTCAAGCCATCAAAAGTATTGTGAATGCTTTTGCTTACAAGTCTGCTGCGTGAACACGGTGGGCTCACTCTCTCCGTCCTCCGTCACGGTGATCACGCTAATGTCATAGTCGATACCGGGTTCCAAGCCGTAAACCGTATAATGCCCGGTGGTTGGCATAACCGTATCTTGGAAGATGGGCACGCTCTCGCCCGCCGCCATCACCGTGATTCTGTAACCAGTGACGGCTGTGGTGTTGAGCGGAGACCAGCGAAGGCTGATGGTGGTGTCGCTAACGTCGTCGAAGCTGAGGTCGGTTAACTGCGGGACCTCTGTGAGAGGACGGTTGCACGGAACACGGGAGAGAACAAGAAAGCACAAAAACAACACCAGACAAACACAGGAAAGAGTGCGGAAAAGGGGGAAGTGGTTGGCCAGAAAGTGGATGAGTAAAAAGACGGAGAGAAAAAAAGAGGCAAAGGTGAGTCAACTTCCAGTATAGTGAGATACGGTATACTTTATATCCCCCATATCACACTAATGGAAGATATTTGTTATTGCTCTTTGTATAACCCACACAACTATAGCATTTTAGCTAGCATGTGTTATTTGTTGAAAGGTAAATGCAAAACACATTCACTTTCAACTTGAGAGTAAAAAAAAAAAAGCTTTGCTCAGCAGGAGGGGATGACAAGATAACACAATGCTGACTCTCAGATGTGTCAAATGTGGTTCCCATTAAATTCTAATACCCGCCGAGCTCACCTGGAGTGATGGTTGTTGATATGGGAGCGCTCTCCATGTCATCCTTGACGGTAAAAACGCTGATGTTGTACTCCACCCCTGGACGGAGGTTCTCAAGGGTGCAAGAGTTCTCTCCGGCCTGCACAAACTCCTCCACGCTGTTTCCTTGCTGCCCATTGGTGGGAGCGCACGTCACTCTATAGCCGGTGATGTCTTGGGGCGAAGAAAAACGCAGCGCATTAACAATTTATTTTTTTCCATGCGCGTTTTTTTTTCGTGTGTTTACCTGGCGTATTTGCTCCATTCCACTGGACTGTAATATCGCCATTGCCCGAGTTCGAGTCCAGGTGGAGCTCAGTGGGAGGTGACAGAGCTGGAGAGAAAAGTCAAATAAACCTTCGAGTCAAGACGGAAGAGGGAACCTAATATTTAGTGGCTTCCACTCACGTGTGACCACACGGCGCGTGATGGGGGTTCCTTGTTCTTGGCCGTGGATGACTGGTTGCACACTGTAGGTATATTCCACGCCGGGAGTCAGACCGGATACATAAATGCTTCCTGAATCTGAGGTCACGTCTCGAGGGGCTTCTCCGCCCTGACTGGGACGCACTGTCAACTGAGATAAATGAACGCGTGGTCAGCACGGCGCAGAAAAGCGGTAGTACACAGGAGGCAAAGGTCAGCCAGGGGCCAAAGTTTTCCCAAGTGCTGCGCATTCTCATCGCTCGTGTGACATATTTGGACTAAATCCGATCATTCCCAGAGGTCTGTGGTTCGAAAGGGATGGCTGCTCTCTTCAACCTTCCGTAATGGAAAACATTTGAATTTGTTCCAGCAAACCTTGTAGCTGACGTGTGGCACAGGAGTCCAAGAGATGATAATAGAAGTGTCGGTAACGTCAGTGCTGAAGTGGGGAGCGTTGCCCATCGGTGGGTCTACAAACACAAAAAGCAAATTTGGGCCATTTTTATGAACGCCATTGCGTCACGGGAACATTTGGACACCAAAAGCCATCTTGGCACTCACTAGTGTTGAAGACGGCTGTCTCTCCTTCACTCAGCGTGTTGTCTTGCTCTGAGTGGAGCGTCACCGTGTACATTGTATCCGGCTTCAGGTTGAGGAGGGTGTACTGGGTGAGCCGAGCCGGCAGGCGAAGTTGCTTCGGGGTGGACCCCTCGACGATCAGGAAGAGACGGTATCCGCTAATTTTGGCTCGTGGGGCGAACCACAGAACCACCGCGGTGTCCTCCGTCACGTTGGAAAAGTGGATATCTGTTGGAGCGTCGGGCTCTGCGGAGTAAAAGTCGTTTGGGCGTTTGTTAGTAAATTGTTTGATGACACAAACACGCGCGTTTTGCTAAATGTGTCATCCTCACTTGTGGTGTGCTCCCCGATAAGCGGAATGCTCTCCTCTCCATTGTGAATGGTGTAGACGTTGAAGCGGTAAAGCGTTCCAGGCTGGAGGTGGGTCACCTCAATGTACGAGTTTTGGCTGATCGGTAGCGTCATCTCTCTTTGAGGAGAGCCAGACGCGTCCACCGGGATCACCGTGACCCGGTAACCCGAGACGTCGCCTGCTGGCCCGGACCAAGTCAGAACGATTTTCTTATCTGATACCTCGTAAAACTGCAGGTCTGTCGGGGAGGCAACTTCCTCTGTGGACAAACGAAAGACACCCGGTGTTAGGCCTTAACAAGACAGAATAAAAAAAATTGGGTTGTAAAATGAACCAGGTAGCCTTCCAATCCAAAAACTATATTAAAGGTTAAGAGTTTGAATCAAATCAGGTAATGGTTTCTGACAGTCGACAAATTTAAAAAAAACCACACAATTTGTCCACTTGCCATTTGTGCATCTGTGATAACAGATTGGGATTCCAAAAACAGCAGTGCTCTCTCAACCAGGTCCCACATCTTTATTCCATCACACAGGTTATGCAAACACATTCACACATTCGCATTTGGAGCATCTGCTCGACCACATGTTGGGCTTGGCAGCGGAGTGGAAAATGTTACGTACTTGCAGTCGATCAGAACAAAAGCGCACCAGCTGCTTCAATTTCAATTTTTAATTTACTCGATTAGGTCAAGGAAATATAAATTATAAAGGTGGCTGGGAGGTTTCCAAACATAAATAGGTCATAAGATTCAATGGAGTGATGGATGATTAGAAGTAAGGAGAACCTCAAGTATCTCTAAAGTGAAAATAAATGTTAGCATGAATATTGAAATATTACGACACTAAAATAACAGCGTCAAATTCATGATGATGATACGCTGACAAGGAAAATAATCATTCTAAGACTTTCAATGACTTTTTAGTGATTGCATACCTGGCAGAGGATCTCCGGCAGTGTTGACCTGCACAAAAATGGGCTCGCTCTCCAAGCTGTCCTCCACGGCGTAGATGCTAATGTTGTACAATTTGCCCGGCCGCAGATCACTCAGAGTCACAGACGTTGCCGTGTCAGGAAGAGTCAGCTCGGTGCTTTCGCCTTCCACCGATGGCGTGTAGACGACTCGATAGCCTGCGAACAAAAACAAAAGCGTTGAAGGGTTGCTCATAGGCATGACCATTATGCCAGTTGTCGTACCGGTGATGGGAGCTAGCGGTTTATCCCAGCTAATCACAATCGAGGTTTCTCCAATATCCTCCACTTCGTGCTCAGCGGGGGCGTCGGGAGCTGCGACATGGAAAAAATGTCGTGTTAGATTTTTCCTTGGCTTTGAGGTGTCTTCAAAGCAATTCTGTAGGCACTCACCGGTGGTTTGTGAAGTGGAAAGAATGAGGTTGTCGCCGCCATCTGTCACCTCATAGACGTTAACCGTGTACTTCCTCCCTGGTAGCAGGTCGTTGATGTTCACTGATGTAGTTGTGCGGGGCAGGTCTGACCAGAACGTACACAAACACGTCAAATATTTGGTCAATAAAATATTTGTATATGAAATGAGAGTTGCTGCGTTTACCGAGAACCAACGGCTCCCTCGTGCTCTGTCCCTGCTCGCTGAGTTCGTACTCGACTCGAAAACCGGACACCGTGTCGGAGGCCGACACCCAAGAGATGACGAAGCTGCTGGAAGTGATTTCTGTCACCGACTCGGAGGTGTCCACCACGGGTGGCGGTTGGGTGGTCTCGCCTTGTGTTGTGGCCACTGAAAAAAAAAAGAGCACACAAAAAAAAAAAAACATTTCCATATTTTGAAATCGTTTGTTTTGGCATTCATTATTTCACGCAGCGGACGTGGACGCCCTCGACTCACATGATCCATAATGTGTGGTGAAGTCAAAGCGTGTGATCTCCTGCTGTCCGAAGCGCAGCACGCTGATCAGCTGACCTTCATAGGTGATGCCCGGTTTAAGTCCGGAGATGGTGTAGGAGTGAAGATGACCCGGGATCATCACCTCCTTCCACGCGTTGTGGCTATTTTTCTTTCAAAAGGAAAACAATGTTGTGCTGTCAATGTTTGCACAAGCGCCGCGGCAACAAAGTTCCGATCAAAACTCACCACTCTCCATTTGAGGATGTATTGGCTGATGTGAGCGGAGGGTGGGGCGTTCCATTGAATGGGATGCGAGTTGGGTTGGTTGGCGGATTCGGTTATGATCACCTGCACAGGACGCTGACCGCCTGGGAAAGATGGCACCAACGCAAACGTAAAGACAACTGGCCTGTCAAAATGTGATGACAGGAGTTCAAAGGTCGTGATCGTCCAACTTCGATAGCAGACGATCAAATATAAATAAACAAGAGCTTACTAATCTCCCCCGCAAAAAATTTTGCGGGAAGGATTCTTCCAGGAAAAAAAAAAAAAAAATCGCATGTAACTGTTAGATTCCGGCCTGGACCTCAGCAGGGATATGGGAGAAAACTCGACTATCTCTCTACCAGCTACTCAATGACCAGAGATTAGAAAAAAAAACAGTCTGCTGATCTCACATTTGGACTATTGTCTAAATCTGTCTCATTCAAATTAAAGACCATATGGCCAGAAAAACATTTTCAGTTCACAATTCCTGTGATTGTGTGGCGACCGGTCCAGAGTGTTCCCAGCCTGTCGACACTCGAGGACAAGCACAATAGAAAATGGGCTCGTCAAAATGCTATCTAGCAAGTGATTATTTGATCTCCGGGGTGTTAAAAAACCACACCCATCGTAAGTACGTCCAAGTGCGCTAATACGAAACCATTTCAAACCGCTGAGGGATTCTGCCGAAAACCATTCAGCATCTGCCCCACATCTGTGCAAACAACTTCCCCGATGGCCTCAAGTACTCAAATGTCGTTTTTTTTTTTTTTTGCCGGCTGACTGGAGTTTCCGCTTAAAAGTTTATTATGTCATCACTAACGAAACTGTACATTTCGGTAGTAGGAAAAGTAAGTCTATAAAAAGTGTATGATTGATGAAACCTAACATGTTTCCTGTTCGGAAAAAAAAAAAAAAAAAGGCTTACAACAAAAGCTGAGTGTAGAGCAGACCCCACATAAGCTTTGTTGATAGAAACCGGTAGCTTCTGTAAAGAACTGAGGCCGCTGACCGCTTTTCCAAACAGCAGAGCTGTAATCAAGGTTTCCCGGCAAGTGGCTCGGTTAACCAGACGTGCTCGTAGATACGCAGACCTCAAAAACAATCTGGGAGCCATTAAAGAGCGTTGCGGAGCCACAGGCCGCTGACGAGTGGAGGGCGGATTCCGCCGAATCCCGTGTGGCACACATCATCGATGCTAATGTCACATATGTATACTAAGAGTGACTGTATGTTCTGTATATTTTTCAAATACGTGAAGCTTTATTTTACTGATAAAAATAAGTGAGAGGGTTCCATCAGAGTCAGAAGAGCAATTAAAGCAAAAAGGCTTTTAAAGGATCTTATCATAACGAAGCTCAGTGAGCATTCCCACCGGGCTTTCCTTTTTTTACCTTTTATGGTTGTGCCCTGACTTGGAGCCCAGACTTCACTCTCACTTTTAAAATCTCACCATTGTATGACACACACACGCACGAACCACAGCTGGTTGCTATTATGGCCAGTTACAGCTGAAACGTCCCCTGCATTTTTTTTTTTTTTTTCAAAATCTCCCGTCAACCTGCTTAACCAAGAGTAAGCGCGCTATAAAGTAGAACTCACCCAATTTATTTTGGCTAACATTCATAAATTAGCGGTTTAGCTTCACGGCAAACGATGTGCAATGATGCACATGCTTAACCACATCTAAAACTCTCCGACATGTTTGCTGCAATTAGAAAATCAGTAAATGTAATTGTAAAGCTGTAAATTGGGTTGTGTGCGTGACACGCTTGCATGCTAGCGTTTTGTACAGCTGTGTTAAAGGCAAAGGGGAAGTGCCACATGCTGGCCAGAACAAAGGCTCCGAATGTGCCTGTGCGTGTGTTTGGGGGTTGCAGGGGAGTAACTCACACCCCACCAATCTCATTCTGTCACACATCAAAGTCAAGACTTTTAGACGTGATTTATGACACTTTCAGTGTTTGCATTCTAGAAATAATACCTTTAAAAAGAGAGTAACCTTACCTTTAAAAAGATAGTAATCAAAGTGATTTTTTTTTAAAAAATTAGCATCACTTGGCTAGAGTCAGTCGAGAATGAGAAGTTTGTCTTACCAGGATAGGACTGCTGGGGCTCGCAGCTGAGTTCTCCAATGCCGTTACCATAGCAATAGCACTTGTACATGATCCCATGGATGACTTTGTCCCAAGACTCGCCAATCTGGTAGAAGGCTCGTGTTTCTGGCTCCTGGCACTGGTCTGTGGGCAGGCACATTATTCTTCTTTGTATACATGGATGACCTCCATATTTGCTGAAACCTTTGCAAGACCACTTCAACCCACCGATAGCGTCGCACTTCCAGCGGCCTCGCCCCTGTCCAAAACAGGTGCAGTTCATCGCGTAGCCTTCTTCATGTTGCTTGGTGAAGGTCTGGTTCACTTCATAGGTCAGAGTATCCACAATACACTGGTCTGAAAGTAAAACAAAAAAACAAAGGGCTGCTGTGAAATAAGACATGCAAGGACATGATGTCGACCAAATGAAATGTCTTTCACGGCCGGTGAACATCTGGTGTGTGTGTGGTGCAGGTGCAACTGGAAACCCGTAAAGCACAGGTGTGAGTGCTCAGCTTTGACCTTCTGACATGCAGCTCATTAAACGTCACTCGCGACCTTTCAACTTGTCACTCATGCGTGATCAATATTGCTCTCCAATGTGACAACACGCAGCGAAGGTCCAATTTAGCGGTCGGCCCATACGGCGCATACCTTTAAGCTGGGAGTAGGCGACGCAGCTCCATTCCCCTCGGCCGTTGCCTACACAGGTACAGCGCATCATGTGATCCAACACATCGTGGCGTTTGTCCCACTGGTCCCCCACGCGGTACATGACCCCCTCGCTGGAGGTACAAACTTCTTCATGGGCTGGAAGACACGAGCGAAAAAGCAGAATGCTGATTAGCCGAAAACATCTGCGTTGTAATGACCAAAAAGCGGAAACATGTGCCTGTTTGGGAAGGATGGTGTGTGTTCCACATGTGGTCTTCATTAAAGGGAGATAGTTAAAGAGTACGTTTGCGTTGACGACACACATCTTAATAGCGATGTGTGAATATGATCAAGCTGTCTTACAAGTTGAACACTATTTTCACGATTGGACTATTTTTCAACATCACCAGGTAGGAAAATCATTTGCTAATTCAAAATGGCTGTGGAACCCCACGACGCTGCCTTCGTGCTTGAATTGCCTTAAGTGCAAGATGCTGGCGTGCTATCTAAAAATCATAGCGTGGAAGACATCGCGCCAGAATTGTTTGCTTCAGTCTAAACAACCGAGGCTACAGCATCGCGTCATCGGGTGGAGATACGTTGATAGCCGTCCATCTGCTGTGTCGGAATGCAGACGTGAGATAGACCTGCACCATATCAGTCCAGACCACCTGGCCTCCAAAAAGGGGGCGTTGATGTGAGTCTTTTAAACGAAAAATGATTGATGGGGAGAGGTTTGGTTTGTTTTTCTTTCAAGTGCTTCCCCAGGAAAGTGTGCACCACCACAGCACTTTGGCTTGAAATTCAATTGCGCAAGGCATGTCAAGCTACACCTTTCCCGTGAACTAAAAATGTGACTGAAAGGCTATTTTTAAATATATGGAAAGATTCAGATGATCCCGTTTTTCCAGTGTATTGAGTAAATATGGGCGAGTATTTGATGCAAATCGTTCCTGATGGCGACAAAGTGTTTCCAAAAGAACACATGGCTGACACAACGTTAACCTTTACAACACAGGAAAAAAAAAGAGGAGGAGGTGTTGAGACTCTTTTTAGCATTCCCCATTAACATCTCAATTACAATGTTTATTTTGACAGTCTTTGTTAAGTCATTAAAGTGGGAATCAAAGGCCCCCTGGTGCGCAGAGGCAACCACTCACCCCCCTCTTAAATCCTTGACAGGCTGTTTTCTTAACAACGGGGTGTTGGCCAAACTTGGGCCCCACGATTTATAGAAAAGCTTCACAGGAAAATAAAACACTAAATTGAGTTATCGTATTATCCACTTGAGATGCGGATACACTTGTAGGGTGCGTCTTTTTAAAACGAGATTACAAAAGTGAAGTTATCCGCAACGTTGCAGATGTTTCCAACGTCTTTACGGTCCCGCTGCCAAACTATTTTATCTCCCATCTGCCAACTTTGAAGTTCAGGGAGCTTTTGATGTAGGCTAGGATGATATCGCTCAAAAAGATTTGTTTGGGATTCGCTCGCCTTGTTCTCAGAGGATATAGTTTCATCGAGACGCTACGTCCGAGTCGAGGGAACTCGTGGTTGGAAACTTTCGTTTTTTGCGTGGCTTGCATCATCGGTACTTCAGACGTCGGTAACCCCCCTGGTGTTTGATTGCCTTCAGTGCCTTTTGTTGCCTGCCAAGCTCTAACTGACACCAATTCAACAAAACAACACTTCCCTTACACGCCAAATGACTTCAATTTGCCTCAGGCAAGGCGTCAAAGCCGAAAACAAGATTCAGTCAAGTTCTTTTACCGCCAAGCTGTTACGAGCTTACATGCTAATTGAGTTAGCCGTCACCTTTTTCAGACAGTGTTTACCGTCTGGGGGCATGATTGGAATTAGATCCGCTGATATCTGGCTTGCAGACTTCGCGAAGCATTTGGATTTACGATCGAGGCGCATTTCAACGTGTCTTTGATCGCCTCTCCTTCGCGGCGATGAAACGATTCCAGCCCGAGCAGCTGCGTTTTGCTCCTCGTCCACGCAACACTCCCACTTACCAGCCATGGGGCAGAATCCAAAGCGCTGCTCGCCGTCATAGTTTGTCGTGGTGCCGCACCACTTCATGCCGTCTCTGCGTCCGTCTGCGGTGCAGTCGGTGTAGTTCCGTCCGTTGTACAGGTAGGGGAATTGGCACAGAGCGCCGTTTGAATTGCCGCCCCTCGTCGCCACGATGACTAGGAAGGGAGACAACAACGTTTGTCTCCGGCTCCTCGGTGGCTTCAAATTGCTGCAAATGTTGGCTCACCGTTCTTTTCCGTGCAGAAAGAATACTTTTGCTCCGTCTCAAAGTCAGAAGAAATGGAACACCACAGCTTGCCATCAGCGCGTCCATCTGAGGTGCAAGCGTGGTAGGTCTTGCCCTTGTAGACAAAGGGGAACACACAAGGCTGACCTCCCGAGTTGCCCCCGTACACCGGAGCCGGGCCATCTGGATGAAAACACAAGCGTGTGACAATGTTTGAGACCCCGTGAAGTGACCTTGTGAACTTATTGTGACATAAACATTTTTGATTTCACTTTGGAAGGACTCCCACTTATAAAGGAGAGTGAGACGGCAAAACGTACCCCACTGTTCACAGCTGACGCCATTGGCCAAACAGGTACACATCATCTGTTTGGTTCCTTGACTCCTCAGCCAGCGCTGGCCGACAAAATAGGACAGTCCGGAGTCAGTGCGACAGGGTCCCTCTTGCGGAAGCTCGGGAACTGGCTGGTAGACGGCCGGCTGGATATTCGTGATCACGCGAGAGCCGGTGCCTGAAATAGAACGTGGGAATTAGGTCAGGGGGCAAGAAACCATGTGACTGTCCTTTATTAACTTAGATTTTGGGGAGAGAGCATTTCCTTCAACATCTTGAAGCACATTTTTCTCTGCTGAGTGCTGCTCTCCCAATTTTTTTTCACGTCTGTGTTCCTCATGAGCTCATGATGGTGAGTTACATATCTTTCTCACGTCAACACTTGGCTCTTCCCCTGCTTCGACACGTCTGTCTCTGTTAAACATTATTCTCTCGGCACGGTGAGCAGGAGTGGGGTGCAAAAAAAAAAAAAAAAAAAGAAAAGCACATGGATATCGTCAGTTCTCACCCAAGCCAGTCGTGTGAAGTGAAGCATGTCTCTCGCACTTCCATTCGCCACGGCCGTTCCCGGTGCACAGACATTGGAGAAGGTTGCCCCTGGCGTCCGTCTTTGTCCACGTGTCGCCAATCCGGTACGAGGTCAGAGTATCTTGGTCGTTACAACGATCTAGAAAAAAAATGCAAATATTTCATCATAATCTTGTAATCGTTATTCATAGTTAAACCTGGCTTTACTTTAGATTTCTCGCAGGATGGAGGCCTGTTTGTCGTTTTTGAAATATTCCATTCATGTAATGATGTCATTTATACAAGAATCTACAAAATATTCAATCCGGTGAGTGTGAACGCCCAGCAAAAAACGTTTTTTTACCATTTGAAAGACAGCATGTGATTAGATACATGTGACGAGCTCTAAATTAACCAGCAGTAATGACATTTTTCAGCTCGTGTGACGCACATTCGGGCCTTCGCAGCTTGTTCCTAATGAAAGTGGCAAATGTAACATGACACTACAAAAGCGCCTGTGTACACTCTTACAAAACAAAACGACAAAAGACAAAGACGAGTTTGATCGCACAGAGTCAAAACGGGAACATTCCCATTTACTAGGAAAGAGTTGTTGCCATTCTTTATAAGCGAGTCGAGGGTCTCTTACTTCTGGAGGTGCACGTTATGCGGCCACTTCCTTCTCCCAGGCAGGTGCAGTCCACAACCATCCATCCCTGGTAGGGCTTCTCCCACGTTTCCCCAACAACGTAGGATGTCCCCGCCGTGTTGTCATAGCAACGCTCAGCTGCAGGACACACGCACAGTGGGCATCATAAAATAACAATATTATTGTTTACGACAGAACACGGCAGTGATCAGACACTAACGCATCATCCTCCATGTTATCATACAGTTAGTCAGCCAGTGTGTGTGTTTGTGTGTGTGTGTATGACTCACCAACAGGCTTGCAGGTCCATTCTCCTTTGCCGTTCCCCAGACAGACGCACTCCAGCATGTAGCCTCCTGTCTCGTGAGGTCTCCTCCAGGTGTCTCCGATTTTATATGAAGCGCCGTCCTCATGACAACGATCTAGTCAGACAGGGGGGCGGTGTGTGTCACTTGCACCAAAAAAAGAAAGACTCGACATTTGTGCCATTTTTTAACCGCACGGCTAAGTGGAAGCAGCTGCACGTCAGCGTAACTACACCACACACTATAAAAAATGATAGTAAAACACGTGATTTTTTTTTCTTCATCCTGTGTGAGGTCTCCAATAATTAAAAAATCGGTCAAGTTGTTAAAAACCGCTGAGCCGGAACATGGTGGTGTGAATAATTAATGGTGGCACTTCCTGTGGAAGTTTTCCAACTCACTGGCAATGGTGCAGCTGATTTTGCCCCTGCCAGATCCGATGCAGGTACAATCCCAAATCATGCCATCCTTGGGTCTCTCATAGGTTTCTCCCACAGTGTAGTACTGCTGGTTGATCTTATCATGACATCTTTCTTCAACTGAAGGGGGGGACACAAGAGGAGAAGGTGTGTTTGTTTTGTCTCAGACAGCGAGATAAATAAAGACAAGACTTGCTGATAAAATAACACAGCAGGCACACACATGCTAACTCACCTTCAGGCTTGCTTACACACTTAATTCCGGCGACTCCGTTGCAAGTGCACACCAGAGTGCTGCCCAAGTACGGCCGCTCCCACTGGTCGTTAATGTTGTAGAAATGACCGTTCTCTATGCAGCCATCTGGTAAGGGCACGAGAAGAAAGCAGGTAAAACAATGCTGGGAGGCTGCTACAAGCTGGAAGCAATAAGCGGACGTTGGAAAAAAAAAGGGAAAAGTCCATCTGTCTGCAATGTGAGTGGAAAATACGCTCGGGCCATACGCAACGTTAAACACTATACCTGGTGCTGTGGAAACAAACTTCTAATGCACCGTTAATTAGGTGAAAATCATTTTTAACCAGACAAGACAATCTTGTCTGTGAATGTTATCCAAAAAGTTCCCTGACAGTAATGAATCATTTGTAACTGGGACAACAATACTTGAAAAAAGTCATTTTATTGTGAGATAAAACTCTCCATTGTCTGCGGAGGTACCTCAAGATGTGTTAACTTGAATTTAAAAGGACCCCCGGTAACAAATCATTTTGCACAACCGCTTTTCCACTTTTGATCTAATGCCACCCACCACCAGTTGGCTTTGTTCACAATCTCCATCTCCCATTAACACCACAGTTGTTCATCTTCCTTGGGAAATCGTTACATGGATACAAATGACTTAATTGATATGTGAGCAGACTGGAAAAAGCCCAAACTTACCCTGGGACACCGACGGGACGTGATGCTGTCGCGCCTGTCTTCGGTTCTTGTGGTTCCCCTTGGGCATGCAGTGCACCGCGGTCCCGATGCACAATGCAAGCAGCACCCTGGCGGGTATGCTTCTACCGGACATGCTTTGCAAATGTTGTCCTGAAAAGTCACCAGAGACGGAGAAGAAAGTGGACTCCCAGTACAGCAGAATTCGGCGAGCACGGTCTGCCCCTCTGTGGTGCGCGGCCCCAGTGTGCAGGTTAGCGGAGAGTGGGAGTGATTTATCTCACTGGGCATGGCTGAGTCGCAACCGGACGCAGGAGGGAGGAGGTTCGAACAAGAGACCGACAACCCACGCACACGCAATCAGGGGGAACATTTCCATAGTGACTTACGCAAAATGCTTATCACGGAGACTCGTTTTTGCTTTCAGGCAGAGGGAAAAAGTTAGTTAAACGGAGCGAAAATTAACCTTCGAGTTCAACAAATTCATACCCAAAAAGCTTCTTATAAATAAAAATGTTCTCCCACCATCAATTCTCAAGTTGTAGAATCAGCACAAACGCATTTGTCAGGAAAACTTAACGGCGAAGACTTTGCCGATGAATAGCAACCTTGCTAGCGAGGGCGTTTAATTGATTTATTTCTGGTCACGTGACAACTTAAGCGGGAAATTTGTTGCTAGGTAGAATTCATAAAATTACTCAAAGTCAATTAAAAAAACAGTAGCATATGTATGGGTGCATGTGCATGTTATTTAATCAAATCTGACCAAAGTAAAGCACCTCTGAATGGATGGATGGATTTTGACTTATATAACTTTAGACAGTACAATGTTACATGATAGGCTATAAAAAAAAATCCCTCACTGAAGGACACTGATACTGTGCCGATTGTTAGCTTTTGGGTTTTACAATTAGGTTATGTCATCTGCAGGAATTGGGTCACATGGTGTCACTATCTGGAAGGACTCCAGTAGTAACCCAATGTTTGATTATCTGGAAAGCAATTACTCTTCCTGATCCAAGTTCTGGGGAAGTCCGAGACTGTACAGGCTGGCTTTATCTGGACAGTTTGGCCTTCACGGTGTGAATTAAGTGAATTTCATGCAAGGTTCCAAGTCGTCATTAATACTGTTGCATTTGGGCCAATTTCAATTGTTGACTTTTTGTTTGTATAACTGAATTCCTCAGCAGCTTTTTTAAAACTCATTGCATTTGGACTGTATGAATATTACAGTACATTAATTATGTTATGAAGAATGTGAGTGCATGTTACACCACTGAAGTGTCACCTTTTTTTTCAAACAAATTGGAGTAATTTCTATAATGGTATTTTTTTTTCTTCATTTGTACTGCTACTCACATTTAATACAATGAGAAAATTGTCAAGAATATTTTCTTTGTGATTAAAGAAAAATTATCAGAAGCCGTTGATTGAATTGTTCCGGGTCGTGACCCGTAATGAGGCGGGAATTGGTTGGCGTGACGTCACTCACCGCAAACTGACAATGGAGTCCGCGAATGGCGTACTTAATTGTTTCGGCTTTCTACCTGCCTTATCCAGGTCAGTGGAATGTTGATAAAGTACAACTACCTCTGTTCTGAAGTTATACTTAAATATGTGAATATCTATGAAGCGTTGAAGTTGTAGTGCTCACTTTAACATGTATGAAATGTTCATGGAAAGTTCGTTGCAATTATCGCTCATGCCTGTGTCGGGCTGAAATCTATTTTAAGAGTTGGACACGACACCTTTAATCTTTGTCATCACTTGCCCATGAAAAGCCAAAACATTCAACCCACTGCACTTTTGTAATTCTGAGTAATCCAGCTAGAAATCCCAGTTTGAAGCAATTCTCTGGGAATTGAGCGTTGTGGCTTGACATGGCGATGAAAACACATTTTTGTGTTTAAACGGGTAGGTTTTTTTTTTTTAAACCAGCGAGGTAATTTCCCAACAGATTGAATCACACAGGATGGTGTTGTCTAGAACAATAGTGGAAATCACAGCCAGGGAAAAAAAATGCTTTGGAAGAGCTTCTGACTATGTCAACATTGAATGCCACAAGTATTGCCCTATTTTTCATGTCTTTTGTCCTCCGAAAAGCACTGCGGTTGAATTTCACTACATCAACAAAATCCGGAAAACATAACTTGTTTGTTTCTTGTTTTTGAATGTTTGGTCTCGGAAATTTTTTTATATATATATTTGTGTCCCCTCGTATAGATTTCCGTGTAATTTGCTATATTTTCACAGTGACTTGGCAAACAATAGTTAACAAGGTTACACTCAATTATTAATGACAAGTTATGTTGCAACCATAATAGAATTGTCAGAGGTTGAATTATTTCTGTCCTTTTAAAATAAGTGAGAATGGATAATCTTGAGAAATTTGGGCAGAGCCGGTTACATTTTATGCTGATGTGGAGAAATCACAAAATACGTGCATTACACAACGCGCATAAAAAGTCATCATGAGAAAGTTTAGAAGCGGGACAAAAGAGGTCACAGCTGCAAAAACCTCTCGACATTTGCAACACTTATTCATCCAAAACGGGACTCGCTATCTCGGGGCCTCTGTAAATCTCTCTGTGTTCTTCCCACTGTGATGCAGATTCATGAACTACATGCACTGTTTAATTGCCCAAACTTGACATATTATTGTGTCTTCTCAGGGGGTTCATTTCTGGCTTGCAGTCTTGCGTTAACGGAGAGGGAGTACATGTAAGTAATGTTGCCAAGTTACACATTTTGACCGGAAGTACAGCAAATGACCGTTATGTTCCTGGTCTCAAGATGACACAGTCTTCTCATTCGGCTACTTTTTTCCTTTTCCTCAAATTTTCACTAAGCAATAAGTCAACGGTGTTATTGCCATGGTAACCGCCACTGTTTATCTCCGTGTAAAAGTGTAATAGTCAGCATTTAAAAATGCTCATCTGTATTATTCTTTGAACTATTTTCATTTTTTTTGCTTCAAAGTGACTGCCCCTTTATCAATGACGAAAATGTCTGAACCCAAAACCATATGAGGCCTTTTGCAGAGCAAACAAACGAAACCATATGTGCATATCTAGAGCTTCAAAGAATAATACACAGATGGAAGCCGCGTTTAATTGAAAAAGCCCTTCAGTAGACTAAGCAGCGACTTTCTCCAAGCAAACAACTTTTCAATTCTTGAGAGTACACTCTGGTCCTTTAAAAAAAATATATATGACTCCAATTTGGTTACTTAAAAATGCATCTGCACTTTACTCATTTGCTCCCAATTCCCATTGCTCACCCTGACAGTACCAGAAACAAACCGACCGGTGATGTCATCACCACATTCTGGTTTATGCTCTGATGACAGGTCACGAATCTATTGGGATGTTGAGCTCCGCGGTGTTCCGAAGATGTGGGGGGTGACTTTCCGTGTTGTGTCGCCAACAGAACCTTGTGTCCAACAGCGGGAATGGATCAATGGAATGTGTTGTTTGTGCCACATCTGCCTTGAAGTTACATCGCGCACTTGAGGTTGTGACATTGGATTTTGTGGCAACATGTTTTACTGTTGGCAATTGCAGTCATACTGATTAAACACGGGTGTCAAACTCAAGGCCCCTGGGCCAGATTTGGCCCGCTAAATTTCGGGACCTCGTGTTTGTTTCTTGCTATCTGTAGCAAAAATGGCAAATTGGCTTCGTTTTGAATAACGCTGCAGTTAGACTAAGCCGAGTTTACATTTTAAGGTCACGTGCATGAATTTACTAATTCAGCGAATCTGTTCGCAGACTGTGTGAAATATAGTTTTTTCCTGCTCATTGTAGCAAATGAAGGGATTTAGGATGCCGCATTTTGGCAGCTTGAGAAATGCGTGTTGACGGCTCAATAGGCAAACATGGTCTTGGGCTTACAAAGAGACGCACGGACTAGACAATGTGTTGTCCTCTGTCTGACTCGCAAGTATTCATCGTGCTCATTTGCACTTGTATGTGTGCCCAAGGGAACAACATCACAAAAATAGCTGAGCTATCTTCTGTCTGGCCCTGTAAAAACTGAGCCAGACCTTCTCTTGGAGCAAATTTTTTAAAATTTATTTCTTGAGATAGCTATTTGTTCCCAAAAGATTAAAATAATCATCATTCAGATGTGAGGCTAATATTTGGATTTATTGCGTCTTAATAGTCAATTAGATTCTATATATCGCCAATCTTTCACTGCAAAAGAGTATAAATCTTTTGCTTGCTTGTTTTGATTCAAATTGAGGTTTCCATGGTTACCCCATTACACATCTAAGGAACTCTCGAGTCATGATTCAAAATGACAGAGCAAAGGCTAGGAGGGAGAAAGACGGCAGACCTTTTTCCACATCACGCGCACAACTCAGTTGGCTCCTTTTAACGTCAAAATACGAACATGTTGGATAGGGCGGCGCTTCTATCTTTGTACAAGACATTCATCCAATCACAGATGCCCAAAACAGCCGTTTGATATGAATGAACGCCAAAGTAGGTCCCCATGTCAACACGTTCAACTTTTCCCAAACAAGTAAACAAAGTGCTAAACAGTCAGAATGGTTCAGAAAAAAAGGGAAACCGTTGCAGGGAGTGTAAGGAAACGCTTCTCGGAAAAATCTTCTCAAATTGTGTAAGCGGGCTCCGCGCGCGTAAGCAAGAGACGCACCTCGACTCCATCTTAGTCGTCTTCCTCTTTATTAGACGTCAATGCGTGAGCAAAAAAATAAATAAAAAGCTGAATCCTAGGAAATCAAAAATGGAGGTTCCTCTGTCATGAAATCATTTTGAAAGTACACGAATTTAATTGGGGAAAAGCAGTTTTGCTTTGGTGCACAGTGTGGATGGAAAAGAACCTCTCTGTTGGTTACGTCAGAACCTGCATGAGTCATTCCATTTTTGAGTGGAAACAGGAGAACGACACACACACACATTCAAACAGCTGTATGGAGTCACTTCGGTAGCGAACGTTAGCAACTGGTTCTCATTTATGTCGTGATTTTTCCGGCCGACTATACCTTCACTGACCCGATTTTGAGGCAGTGCGTTCCGTTTACGTAATATATGATGGAGGGGAGAAATAAAGGCAAAGGATTGTGTTTCATCCGGCATCATTGAATGCACGGTGGCAGGTGTCAGAGGAGAGAAAATGTCCGATGAAAGAATGGAAGTGCATCGAAAGGTTGAGGAGACGAGGGAATTTCGTCATTGGTTGTCCTTGAACACGGCTGAGCGGTCGGGATTCCAATGCGCTTAAGTCTTTGTCGGGGGTTGCGTTTCCTGCCCCGTGACAGCGATGACGCCACTGTGTGTGGGTCAACAAAGGGTCTGTGTGTCTTTCATATATTTGGGGGGGAGGAGGTTACAAGATTAGAAGCTACCTGGCCAGTGACCCAACACTGATAAATCAGGTCAGTTCTTTTGATGCAGTGCAGCGACCTGCCTCCAAATATCTTCTTTTTTTTTTTTTCAGTGCAGACTGTTCCACTCAAAGCAACCAGCCGGCTCATTGCAAAGCCACCCGATTAAAATTTTGACGGAAAAACCATGAATGCGTCAGTGAAAAATAATTCAAAGTTTGACACGCTACAGGAAGAGATGTTGACAATTCTATCAAAATGGATTAAAATAAAAAAAAGTACTTAAAATGAATAGAAAGCGGTCCCTTTAACAGCCCAAGATAAACACAAGCCATGACTCAGCAAAAAAAAAAAAAAAAATCAAGGAGTTGTGTGTCAAATTACCAAAGTCTCGGTGATTAAAAGAGTGATTCACCACTTTGCAAGCCGCTCTGTTCGACTGCTCCGCTTTTCCCACCATAGATGGATATCGTCCTCAGCACTTGGACGGGCCGGGCCGGGCTGTCTGCCTGCCCCCCGGCCTCTCCAACATTATCAAATTGTTTTGTGAAACAACACGTATCCGCTGTAAAATGAGCCTGATTCCAAACAAACTCTTGCTAGCAGCAAGGGTTTATCTCACACACACACACATTTGGCGTCCAACGCACTAATCAAAATATTATTTTCTCAATAACAGTTGCATATGCTTTATATAGCCGTACAGGCTCGTCATGACGATGCAGAAAGTTTCCAACGCGCTGTTGTGTAACTAATTGAAAATTGTAAACGCCGGTCCCGGCTTCCAATGAAATCAAATAAACGTCCGGACGAGGCGCTGAGATCATCTCGTTATACCGAATCGACTCGAGAGTGGAAACACAAATACGAGCATCTGTTGAGTGCATTGCTGGTTGCTCCATTTTGTCACATCCACTTTCTTTTTTTCCAGGTAGGTGTGGGAACCACGAGAGGACCAAACATATGGCAAAAACATTGCACAAAATGGATCAAGTGAACCTGAGAGCGGGAGCCATCTTGTTTCCATCTTGTTTTACATTTTGCTAATGAAGATGACCAAGTTAATAGGTCAGTCAATTTAATTCGAGGGCTTGCAAAGAAACTCGTGGTCTTCTCAATAAAGGGCCTAAAAGTAGCGGCAGGACTCATTTGTCTTGCCTTATCTGGCTTTTTCATTCTCCCCCATCCTCCGGGCTCCCCTTTGCCCTCTCTCGCTCTCTATCTCTCGTGTAAACAAACAAAATGGAACGTTTCCGCAGCCCAGACATGATGTCCGCTAAAAGTGATTCATGCGCCACAATTAATAACTGCGGCTCTGGTTGGAGTATTTACAGTTTGCTAAGTTAAAATGAAAAAAAAAAAAAAGAATAAACGTGTGTGTGTGTTTATGCAGTGTTGCATTGGTTTACATGAAGAAGAAGCAGCAAATTTGCTGTAATTGCACCAAATGAGGATAATTGACCTGAAATCCTCACAGGATTCCATCTTCAGATAGAAACTGGAAGATAATAAAAAAGAAAAAAATCAAATCAATAACCGTATAATCATGCACTGTATAATCTCAAATGTTTGTTTTTAAGGTGCAAAACAACTCATGTTTGCAAAAAGCCGCCATTTTTTTTTAAATCCGGTTTTACAAACTCGTATTGTCATAAAGCAATGTTTGTGGATTACCAAAGTAAAAAAAAAAAAAAAAGATTGGGCTTTCCCATTTTGACCATACAGGAAGTTTGCCAGACACTCTGTATCACACACTCTCACATAAACACACACTTATCCATCTTATCTTATGCCACATTATCCTCTGCTCTCACCTTCTACGTCGCTACTCTCATTTCATATCACGCTCTCATATTAGACCCTCAAATTTCATTTGAGCAATAAAGCAAATATCTGTCGTCATGTCAGTGTAGTCCAACTTGAAGTCCGAATGTGGGATTTAGCTTGAGCAAGTCATGGTTCATTTGTGACGTGAACGCTTTTATGAATCACGGGCCAGCAATAACAAACCAAAGACTGTGTTGCCTTAAACACTCCGATCCCAGTAGAGGGGGGGGGGGGGGGGGGGGGGGGTTTCTGTAACACTAACTTGAGTTCTTATTTGGAGAGCCAAAGAAAATGGCTTTTATTCAAAAAGTACTTCCTGTGTTAGAAGAAATGTCTTCAGAGGGAATTAAAGACAAATCAGTCCCATGTCTGTGATTATGATACATTTTGCTCGGGAGCACTAAAAATACAAAATTGGTAGGATGCTCCCAATTTTCAGCTGAGGGAGGATTTTAATTCAAAGCAAGGAAATGAGTAGTAGCGCTCGAGCTCTCTGTCATTAGCACACGCCGAACCTTCTTCGGTAGATCTTTCATGGTTAGCCAGTCAGTTCCGCGCGGTTAAGTTGTTTTTTTCAAACAAATATTTACTGGCAATATGACATTTTGAGGTCCGCGCATAGCATGAAACACGATTAGAATAGTTTTGGATTTGTCGTAAGTTTTTATTTTGGTTTGACTTTTTTATTTTAAATTGGGTTTAATTAGCTTTTAGAGCAATATTCTTAGTGTATATTGTTTTGAAAATGTGTCATTTAAGATAAGATTTTACTAGCTTTTGTATTAGTTTTAGTTTTTTAATATTTGGAGTATCAGTCGAGTGTAATATTAAAAGAAAAATGTGTTTGGTATTGTTCAGCATTCAAAACAGTAATGTTTTGGCGCCATCTGGTGGCATTTTGGTGTCAAAGTGTGTTGGAGTGAATTGAAGAGTTTTATTTGGACATGTTGCTTTTGCTGCCATCCTGTGACTTTTCTAGGCAATTACAAACCATTTGGGGGCATGTCAGTTACTCACAGATTTTCTATAACCCACCACGACTTTTTTTTCCAATACAAATATTTTCTATAATTGTCTTTTCTGGGGTTAGTAATAGGAACAGATCCCCGCAAACCGAGGACTCCCTGTTTTTGTGTTGTTGTGATTTCACCGAGTTACTTCCTCTCCATAAAACACATAAAGGCAAAACGAACACATTTTCCAAAATCACTGCGTAGCAATGAACAGATCAGCGCGACACATCAAACTGCAAGTCAGATAAGGAGCCCTGCAGGAAGTTGGGCAAACAAATCATCCCCCCCCCCTCCCCCTCATTTGACCTTGCGAGGGAATGGCAGCTGTTTTACAATGACTTCATAACCGTGGAAAGCCACTATTTGTCATGTCTGCATGTGTTCTACCCACCAGAGTGGATTTCTGGCTGGTGAGTCACAGAAAACGGAGTCAGATACATAACCCCCAGAGTCCCCAAAGCCAAAATCCGCCCCCTTGATCTACTCATTCACACGTGCAGACATGTAGCGAGAAAGACCTCACATTAAAAATGTCTGAGGACTGCTGATAGTCATGCCTGCAAAGTGCGTGTGACTCTCAACGGGCAATTTAATATTCTCATTTATAGGATTTTTTTTTTGTAGCTCACAAGTGAGTTTTACTGCTTTTGATGTGAGTCTGCTTACAAATCAAATTACTAATTTCAAAATTGAAACGCAGGTTAGGTGGACTTGCTGTGGCATCCTCTACATATGCTTTGACATTATTTTTTCAGATTCGCTGTGTCAGAACGTGCGAACGGGACAGCCTAGTGGTTGTTGTGGCAACAGGTTATTAAATGACGTCAACCAAAAGCCAGTCGGGTGATTAGAAGCGCCACTGAATCATCACGTCTGACTGGGAAAAGTATAGAGGAAGCGGGACGAGATGAAGAGAGCAACGACCGAGGTGCTCTCACCAAAGATTCCGACATTGTTCATGTCCCATCAGAGCACCATGGAAACTGCACACGCAAACATTCAGGTCAAGGTTGATGAGTTGACCGCATGGCCTGCCAACCATCAAATGAGAAACCAAATGTATTTTACGTTTAAAATAAATAAATCACACATTTGAGATGAATCGTATTTTATAGCCATCCAAAGTGCTGTCCAGTCATTCTCCAACAGAAATGTGCACTTACTGGTTTCCAGGACAAAAAAAGGAGGCCCACGCATGGCTGATGAGGGGTAAGGGGGAGGAGCTTCCCACTGTGATGAAGTGGGGGACCGAGGGGGGCCTGCCCTCTGACACGACCTGGTCACATGAGAGCGGAAGCGCCGAAGGCCGCCGACAGCACAACAGGCTAAGGTAAGACTTTCTCATTTTGGAATTTCATTCGCCTCAGTGCTGACAGCGGCCAGGTTTACTTTCACATGATATGTTGTTACGATAAAAAGACGATTATACGGTGAAAAGGAAAAAGAAACAACAGTAGTAAAGGCAGCTTGTTTGTAACACACTGAAGTATTCTAGAAGTTGACCTGGACAATGTGCTGTCACCAAGCGGCCATTCAGCACCTGACTGACACCTTTTACGGCCCTCTCGCTCTCTCTCTCTCACACACACACACACATATGCGCGTGTGTGCTGCCACAGGAAGACTGGGTTTACTAAACATTAGCTGAGTTTAAGTAAGTAAGGTATGATTGACAGGAACAAATACATTAGGAGTTTTTCTAAATTAATCAAAGAAGAGAACGTCAATGCCGTTGTCGGCGGAAGACAGCAAAATCATCTGCAGTTGTGCCCGGTCGAGAGGACTATTTGTTACGGTAACGTGTTGTGCTTCTTCCTTCTGCCATGACAAATACACCATTTTGCAAATATCGAATGAAAACTAAACTGAAACAAAGAATTTTCCTCTAAAACCAATAAAAACTATTCTAAATATTAATGCAAACTAGCTGAATTAGGAAAAAAAAATCAAAATATCAACTACAATGACAAATCTCAAACTATAACTCATAATATTGTTTTTTATTTTTTTATTTTTTAAATAGAGTTCCAAAGAGGTGATGAGACTTGTACTATGTGTTAAGAAATGATGATGCTCAGATTTTTTTCTTTTTTTTGTCTCTTGATGACAGGTTATGACCCTGTCAGGCGGGTTGAAGTTGTGCCGAAAGAGAGAATGAGCATTTGCAACCGGTGAGTGAACAACTTTTTAAAATCGCCTCTCATCGTACAATGTCACGGAGAGGGGGTCGTTGCTAATGTCCCACAGAGAGGGGGGTCAGTGTGCCGAGATGGCCATGGTATGCCTGACAGACTTTGAGGAATATGCCAAGGAGCACCTGTCCAAGGCCACGTGGGACTACTATGCCGCCGGAGCCGACGAGTGCTGCACCCGAGACGACAACCTGCTGGCCTACAAGCGGTACCAAGTCCTTGAGCTACAACATCCTGTCGGGTGACTTTCTTCTTCACGTTCTCCCTTGATGTCCAGGATCCGCCTGAGACCTCGCATCCTACGCGACGTGTCTGTGAGTGACACCAAGACTACAGTGCAGGGTATGGAGATCAGCTTCCCGGTGGGCATCGCCCCAACCGCCTTCCATTGTCTGGCGTGGCATGAGGGTGAGATGGCCACAGCAAGAGGTGGGTTGTTGCGCAACACGACTGTGCCCTTGCATTATAGGAATATCCCTATGGACTTTCGATTTCCACCGCTAGATGGCAGCATTTCATTGCATTTACTTTCTTTGTTAAGTGGCCTGGGTTTTGAATACTTTTTGCTTGTTTGGTAGATACTTGAGAGCCTAATTAGGGTTTATTAGTAGTAGCTAGTTTGG
The DNA here is from genome assembly GCF_024217435.2 of Syngnathus scovelli. Classification (NCBI taxonomy): domain Eukaryota; kingdom Metazoa; phylum Chordata; class Actinopteri; order Syngnathiformes; family Syngnathidae; genus Syngnathus; species Syngnathus scovelli. Next base: position 17,188,457 of record NC_090854.1, on the reverse strand, counting down.
TTAGTACCAGTCTAAAGAGTAATAAACATTGTTTCTCTCCCCCCCCCTCTCGTTACACAGCCACCGAGGCGCTAAACACATGTTACATCACCAGCACGTACTCCACTTGCTCGGTGGAGGAGATCGTGGCGGCGGCGCCCAACGGCTACCGCTGGTTCCAGCTCTACGTGTACCGCGACCGCAAGCTGTCGGAGCAGATCGTGCACCGAGTGGAGGCGCTGGGCTTCAAGGCCCTGGTGCTGACCGTCGACGTGCCCTACACGGGCAAGCGGCGCAACGACATCCGCAACCAGTTCAAGCTGCCGCCGCATCTCAAGGTCAAGAACTTTGACGGTGTCTTTCAGGTAAATGTACGTTTGAGCCATGTTTTCTCAGCAACACAAAGAAAATCTCACATTGGTAATTGAACATACAAACAACAAAATATTTGGCAATTATTTTGGCACAGGCTAACAAGGAACACAATAAATGCTAACATTGAAGCTAGCACAAATTATCCAGTCTAGGCTAAGGCCTATTACTGCGTCTCATAAGGATAAATGCGCATGCACATCACGCCACAACCAAAAAAGTCCATTTGACAAATGATGGACTAAAAACGGAACCCACGGCCATCAGGAGACGGCGGGACCGGAGGAGTACGGGATCCCGGCCAACACCTTGGACCCGTCTATTAGCTGGAAGGACATCTACTGGCTGCAGTCCATCACGCGGCTGCCGATCATCATCAAGGGCATCCTGACCAAGGAGGATGCCGAGCTGGCGGTGGAACACGGCGTCCAGGGCATCATCGTGTCTAACCACGGCGGGAGACAGCTGGATGGCGGCCCGGCCTCGGTAAATTTCATTCATCATTGTCTGTCTGCTATTATTATTCATTCGTCTCATCTCACCTGGTTTCACATCATAAAGTGCGCCATCAAGTGTCTCTGTTGTCATCGACAGATAGACGCCCTATCTGAGATCGTGGACACGGTGCAGGGCCGCATCGAGGTCTACCTGGACGGCGGCATCCGCACGGGCAGCGATGTGCTGAAAGCGCTGGCCTTGGGCGCCAAGTGCGTGTTCATCGGACGCCCGGCAGTGTGGGGCCTCGCGTACAAGGTACACTCGCTCATCGTGTGTCCGTCCGTCAATGCTGTCAAATTCCTTTCCGCTGAAGACAGATTTTTATTTTATATATTCAGGGGGAGGAAGGAGTGAGGGAGGTGCTGCAGATTCTAAACGACGAGTTCCGCCTGTCGATGGCTCTATCGGGTGAGTGCGACCGGTCGGCGTGACGATGACGACGGCGAAGGTGTTTCTTCGGTTGTGAAATGCCTCCATTTTGTCATGGCAGGTTGTCGCAATGTGGCGGAAATCAACCGGAACCTCATCCAGTTCTCCAAACTGTGAGCGACCTGCCAAAGGCAGGGAGACATTTTTAACGAAGCCAAAACTTGTTTTTACTGTTTCCAACACAAAAGGGAGGAAAATCAAAGTGTACACTGAAGCTTTGCACACAAAACATGCTCTTTGTGTTGTAATAAATGATGACAAAGTGATGACATTCCATTTCTTAGTCGTGGTCCACCCAGAGTGAGAAACCATCGAGAAAATGCTCGTTTGTCGACAAACTAAATGAGGAGAAGGTCCTTTTTTTTTTTACTCGTCATTACTTTGTTTCAGTCTCATTGGCAGCCGATGAAATGCAAGTTTAGACGACAGCGTAGAGCGTGGTCTCAAAAGAGAAGTAACACAGGAAGTGATTCGAGTCTCGTCGAGTTTGCGTCGAAGGGCTCTTTGACGAGATACGTGCCACGCTCGCTACAGAGTGGCTGACATTTTGTTGCTCGCAGCACTTTTTCCCAACAGCGTCAGGCTGGAGGGAGGAGGTCTAGGCTCGGCTCTCCTCAGAAGGATTTCGACCAGGTAAGCCAAAGCAAATTTTCACATGATGAAATCAAGAGTTTGGTGACGCTTCCTCCTTACTCGCGATGAGGAAAGAGGAAGCGCGATTGCTCAAGTTTACAGGACGAGGTTTTGCACTCAACACGTTAAAAATGGTAGTAAACTCTCTTGTTAAAATTCAAATATTTGCTGGTGCAATTCATTTGAAGAGGCAAATTTAGCATTGGTGGAATTGGGCCTGAAACGACCTTTTCAAACCACAACTGCCATGTACGCTCCATTTTTTCAAAGTGCTGTCCCAAGGATGCTTACAGGAATTCACAACCAAAATTTCTTCTTCAAAGCCCAAATAAAATTTCGGCCACAAGTTCTTTAGACTTTTTTTTTTTTTTCATCGGTCAGTGAAAGTGAAACTGGAGGACCTGATGTCATTTCATGCATGGGTGATGAAAGTGACTGTGGTCTTCCCTGTGTCTATTTAGGAAGCCTCAGCAGTCCAATAACGACGGCAACAACATGCGGTAAGGGTGAAATCTAATTTTGAGTAAGCATTTTGTAGAGCACTAGAACATCAAAACGTGTCTCTTCCATAGCAGAGTCGGAGACGACAGCGGACCGGGGAGGCTGAGTCGGCACTTTTCCCGCTTGAGCGGGAGGCGTCTTTCCAGGTCGGCAGGTCAACACGACCGATCTCCTGCGCCGGTACGGGAGCATCCGGCCCAACACGGTGAGCGCTCACCACCGAGGTCCCGGAAGAACAATAAAGAAAACATTTCCATTGAGTGACCTTGTTCTCTGTTTGGTTGTACTAGATCCTGTCCCGCCTCCAGCGCCAGTTCCGCCCCAAGTTCCGGCTGCGGTTCCTCATGCCCCGGTCCAGAAGACGCCTCCCAAACGGCCAGATAAAGCGACCAAGCCCAAACTGCCCCCTCGGCCGCTTTCCAAGGTGTTCAGTAGTGCTGAACACGGCTCAGCTGTGTTGCAGGTACGAGCCGAGACTCCAGTTTTGAGCCTCGACTGGACATCTATCATTGCCTGTTTCTTTTTTTCTCGACAGGGTTTGAATGTTTTCCGCTCAAGTGACACTCTGTGCGATGTGTTGCTGGTTCCCGGAGACAGTGAAGAAACCTTTCCGGCACACAGAGTCATCATGGCCTCGTCCAGCGACTACTTCAAGGCCATGTTCACGGGTACGTACGTCGCGCAATTGTCTTAAATGAGGCCACGATGGATGAAGACCTCACGTTGTCTTGGATCCCGTTCAGGGGGTATGCGCGAGATGGATATGCGCGAGATAAAGCTGCATGGTGTCACCAAGTTGGGACTGAAGAACATTTTAGACTTCATCTACACGTCCAAAGTCAACCTGGACATGGGAAACCTCCAGGACACCCTAGAGGCTGCTAATTTCTTGCAGGTCATGCCGGTGCTGACCTTCTGCAACCAGCTTCTGAGCAGAGAGGTGAGCTTGGGGCCAATCAAATTCGGGGAGGTGATGATTGGAGAATCAACCGCTCCCCTGTGCTTCCTAATGATCCAGATCACGGTTGATAATTGCTTGGAGGTGGAGAACATTGCATCAGGCTTGCACCTGGAGGATCTCCAGAAGAACATTGGTAAGTTAAGAGTTGTTATGGTCGAAGGGTTTGGCTTGGTGCTGTGAAGGCCAAACGTGGGCAAAACGCTTTTTTTTCTGGTAGCTGGGTTTGTGAGCCACAACCTGTCGGCCCTGGTGGAGTGCGGTCACTACCTGCAACTCTCCGAGAGAACCATCACGGGAGCCCTGGCCAGCAACTCGCTGAACAGCTTCTCGGAAATGGAGCTCTACCACATCGCCAAGGGCTGGTTGGCTCACGACTTTGCCGTGCGCCGCCATTCCATCTACGCCTTGATGCGTCACGTCCGCTTCCCCCTGATGAGCCCCTCCGAGCTGATCCTGATCTCGCACCAAGACGGCGACGGGGCCGACGAGAGCGACTCCCTGATGCGCTCTGAGCCGTCCTGCGTCAACCTCCTGCTGGAGGCCAGCAACTACCAGATGATGCCTTTCATGCAGCCGGGCCTCCAGAGCGAGCGCACGCAGATCCGCTCGGACGCCACCCACATCGTGGCGCTGGGCGGCGTCATGCGGCAGCAACTGGTGGTCAGTCGGGAGTTACGAATGTACGACGACAAGGCGGCTCGTTGGAGAGCCCTCAAGCCCATGGAGGTGCCATGCTACCAGCACGGCGTGGCCCTTCTGGGCGGCTTCCTTTTCATCGTCGGAGGTGGGAGCGTCCAAATATCTCTTCAATCAAACATGGGAGCCTTTTCCCCATCTCACGCCATCCGTCCGTTCGTCTTCTCAGGTCAGAGTACTTACGACACCAAGGGGAAGACGGCCATCGATAGCGCCTACCGCTACGACCCGCGCTTCAACGTGTGGCTTCAGATCGCGTCGCTTAACGAGAAGAGAACCTTCTTCCACCTCAGTGCGCTGAAGGGGAAACTCTACGCCATTGGTGGCAGGAATGCGACGGGGGAGATTGGTGAGAACTTCATTTTGCTCCAGGGTAGTCGCAAAGCGTTCTGGGAATCCGAGTAATTAATCCTTGACGCGACTAAATTGAAGTAAGACTTACTACGATTTCCTAAGTTTGTTAACGCCAGCTAACTTCCACCAGCTAAGTTGACGCTAAAGAATGTTCTGCTCAAATTTCAGACTCGGTGGAGTGCTACAACCTGAAGACAAACGAGTGGACCTTTGTGAGCAGCATGGCCGAGTCTCACTACGGCCATGCCGGGACAGTCCATGGCGACATGTTGTACATCTCAGGTATGGAACGCCGATGAAATGTTACCTTGCACAAATGGAGCGTAGCAGACAAGACTCCGCAGGAAATGAGTCAAATGTGGTCTCGGATGTGCGTTCAACAACAAAACATCTGCACGCATAGCAAACTTTTTTTTGTATATATACAAGCTGTATCCCAAAACACAGCTTGACTATTCATTTCGCATTTAATTAGGTCATTTGGGTAAAATGAGATTTTATTTTGATCAAACTAACCCTGATAAATGGAGATTTAAGATGGAAGTCTGTTGAATTAGCCTAAAATCAACAGGCATGTTAAATTAGCATAACGTAGGATGTTACGTAACAACAGCATTCTATTTATTAAGCGTCATGAGCTGAAATGACTTTTTCTGATCAAGCATTGGTTCATTTTTCTCAGTTTTGTATGCCTAATACACCGTGGAAAGAAATGTAACTTGCACTCAAGTGACTGTTGATCACAGGCTTTGCCCTGGCCTTGGCTACTCGTCCTCACCGAAAAAAAGGCCTTCTTGTCTGCAAATAAACAAACGGGACATTCAAGGCTGAGGGTGGGAGGTTGGGCGGCTGAATCAAAGCAGAACGAGCCCACATAAAAAAAAAAAAAAAAAAAACTTTAGCTGAAGGGAATCTCTTTGAAACCCTCCTGTTGTGTGACGGATCACATTGACCTACTTTACGGTTGAAAAGGCGACAATCATTTCATATTCATAGTATTTGTTTGAGTAAAGAATAAAATACATATATATTTTGGGATAATAAAAATGTATTTGCATTGGTTTTGCACCATTCAGTAGTCACAAAGACGCCAAACATTGTGATCATAAGTAAGTTCCTCCTTTGAGAAGTCGCATAAGGGCCCTGGAGCTGACCTTTTCACACCAACCGCTTCCTGTTGCGGCGGTAACTTGTCACGGCGGAGGCACCTGGCCTCGGCCCGCCACAGGAAGCGGGTGTCTCATGATAGCGCTCAACAGTGACATGGCCAAAGTTGTTGCTAAGTACAAGCAATTAAAATTGCACTATGGGAAATGTACAAAAGTAAAACTGCTAAGACCATGAGCAAAACAAAGCATCCGAAATTACAACAAGGGGAAAAAAAATCTTGATTTTAAATGTGTGTCATTGCTGAGAAGGTAGATGTGCAAATCAGGTAAGGATCGTATTGAGCTCCTGTGATCTCACCCAGGCGGCATCACCCACGACGCCTTCCAGAAGGAGCTGTGGTGCTACGACCCAGCAACGGACGCGTGGACCCGGCGGGCTGACATGACGGAGCTGCGGGGCCTCCACTGCATGTGCACGGTGGGCGATCGGCTCTTCGTCATGGGCGGCAACCACTTCCGGGGTACCACCGACTACGACGACGTGTTGGGCTGCGAGTACTACAGCCCCGCCGACAACTGCTGGACGGTGGTGGCGCCCATGCCGCGGGGCCAGAGCGACGTGGGCGTCACCGTCCTCCAGGGCCGCATCTACGTGGTGGGCGGCTACTCGTGGAACAGCCGCTGCATGGTGGACATCGTGCAGCGCTACGACCCCGAGACCGACGCCTGGGACCGCGTCTTCAACATCTTGGAGCCTCTGGGTGGCATTCGAGCCTGCACCATGACCGTCCATCTGCCTGAGGGATCGGTGGACGAAGCTCACATCCAGGAAGGACCCTTACCCGCGGGCGAAAACTGACATTCGCTAACAATCGAGCAAAATCTCTTGGACTTCTTTTTCTTTGAAAGACTCCAGAAATGGCCACTTCAAAACAAAATGGCAACCCCCGCTCATTTCGTGGTTTCTATTTTTATGTGTAAAACATGACGCTTTTGACACGATACTATATTTTTAAAATATTTACATTTTAAGATTTTTTTTAATGGAGCTAGGTATTTTTTCCACAGCTTACACACACACACACACACACACACACACACACACAGAAATTCCATGAGATGAGTGTTCGTCCTTCAGCTTAAGATAAGAGTGCAGACATCTGACATAGCCAAGGACTACTTTTATTATTTTTACTTAAAAAAAGAGACAGAAAGCATTTTAGAGGACGCAACATCTGAATTACTGTCAGATAAAGGAAAAAAAAAAAGGCTTTTTCTTTGGCTTTTTTTTTTTTATGCTAATGCCGCAGAAGTTGACCAGTGACTGCAAAGTGTAATAAAAAAATACTACCAGAAAGATTTTGGGGGTTCTGAAAATGGTTTTCACGGAGGGTTTGAAGATAAAGTGAGGGTTTCAAAGTATAGGTTCAAAATATAGAAGTAGCACAGTTGAGTGTCATCAATTGATTTTTTTTTTTTTTTCATCTCCAGATTCCTGTCTGCCACACTGAGCTCCGCCCCTCCCCTCCTTGTCCGTCCTCCACGTTGTTGGTCTTATAAAAAGCAGTCTCACCCCTGTCCTGCTGCTCCTTTTTTTATTTTGTCTTTCTGCGAAGGATCTGCGATGACCCTGGACGGTGACGTGTGTGTGGTGACGGGAGCGTGTGGCTTTCTAGGCAAGACGCTGATCAGGATGCTCTTGGAGCAGGAGAAAAAACTCAGCGAGATACGACTCCTTGACATCAACGTCAAACAGGAGCTGCTGCAAAGTCTGGAAGGTAAGAAAAAAAATCCTATTGCCTTTGGTTGGGGCAGGAATTAGGCCTACTCTGCCTCGGGGGAGGTCTAATGAACTTCATTTTCTGATTTTCAGAAAGTCGAAGCGACGTCAAGCTGAGCGCATTTGAAGGCGACATAAGAGATGCCGAATTTGTGAGGAAAGCTTGTCGGGGAGCCACGCTGGTCTTCCACATCGCCGCAATCATCGATGTCATCGAGGCCATCGAGCCCAGCGAGATATATGGCATTAATGTCAAAGGTGCGCTCACAAATGCTAATGTTGTGGGCTACAACTTGGCTCAGACCTTTTTCCTTACTAAAATGTTTTATTAAAACACTGATATCGGCGAGTACTCCAAAAACTTTGGCCCAATTCGGAATGCTAACGGCAGTGGAGCTAAAACAGGCAAGATGTGGGGTGTTCCAAATTTCTTTCCTTCCAGTCCTTCCATCTGTTGCTAGGGTGTGGTTGTCATTCCAGGGACCCAGAACCTGCTGGAGGCCTGCATCCAGGAGAACGTGGCCTCCTTCATCTACACCAGCACGGTGGAGGTGATGGGCCCCAACAAGGAAGGCGAGCCGGTGGTGAACGGCCACGAGGACATGGCCTACTGCAGCTCCCTCAAGACCTCATACAGCAAGACCAAGAAGGAGGCCGAGGACCTGACCCTGGGCTACAACGGCAAGTCGTTGCCCAATGGTGGGCGGCTGGCCACCTGCGCCCTGAGGCCCATGTACATCTTCGGCGAAGAGTGCCGCTTCCTGCTCAGTCACATGGCGGACGGCGTGCGCAACGGCGACGTGCTCTACCGGATGTCCCTGCCGGAGGCCAAGGTCAACCCGGTCTACGTGGGCAACGTGGCGACGGCCCACCTGCAGGCCGCCCGCAGCCTCCAGGACCCCGAGCGGCGGGAGCGCGTGGCCGGCAAGTTCTACTTCGTGTCCGACGACACGCCGCACGTAAGCTACTCTGACTTCAACTACGAGGTCATGTCGCCGTTGGGCTTCAGCATCCAGGACAAGATGATAGTGCCTCTGCCCCTGTTCTACGTGTTCTGCTTCCTGTGGGAGATGGCGTGCCTGATGCTGCGGCCCTTCCGCCGGGTGGTGCCGTCCGTCAACCGGCAGCTGCTGACCATGCTTAATACGCCCTTCAGCTTCTCCTACGACAAGGCCAAGCGCGAGTTGGGCTACACGCCCAAGTACACCTGGCAGCAGGCGCGCAGCAACACCACTCGCTGGCTGGCACAGCAGCTGCCCAAACAACGAGAGAAAGTATGGACCAAGTAAAATGCTACAGCTGCAGTTTCAACATGACTGCCTTGACGGTCTGACTTCAAATATAAAAGCGAGTAAGTGCCATTAGATAACCTCAAAGAAAGAATGTTATAAATGGAAAAATATTGACTTCAAACATTAAAAGAATGCAACGCAGAAAATGATACTCGACTCCTTAAACTGAGTTTTAAGAACACCCCCCAAACATAAAGTTAAAAAAAAACACATCAATTTTCTATACCGCTGATTGAGCAAAAAAAATATTGATGAATTTTATTCACAAAAATATGTGACTTAACTTTCATTTTAACTTGTCGTTATCTTTAGTCATTTACAACATAGAAACAGCTGATTACATTCTAACAATCTGACAAACTGTGGCAAACACGCACACCCACACACCCACAAGCCAGAGTCCATTGATCAGCAACAGCCAGATCTCAAACACTTTCGTTTGCATGCAGCCTGAGGAAGAACAATAAACCTACACTAATCAACCTGGGCAGTCCCTGGTAATAGTATACATTTTCCACAAATTTGGGCAACCCATAGTATGTATAGTAACTATACCCAGGCCAGAAGTATCACAAAAATTACTAAGTTATAGTAAATTGACCAACTCTGAAGCTTTTTACATTATTAATCATGTAAAATTATTTCATTCTAAGATCTAATGCTACGTCCTAATTTTCTTTAGTTGATCAAGTTTTTACACTGTCCGTTTAGTTTACGCAAGTTATCGCTTGCGTGGGTAGACATCTTGTTTGTTTACCAAGTGACGTTTCCTTGAACGACCTATCCGGGGCGACTTTCTCCGAAAGCCAACAACCAATCACGTTCGTGCCCACTTGCCCTCGGACGTGGGTTATGATGCATTCAAATTCGCACATATTGTGGTAAAACCGAAACTTGACGTGTTAGTGTAGTTCTTTATGGGGCGTTTCGTAGTTCATGGGTGCCCGTGGCCGGCTGTTGCGTGACGCTAAGTCGAAAGCCGATCACCCTGGGCCGGACACTGACTTCACTGAGCAGCTGAGCACCGCTAAGCTCCCGTTAACTCCCGGAAATGTGCCCCGCGGCCAAAAGCGTCCTGCTGTTCTTGGGTCTTCTGCTGGTCCAAACGGTCCAAGGTAGGTGATATACCTTTATTTCAATCATGTACAACACTAAGACTTAAGTCAATATTAACAGTAAGGGTAAGGTATTAAAAGGAAAATAAATGAGTAAATAAGCATAATCCCTCAAATAAATATAGTCAACTAGTAAACCATATGTTATTGTAAATATTAACCGGATTGAGGAGGAATCCCTTCCTAGCTGGGAAGCCATTCCGATATGTATTCAAGTTGTTGTTTCACTGCAATAATACTAAACGACCTGGCATCATCATGGAGGATCGGAGGCCTGGGTGGACGAGTGCGCCGATGTGAGCAACACCACATGGCAGCAGTACCGCCAGCAGAGGCAGCAGCGAGCGCAGCCGCGGGTTCGCTTCCTGCTTATGACCAGAGAGCGCCTGGGCTGTGCGCGCACCTTCCGCCAGGTGTCAGGAAGCACCTTTAACACCACGCGGCCCACTAAAGTCATCGTGCACGGATACAGGTGAGAAGCCACGCCCTGCGCTGTATCTGCACCTCAGTTACACGCAGACCAAAAATCACAGCGTCTATGTCGTATGCGCAGAGCACTGGGCAGCAAACCCTCGTGGGTTTTGGATCTGGCCGAGTCGCTGCTTGCCGTGGAGGACGTCAATGTGCTGATGGTGGACTGGGTGCACACCGCCTCGTTCGCCTACAACCTGGTGGTGGACAACTACAAGGAGGTGGCCCTGCAGATTTCCGTCCTCATCAATCGGCTGGAGGTTGCCAACAACTCGACATCACAATTACTTTCTTGTGATTTATGATCAGCTTCGCATAGCATTTTATTTTTTTCCCTAATTGCTGACTATCCTAAACAGAAAGTCGGATGCAAGCTGGAGTCGTTCCACTTCATCGGCGTCAGTTTAGGTGCACACGTGGCCGGATTTGTGGGAACGCTCTTTGATGGCAAGATTGGACGAATCACAGGTGAACCCTTGACGAGTATTCATTTGATTTGGATTGCGATCCGGAACATTTGCTGTTGTTTCTCACCAGCTTTGGACCCTGCCGGTCCCATGTTTAAGGGTGCTGACACCTTTGACCGTCTGGACCCATCCGACGCACAGTTTGTGGACGCCATACACACCGACTCAGACTGTAAGGTCATATTTGCACCAAAATACATAAAAATTAATCTTAAGATTTCATTTTCTTGTACGGTGTGTTTTTTTGTTTTGTTTTAATCTATCAGACTTTGGCATCTCCATCCCGGTCGGCCACGTGGACTTTTTCCTGAACGGTGGAAACGACCAGACGGGATGCGCACGATCCCGGTTTGCCACTAGTGAGTTCCGACCCTAGACTAAATATAGGCAATACACTTTAAAAAAAAAAAAAAAATCAAATCAGCAAAGGTACAAAAAAAATTCGATCTGAAGCGCCATACCAATTTTTGGCTCGCCTTTCTAATGTTTGCACCCTTATGAAGTAAACCACAACATTTTTTGGCACTCTCAATAGCACCTGTTTGAATCCTACCACTTTTCGTGTGGATTTGTCAGTTTTGGGCTTCCTTCCAGTGTACGGCTATGTGATTTGTGACCACATGAGGGCGCTGCACGTGTACATGAGCTCTCTGAATGCTTCATGCCGGCTCATCGGCATCCCCTGTGACAGCTACCAAAACTTCCTGCAGGGTCGATGCCTCCACTGCAACGCCTTCCAGGGAACGTGCCCCACCATCGGTCAGTGATCAAATCTTGAAGCTTTATTTTAATGTCAATATTTGGCACCAATTTCATCTTTAACGGCAGCTTATTGTGTGTCTTTCAGGTTTGTCCGAAAAGTGCGGCATCACCTCATCTCCCCTCCCCAGTGAGCAGAAGCTGTTCCTGCTCACCACGTCTCTGCCGCCTTTCTGCGGTAAGAATGCATCAATTTTGTGTACATTGCGAATGTTGAGCGGAGCTCGTACCCTTCCTGATGAGCGTCCTCATGTGGATAGAAAAGTAAAACCAACGTACGAACGGTCTCCTAATTGCGGCACGAACATCAAAGACAAAGCCAGCGGGGAAACGTCGTTAGTCAGCAGAAACAAGCTAATGAGCTCCTTTGCTGCGTGTGAGTGACCCTGCACACGCAAAGGAGAAGTCAATCACGTGCTTTCCAACAAGAACATTTCAAAGTCAGTAAAGCCAACCCAAAAACAAAGAGCAATGTGGAAAATGGGACTTTTTTTTTTTAGCAGGCCTCCTACAATTTTGAGCACCATCCGATGTGACTGATCTTAATGTCATCTGTCATGCATGCGCTGCAGCTCACCACATCCTTCTCGTGTTGGAAGCGTCTGCTCTCGCTAAAAGCGCAGAAGTGGAAGTGACGCTGACCACCGGAGAACTGGAGACACAACGACGACTCCGGCTGTGGGTACCGCCGCCGAACCCTGTCTATCATCCTACAGTTTGATTTAATTCAAGACAAAAATCACGTTTTCCTGACACTTATAATGTGTGGTGTACCAGCATTTCCACTTGTACAAACCTTGAACTAGACTGCAACTGCCCTCACCTCATAAAATATCTGAATCAAGGTCCATGGCATGTTTTTCTTAGCCTGACAGTCATCACTTACTTCCTTATTGGCCATCTGCAATGGTGACATCCTTGGGGGAGGTAATAACTGTCCGCAGTGATGAATGAATGTGTTTGCGTTTTAGTCAAACAGACGCAACGATGTACCGGATGATGATGGCTCACCCGGTGGTGCTGTGTGAGATCCACTCCATCACCCTGAAAAACACGGGCGCTCGCTTCTACCGCCAGAATGATATCCACCTCAAGTCCATCTGTTTGTCTCAGATTGCTGCACCCAAGTACGTATAGAAAGAAATGCATTATAAACACGATTTTGTTTTTTTTAGGCTTTACTGTAATGTGCATGCCAGGCCACAAGATAGAGATGTTTTCCAACTTCCAGCTAGCAAGTGATGGTGCAAAACTGGTAGAATTATTCAGATAATGTTTTTCAAAGTGTTCCAAGGCAACAAATAAAATCATTTGTTGCTGGGCAGAATTTAGAATTGTCTGTGGAGAAGAAATATTTTGCCAGCCAGAATGACATTTTTTAATCCATTTAAAATTGACTGGAGTGTCACTTGTTGCTAGGCCGAATTTAAAGACAAATCTTTTTTTTCTGTTTTGTCATCAGGCGCGAGGATCCACTGTGCATGAACAACATCAACATCCGACGAGGAGCTCCATGGTCACATGACTTTGTGCAGGTGTGCAGCTAGCTCTGACACCAACTTTAGAGACCAAACGAGGAAAAACGGGAGAGGGACAATGGAGCGTTGCGACGAAATGGAGACTGTGGAGTAGGCAGACATAAGCATGTTTTTTTTTTTTTTTTTTTCTGTCATTTCTAAATTATAGCTATGACAAATCAATGAACAGTGATCCGTCAATTGTTATGACAGGAGTAACTAAACCAAAGCCAAATAGACACAGTGAAGTAGGCCAAGTTAGCAAGTGTGTTTATTGTTGTCATTTTACACACACGTAAAATAGGCTTAAAAATAGCAGCTAAGAATAGCCTGTACATGAATCATTCCAGAAAGTAGACAGTCCCAAAACATTTTCACTGCACTCTGCACAGAAGCTTTATGGAGAAATGTTGGCCCCCTGTGGTAATAAATCAACTGCAATTGGACAATTTCACATTAGAATGGTGGATGTTCAATATTAAGAACAACAACAAAAAATGCTAATGGTTGACTACGGTAATGCATTTTATGTACAGAGGAAGCACGCAATTTGGTTTGTGTTTTTCAGCAAAATAACATTAAATGAGCACAAGTGATGTGTGACTCAAAACAAAAACAAATAACTGTGGTCCAAATAGTGAAAGGTCAAAAGAAAAAAATGGTGTGGTCAGAGTTTGGGAGTGTCGGTGGGAGCAAGAGGTGCTCGGGTCCTCTGGAAGCGAGCTGCTCCTCCGGCCACCTCCCCCTCTGTGGACACAAATGGAATTAGACTGGACTGGATGCCACAAACGAGCAAAATATCAGTTGGCAAAGCACATTGCATCCAATTTGCTAATTAAAACAGGTCACATTTATCTATTAGCACAAACTTGTTTATTGATGGATTAATTAGTTAATAATGGATTGGGGGAGTCGTTTTTCTGACACAAAAATATAATCCTATATAAATATTACAGAAATATTTAATGTACTGAAAACGTATTTGCAACAAAAATAAGTCTTGATTGTTAATATCGTGTTATTGTGAATGGTGGCATCCATGCACACATATTTGCCGTCCGCCACGCCACCCAAGTGCAGTACTTACATGTATCTTAAGCGGGTGAGCCAGTGTGTTAGCTCCGGACCCCCTCGCGACCCCCTCTACCTCAAATAATCCCTCTCACTGCCATAGTCGGTTAAGGAGCCCGCCAAGTCGGCAAAGTCCTCCAGGACTAGGCTGGTGGAGTCCTCACCAGAGGGCAGCTCCGGGTCGGACGGCCACGACCTCCCGACGGGGTTCTCGGCCCGGCGTCCCCGGTCGGGATCCGACTCCCGGCGGGGGTGCCGGTCTTCCCGCTCGGGGGGCTCGCCCTCGCTGCTCTGCGACGAGGGGGCCAGGACGTGGTAGAGGCTGGGAAGGCGGATGTCCAGCAGGATGCCGCTCTTGATGTACAGCTTGTTGTTGAGGTTGTACAGCTTCTCGGCAATGTCGTAGCCGAGCATGACGGCGAACAGGCGGCACACGTAACGTTCCTTGGACATGAGGGAGAAGAGGCGGCGGCGCCGCCAAGACACGTAGCGGCAGTCCTCCTCTGCCGTCAGAGTAACCTGAAATTGAACAAACGCCTTTAGAAAAGTGGGACAGAAATCGGAAATTTGAGCTGGTCTGGTTGCTTAGCTAATGACTTTGAAAGTAGCTAAGTAAAGATGCGGTTGTAGGCCATGCAACGTGACGCTACCTGAAACTTTCCGTCCTCGTTGGGCCTCAGGGACTCCCACTCGGGTGAGTCGAGGAACTGGTGTGGGTGGATGTAGTGCAGGAACTGACCCTCCAGAGATACGTTAATCCTGACGTCAGGCGTGACAAGGTTAAAAAGGGAAAGCGAGATTAGAGCGCTGAAGGTCACCGATTAAATTGAGGTGACTTTTCCGAACATTCGCGTAATGAACTCCGCGGGGGACCGAGAAATACTGTCCTGCGCCGCGAATATTTGCTGCGTCAAGCTCCGTTTGTTCGTGTGCCAGAGACGATGGATAAAGTCATCAGGACGTTCCTCGGTCGGGGGGAGGATAGACGGCTTTAAGATAATCCACCGACTCAAACGGGATCGCATTAAAGATTCCCTTTTCTCCTCTACGGCTGAATGTTGCGGCATCTGATCTTCCATCTCTTCTTGGTCACTTTTACCTGAGACAACCTTGGCAGAATTTGAGGGAGGCCGTTAAAGTCTGTAAACAATTGAACAAATACTCTGCGAACTACATTTCTGTGTAAAACATTGAGCGTACTTTGATTTTATTGCTTGGGAGTTGACCCAATGCTCTGCAGCAAATGGGGCTGAACAGGAAGCAGAAGCAAAATATCCCTGCGGCGAGCACGAGGAAGCGCACGTTGCTTCCAACATCTGCTGGGGAAAGCATCCAAGTACACGCTGACGCTGTAACAGCAGATTAGCGCTTTTTGGAATGAGCTGACCCCCGTCGTTGTGCATTCACTCGTCTGCCTCCCTTATGATCTCCGTATGGACTTTGTTTCCAACGTACGACAGGGATGCGTTACCCAAGGCCTTGAACTTGATCAAAGGAATAGAGAACTCATGGTTTATGACCGCCTTGGGTCATAAATCATCTCCTTCATCTCCGGTACTGCTTATCCTGTTCAGGGTTGCAGCCAGTGTGAAAGATGGCCGGCCCGATTACGTCACAGAGACCAGTGAGGTACTTGGTGTCATCATTTCTGGGGGGCCTTGAAAAGAATCTTGACTGCGGTGAGCTGTTAGCGTGGTGCTAACAGCGAGTAGGCTTTTAAAACTGCACGAGTGGGAGCCAACTGTCAAAACAAATCAAGCAGAAGTGTTTCCATCTGCGTTAAGTCCTGGAACTGCAGATCACCAGTGGCCCTGCTTGGGAACTAAACCTGCTCTGGGGGACCACTACAGCTAACAAAGTTGAACCAGAGCAAGCACTCACCTGCCAGACAGCAGAAAGGAGAGCCTCTCGATGGCCGTCTTGCCCTCCACCGCGTACGTCTGGCCCGCCTTCATTTCCAGCACCTTGTTCTCAAAGGCGCCTGCGATCTCCTTGAAGACCTGGATGGGCACCCCCAACGGGACGTAGACGACCCGGTAGAGGGCGGCCAGCTCCTCGTTGGGCAGGCCCTCCTGGTGCAGGCGGTACAGCAGGTGGCAGATCTGGAACAGGCAGGTCACAAGCAGCAAAAGGTTCCAGGTGACCGCGTCGGGGCCGCATATCGTCAACCAGCCCCACACAGTCAGGCACAGGAAGGAAGGGGCCAGGAGGCCGAAGATGAAGAGGCACCCGTAGGCCCCGCTGCCACCCATGTAGCCCAGGAACAGGACGGTGTTGCCCAGATGGTAGAGGGCACCCTCGGTGTTGTTGCTCCAGCCATCGCAAACCGGGGCGGCAAACAGGACATCTAGGAGACTGGCGTTCTCCACACTCATGTCAGGAAAGGACGGGAAAGTCAACAATCCAAATCGATTCCCTCGTAAAGTTCTTCAGGGTCTTCTCACGGTTCTACAACGATCTCATTATGCGACCACTTTTCCATCTCGGGTGGCCACTCTTTCAGTTCAATCGCCGGCCTGCACTGTGGAGACAACAGCTGGAGGGAGGCGGTTAAGCCGGGAGGAGGAGGAGGAGGAGTAGTGGGAGTGGGGTGTCGTCGATATGGAGTCCCCACAAGGATCACCATGTTTGGAATTGAAACCCAAGGAGGACGCGAGTGGCCGACAGAAAGCAGGCCCGCTACTTAACATATCAGCCAGAAAGAAGCAGGCAGGAAGTGGGAAGGACTCTCCGCCACTGTCAACTCTCCAGAGGTTCTGACGGGCCCAAAAAGTTTTTGTGTTCCTGTGTCAGTTCTGTCTCGAACAGGGCCGAGTGGATTAGGACCCGCGTCAAAACAAGATGGATGACACGTCGGGTCTGATTTCACTTAAAAATATCTACTGCTGCTCCCTGGCGTACTTAACTCCCCATCTCAATTGACAAAAAGCAAGAGCAGTCGGGAGAAGAGACCTCTGCCAAGGCTTATGAAATCATGATGTCATCCATTGTCGTTAATGGGTTGAAAAAAAAAAAATATAAGTGTTGAAATATGATCAATTGGGTTGTTCTATTAACATTGGTTGTTATTTATTTGGAAATATTTTTTTCAATCTCCAGCTGTTAGAATGATTCCAATGCAAACATACATTCTAAATAGAAAACAATCTCAAATTTTTATTTTTGCAATTGCAACAGTTTTAAATTTGCAATTTTTAAAACTTTTTTAAAAATTTAAATCAAAGCTATGAAATAATCTTGAGCCCTGAAGAATTTTAAAATTAAGCAGTTCATTCAATTCAGTTTGTTCAATCCTCCTTTACATTTACAACTTTAATATTTGCATTAGCTCTGTAAAGGACAAAATGATGTATGGTCCACTACAGAGAAGTATGCAGATATGTCAAGTATTGACATGAAGCTATTTATAAACGCCTGAGTGCATACCAGGGACACCAACCATTCAGGGAAGGGAAGGGGGAAGAAGGTTAGGAAGGCATCACTCCATTAATAATTCACCTTCCACTCTTAAAAGAAAAAACATTTAGGAGCATAGAGATGATTGCATAGAACTTTTATTTAAATTTCAACAGCGGTCATCATCACAAATAAGAAAAAAATAAAATAAAAGGAGAAATTTTGTTTTTCCAAAAAAATTGCGGGCTGTCGTCGTTCATTTTGATGAGGGAGGAACAGATGAAAAGGTCGCACACATCTAAAGAGTGAAAAAAGACAGGTCATGTTTAGGTGGCTGCAAGGTTGTACAGTCAAGTGCAACAAGCTAAAATTAGCATTTCACCCGGGCCACTTGACTCCCCCACATGTTACTGACACCATTTTCACGATTTAAATATCTGAGCATGTACACAATTAGGGCTTTCATCAGAATTGGCATTTGAAAGCCCTTTTGTCTTGCTCAAAGTGTAAGAAAGACACTTGATGTGTCATTTTGACTTTACTTACCACACACATACACACGCAAACGTTTAAATCTTGAATCCCAGTTGCCTCATGCAGTCTTTGTGGGCCTCGATGAGTTCCGTGCAGTTCTCTTCACCCTTTTCAATGATGCTGTGGAGAAGATAAATACAATAATATCAGTATTTTAAGATTTCGTACTTTGATGATGCAACATTTTTACCATGTGTCTCTGACTTTCTTGGTTTCAGGACAAGCGCAGCACGGCTTGAGCGGCTTCTTCTGCTCGCCGCCCTCGGTGATGGCGGCGGGATCCGCAGCGGCGGCAGACACGGTCGACATCTCAAACCTACAACGGAACATGAAAGAGATTCTGTCATGATCTCTTACTCAGGTCTGAATCACACAGCTCATCAATATCCAAACTTGAAAGTTTCTTAGTGAAAGTGAAACTTGTGGTGCCTGAGACAGTGCAGCAACAGTCGGGTCCACATTTTATATATTAGACAGATTTATATGGTCATAAATGGTGAAAATTAAGATTCACAATAATACACTTTACACGTTGAATTTAATACAAGATGCGTTACAAATCATGCGTCATCAAAAAGCCCATTGATAACTGATCGTATGGAAACATTAACATGTGGAAGGTCAGTTTACTGATCACGTCAATAGACGTCGAAAAAACGTTTAATGATATAAAAAAAATCTCTTTTGCCCTACGTTGC
The DNA here is from genome assembly GCF_024217435.2 of Syngnathus scovelli. Classification (NCBI taxonomy): domain Eukaryota; kingdom Metazoa; phylum Chordata; class Actinopteri; order Syngnathiformes; family Syngnathidae; genus Syngnathus; species Syngnathus scovelli. The sequence goes on along the minus strand of NC_090854.1, from coordinate 17,169,825 downwards.
ATAACGCACGTGAGGGGCTAACAGCGCATCTGCTAGCGCAGTCAATGTCGTGACGTCACAAGCTAAACTGCTCGAAAAGCGCTCTATTTTGGCATCTGCGCTCAGAAAGGAGGTCGTGCAAGCGAAACGTGGACAAAAAGGCACCACCGAAAAACGTACGACTCACTTCTCGGGTCTCTGACGTTACTTCGCGGTGCGCAGTTTGCTTCACGCTGTCACCTTCACAGAAGACCAGGAAGTAACCGGCTTGTCGTCACGTGATCACATCAGCCGAAACCAAAGCCTTCTGGGATATGTAGTTTTTTCGTAATACATACATAATACGATGCATTGATTGATTAATAAAATGACGTATATTTACATGAATATAAAAAAATGAATTTAAAAAGCAATTTGAATAAATTTATAATAATTAGGTAATTTTTTATTTTGGTTAAATTAAGTGTTTGTGATACATTTTTATTATTAATTTATTGGGGAAATAATACGTTTCTAGATGACCCCCGCCCCAAAAACTTAAAATAAAAAATTGTAATACGTAAAGTATATATATTTTTCTCCCTAGCGCACAAGACAAGTGTGAAAAGCAAGACCTTAAACTGACCTGACCAAGTATCCAATTAAAACGACTCCCTGTGAAGCAAAGCAGACAATGCAAGATGTGACTACTTTAGCTGTGCATGTCTGTGCCTTCAAATTGTTTGCCGCTGCTGCTGGACGAAAAATATAGAGCAGGGGGCAGACTCTGGAGTATTGAAATATGAAAAATGCATTTGTGTGTGTCTGTGTGTGCGTGTCTGTGCGTCAGCGAAAGAAGAAAATTCAGGCGTAAGCAAGCTGAAGCCCTGAGTCATTATCCCCGGCAGCTGTGGCCTGTATAAACAAAAAAGTAAGCAAAGCATATTATTTGCAAATATTCCCCTTTTTATCTAGCAGCTCTACTGCAGACATTGCAAAGTCCTCATGTTGCCTTCCGTGTTTTTTTCAGAGCCATTGTACCCAATCAGCAGCTGCTCTCATGTCTCTCCAAGCGTGCTGATTAGCATTTACAGCCAACAAATTGCCTCCCGTGACGATAAAGCTTGACGAAATGAAGCCAAACTTGGACTGAAGGACTGAAATCTGTAAATGTGGCTAACTCTAAAAGCCGTGGACATTTGACAGGACATAAAAGGACTCTTTCAAGATTGCTTACTCTGGTCTGAAATGCTCGCTATCAACTTTTCAGCCTGGTTTGAAGCGCAGCATTCATTTACCTTTTAGAACTGACATGACCTCAAAAATAATCCTCCCTTCTCCACAGCGGCATTAAATCCGTCCAAGCAAAAACAAATGTGAAATAACTCCCAGTGTGTATCCGTGCACACGTGCTTATGTGTTTGTCGTGTTGTTGATAAAGTGTAAAGAAGCCACACTGAGCTGCTGCAGAGTGCTCAGGTAACGAAAAAGGATTTCATTACATCTTACGTCGAATAGATGGAGGGAACGTAATGTCCCAGACTGCACTCGCTGCTCCACAAACAAGGTTCACACACGCACAACAGTAATACACACAAGATACAGACTTGCACAAAAAAAATTTCAATACAATATGGCTTGTAGTCGCACAAACATAGAAAAGTGAGAACACGCGCACACAGCCCATCCATCCATCCATCCATCCATCCATCCATCCATCCATCCATCCATCCATCCATCCATCCATCCATCCATCCATCCATCCATCCATCCATCCATCCATCCATCCATCCATCCATCCATCCATCCATCCATCCATCCATCCATCCATCCATCCATCCATCCATCCATCCATCCATCCATCCATCAATCATATGCACACCGGACGCTCGAGGATGAGTGACAACTAGACTTTAGCCTCTTGGCATGATTCACAGAGGACGAAAGTCACATCTTGAATAGTTGATGAGTGCAGAGAGAAAGGGAAGAAGAGTCGGAGGGGAGGAGCAGAAATAGAGAGAGAGAGAGATGAGGAAGAGGGATGGATGAGAGAGGCCGAGAGGGAGGGATGAGGGTGGGTATCATCCTGCCTCCACGCCGCTTCATTAAGGTTGAGCTCTTCATCGGAAAAGTAGCAGGCAGGGAAAAAGAAGAACGGGAAGAATACAAAGAAGATTAGGGGCATATTTTTAAAAAACACTTTTTAAAACATAGACATTGCCTCGGAAGAACTGGAATACAATGCAAAGAACTAGAACAAGAAAGGGAATAAGAATATAAAGTAGAGGAACAACAAGGAATAAGAACAAGAGGAACATTAAGAACTGGAAGAAGAGAATACCGACAAGAAGTCAAAGAAGACAAAGAACTGGACGAAAAAGAACAACGACGAGACAAACTTCAAGAGGAGGAAGACAAGAACTTGAAGAACAACAAGAAGCAGAAGAATAAAATCAACTCCAACAAGAAGTACAAGTCTGGAAGAATAGCTGGAGTCGAGTCGGGATGGTCCGATGAGGCGAGCGTTTCGTGCCACGGCGGCCATGCAGAGACTGAGGGCTCGGGGAACGACGGCAGCGGCGGCGGCGGGATGCGAGAGGGCGCCCTGCGGGTGGCGGGCGCTGCTCTTGCCTCAGCAGAACCGCCAATCTCTCTACATGTACGGAAGCGAGGTGGCCGTGGAGAAGGAGTGCATCCGCCAGCTGCAGAGCGGTGTCTTCGTCATCCATCCCTTCAGCCTCATGAGGTACACGTTTGTTTACATTTGCATCTTCATACGCTGTCGTGAAAAGAAGTTAACCGCACCTTAAAATATTAAAACATGGCACCTCCATTATCAACATTGTGTCACGCAAGTGTAAAAAGAAGTCAACGTGGGCCGACTCATTTTCACCTGCCGCAATTCCCATTTGTAGCAAAAAATGTGCTGACTGAGCAGGCAGAGATTTTCAGCTATTAATAAATGTGAGGTGTTAATAATAGCCTGGTGCGAGGGGGGACATTCAGGAACACTGTAGGACACCCGTTCCGGGAAGAAAGCATCGGACGAACATGATTCCGCCGCAGAATCAGTTTTAATCAAGTAAGGTGATCACACACAGTCATCTGAGCCTTGTAACAGAGACACGCACAGTGTGTGTGTTTGTGTTTAACTCATTCACTGCCAACCCAGTAAATATCTTTGACGTCTATAACCGTTAATGGTATTGAATGAGTTAACACAGCCTTTGACGAGTCAAGTTTGATGATGCTCCGCCTCCCACAGGAGCTACTACATCATGGGCATGATGGCCATCACCTTCCTCAACTTGATCGGCATCCCCATGGAGATCGCCTTCCTGGACGGCACCAGCGGGCTAGCCTGGGAAGGCTTTAACGTCTTCTCAGACACGCTCTTCCTCATCGACGTGGCACTCAATTTCCGCATGGGCATCATCAGCGAGAACGGAGAGGTGGACCATCTTTATAATGTGTCTCATTCAAGTTAAATGAGATCCATTAGCTTGGGTTGGAGAGTGCCTCCATCGTTGAGAAGGTCATACAATGAAGTTCTCGCTCAAGCATGCGAGTGAGTCGTGAGAACGCGGCAGAGTGCAGATGGGACTCCGGTGATTGGCCGGCCGGATGTGACAAAAGGTGAAAATCCGGATTAGCGGCTTTCACGTCACTGAGGCTGATGATCTCAGTGACCGGGCTTGTTAATCTGTGTTACCGAGTCAGGTGACAGATGAGAAGGCCGGGACAAACATCAGGATTACAGATGCTCCACAGCAGCCATTCTCAATCGCTGGGTTAGGAAGCAAATGAAAACAAAGCTCATTGGTGCTAATATTGATCTATCCATTTATCCAAAGCACGATTGAATTATTATTAATGATTAAATTATTCGCTGATGCCAAAGATGACGCAAAAAAAGTGTATCGTGAAGCTTCAATGCATAACTTTCTCCGTCCGCCAATCTTTAGGAAGCCATCCTAGACATCAAGCGGATCCGAGTGTGCTACCTGAGGACGTGGTTCATCCCCGACGTCATCGCTGCCTTTCCCATCGGCTACATCCTCCTCTTTGCGGTGATCAGAAGCACCATTCTAATCATGAAGACGTCAGAAGATAAGAGTGTGCCGTTGTGTTTAGGATTTACATTACCACAGTGATGACAACCCCTCCAAGACCACCAGGATGATGAGGATCCTCATGTTTGTACGTATCCTCAGCCTCATACGACTGGCACGGGTGTCCAGGCTGGTGCGCTTCTTCAACGAGGTGGAGAAAGTGAGTTGACTTTGTGAGGAATAGAATTTAAAATAATCCTTCCAAAAGTTCTTAGCTGTTGGTTAACGTTCCTGACCTGTTCTTCAGGTTTCCAACGCAAACTTAGAAGTGGTCCGCCTGTTCTTCCGCATCCTCTCCCTGTTCATGATGATCTTCTTGCTGTGCCACTGGAACGGTTGCATCCAGTACTTTGTGCCCATGCTGGAGGAGTTCCCCACCGACTGCTGGGTCCGTAAGGAGAACCTGATGGTACGTTCCATCTCACACAGTACACCTGAAGCATTTGTCAAACCTCAGGCTTTCAAACCATGTGTTCTAGAATGCCACAGTCATCGTGAAGTACTCTTGGGGGGTCTTCCGAGCTCTCTCGCAGATGATCGCGCTGTCTTATGGATCCATGGATGCTCCCACCAGTGCGTGCATGTAAAGCTCACCAAAATAACACTCAGTGGTCCTTCAAAGATTTTTGGTATTTGTAGGAACTTGTTGGTGGTGTTGTAGATTACGTGGAGATGTGGATCGTGATGGTGAGCATGGTGTCCGGGTGCCTGATGTACACGGTGCTGGTGGCCAACGCCACCGCCATGATCGCCAACATCGACCCCGCCGCCAAGGAGTACAAGAGCAAGGTACACCACGTTGAAACCGCTAAAGATGCAGATGTGGATAGAGAAACAAAAACTGCTTGTCTGGATCTGTCGTCACAGATGAGCCGCTTGGAGCACTACATGGCCTTCATGAAACTCCCGCCAGAGCTGCAATTGCGCATCACCAACTACTACCAGGCACGCTACGGAGGGAAATGGTTCGACGAGAAGGAGGTCATGCACACCGTGTCGTCTGCCTTGAGGGAGGTAACAGCAAAAAAGCCGTTTCCGACCCATGATTACATGATCAGCAGAACATCTGCTGATTTTCTCTTTGGAATTGTTTTGCCTTAGCAAATCCTGACAGTGATGTGCAGCCGCCTGCTCAGGAACATGCCGTTGTTCCGGAACAAAGACGAGAATGTGCTCATTAGCATGGTGCACAGGCTGGACTACGAGGTGTTCCAGGAGGGCGACGTTATCATCCGGGAGAACGCGCCGGGAGACCGCATGTTTTTCATAGACCACGGTCAGGTGCTGGAGGAGAACGACGACTTTCACAGGGAGCTCTGCGACGGAGATTTCTTTGGAGGTACGATTAGATCTTACACAGCGACAAGAAAGATGCAAAAACTGCTACAGCTAAAATAACACATGCGTCAACAGAAGAACAAATAAAAAAAAAAGCTCCCTCCTGCACACAATAATCCAGATAGTTAGATAACGTTTTTTTCTGCAAGGGTTGAATTTGTGTGTCATGTCGTGTGAAACAAATCTTTCCATCAGCATCTGCCCGCCGCTTCAAATTGTTTCCAGTAAAATTCTGTAATAATCCTCAAACACAACTGTGATATAAGAAAGGGAACACCAGGTTTTCATGGATTATCCTCCCCAGTGCCATCCATCCATCCATCCATCCATCCATCCATCCATCCATCCATCCATCCATCCATCCATCCATCCATCCATCCATCCATCCATCCATCCATCCATCCATCCATCCATCCATCCATCCATCCATCCATCCATCCATCCATCCATCCATCCATCCATCCATCCATCCATCCATCAAATATACAGAGACTGTACTCCGAAATTTGCCTTACGCAAGCGGCCATGATGTGAGCATCTTTTAAACACAAAGTAAACACTGCAACCTCTCCAGTTAGGGGGATTTATTTAATTCTCAGCCTTTAAGTCCATCTCATAGCTTAGCGGGCTTTCCACATTGGGGGGGGGGGCTGTTTTTTTTAATTCCTCTAACTTGGAATTAATTGTCAGTTCTGCTTGCCTGTAAGTCTTTGTTCATCCACCGCGACACTGCCTCTTACATGTGTGCATGTGCGTGTTGAGCAGAGGCTTGCGTGCTGACCAGAGGCAAACATCTGGCCACGGTGAAGGCGCTGACCGACTGCCAGTGTTTCAGTCTGTCCTGGGACGACTTTCAGGAGGTGCTGCAGGCCTACCCGGACCTACGCAAGGATTTGGACAAGCTGGTGGAGCTGGATGCGGGATTTGCATGAGGAAATAGACATTTCAGACTTGGGGTGGGCAAACTTTTGTGCTCAAGGGCTGCATTTTCTTTTATTTTTAAACCGGCAGATGGGACAGCTCATTCATAGATGAAGCTTGAATTCTATAAATATTTATATATTTGATCATTCTTATGCTATACAGAATTTGCACATCATTTAATGATGCAAAAGTAAAAGTGTTTATTTGGACAATAAAAGTTAGAATGTAAAATAGATTGGTACATTGATTTACAAACGTCCCCATTTTTTTGAGCTGTCATATTAAAAAAGACAGCCAGGCCGGCCGGATTTTGCTCACCCCTGTTTTGGAGGCATCCCTCCTTTTAGTCATCACAGCAATAATAATCAATAAAGAGCATCAAATGATCTCTGTTGTTCCTATGTGAATATTGCTGTCTGCGAAATCTGCACAGATGGCACAAGCTATTTTTGGTGAAAGTAATTAAATAAATAAAAGTAAGTACAAAAACAGTCTGGACACTGTCCGCATTTCAAGGTGCTGTAGTGTAGTTATCCAATGAATTGCTTAATAACACGTGGCATGGACTCTTAAGAAATGTAGAGTAATGTGGGTTGTATTAATATTATTGTCATAATATTATTGTTATTTGATTGAATAAAATGTATACTTATTAATTATTCAGGGCACTAAGGCAACCCTCAAGAAATCAATACCTACATTTGGTGATAATTTCTACACGTTTGTCTTTTTACCTTTGTAATAAATCTTTTAAATTGGAAAAGGACTTTTTGGCCGCTCCAATTTCTATACAGCTATAATATCGTACTGTTTAATTGCTTTGCATATATAATTCTCATTGTCCATACAATATAAATACTATAATACAATTTAATTTACTTTTATAATTACTATATGAATATGTTATACGTTTTTGAGTTTGAGAAACAAAAAGTATATTTCTGCTAAAAGGAAATCTGTAACATTTTAATAAAAAAAAGAATATGATTTCAAGACACAAAGGCGTTTATTTTCTATAATGTCAAACATTTTGGAGAAATTACTTATGGATTTTTGAAGTAGGTAGCATTTTAAATTAATTCCACCAAAATTGTTATTATTATTCATTATAGCATTTTTAGCATACATTTTTAGACACTACGTTGGCTCCAACATGAGCGTTCGTACATGTAGGAATCTGTCGCTAGAGAGCGCTATCGCAACAAAAAAAAAAAGATTTCAAGAAGCGAAGAAGAAGTCAAAGTTCCGGGTCGGAGGCAACGGCGCCAAAAGCGAAACAACATCCACATTACCAACGCCATAATTGAGCGGTTGGAGTCGTTTGTCTCCTATTAATGTGATTGTTAGCGCTTTGAAAATGGACCCCGAGTCGGAGTTTTTCGCCAAGTTGAAGAAGTTGTGCCGAACGCTGGAAACGGAGACGGCCCGTCTCCAGAAAACTTTCGAAAATCGTCACGACAGCCCAGACAGCGGTTAGTCAATTTGACAGCAACATTCCTGATACATCTTTATATGTTAAACAATGAAGTCAACAGCATAAATGATCTTTTATTTTATTTTTTGATATTTCTCCTGCTCACCCTAGAAGTGGCAGCGAAAGCCATGAGAGCCTATCACGACTTGAACTGTGAGGTGTTGGGCATCAAGGTGAGGAGCATAACAAACAAAAGTACTCCACAAATGATGGCTTTTTAGTCATACTCTTTTTTTAACCTTACATTCTTCTTTAAAAATATATTAGCACTTCTTTTCCAACGAGTTATTTTTACCATTGCTGAATAAAAAATAAAAAGAATAAACATATGAAGTTTCCATAGCAACAGGTGGCGCATCAGGCAGTGCGGTGAATTACATTGCATTGGTTGTGTTTAAAAATGATCATTTATAATTGAAAGATGTAACCTTTCTTGACTCTTTTTTTACATGGCACAAAGGAGTACGAAGTTTTTGTGGGTTGCAGGGTCAGCTGCAGGATGAGCTGAGAAAGCACAATGCGCGCAAGACAAACGTGGACACCTTCATCCACGCCTGCAGGGCCGTGCAGAGCAACATTGCCCACGACGTGTGTGCGCTCACGGAACACTTTGAAAATTACGGATACCAAGCTCCCACAGATGCTCACGTGCCTAACGGTAAGTAATAATAACAGATTTTTATATGACAGTATTATTTTAGTATTAAAATATATTTATATTACATTATTTTATTTCTTTAGGTTTCATTATTTGTCATTATTTCATGTGAACATTCTCACCCTCCACACTTTCAAAAAAAATAAATTATCCTTATACTTACATATTAAACCAGACTTTCTTTAATTGTTGTTCACCTCTACCATTGGGGAACAAAGAGTCGGCTGCGAACGAGCCTGAAAAAGACGATGGCGAAGATGATGTGGAGGATGTGGTGGCAGAGGAATGCAGCGGGCCGCTAATGTCGCCTCAGGCAGCGGCGCCTCCCAGCCACGACGGCCCCATGCGCACCCCCAAGTTGTCCGACTTCGGCCTGAGCAAGCTGGATCTCCGCCGGACCTTTTCCAAGAGCGTTGAGGAGCCCACCATGCCTGAGCTGAGCCTCCCCTGCCTGGACGTTTCCGCGCTGCCTCCACCCACGCCCACGTGCGTGCTGCGCATGGATGAGGATGAGGTGCGCATGCCGCAAATGGAAGACTTTGGTTTCTCCGAAATCACCATGGATCTTTTCAAGAAGATGAGCGATGACATAAGGTACAATAAAAAAGCTTAACGTGGACAGGACATATGTCTCTACAATCTCTAACCATTTTAAAAAAAAAAAATTTTTTTTTTTTTACGTGTTCCTCTGCAGCCCAGCGCAGGACCTCGTAAAACCACCAGTCCCCTCTGTGTATGAAAGTTTGCAAGAAGGTAAGCAAGAGTCCGTCACAGTGATCACTAGCCTTGCTGTTGTTACTTTGGCCAAAACATTTAAAGACTATTATAAAATAATTAGGCTTGTCTGTCTGTCACTAGTAGAAAGTTTGAAGATTCCTGAGCCACCTGCGTTCTCCACGCTGGAGTTCAAGATCCCAAAAACAAACGGCTGTCATTCAGCGTCACCTCCGCGATTTGTGTTTGACGCCCAATCTCCAAGCGGTGCCGTCCATCTGCCTGACACCCCCGAAATGCCGGTCTTTAAAACTCCCGCTTTCAAACGTCTACTCAGCAGCAAAAAGGTAGCCCAAATTGATGGTGACGCCGTCACACCGGTGCCGTTCGTTTCAGATCGGTTTGTCTTGCAGCTCGAGCCCACGGTCGCCAAAAGGCTGGACTCCATACCGTTTCTCGAGACGCCTTGCAGCGCTTCCGTCCCGGACCGAAAGGCGTGGGAATACGACGTGCCCGAATTGCAGATCCCGGGCATGCAGGTGCTTCAAGGCAAAATGATGGAGATGAGAAATATGGGCCAAGTCATTTGTTAGGACTGCCTGTGCGTTTTGTCAAATAGTGTAGAATCATTTGGGTCTTTCCTTCTACAGGAGTGCGCGGACTTGGACGGAGCCACAGAGGACTTCCACCTCAGCCCCCCTCGAGCTACAAGGGACAGCTATGAGATTGGCACCCCCGAGTTTCCCCATCTGAGCTCCGTCACGCAGGACATCTGCAAAGTACGCCCTTGTCTGAGCAGCGCGTCGCTCTCACTGTCAGCTGTCGGCGCGTCTCGTCTTTTCAAGTGTCCCGTTTTATTTTTGTAGCTCGTGTTGGAGTCTCAGAAGCCGCTGAGAAAGCCACAACACAATCGCAGGTAACTGTCAAGTTTCAAACCGGCTGCCGTTAAGAGCATGCCAACATTTTAATTCCATGATGATGAGCAGTGCGCACTTGCGTTTTCACAGATGTGTGAATGCCGTGTCTGAGCAAGAGTTTCAAAGCTTGCCGGCGTTTTTGAAGCAGATTACATTGAACGACCTCAACCAGGCGGTCCATCACATCAATGAGTACTTGCTCCAGTGTCCAGGTCGGTTTACATTCTGTGTTAGCCATCTTGAAAAAGAGTATGACAAAAGGTGAAGAAAAAAAGTAACGCACGTTACCCTTGTGAGCCTTGAAAAATAATGAATTCCAGGCCTTAAATATGACATTTGCGCTTCCAGGGGAGGACACGCGGGAGTTTAGGATGGAGGAGCTGAAGAGGATCACAAAAATGGGCATCAAGGCACCCGTCTACATGCTGTGCTTGAGTGAGCTGAGGAGGCTCCAGCACGTGGAAGGAGCGCGGAACAACGCCATCTACACGCTCAACCTACGCAGCTGAGTCTTGCTTTGGCCGCAAGTGACACTTACACACACACACTTTTTCATCCACAAGATCAGCCTGAGCATTTGGATTTATAGAATGTGCTCCACTTGCCAGTATTGGTTCAGATTTTTAAATTGACATTGTTATTCCTTATTCATTTTTATTTGGAATTTGAATTCCAACCGGATTCGGGGGAGGCAGAGCTGTCGGAACCTCCGCTAGTACGGTTTGATCTACGAACGCAGAGTTGGTGCAACTTCCCTTGATTAAAAAACACGCATGACAAAACAGCTGGTCTCTCGACAGAAGCTACATGAATGCAAGAACCCTCGTGAAGCTTTTGTTTAATTCAAAATAGTGCAAACATCACGAGCCCTCGTTGGGAATAATGGTGAGTATGGAAGAGAGAACATTGACCCGGATTTCCCCCAAATGGAGGCAAACTGGTAAATGTCATCTGGCCCGTCCTGTCGGCCGTTTTTTTTTCAGTCATTAGAGCAGAATTGGGCGGATTTTAAAATCCACTGCTATTGGTTGCTTCCACGCCGGCCTGAAGCGTCTCGCAGGCATCGTCCTATCCCATAAATGCTGACATTGAAGGCTGCTCCCCATCTTGCTTTGCGTCGTCTGTCTCATCCTCTTCCTGGCCCCAAGCAAAATTTGCGTTCTCACTTTTCATGTTGACTGGCAAAGGCAGGCCCATTTTGGTGTCCTTGTAGCTGTCAAGATGAGTAATCAAAGCATCCAGTAGCGTGTTGGAGAATTTCTTCATGGCAGCGTTGAAGTACTCCTCCAGGATCAGCGGGGCTTTTTTTTGCTGAGTCTCATCCCCCGAATCTTTGTGCAGAACCATTTCCTCGAATGATGATTCTCTGCTTAGTTCCTCTTGGGATGGCGGGCTCTGTAATTTTGACGGTGTGCTGCCGCTTTCTGTCACGAAATCGTCTTCCACACAATCCTGATCGACGAGGTCCTTGTCCTTTGTGGCAGAAGCTTGGCGGTCGGGAATGCTCTCGGGTGCTTCGAGCGTTTGGTCTGGGGATAAGGATCCATCAGCGCTGTTTTGATCTTCAGTCAAGTCGTCCCTACAAGGGGAAATCAGTGCAGGTGACATAGCGGCTTCTTGTGGTCTTGATGACAGTGGGCTCAAGAACTTGGCCACGCTGATGTCACTCTCGCTGTTAACTCCTTCACAGTCTAATCCCTCACTAGTGACCATCAAGTCTGGTGTGCCATCTCTGTGCTGCTCTGTTGGACTCAAAGATTTGGGTGTAGTTACCTTCTGTTCAATGTCTTCCAACCGCTCCTGTCCGGGGGATTTGGATAGCCTGTCTTTATCTTCCACAAGGTCCATGGCCTGGTCAGCTAAGATCAGGACTGTCGTCTCATCTTTGTCCTGCTGCTCTGCTGGCGATGATCTGGAGGAATCGAATTGTTCGTCTTGCACCGCATCTAAATCTCCACATGGTTTGTACCCCGAGTCCTCCTCGTCTTGAAGATAGAACGCCTCGCAAGCGTCTGCCTTCTCTTCCGCATTCTGTTCCTTCAGCAGTGACGGACTCAATTTTGACCCCGCGTCCAAACAGGGTGAGGTGGGGGAAAACCTGTCCTGTTCTGATTGCTCTTGGGTGCAATCAAAACCCAATTCGGGTTCCTGGATGGCAAAACCAGACTCAAGCGCAGGGCTTAAATTCTTGCACAAATCGGAACCAGACTCAAGTTCTGGGTTTATGTCTTTGTCTAAAAAAAACGCATCCTGACAAGGAGAGGAGCTCAATTCTTCTGGCGTGCCTCCAGACCTCTGTGGAGAGGCATTTAAGGATTTGGATGCCGTATCTTGTTCATTTTCTAGTGCCGCAAGCTCCAGATTTCCTTGAGGGGACATAAGGAGTGGTGTCCCAGCGCCCTCTGCATCACTCCACACGGATGTGTCCTCGGAAACTTTGACACTCAACTCATTCTGCGATGGCTTTCCGGTGGGATCGACGCACAAAACAATGTTACCGTCTTTTGAATCACTGAAGCGGTCTACGTGACGGACTAATCCCTGGTAGATGGTAATGGAGGCTTTTCTTATCGCCTCCTGGATGTCTGCATTTAAGTGAATTACGTTGGGGGAGGACATTCGAGAACCAACGTCATTTTCCATCGAGGGCTTCCGTTTTTGTCCCTCAGATGATCTGGAATAGTTTGACCCCAGTCGTTCCAGTACAATACCGCCGTTGTCCTCTTGGCACAGTTCTTGACTGGCCGAGCTCCATTTGGCCCCGATGGTAGCACCGATGTCGTCGTCCGAGCACGTCGTGCTGGGACTGACCGCGTCGGAGCAGCTCCCGGTCCTCGAGGCCCTGGACATCAGATCCGTTTGTAAGGTCTCCCTCGCGATGGGAGACCTTTCTCCATTCTCTGGGCCCTCGTCACTAAAGTTCAGCCCGTCCAGGAGCCCGGAGAGGAGCATGTTGGTAAAGTCGCTGGCGTCGGAAAAAAACGGATTGGAATTCGGATCCATTGCCCTCTTTCACTCAAGATCTTGTCTCAAAGTTTCGTATACTCGTAGAGTAAAACAGAAACATGTGCAAATAAATTTGCTGACGGCGACCCCGACGACAGGTTTTGGTTTGCCAAACATCCAGCCCCATCGCAACTCACCTGTACAACTTTATGACTCCAGACATCTATCCTTCGATGACGTGACGCCCACCTTTATGATTTACCTCATGTAACCTTAGATGACCGCAGTTCAGTCAACATGACTCCGAAAATAGATTCACGTCCAGTGAACCAAGGCCCTATGACTTGAAACATCAGCGTTGGAGGAATAGCATCATGCTGACATCACTCCCACAATCGCGTGACCGAGAATTTGGTGACAGCAGGTACAGTTAAGTCATTTACTATTTTGGGTGTTGTGAAAATGAAAAAGTCAACAGAACAGAGTGGCTGATCTCTGCAGTGGAAGTTGCAAAAAAAATCTACCACAAATTGTCCTTGCAGATAAAAGTTAAAAGTGATTCTTTGCGTAGGAATGGGTTGAGTTTGTTAAGGTTAACCTTGTTTCAACACTACATACTGATGCAACAATAAAAATAACAAAATAATCACATACTCAACTGAGTTGTGATTTTTTTTTTTTTTTTGGGACACAGCTGTTGAATCTTTTATGTTAAAAATTGATGGATGTATACATGGTGGCCTTTTACAACTATGTTTATATGATTTTGCAAACCCAGTTTACAGAATTTGATATCGTTTGTTTTGTTTTGTAATTTCGTTTGCCCTCATGGTGGTTATCAAAAGTTGTTACGTCGGCTGACGTCATGGCGTAAGGAGTAACGTCGCTCCTCCCCCTCCTGGCTCCCGCTAGTTGGCCACCATTTTGGGAGTCAAAACAGTACCAGCATCAGCTAGCGCGTTAGGCTCGGCTAGACCACGATAGCCGAGCCCGACGCTCCTCTCTGGTGGCCTGGCTATGGTTCACACGTGTGTGGTGGCAGGCTGTAGGAACCGCAGGACGCCGGGCACCGGCCTGTCCTTCTATCGCTTCCCGCGGGACCCCGAGAGGAAGCAGCGGTGGATCGCGGCCGTCAACCGCCAGGGCTGGGCGCCCAACGACGGCAGCCGCTTGTGCAGCACTCACTTCATATCCGGTATTACTTTAATTTGAACTGCCAGTGTTTTTTTTTTTATTTTTTATTTTTTTTATAGGCTGTATATTTACAGCTTTTTTGCTATGTTTGACCTCTTATAAACTGTGTTCATTTACTTTGGTCAACTGTCCCAATCACGGTCACGCCACCCAAGAAGACATGCTCAGTTACTGTCATACTTAATGATTTTATGTATATAAGTGCTTTTCTATACAAAAATCAATCTTACATATGTCAGCACTTAGAAATTGTGTTTAGCACATCTACCTCACTTTTTGGGTGCTCATTGCCCCTTGCATGATCAACCAAACAGGCAAATACGATAATAATAATATTTGGGAGAAAATTTGAGATAGTAAAGTTTCCATTATTACAGTACTAGAACTATTTTCTTCTCACGTCACAACCATGTTTTATCTGATAAAACATTATCCAAGTTTTTCCTGCATCTGTTCTCATCACATGCAGGTAAACAAGTCAAGAACCCTCGTTCGCCGGACTATGTTCCTTCCGTGTTCACGCCCATTTCCCCTGAGATGAAGGAGCCCAGTCCACCCGAAGTCCCAGACAAGCAGGAAGCCCGTGTGGAGGCGGCCAATGCTCTGCTCTTCCTGCAGCGTCAGGGCGGGTCCGGAGCAGATGAGCCTGGTTCAATCGAGGCCAAAGTCGAGGGCAGCGTGTCGTCTTTCACGGATGATGATGATGATGACGACGACGAGTCTCTGAGTGACGACAATGACAACACGCTTGCACAAACGTCCGTGAACTTTGACAATGTACTCAAAACACTCAGGCGGGAGAATCGAGCGCTGCGCGAGTCTGTGGAGAAGATGTCCCTGTCGGAGAACTCTCTTCGGAATGACGCCGAAAAGGTCAAATTCTACACGGGCCTGCCGAACTTCTTTGTGCTGGAGACGGTCATGCTACTGCTGGCACCGCACATGGATGCTATCAGGAACGCCAAGCTGTCCAAATTCCAGCAGCTTTTGCTAACGCTCATGCGTCTCCGCCTAGACCTGCGCAACCAGGACTTGGCCTATCGCTTCGGCATCAAAGTGGGCACGGTGGTCCGGACTGTGCATCACGTGGTCAACATCATGTCTTCCACCCTGGTGCCCACCGCCGTCTTCTGGCCCTCTCGAGCCGAGCTGCGCAAGAACCTGCCCGCGGCCCTGCGCTCCTCCTGCCCGGACTGCGCCGTCATCGTGGACTGCTTCACCGTGCCTTGCGAGGGCCCGGTTGCCCGGGACAACGAGCAAGGTGCGGCGGTGGCGGGCGGCGACGTCTTGAACTATTTGATTGGTGTGGCACCGCAGGGCGTGGTCACCTTTGTTTCCAAGGGAGTCCTGGGAAACTTCAGTCCTCGGACCTTGGCGGAGAGTTCGGGATTTCTCTGCAAGCTGCTCCCGGGCGACGTGGTTTTGGCCAGCCGGGATCTGGACATCGGCGATGCTGTGGCCGCTCGCGGGGCTCGCTTTGGCATCGCCGCTCACTTTCAAGACGACCAGAGTCAGGGAGCAAAGGTCTCGCCGCTTGACACAGTAGGTGTGCAAGCTCACGTGGAGAAGGTGGTGTCCATAGTGAGGCGGAGGTACGCCATGCTCACCGGCCCTGTGGAGAAGCCATTTGCCGCGGCTCCGGAGCGCACCTCCAACCTTTCTACCTTTGACAAGATTGTGCAAGTAGCTTGTGCCTTAAACAACTTGTGCATCTCTGCTGCGCCTCTGGAGTGACGCTGTTCCTTTTTTCATTGTTGTTGAAACTTTGTCTAGCGCACTCTTGGTACCCTTTAGTCCGTCGCATTTGAAGTCTGTGGTTTTCTCAGAACGGGAGCAACTCGTCATTTACAAACTGACAATCTGAGCTTACTTCCTGGCTGACAAGGTTCTGGCGAGAGATTCGGACATTGCAATTGTGATCTGGTTCGAGTTTGTATCCCGCCGGCTGCAATGAAAATATTCAGGATGTGTAGACCAGAGACGGTGGGCCCGTTCCCCAACTTGCTTGTGCCTTCAACAGCTTACGTTTTTTGTGCTGCGCCTTTCAAGTACCTTGTAACACCTCAGCATGGTTCATTTGAACCGGACTCTGGTGTGGAACCTGTCGATGGTCTTGGCTCAGTTTGGTCGTGGCACGAAACCTGTCTGACCTTGACCCGATCTAATATGTTGATTTGTCTTACCAAACGTGTCTTCTGTTTAGCTTTAGTGCAGTTTCAAACCGTCCTGTTTACATTCTCATGAGAAAAGAGGGTGATGACACCCTGCTTGCTTTGCTGTAGGGGGACTCGGACCAGAACCATAGTAAGCAAACTAGAAATGGTTCTCAGTACCACAGTGAAGAACTCTAGCAAACTTGTTAGCGTCCCTAATGTAGCAAAGTGGTACAAGAAGCTTTTTGGGGGGGGCACTTGAGTCATAATGCTCACCCATTTAAAGGGGAACTAAACCCAAGATGTCAGCTGTCGCGTACCAAAATCTACTAAATATTTATTTTGAAAAATATATCGTACTTGCATATAGGGGCTGCCATTTCTTTTCTCATAATTGAGAACTTGTGAACTTGCTGCCTCAGCTAGTAAGATGTACACAGCATTGAATGATTAAATCCATCGCTCTCAACAATCTGTCAGTTCAATATTAAGATGCTGCCGCAGTTTTCAATGTTACCTCCAGTCTGCAGCTGATAAATTATATGTTGATTATTTTATTTGCTTTCATATTCCCCAAATGCAATATTAATCGGAGTACCGGGTCAAGTGCTGCCACATAGAATCGATTCTTGCTTTAAGTTGGGGAGAGGGGTTAGTTCCCCTTTAAAACAGTCTTTTCTTGTTTTGTAGTGCACATTTATGTAAGTAGACTACTGTTTTTCAGGTAAAGTCTCAGCTCCAGTGTTGGACCTGTACCAGATTAATGTAGTTTATAAAGTCCAGTGTGCCTTGAGTGTCTGTAGGATGCTTAAAACGAGAAGTTATTTTGTAAACTTCTAAGCCAGCTGTGGCTCTCAATGAAGCCCCGAATAACTGCACGCATTCATCCTTGGGGGGAAAAAGTAACGGGACCGTTTTTGAGACGGAGTTTTGGCGTCATCTAGTGGCTCATATTAATATTGCAGAGCACGTTTGCTTTGTTTTTGACAGTTTTCTGGATGTATCTAAGCAATCAGGTTTCTGTTTAGACTTTCCGAATTGATCATGTGTTTCATTTGTTGTCGTTTATTGAGTTAATTCCTGCACATTGAACCTTTACAGTCGACATCAATGTTTGTGTGTATTTAGTCTTCCTCGGGGCACATTAGATGCTAAATTTGCTGTGTTACGTCTCCTTTTGACAATGAAGTCTTTGAATTAAACACACTAATAGCCATGTCGTAAAGCTATATATTTTTTTATATATTGACTGATGTGTTGAATGCTGGAAATACTTGCATGTTCATATATTTACATTGTTCTCTTGTATGCGTCAACTCCCTACGAATAGTAATAAATACTGCAACAGTGATAAGGATCTATTACTTGGTGGCTTAAAACTTTGCACCTCTTTTGCGTACTTAATTGTTAAGGAATAGGTGAATGCGAGTATGCGGGCGTCCGTTATACCATAAACATGGAACCACAGCGACAGAAAGGAGTGAAATGTCACTTTTTGTCAGGCCTCTCACTTTGTACTGAAATGTTTGTGCTCGAATGTTTTACATTTCCATTTATCCACAGGTATTTTAGTGGAGCATTTTGCCTCACACAGACGATCTTTGCACAGTCCCGCTGTGACGCGCGTCGGTGTGGTCACGTGACCTGTGGAATGTTAACAATGCAGCGAGTGTCCAACTTTTTTTTTTCTTTTGACTTTCAGCCTGTTGAAGAAAATGGAGGCTGCTACCATCACTTCTTGTCCTTCTTCCCCCTTTTGTCCCTTCTGAGCCCGATCAAGAGCTCCAAAAGCCCGTCGAGGACTTCTAAACAAGCAGATTTAATCGCTCCTTTTCCATCACATGGTAGGTGGACTGTACTTTTTGGGGAGGGGGTGGGGGGTACTGGCGTTGCCAGTGGTGGGCTTCTCTACCAAAAAAATTTACAAAATGGCGATTTCGCGCTGCTTAGAAGAAAAATGTTACTCTTAATTCTGCTTTTAAGAGGCAAACCGAGCGACGTGAAAGTGAATCGAACTGGAGTTTCCACATTTTCCACCGTCCTGGGTGAAGGGGCCGGGGGTGGGGGGCTGCTAGTTAGCAACCTAGCTTACCCTGTTGTTTTTAGTCTCTCTTGGAAAAAAAGGTAATTGTGAACTTTTAATTACTTGGTATCGTTGTTGCTAACTTGGCTTGTCAGTGGGGCTAAAATACTGGTTTGTGTTTCGAATATATATTTGTGGGTGCCTTCAGGGGCACACTGTGTTGTCAGTGTCACTTTTGTACCCTGACACATGCACGTTCCCTTTTTTAGACGTGGAAAGGTGCAAAAACTACCTAGTGGTCCTTCCAGTTTTCTTTATTACAGTCCATTGTGTCCGTTTTTTGGGGTGTCCCTCAATGATCTGTTTTTTAAACACTTGATATTTTAGAAAAAAATATTTTTTCTCAACCTGGAAAACCCAAAAGCAAAGAAAATGTATTCATTTTCATATTCAGTGATTTTCAATTACAGGAATGAAAACTTTGCTATTCTGCCTTAATCATTTCAAGTGCATGAGAAAGTCTGGAAGCTATTGGGATAAATAGTGGTCTACCTCAATGTATTTCTAATTAACTAATAATGGAAACAACAAAATCACACTACTTGATACAGGGAAAATTGACTTTTAAGCCCCTTGCCTTTGGTTCAGTATATGTATATATATATATATATTTTTTTTTTTCTAATAGGTTTGCGCACGGTCCGTAGTTGAGGGCTTGGTATGTATTGCAGACTATTTCAGATCAGTGTGTTAATATTTCGAGCGGCAATGTTCAGCTGCTCATCATTCCTATTTCCATAGCAGACAAATTTTGGGTGTTTATTTCAGGGTGGACAAAGAATAGATGTTCCCAGTGATTAAATGTGGTGGGAACAGATGTGAGAAAGTCCCCTGAGACGGAAGGACCCGGTACTGCGGCTCATTGAAAACTGTAAATGCCATTTGTAATGGTTGTCAATTATACTTGAACACAAACATGAAATAAACACACAGATTTGTTCCATAAAGGGGGTGGGTGTCATTCTTCAAAATGGCCCAAAGCAATAGAGGCAACCAAGGAGGATATGGGTGAAGCTTTTCAAGGCACTCTGGTGTGTTACGATTGACTAACTCCTTACCGTCCTGCTTCCTTCCACAGGAGCAAATTGGCAGCGGCATGATTTGGCTCAGCTGCACCCTTGCGAGTGGCTGCCATTCCTGGAATAAGATGGAACCCGAGCCTTGAAAGCCACACCATGGTGCGCCTGTAGAACCCCTGCCGCTACCTCGAGTCCTCAGACAAACAAACAAGGGAGACCAATCTCGGATCCACGACAGGAGAGCCTTTATTATCTCTTTAGGTCAGCCACCAAGGCCGGGAAGACTGACCCGCGGCCATGAGGCCCAAGACGTTCCCGGCGGCGCCCTACGTGGGCAACACACGCCAGAGGCTCCAGGAGATCAAGGAGGGCCTGAAGCAGCCGGCCAAGCTGGTGAGCCAGGCCCTGCACGGGGGCAGCCAGCGGGCCGAGGGTTCCGGCCGCCCCGCCGACTGCAAGGGTGGCAAGGACGCGTCCGGTCGGCAGCAGCCCGTGCGGCCGCAGCAGAAGTTCAACAATTACCAGAGCGCCTTGCGGGAGATTCGCAAGTCGCTCATGCCCTTCGCCAATGAATCGGGACCCGGGTCTGGCCACCCTGCCGGCGAGGTCAACCGGCAGATGCTGCACGAGCTCGTCAACGCCGGTTGTGACCAGGTGAGACGCCCGCCACGATGTCCTTACTTTCATTTAGATGTGGGACGATAAATAGAAAGAAAAGTGCTAGCCGCTAGTTTATGAGAAGGTATTGGAGAGCCACTTCATTATTATGATTATACAATGGAGGCCATTTCCTGGCCCCGTGTGTGCTGCTGTCGCCATTGTCAAAGCAGGAAGTCGACATTCAATGGCAGCAGGGCGGATCAGTTCCTCGTCGTCGCCACCAGCGCCGAAGCCGTCCCCTCCCCCTGACCCGTACTCGTGACTCCCTTCTCTATGCAACAACCACAGCTTCATATAGAACAGTGTATATACAGTAGAACTAAATATCAACAGAACCGAGTACACGCTGCCACCTTGAGACAGCGTTGTTGAAACGGGACATTTGTAGTGTGTGGTGTGTAGTATGTGTTTTGTGTGTTTGTGTTGTGTCGGGTAACTTTTCTTTCCCCGTGTGTGGTTCTTTTGTGTCTTTTTAGTTCAGTGTGTGTGTAGTTTTGTAACGCGTGTGTATTGCTGTAAAGTGTGCGTCTTATCATCTCTTGTCGTCTTTTCCTCGCCGGACTTCTCCAGCTGCAAATTAGCCCGCAATGTGGATGGTTGCATAACCACTGAGGAGGAAATGTTTTAGAGGGGGAGCGAGGGGGGAGGACGGTGGGAGCGGTATGCCACGCATTGACAGCACATGAAAAACTCGCTGTGTGTGTCTTTTGCGTAATGTGTGGCTTTGGAACTTGGAACTGTAAACAAAAAGTGTGTCATCTAAAGAGCAATTTGATTTAGGTGTGTGTGTGTGTGTTTACGTGCGTGTGTGTGGTGGAGGTCCTGCATATGGAATCCCCGTCGGTGGTGTTTATGCAACAACCACAGGATGTGACTTATTGGTGTTTATTGTTTGCGTGTTCATAGTATACGCTGGAAGTTGACGGCCTCTTTGACCAGTAGGGGGAAAATATGTGAACTTGGCATGTTTTGATGGGGACGTGACTTATGTGACATTCACATCGGGACTGCGCAGATCACAAATATGTGGAATTCCTGCTTCCTAGTCGGGAGAACATCTGTCGCCACGGCAACAGACCGTCAATCTCGATAGCATAATTTCACGCGTCTTTGAGCATCTTCACATCATCGTCCTGGTAATTGTTACTAATATTTTGGCAATTGAGGGTTAAATAGCGAACACTGTGCGTTGTGCCAGCAGTCAATACAAACACAGTCACATCAGCTGATCCCCAACGAGTGTGTTGCCAGGGCAACAGTGTTTACCAAACTGTACGCATCTAAAATGAAGTTGAATTTGTTGATTCTCAGAAATTTGAATCGGTCTTGTTTTGACCAGACTTGTGTGCGTGTGCGTGCGTTGAGCATTACAAGGAGACGACACAAGCGCAAATATCTCACTTTCAATTCCGCGGCCAGGTGGGAAATTCCTTGGAAGTTGAAAGCAGCTGACAAAAATAGTTGCAATTGTTTCATAAAATAACACAAATTTTGTTTTCTCCTGCTTACCAGGACTTGTCAGATTCTTGGAAAAATGGCCCCGACAGCTGACAAAGTCAACATTTCTAACATTTTCCCCTTGGATGACTAAATACCGTCACGCTTCTGCCCGAGTGAGAATGTCATTGTGGGATGGGGGAGCAAAATTCCAGGAAACTTTCAAGTTGAGAACTTCATGGAAATCGCTCCATCCATCTATTGAGAGCACCCTCGGGTTTCTTCCCATGAATTCCCTACAGAAACGTTTCCAATTGTAAATATCTCCTGAATTTCCCATCTCATCGAAATGGAGGTTCTAGCAACATATTTTTCTAAAAAGAAAGCAGACGTGAATATTTTGGGTGGTGCATTTAATAGCAGGAAACTCCCGTTAGTGCAGCGTTGGCTGCCTCACCGGAATCTGTTGGGTGGCTCTGCGGGCTTCCTTTTTTTCGCCCCTTCTCCTTGGACTTATCAGATCTGGAATGTGCTTATAAAAATGTGGCATAAAGCTTGAGTCCGCATTATCTCCATGTCATCCAGGAATGACGGTCAAATCCAGACGTAAATGCGAAAATCGAGGCCGAGCGTAATCCAGTTAAAGGGCGATGTTTTTCCCGCCCCGGTGACGGACCTCGCCCCTCGGCGCCGCACAGCTGTGACGACCGTTGCACATGTGCCATAACAAAGCTTATCGCCAACGATCATTGTGTGCATTCCGCTTTTTGCGTTTTCCTGAGACAGACAGATCCGCGCTTGACCTACATTAAAAGAGAAGAAAAATGACTCCCAAACCACAAATTACGTGTCTCGGCTTTAGCTGTTTGACCCACTTGTGGTGTTTGTGTGTTTCCTGGACCATCTGTTGCTATTACATGCTGATTTAAGGAGTTCTCGCATTGAGACAGGAATGTTTTTATCGGTTCCCAAACAATCCAGAACCTTCTGTGCTCTGGAAGTTGTATTGAACGGTGACTATGATGTAAATATGCAAGTGTGTCCACAGAAGTGAATCGGTCTAAATAGTAGAAAGTGTTGAGGATGGATGGATGGACGTGAAGGGTCGCCGTGGAGGTCCTCACGTTCTAGTTTGTGCTCCACAGGAAATGGCCGTCCGGGCACTGAAGCAAACGGGAAGCAGGAACATCGAAGCGGCTCTGGAGTTCATTAGTAAGATGAGCTACCTGGACCCCCGCAATGAGCTCATTGTGCGTGTTATCAAGCAGACTTCACCAGGTATGCACTTGTGACTTTGGGGGTCGCGTTCTACATCGTAACTGCTCCCATTTATCGTGTTGCAATTGCAAGTGGAAAGTGTTAAACGTACATTTGTGATTGTTTGTTGCAATGTTAGGAAAAGTTGGCATGCCTCCCTCAATGGACCACCGCCCGCCACTGGAAGCCTCGGGCGAGGCCGCGGGTGCCATGCCCCCATACCACCCCATGTACGAGGGTGTGGCCGGGTACGGTCCGGAAGGCGAGATGCCCAGACCCTACATGAGCGCTCCCCCCGTCATGAACTACATGATGCCGCCCACTGGAGCAGCACAGGGTCCCCCCATGGGGAACCCAATGGGTCGACCGCCCAGCATGGGTAACTATCCGCCAGTGATGGCCCCTCAGTCTAACCCGGCTAACACCATGTACGCCCCGGGGGCCCAGCAGAAAGGCTATCCCGCTAGTATGGAGCAGCACGGGCCCATAATGACCTACAATGTCCCTGGTCAACCGCTGCCTCCCGGGGCCCCGGTGCCAGGCCCCCACTATGACTATGGCCACCCCAGGCCTCACTTGATGGAACCCGCAGGCTATGGAGTCAAGAGAACTGCCTCCTTTCAAAACAAGATGGCGCCACCCCCCATGGCGCCCCCAGACAATTACGTCAACATGCAAGCTAAAGGGCCCCTGGGCCAGAACGTGCCAGGAGGAGGTGCAGGGGGCTACCCTGCCAATCTGTACCTGGCCTCCCACACCCACCCACGTCAGGCGAGCCCCACCTCCCATCAGGTCCACATGATGTCCCGTTCCCCGGGCGGGGTGCCAGCTCTGGGCCCTGACTTTTCCGATCTGCCCCAGAGCTTGATGACGCCTTCCAGGGCGAGCCTCAACATGGACTTGTACGAGCACCACTGGGCGGGGCCGCCGGGTCCCGAAGGCGCCCCCCAAGCCAGACAGCCCCAACCTCAAGGGCCGTTCAGGGGTGAGGTCCGTGTGCCCAGCAGGGCCAATTCCTTCAACAGCCGCTCAGCTGTCTCCAACGGCGTTCGGCCGCCCATGAGCGCGCCCCCGGATCCTTCCTTGGGTCCTCCCAACACCATCACAGCCGTCACATCTCCACCCATTCAGCAACCAGTCAAGAGCATTCGGGTGATGAGACCGGAACCCAAGACGGCAGTGGGACCTTGCCATCCCAGCTGGATGGCGGCCCAAGCCCAGGAAATGACAGAACCGCTGGCTTACATGCCCGAGGAGACCTACACCCTGGAGCACCCCCAGGAACCCCGCTGCCCACCGCCACCTTACCCCAAGAATCTCATCATGTCACCGGGTGAGACCGCGGCCCTGGAGGTGGCGGGAGCCATGGGTGGGGCTCAGGATCACAGTAGCCCCGCTTCGAGAAGCACACACAGCGGCAGCGGCGGTAGCGGAACCACGGACGACGGATCGCAGCATATTAAGGAGAAGACAAAAGGCGGCAAGGCTGAGAAAACGGTCAAAGACAAGAAGCAGATCCAGACGTCGCCCGTGCCGGTGAGGAAAAACGGTCGTGATGAGGAGAAGCGCGAGTCCCGGATCAAGGCCTACTCACCCTTCGCCTTCAAGTTCTACATGGAGCAGCACATCGAGAACGTCATGAAGACGTACCAGCAGAAGCTCAACCGTAGGCTGCAGCTGGAACAGGAAATGTCCAAGGTAAAGGGAACATGTCTAATCTGAAGTTTATGAGTGGTTCGAGGCCGACCATGTGTGATTGAAAAAAGGGGCGCTTTTATCATATTAAAAGTCACACAAACGCTTCAAGCTTTGACATCACACATAGCAGACATTCTGAACGTCCATATCCACCGGGGATGTTTTTGACAAGACAAACACTGTGATGGTTTGGTTGCCCAAAGTAAGATTTGTCCGCGGCAAAGTCCTTAGCAGATAATCTACGCCTTGAAATCTGGAGAATTCTCCCCCGGGGAGTTTGTTTTAGACAACGAGATCTTTATCGCAATAGTGAGCATACCATGACTTCGACCTCTGCCCTTTTAAACTCCTCCTGAGGCGTTTTTTTCGGGTCAAGCAGAGTGTTGTCACCATACCAAAACTTGAATCTTTTGTTTAGTCTTAAACGATTCCATCAGAGCGTAGTGGTACCAAAACATGACGGATCGGCTCATTTTTTTTATGGATGGAGTCGACTTCTGAGCGTTTCTCGACGTTTCCTCTTCCTGTTTGCCAGGCCGGCCTATCCGAGGCCGAGCAGGGCCAGATGAGGAAAATGCTCAACCAGAAGGAATCCAACTACAACCGGCTGCGGCGCGCCAAGATGGACAAGTCCATGTTCGTCAAAATCAAGACGCTGGGCATCGGCGCCTTTGGTGAGGTGTGCCTCACGCGCAAAGTGGACACGTGCGCCTTGTACGCCATGAAGACTCTGCGTAAGAAAGACGTCCTCAACAGGAACCAGGTGACCTCTCGTACTGTTGATCAATTGTTTGCTGTTGTGTTGGTCTCATGTCAACTGTTTCGGTCTCAATTCTAAGGTGGCCCACGTGAAGGCCGAGCGCGACATCCTGGCCGAGGCGGACAACGAGTGGGTGGTGCGCCTCTACTACTCCTTCCAAGACCGTGACAGCCTGTACTTTGTCATGGACTACATCCCCGGCGGCGACATGATGAGCCTGCTGATCCGCATGGGCGTCTTCCCCGAGCCGCTGGCGTGCTTCTACGTGGCCGAGCTGACGCTGGCCATCGAGAGCGTCCACAAGATGGGCTTCATCCATCGCGACATCAAGCCCGACAATATCCTCATCGACCTAGACGGGCATATCAAGCTGACGGACTTTGGCTTGTGCACTGGCTTCCGCTGGACCCACAACTCCAAGTACTACCAGAAAGGTGAGGTCCTCCCAAATGAGGAAAGCAGAAGTTTGCAAATGTCTTATTTTGATTCGATCCAAAGCTAATCAGTCTGTTAACAGCTGTGGGACTCACTTGAAACGTGAAACCGTTTTGACTTTTGACCTTGTGCATATGCAGTCACTTACTTAACCCCCCTGGCCCCATTCCACCAGGGAGCCATGCGAGACAGGACAGCATGGAGCCCAGCGACTTCTGGGACGATGTGTCCAACTGCCGCTGCGGCGACCGGCTGATGACGCTGGAGCAGCGGGCCAATCGGCAACACCAGCGCTGCCTGGCTCACTCTCTGGTGGGCACGCCCAACTACATCGCCCCTGAGGTGCTGCTGCGCAAAGGTGGGACCGCCGAAAACCAAGTACCCATCTCGTCGGGTAACGGCAACCGAGGCGCCAATTGATAGATTCTTCTGTGTGTTTTCAGGTTACACCCAACTGTGTGACTGGTGGAGCGTCGGCGTGATCTTGTTTGAGATGTTGGTGGGGCAGCCGCCCTTCCTGGCACCCACTCCCACAGAGACTCAAATTAAGGTTTCGGATAACATTAAGATTCAGACATAGCGCAGGTCAGGATCGTCTCTAAATTATCATCTGACTTACGTGCAGGTCATCAACTGGGAGAGTACGCTACAGGTGCCCGCCCAAGTCAAGCTGAGTCCCGAAGCCGTGGACATCATCGGGCGCCTCTGCTGTTCGGCTCAAGACCGCCTGGGCGCCAATGGCGCTGGAGAGATCAAGACGCACCCCTTCTTCAGCAAGGTGGACTTCTCCAGCAACCTTCGCCAACAGCCTGCCCCCTACAGACCCAAGATCGCACACCCCATGGACACGTCCAACTTTGACCCGGTGGAGGAGGAGGGCGGGCCCGGGGCCTGGAACGACAGCGGGGACAGCACCCGGGCCCTGGACGCCCTGTGCTCGCCACACGGCAAGCACCCAGAGCACGCCTTCTACGAGTTCACCTTCCGCAGGTTCTTCGACGACAACGGCTGCCCCTTTCGCTACCCCAAGCCTTTGGAGGCCGCAGAGGGGCCGCCCGGCCCCGAGGAAGAGGACGAGGACGAAGACGACGAGGAAGCAGGGGAAGGATGCGAGCCGGTCTACGTTTAGATCACCCGTCACTGATGGACTACCCTGGGACTGACGCCTTCCTCGCAAGGGACCAAGAAAGTTCTACCGCTTGACGAATGTCCGGTAAGAATGTCAAAATGTCGGGAGTCCCTTTCTTCCATTCCTTCCTTTTGTCTTGCATGACTGAATCACTCCAAAGTGTCTTTTACAAAGTGTTTTTTTTAACACTGAAATATCACATGTGAAGAGGGAGTGGGCTAAGTTCAACAGGAAGGTTGTGTGCGAAAGCTGGACTGAACCAAAGTGACTCAAAAGGGGCCGACTCAGTTTTCCGACTTTGAAATCTCACTTTACTTTATTATAATTTTATCCATTTTTGCCTGCATTGAAATTTCACAGAAAGAGTCCATTTTGATTTTTTTTTTAAAAAAAACAAAAAAACGCAATTGTACAAGTTTTTCTTTGAATACACGGAAAATCGTAAAACATACAACGTTGACATTTTCAGGCCTCTTGAAAATTCCCCGCAGGAAAAAAATGCAGCCAAACACATGCGTATGACTTAAGTGCAATACAATGTGTGTCCCTTAAACACTTAATATTCATTTGAAAGTATTACAAAGTGCCATGTACAAACATATCGCTTTATCTACAATGTATACACTTGCAGTATATACGTTATACTGTATGTGTGTGTGTGTGTGTTTCACTTACAACATGCTGCTTATTCGTATTATTTACCTGTTTTAATCATTACCTGTTTTATCACGGCTTAAAAGTGATGATGATGATGATGATGAATGTGGAACGTCGATGGCCAGGCCTTCCCCGTCCTACGTCGGGGCGGGTCCCTGAACGCAGCACGGCCAAGCGCTCGGAGAGGTGGATTTATGGCAAGTTTGAGGAGAATGAAATGCTTTTTCTTTTTTGGGGATGTGGCACAAAAGTTTGTTCTTGGGATTGAGCAAACCTTGTGAGGTTTATCCCCAACATCACAAGTTTTGAGTGCGATAGCCCAATATGATCAAGGAGTCGAAAGGCTACCCTATCTAGATAATTAGGAGAAACTAGAAATTCTCAAAATCAAAATATGATACAAATAAAGTTGAGATTGTGAAAATGAAGTCACAAATTATGTGAATACTGGTCAGGTGTCATTTTACAAGCAAAGAAAAGCTCTTTTACTAATCATTAGAACTTTACTGTCATAGTACTACGACTATCTTTGTAATACCTCAACTGAATTCTTGACTTTATGGAACTTAACGACTTTGTCGAAAGATTACAACTTCATTCATGTAACAGTACAACTTTCCAACTAATTTCTGGTAATTCTACACGTTTTGCAAAGCCGGGTCAAGTGCTACGGTTTTATCCCAATTTTAACGTTTTAAGAATGATGGTTGACAATCTGCAGAAGCAATCGAACTTCCTCATCAGTATTCCAGTGTCTTCACTAATCCCTCACTTATGACTGGCAAGATGATGTGGTGTGTCCATGTTACTTATTTTATAAAAATATCATGTACTTGCGAAAGCATTTTTTTTTCTTGTTGTCTGCAAACTATCAAATGTGGCTGAGGCAATCCCGACACCTCTGATTTCAGTTTGGTTTTTGTTTTGTTTTTCTCAATGGGGGAGTGCCCCCTTTTTGTGGCCTTTCATATTTGTTGTTACTGCACTTGTTCTTGTGTTCTTTTTTGACTGTTGGAGGAGCAGAAAGCAAAACTATATATCTTTGTTTAAAAACAAAAAAACATACACACCAATTTTCCCTTATCGCGATCCCCCAAAACATTTGGGGGAACAAAGTTTGATGTTCTGACCCTTTAAAAGGACAACAAAAAGCTTTAAACAAGTGAGTATTTTCTTTAGGGTTACAAAGTGATGACTGACAATCGTTGACTGTTTTTTTTTTTTTTTTTTTATGTATGTAATGTATGTATTTGTACCCCCCAAGGAGCATATGTAATGTATATTAATCGTGAATTTATATTTATACAGATATACATATTTTTTTGTATCTTTCCCACCTCCCTACTTCACCTTCCTTTCTTTCCCACTGTGCTAATGTCCAAAATTCTATGCAGTATTATTATTATTATTACTATCAAGGTGACTTTTTTTCTTTTCTACATTCATGTATGAACTGAGATTTTGTCAATGCCGTTGTCTGTTTTGTTTGTGTCCAATGTAATGTAGAAATTAAATTAACCCATGTGGACTCCTGTCTGCTTCTTGTTATGCACACACTCATCAGTATATCCAATATTTTATATTAAAATTGGATACTATGTAAAAAACAATCTTAGTGAAAACATAATCACTTAATAGACGTACTACAAAATTATTATGATTTATACATAACCTAAAATGATAAAGAAGTGTATACTGTATATTTACTTGGCAGTTGTTTGTCAAGTGGCGTTTTGGTAGAGAGAATAGTTGCAGTTTTATGAGTTTTTAAAAAATAATAGTTGTTTCTAAAGGACAGTTTCGGGAATTTTTGTGTTACTGCAAGTTATTTTTATGTGTATTGTTACCCACAATGCCTCGCGCGGGTGCGTCATCTTCGAGGGCCCGGCATCCATGATGGCGGCGCTCGGTGCGGCAGAAGTCATCACCCAGCTGGAAAGCGCTGCCAAAGTTTTAATGGTAAGCCATGACAAGCCTTTCTGGCTGCTGATAACATGCTATGTTAAGACGAACGCGCTGAGGCGAAGCGAGTGTCTGTAGGGTTCGCCTTTGCCGCTTTTTCATGGCGAGACTTTGGACCTGAGCGGGAACGGCAACGATGCGTGGCCAAGCTGTTTCTTCTCTCTTCCCCTCCCGAAAATGTTGTCCTCAATATTCGGTATTTGGCCACCTTTAAACCCTTATGCTGCTCTAGAAACTGCCACTTTTTTTGTCTATCTGTACTATATAAGTGTCCAAGTTGCCAAAAGCAGCTTGGTCCACTCAGACCAAATAATGAAGTCGCCGTGTAAAGTCACTTAATTGGTGGGATACGCGTGTAGCAGCTCCCCAGAGTTTTCAGGAGCTCCCCTAGCTTAACCGGTCAGCTTTCCAGTCTTCCATGAAGCATCTTAAAGCTAACCCAAAGCCAGAATCTTCCCCAATTAGTCATCACTATCTAGTAGCTCTCCAACTTAGCATTGTAGAGGCCCCAGAACCAGTCGTGTAGACCCGTCCCTAAGATAACTGCATAGCAACACTGAGCTAAATCAGTATGTGACCCCAAACTACCCACGTAGCAATCAATTTTATGAGAATACTTTATTTGTTGGCTTTTATTTGTAACTCTACGAGTTGTTGTTTGAAAATGTCTTAGTTGCATGAGCATTTAAAGATAAAGTTGTACAAATAATGTAAACATTGGTGAATGCAGTCTAATTTCTAAGCAAAATAAACTTTTAAAAAATTATTATGAAATCTTAATCTACATATTAAGATTTCTAGTATTATCGTAACCTTGGGCTAATGTATTTATTAGTCATATTTATTTTAGATTTGATAGTTGTAATTATTGCTGGAATTAAGCCTCATTGCTTTTCCTCCTCCCCGTTTCCCTCGTTATTATAGTTTGATTTTCATGTCGCAATAATCGTATGATTTATTTTCTCGTTATTTAAGACAGTAATCATCTTCCTTGTGTTTTTCAGGCACCGCCTTCCATGGTGAGCACAGAGCAGCGGCAGCATGCCGAGCACGTCTTCCTCTCCTTCAGGAAGTCAAAGTCGCCCTTTGCCATTTGTAAACACATCTTAGGTGAGTGCTCGCACATGTTACCGTAATACCATCTCGGGCATTTTTGAGTGTGTGATGAGAAGCAGTCCTACTGAGTGTGCCGCTTGTGTTTCAGAGAGCAGCAAAGTGGATTATGTGCTGTTTCAAGCTGCTACTGCCATCATGGAGGCAGTGGTGAGGGAGTGGATCCTCCTGGAGAAGAGCAGCATCGAGTCCCTCCGAGCCTTCCTGCTCACATACGTGCTACACAGACCTAAGTAAGGACACACTGGGAATGAAGTTGCCAAGTGGCGGTGGAACTAAAAGTGTGTGTCTATTTTAGCTTGCAGAAGTACGTGCGTGAGCAGATTCTGCTGGCCGTGGCCGTCATCGTCAAGCGTGGCACCCTCGACAAAACTGTGAGCTGCAAAAGTATCTTCCTGGAGGTCGGACAGCTCATCGGCAGCGGGAACCCCAACGTGGTAAAGATGCACACAGTGCAGCCAAGTTGGTGGCCAGCAGGTGGCAGCACGTTAGCGTGTGCCTGTGCTTTGCAGCAAACGTTGGCGTGCTCCATCCTAACGGCGCTGCTCAGCGAGTTCTCCAGCTCCAGCAAGACCAGCAGCATCGGGCTGAGCATGGAGTTCCATGGAAGCTGCAAGCGCCTCTTTCAGGTGCGTGCATCGCCCTTATTTAAAATTTGAAAAAAATGGCACCGGAAAGAAATGCTATATAGCAGTCAAATACTGTACAGGTAAGAAATAACAATTTAATTTATTACTATAAACATATATGTATATATATATATATATATACGTTTTAGGAGGACGGCCTTCGGCAGATCTTTGCCATGACCATGGAGGTCCTGCAGGAGTTCAGCCGGCGCGAGAACCTCAGCGCGCAGATGTCGTGCGTCTTCCAACGCTACCTGGCCTTGGCCAATCAGGTGCTCAGCTGGAACTTCTTGCCGCCCAATCATATCCTTTGCTTCACATCACGCACTTTAAAGGTCATCAGTTAGGCCAGAGTAGTCGATTAAGGCAGTGTTCGGAGGGGACTTGTGTCATGTCCATAATGAGGGGCACAAATCCGTACAGGAAACAAAAATCCCCCCAAAAATTTGGATTGGTGTGATAATGTAAAAAACACATTACTGGCAAAAATATAAGGAAATACATGAATTTATAAAAATATTATTGAATTAAAAATAATTTAATGCATAAATGAATTAAAGAAATTACACAAAATCAATTTAGGATAATTAAAGCTGTTTTTCCAGCAAAACCTATGCTGCAAAAAAAATTAAAACGAATCATTTAATGATGATTGATGGTTTGGATTTAATTGAATTAAAATGTTAAAATTTGTATTGTTTATACCAAACTATGAACAGAAAATATGCATTTTTTTTATATAAATAACAAAAATAACATACCAATATTATTTTTAAAAAATTATATAAAAAAATAAGAACAATTAAATACAGATTCATTGTCTATTTAAGAAAAAGAAAAACTACATTTTCCAAACCATCTACTCAAGAAGGGAAAACTGCTTACATTCTATTTCTCTCTGTGCGCTGGCCAGCAATGAACGCATGCGGGTGACTTTGCAGTGCATCTCCAGCATGCACATGTGTTGTCTGTGCAGCTGGCCTCATGTTGAGAGCACAAATCCTAAATCCTAACCAGCCTGGCATCTGAGGGGATCTGGATCACTTTCAAAGAAGTGTCCACTCGTGCATGTGTGTGTGTTTGTGTGCGCACATCATTCCTTAGACCCTGCCCCCCTTTTTGCAGGCTCCCCTCGGTATGCGCGGCGCGCATTTGTGTGTGTCTTCTTAAAGACAAACTTTGAAAGTCATCCGCGTGTGTGTTTGCATCCGCAGTTATGTTTTTTTAGGCAACAGTTGAAAGAGATTGTGGTTACCCAATAATCCACAAAGTGAAAAAAAAATGCCACCGCCTCGTGTGGGTGCCCAATCTTAGTCCCTGCAGTTTATTGCAGCATGCTCACTTACGCGCATTAGGATTCTTCAAGCGGGCGGCATGTCCGTCCACGCTCTCTGAAGTGGCATCACTCGGGCTCGAGGGGGGTGTCGCGTGTCCTCTCGAGCGTCTGCGCCACACCGTGTCACTCGCCAGTAAGCGGGCTTCTAATAAGGCGGCGGTCAGATGGTAGACCGATCGAGCCGTCGCGCCGTCCCTCCGCCGCGCCGTCTCCATGTTTGCTCTCGGTCGGCCTACCATCTGCTTTGTAGCAGACAGGAATGCGCGCTTGTTTGGGTCTGAAAGCGTGACGCTCCCACTTTAGCAATCTTCGACTTACCAGGTAGTGAAGCCCCTTGAGCGTTGAGCTGGGACCCCCCACACCCACCAATCGGGCCTCCCAAGAAGCTACTCTTACCCTTGGGGGTTTGAGGGGGGTCATCAGTGGAGAAGCTTCATCTGCTTTAGCCCAAACAAAGGCAATACAAGTGTATTTGACAGACAACTTAAAATTCCAAAAGAAATGAAATAACAAACCAAGAATTTTGCCACATTTTTGCGGCAATTCAATAGACGTTAATAAATGCCATCTTCTACAATAGAGATAAACAGAAGAAACAAACTGGAATCCGCTGTCACCATTTTGTTCCCCCACATCCGAAATTGTCGAGCGCTCGTTAATACGGTAATTCTATCGCTCCTGTCAAGACATTGTCCTTCGTCCCCCGCTGACAGCTGTATGATTGGAGACAAAGCTTTAGGACAACGGGAGACGGGTGCCGGACTGTTATTCCACATGGCGGGATTTAGGGAGGGATGCGTCCCTTAAACCCCAACACGCGCCTTAGCATAGCGCCGCGAGGCGGCCGCCAGGATCAAGCGTAATGAATAGAGGATACAGTAGAAGCTTGCTAATCCGTTAGCTGCACACGCGCGCACAGCAGCAAGGCCGCCTGGAGATTAGCCGGCTAATCTGTTTGTTGGCTATTTGCAGAGGCAATGAGGACACAATGAAGAAGTCCAGCTGCTCTGTGTTTAGCTCCTTTTCATATTCAACGGGGATAGAGTGTCTCAGAGCCGTTAGCGCCTTGCTAAATGTTAGCTCTTGTTTGTTTGGGCCTCTCTCGGTCACCGTGGTTACGCGACGACGAGCTTGGAAAACTGCCTAGAAAGAAACCTTTTTGTATTAACGCAATCGCTCCTTTTGGCACTTTTTCGTGATAACCGCCACCTTGCGCAGTAGAAATAAACACAATGACTGGAACCAATCCACAAAGCCAGGAGAAGAAAAAAACTTGGAGATAAATAGTTCACATGCACACACCCGCTATAATTCAATCGCTGCTTTCGCAAATTGCCCCAACTTTGCTTCGGAAATTGAAACGACGACTATAAATAATCCCAAGAGGGAAAAAAAAGCCCACACTGACACACACACACGTGTATAATCGTGTGTACCTGAGCTGAAAAGTTCACCGTACTGTTAATGCAGTTGTGTTTACGTGCGAAGGCGCTCGTAACATGTTAACGGCGTGTGTGTCTTTAGCCCTCTTCGCTCGTTGACCCGCATTTAGTTGTGTGCGTACGTGTGTAATTTGGTGTGTACTTGTGTGGAGAAAGCGAGGCGGCACCGCAGCTATTAGGAGCCAGCGGGCTTGAAACGGCAGCAGGTGATGCCTTTTAAAAAGCCAGCAAAGCGCCGCCACATGTCCTCGTCACTCCTCTCACGCACACATTCGTCATCTGGCAAACATGCGCGTGACACACGTCGGCACATACGCACACACACACGGTCCGTTTTGTGTGTTGTTTGTCAAGAAGGGGGAAGTATGCGGTTGTTTTGTTTAAAGTGATGCTTATCCTTCCAGCACACACACAAGCACAAGGAATGTGTTTGTATCGCCACACATAGTACATGAGTTATTTTTAAAAATAGTATTTTTTTTCCCCCCAACTGTGGAATTTCCCCCAAAAATGTAAGAACCACATGAAAACAAATTTGCAGCGGGTCAAGTGTATATCAAAGCGACAGGTGATGTCAGGCCCGTTAAGTCTCCCTGCAAAGCCGCTAAATTGTGGAGCCCACTTTATTTAACACATGGCTCCGACTGCATAATGTGCACTTATCGTTCCCGAGCTCTCCCGAGGCCTTGTCGGACCCCTGTTGCCACCGCGCGAGCTCCCCGGGGACAGGACCGGAGCAAATAGCATTCTTGCGTCTTCTCCTGGACGGCGCTTCTTTCCATCACCCTCATTCCGTCCCTCCTTGCCAAAGTTCACTGCGAGGTCCTCCGCCTCCACCGTGGCTATTTTTACCGCCGCGCTGTGCATTTGACAGGTGCCAACTCGTAGGCCCAAAGTGCATTGCGGCGTGCGGTGCGGCGCGGGGCGTGGGCGGCGGCGGCGGCTGGAATGCGCCGGCGACCCGGCCGCCCTCTGCCGCCCGCCGCTCGGCTTTGATGACACATTCCTCCGTTAGCTAGTTTGTCAAACGATGCGCGCGGAATCTCAGCATAGACGAGCGCTGACAAAATGGCTTGGGAGCCCTCCTGGCACTTTGAGTGACAGGAGATTGACACTTTATTTTTATTTGGAGCAACTGTGACTTTCATCTCCACTTCAAAAATCCTCAAAATATTTCGATTTTTTTTGTATCAAGTATTCTCTATATATTTAAGAAAAATCAACAAAAGGGTTGCCATCGTGGTCCTGTTTATTTAATACATCTTTTAAAATCTGTTATATATGTTTGAATGTTGACTTTCTGAGGGCAGCTTAAGAAGCTCTAGCTTGCAGCAAAAGAAAGAAGTGGACACAGACACGATAGCGTGTTAAGACGCACGCTGTGTGCGAGCCGATTGGCTGAGGAATGAGGTGGGGGCGTGTCCCGGTGTTGAATGCGTCTGAAGGCTGATCCTTTCTGCACATTTGCACCGGGCTCGTCTCCCGACGAGGCAGAGGAGGGGTCGGGTGAACTTGAAAGCGGAAGCCACACTATGCTGCTGTTGGCCTTAACGGGCAGCGGGTCACTGGGGCGCCACTACATCGCCATGTTCGAGGCGGCGCAGAACGTCATGCTCAAGCCCACCGAGACCTGGAGGGAGGCGCTGCTGGACACCAGAGTCATGGACCTCTTCTTCACGGTGAGTATATCACTTCCTCTTATTCATCCCAACCACTTGTGCTGGCAAACTAAAACTTTGGCACACACGTCCTCATGAATGACAAGTTTTTGCAAAGGTTTTGACCTAGGTTTGAAATTTTGTTGCCAGCTGTCACTATGTATAATTGGAGAAGCTTTTAGATGCTTTTCTAGTACCATCATCAAAAGCTACCCCATCTTGTTTGCTGCATAAAAAGGGTGAAATCCAAAAGTGGGTTGGTAGTGGTATTAAGCTTTTAAAAAAAAAAAAATCACAGGGAGCACCCGCATTTATTCAGACCCAACTTGTTTCCTGCCTAAAAGGAAACTGAAGCAATGGGGTTGATTCAGACCAGTTTGCTGCCTAAACGGGCTGTGGCACCTTGTTTGCTTTTTGGGACCTACATCATTACTCACTGCTTTCTGTTTCCTTGGATACCGTGCTTTCACTCAATTTACGTTTTTTAAGACGGCATCTATGCTTGGCCAGACCCGAAAATGAGCGAGCTAACAAGCTATGCTGCTAATCAACCCAAAATATTGAATGTCCAGAATGCTTGCAACCTGTGTCAGGTTTCCGCCTCGTCTGCGGCTCTGGTATTTCTAGTAGCTCCAATGTTTGTTGTTGTAGATGCCCTCAGCTGTCCAACTGTGTGTGTTTGGTTTGGGGGGGGGGGGGGGTCATGTCGGCCCCTGGGAGACTATGTCAACTTTGGCGTGTGCGACGTCTCCATGTTGTGCCTTTCTTTAATTTAATGGACTCTGCTGTTGTCTCTTGCATACATACAGGCAGCAGGTGTGTGTTTGTGTGTGTGTGTGTGTGTGGGGGGGGGTGAAACACACAAGACATGCCACTGGGATGTCTGAGGCTTCCCCACAACCCTACTCCGCAGTCTCCATATTCCTGCAGCGCTCAGTTATAAATGTGGCAGTGCTCGCAGGAAATCAAATGAATTTTCCCGGCTTGAGGGTCTTACGAGGGGGCCGATGAGGAGTTTGGCCAGAGAAGGGAAGAAAATCCTTAAACCGCACCGGAGAATGCGGTGTAATTTCCCAGAATACATTTTGAGCCCTTCTTTGACTTATTAAAAACCATGTGACTTGGGGCAGTGTTTGCGTTTCTTGAGGTTATGTAGTTTCACTCCAGAAAACAGAAGGATGGATATTTGTGTGCACAGTTGACAATCAATTATCAATTTATCGTTACAGTTGACGTCTCGAACACGCAAAAGATAGCGTCACATGTCTCAAATTTGGATGCAATCTTTGAAGTTTATTTTAAAAAGATTCCCGGGTATTGGACCAAACGGCTCCAAAAATGCTTGGCGTCTTGAATTTTTTTGCGGGTCTACTCATGATAAATATAAACACCCAATTCCCTTTTGTTGACTGAAAGCAGGCTGGTTTTTCCAAAGAGTCACTTGTGCGCATGCCGAACAAATTTCACGTTGCCAAGTGAAACTGGCCGCGGGGCCTGCTGAGTGAGATTGCCCGGAAGATCAATTAATCAGGCCTCTTCCCTAATGCAGACCACCCCCCAGTACATTTCAGAAATGCCCCTCTTTGGCGTAGCGACACATCTTCCAAGGTCAAACTAGAGTGTGTCACTCAGCATGTGTTGCGATGGAAAGACAATAGGCGATGTGTTGATGCCAGACAAACGATGGGAAAGATGAGCCTCAGGGGGGAACGCACACCAGCCAGGCTTTGTCTCCTTCTATAAATAGCATCCTCATCTCCACTCTCTCCTCCCTTTTGTTATCCCCCGTCGTAAAAGCCGCCCTCTTCTTTTGTGCTATCAAATGTTGTTTATATTAAACACTCGCCACCCCAAAATGGAATCTTTTTTTAATAATTCTTCCTCGAGGCCAGTCTTAATTAGCAACATGAAAATTGGTCGTAGTGTTTATCACGGGTGGACCCGTGAAAAAGTCTTAAGAAGACATGCCCGCAAATGATCAGTGAGGCTGCCATTTTGTTTCGAATTGCATTTTGCAACTTTGATCTTTGGACATTTTTGTCTACGGAGATCACTAAGTCGGCTTTTCGCACTTGGCCTCGTATGACTGCTAATCGTGGTGAAACATTTTTACATCGAGGCCTGTGTAGTAAATAAATCATCGCCTCAAGCTCAAGAGGGAATTTCCTACAGTCAGCGAACGCAGCATTAGCACGGAATTAGTTACCTTGACAACGACACAAACAACCCTTCCGGGGCTTTGCTGTTCATTGATTAATTAGTGTGCATTAATACCATTGTTAGGTTTCTTGCAGAGGTATCTCGGGCTCTCTCTCACCCCTTCTCTCCCTCACACACACACGTATACACGCTAACAATAGTCAGACATGAGCGGTATGGCACACATCATTTGCTAGCGCAGCTGCCTTGTACCCTCCCTCCCTCCTGCCTCCTTCCCTCCCTCCCCTCCCTCCCTCCTGCCTCCCTCCAGCCGATGACTTCACATCGTGGAAGCAGCAGCAGCGGCGGGAGTGTAGCGGCGCCACAGCTGCTACGCCGCGTTAGCATCTTAGCCGTAAAGGGAAGACGGGAGGGAAGTTGGAGCCATGCGCCGGCAGAACGGACATTAAGGCTGGGGAGGCGGCGGAGGTCCAGATGTGCGTTGCGTAGTGTCAATGGAAACACATGTTGCCGAGGTGGTCATGACCGAGAGCTCATCGGGATGTTTTTCCACTCTTGAGTTTGATTGAGGCTTTAAAGACCTGCCCGTGCTTGTGTCTGGTTGAGGGAGAGGAAGAGAGACAGAGCAGTTAAGCACCTCATGTCATCTAAGGGTAGGCAGGAAGTTTTGCACTTGTGCTCGAGCATGCGCTTGCACGGAAAACTCACATTTTCACCTCTCTTAACCCTGAAAGCGTCATTCACCTCTTTGCATTTCAATCCATGCTGCCTGCTTTGAATGAATACAAATTGCATTTGCCAGATTCATTTTTTTCTAAGAATCGTCGCCCGTTTGTCGAATTAGACTAAAATGGCAACGTCGCAAAGCGAGCAAGAACAATTGAAAATGCAGTTTAAAGCATGCCGCAACTATTGAAATGATGAACACGTTGCTATTGTTGTTGGGTGTTCATATCAAAAGTACAAAATAGCAATCGTGCACAAAAAAAATGAAATTTGTTCTTGGTGTTAAAAAGATAAATCACTACAAATATGATTTTTCTCATTTAAAGCATGCTGCACAATGTCTCATGGCTGAAATGATGGGCATGTTGCTACTGTTATTAGATAATGGATGTGTGTTCCATCTCCAATATTGTGTGTGTGTGTGTGTGTGTGTGTGTGTGTGTGTGTGTGTGTGTGTGTGTGTGTGTGTGTGTGTGTGTGTGTGTGTGTGTGTGTGTGTGTGTGTGTGTGTGTGTGTGTGTGTGTGTGTGTGTGTGTGTGTGTGTGTGTGTGTGTGTGTGTGTGTGTGTGTGTGTGTGTGTGTGTGTGTGTGTGTGTGTGTGTGTGTGTGTGTGTGTGTTATTCACTTACAGTCATGTGAGGATGAGGCAGGAAATTTGTTTCCCATTTGTGCTTGAGAGTTCTACATTTGAAATCGAATGCTTGTAGACTAGTAACCCTCGGACTGGAAACCCACTCACGTTGGACAGCGATCAAAACCTTCACATTTTTCAACCTATGTTGCCATATTTTATTTTAAAAAATGTGAGCTTTATCCTTGGTGAAATCCTATTTTTTTCCAGGTCCACAGGAAGATCCGCGAGGACTCGGACATGGCCCAGGACTCCCTGCAGTGTCTGGCCCAGCTGGCCTCCATGCACGGACCCGTCTTCCCGGACGAGAGCGCCCAGATCTCCTACCTGGCCCACCTGGTGGAGGGCCTGCTCAGCATGATCAACGGGTCAGTGCATGTCAAAGTAGAAATCATCTGGAGTGTTGGGTTGTATTGAAAGCATGCAGCTTTAAAAAAAAAAAAAAAATGCTCTGTCGCATGGCCATCCGTCTGTAATCACCTATTCTTGGAGCATTTTTTTTTTTTTTTTTTTTTTTTCCAATTGCCTCATTGGAAAACCACGCGTAGCGTAGCTGGACGGCCAACGGGCGCTGAATGAGCATTTTTGCTCACACTTTGGCCTGTATGTGTTTTCCACACCATGTGTGACCCGGAATGTCACTTTTAATGGAGCAGGGAAATCAAAGTGGTTTTTGTTGGATGTTACTTTTTGAGTTTATTGCGCTTCACAGAATTTGTCATGTTTCACACGGCTGCTGTTTTTTACAAAGTGCAAAAAAAGAAGAGGACCCATGAAAAGTAGCGTCTAGGCCAAACCGAGGTCAGCTTTCCACGTGAGCCCCAAATGTCCACGCAAATTGCTCCTCAGACT
Organism: Syngnathus scovelli; assembly: GCF_024217435.2. Taxonomy (NCBI): domain Eukaryota; kingdom Metazoa; phylum Chordata; class Actinopteri; order Syngnathiformes; family Syngnathidae; genus Syngnathus; species Syngnathus scovelli. Next base: position 17,129,792 of record NC_090854.1, on the reverse strand, counting down.
CGAGCGCGAGGATGACGCGACATGCGGCAATTTTCCACAGCTGCGCGGTGGTCCCAGTTTCACGCAGTTTCCCCTCGCGGCGACGCTTCAAATCGAGGGATCGCACGCCAATCCACAACATTGTGTTGACTCACAGCGTATTTATAGTTTTAATCGGCCATTTTAAGGCGGCCTGGCCTATTTCCATGTTGCCTTTTAGGCAAGGTGACGAGGACAAAGCTTAGTATTGTGTAGCGGCGGGTGGCTAAAAACAGCACTTCGAAGTGCTAACTGCTTTTTTTTTTTTTTTTACACGGACCATTAATATTGATTAACGGTCAGCGTAAAAAAAAACAAGTAAAAGGGAAGTTAACTGCCACAGAAATATCTAATTTTTTTTACATAATTGCATCAGAAAAATGCCTTTAGCAAACAATGGAATGAATGAATGAATAAACAATTTTTTTGTTTTCTTCCAGCATCGAAATCGAGGACTCTGAGGCGGTGGGCATCTCCAACATCATTTTCAACCTGATCACCATGTTCCCCAGGAGCGTGTTGACGGCGCTGCCCAGCGACCTCTTCACATCCTTCATCAACTGCCTCACGCTGCTCACCTGCTCCTTTGGGCGCAGCGCCGCCCTGGAGGAAGTGGTGAGTCACTGCTGCCCGTCATGAGTAGCCCTAAGAAGACATTCAAGACCAGCATTTGTGTCTTTCTAGCTGGACAAGGACGACATGGTGTACATGGAGGCCTATGACAGGTTGCTAGAGTCGTGGCTGACGCTGGTGCAGGACGAGGAGCATTTCCCTCGCGGCTGCTTCATCCAGCCCGCCGTGCAGGTCTTCAACGCTTACATCCAGTGTCACCTGGCTGCGCCCGACGGCACCCGCAACCTGGTCAGATTCAGAATAGCTTGGAATAGCAAGATGAACTCCCGTTCTGACTGACCCCCCCCCCCCTCTTTGCCTTCTCAGTCGGTGAACGGCGTGTCGTCCCACGAGGAGGAGGAGATCAACGAGCTCCAAGAAGACGACAGAGAGCTGTTCTCGGACCAGCTGTCCAGCATTGGCACGCTGGGCCGGGTGGCTTCAGACCACTGCATCCCCCTCCTCACCAGGTAAACACACTCGAGCTTTGGGACAGTAGAGAAATGACATACCGAGATGTTATGAAGTATACTCAAAGTGATTTTTTTATGGGACGCACTAATGAGCGGCAAGTCTCCAAGATCCAATTTTTTTAAAATGCTGCTTGCCTGAAAACACACCTCCGGTTTGAGTGTGATGTTTGTTGTGTTGTTGCCGGCAGCCTCCTGGAGGACCGCGTGACTCGGCTCCACGGTCAGCTCCAAAGGACTCAGCAGCACTTGATGTCCTCATCGGACCTGACGTCAGTGGACCGCAAAGTACTGGACGACCTCTACGAGGACATCCACTGGCTCATCCTGGTCTCAGGTCAGCGAGAACCTTGACACAAGCTTAGTTTGCGCTGCAGAAATAAACGCACACCCTAACGTTAGCTCCCGATGTGCTTAGCTTTGAACGCTACAGCGCTGTCCTTGTTTTTGAATGCCTTGTGTGCGGCGTCCAGGCTACCTCCTGGCGGACGACCCCCAGGGCGAGACGCCGCTGATCCCCTCCGAGGTAATGGAGTTCTCGGTCAAGCGCTCGACAGAAGTGGACATGAACACCACGCTGCAGATCCTGGGCTCGCCGGGAGAAAGAGCCTCGTCCATCCCAGGCTTCGATCGGACCGACCCGGTCATCAGGTACTCCCACCGGGGCCTTCTCTTATCTTCTTTACCCTTACGGTCGACTTTATAAATGTCTTTGCATTTGTGAGGTTGCTGTCGGCCGTGCTCAGGACGTCCGAGGTGGAATCCAGGGCCAGCAGAGCCAGTTTGACACAGCTGTTGAGTCCTCAGATGGGCAAAGACATCGTTTGGTTCCTGAGGCGCTGGGCCAAGACCTACCTGCTCGTGGACGAGAAGCTCTACCAACAGGTGATGCACCTCCGTGTAATTGTTGCCTGTACTCATGAAATTATTTTGCACTGGACTAACTTTGTTTTGTCCCTCCACCTGTTCCCCTCAGGTCAGCGTCCCCTTCAGCATGGCCTTCGGCTCGGACACGGAGGGCGCCCAGTGGATCGTGGGCTACCTGCTGGAGAAAGTCATCACCAACCTGTCGGTGTGGAGCTCAGAGGCCGAGCTGGCCAACGACACGGTGGAACTGTTGGTGACGCTGGTGGAGCGGCGGGAGAGGTAAGGCCCGCTCAGGCCCGGCCGGCTCTGAAGACGGTGTCGTAACGACTCCCTCGTCCCGTCGGAGCAGGGCCAACATGGCGGTGCAGTGCGAGAGCTGGTGGAACCTGGCCAAGCAGTTCGCCGGCCGCAGCCCGCCGCTGCACTTGCTGTCCAGCTCGGTGCAGAGAAGCCTCATGAAGGCTCTGGTGCTGGGGGGCTTCGCCCAAATGGACTCGGACACCAAGCAGCAGTACTGGGCAGAGGTAATGCACCTGCAACATATCTTTTTATAAATGGATTTGTAGATTTATAAAAATGATTTTCTCATTGCCTCTGCATGGGCTTGCTTTCAGGTGCTGCACCCGCTACAGCAGCGCTTCCTCAACCTCATCAACCAGGAGAACTTTGCCCAGATTAGCCAGGAGGAGGCGGTCAAGCAGGAGATTGTGGCCACGCTGGAGGCCCTGTGCGGCATCGCCGAGGCCACGCAGATCGACAACGTGGCCTCGCTCTTCTCCTTCCTCATGGACTTTCTGTCCAGCTGCATCGGACTCATGGAGGTCAGGACGGTGACCCACAAAAGGCGGATGTTTGGTCTGTGTCGTTTATCACACGCGTGTTGGTCTCAGGTGTACAGCAACACGCCGGAGACCATCAACCTGATCATTGAGGTCTTTGTGGAGGTGGCTCACAAGCAGATCTGCTACCTGGGCGAGGTTGGTAACCGCCACCCTTGCACAACAGAAATGTAGAAGTAAGCCAGAATGGCGTGCGTGCAGAACAAGTCGATGAAGCTGTACGAGGCCTGCCTGACGCTGCTGCAAGTTTACTCCAAGAACAACCAGAGCAGGAAGCGAAGCGACTCGGCCGCCGAGGAGGACCAGTACCAAGACCTGCTTCTCATCATGGAGCTGCTCACCAACCTGCTGTCCAAAGAGTTCATCGACTTCAGTGACACGGGTGCGGTGCACATTCTTGGCTTTTGTAACCATATGCTGAACCAAACAGGAAGTGTGCCATTTTTTATTCATTTTGAAATTTGTCTGCAATTATTATTTTTTTTTTTAAAGAGATGCGCTGTTTCCAAAGAAAAATGTTTTTGAGGGTCAAACGTTGAAATTGGTTGCATTTATACCTTGCAGACGAGGTGTTCCGTAGCCAAGACCAGGGCACGCCGGCATCCAGTCGTCCGGTGTCTGCCGCAGACGTGGTTCTGTACGGTGTCAACATCGTTCTTCCTCTCATGTCACAAGACCTTCTCAAGGTTAGATCAGATGTTTACGGGAGCTGCCGTGGAAAGCAAACTGACCGACGTCGTTGCTTTATGGTGTTCCGCAGTTTCCTTCTTTGTGCAACCAGTATTACAAGCTCATCACCTTCATCTGCGAGATCTTCCCAGAGAAGATCCCGCAACTACCCGAGGATCTCTTCAAGAGCCTCATGTTCTCGCTGGAGCTCGGGATGACCTCGTATCCTCCTCGTGCGAGGACAAAGTGACCCATGACGTGGATTTGTGTCAAGACAGCTGGTCAAAGTAGCAATGTTTGTGCGCTGTGCTGTTTATTTCTCCAAGCGTACAACCTTAACACAAGTGTTCAGTATGGGTTCCGAGATCAGTCAGCTGTGTTTGGAAGCTTTGTCGCCATTGGCCGAGCAGTGCGCCAAAAACCAGGAGAAGGACACGCCGCTTTTCATGGCCACTCGACACTTCCTCAAGGCACGCCCACAGACACACATACACACACACAGACACACACCATGTACATTTGCCGTTTGTTAACGTGCGGTCTATGTTGCAGCTGGTCTTTGACATGTTGGTGCTGCAGAAACACAACACAGAGATGACGGTGGCGGCCGGAGAAGCGCTTTACACGCTAGTCTGTCTGCACCAGGTCAGATGACACGGATTCAAAGTTGACTTGAGATGAATGAAGATGCCCAGTTATGAATCTTATGTTGTATCTATTGTATTATCTAACCTTTTGCTCAAGAAGATTTGGGTTACTGATGATAATATGATGATGATGATAATAGAATTGTGATACAATCAAATCACATTGGTCAACAAATGATTGTGTAGTACATTGGTATGTAACAAGAGTTTGTTGTGATGTCACGCTCCAGGCAGAGTATTCAGATTTGGTGGAGTCGCTGCTCTCATCACAGCGCGACGCAGTCATCTATGGCCGCCTGGTGGCCGCTTTCAACACGCTGACGGCCAGCAGCACGCCGCCGGCCATGGAGCGCAAACAGAAGATGGCCTTCCTCAAAAGCCTCGACGACTTTGTGGCCAACGTGGGCGGCCTGCTCTGCGTCAAGTAGCCGCCATGGATGAATGCGAGCACGCCGTGCCGATTCACGCCGGGCCACGCCCGCAATGAACTATGGGTACGTGGGAAGGACGCTCACCACAGCGACCCGCTGGACTGCAGTGCAGACAGACAGGCCAGACTGGCAAGCCACACAGAAGCCAGGGAAAGCGCCTGGTGACACACACGCACCCGTACCGATACAATGTTATTGGAAGGTGACAAAGATTTTTAATATTATTTTTTCCCCCAGGGTGACGTTTTTGAACTTGTTGAAGGACCATTATGTTGAGAGAATGAATGGTCATATGCACTCAGGCAAGGCATGTACATGAACCCCCTCATATACACAAACACACACACACAAATATATGTGCAGAGATGGCTAATTGACAAAGGCAAAATGCTTAGGAAAACAGTGAAGACTATAAGTGTAGGTCAGCAAAATGGGCGTCCGTCACTGACGGACTGATAAATCCTTCCGTCAGTGAAGGAATGGCCGGCCACCAGTGTCATTGAATGACAGACTGACAATGACAGACCAGCAACATTTTGCCAATTGCCCACCTTTGCTAATTTGAAACCCTAATCCTAATTTAAAACCTTAACTCTTGTTTAACACTGACAAACACAACACAAGAACTTGAATACGCTGTCTAGTTTGCTTTCTTACCTCAAAGCTCATTATTTGCTAATTGCGTTAATACAGGATTCTACCACATACTCTATTACAGTGTTTCCCAACCAGTGTGCCGCGGCACACCGGTGTCACGTGAGAGATGTTCCGTGGGAAATTGTCCAACATTAAATACCGAGCGAATTGTAAACAGGATTACCAAACCACAGGTCAGTTTCCGCAAGGCTAATCGTGCATGCGTGGCAAATCGGAGAATTTTGAGATTTCATGTTGCGGCATCGGCACATACTCAATTTATGTGTGTGTGGCTGTTAGTGTTGGCTCGTGAGTGAACGATTCGTTCAAAAAAGGTTGGGAAACACTACTCTACTATTATAGTCTCTTTGGTGAATACCGCCACCTACTGTACAAAAGTAGTCAATGCAGTCTGCCTTCAAGTTTTACCAAGAGAGACAGGTTGTGCGTGGTTCTGTCAGTCCTCAGTACTGTCTGAGTGAGTGAGTGAGTGAGTGAGTGAGTGAGTGAGTGAGTGAGTGAGTGAGTGAGTGAGTGAGTGAGCGAGCGAGCGAGCGAGCGAGCGAGCGAGCGAGCGAGCGCATGCCGGCATCTGCCTGCAAGCCTTTTACATTTGTTGTTCTGTTTGAGGAACATCATGACACACCGAAGCTGAAATGTTTTTATACCCCAGCAGGTACAGCAGTGAACCTTTGTGCTTAAATTTAAATAAAGAATAAGGAACAGCTTTGCCAAGAGACGCTTGCCCCCCTCACTGTGTGTGTTGACCACATTTGAAGGTTTACATAAAAGTATTGTAATAATAATCATCTGGTCTTTTCATTCGTGTATACCTTTGACAAAACTATAAATTACAGGCCAAATATGGGATTCAGTACATATTTGTGTACCTAATTGAGTGTCCATAAGTGACGTCACAAAGAAACCAGCCAATCAGGTAGTGGAGGTGACAGCGGGTGTGACACTTTTCACCTTCAAATTAAGCTTTGACCATGATTTTTTCCAAATAAAGTGGCCTATTATTAGGTACACCTGAAAATGGTGGCGTACCTAATGGAGTGTCCAAGTGATGTCACACATCAAACAGCCAATCAGGAGGTGGGGGTGAGGGTGGGTGTGGCACTTTTCACTTTCAGTTAAGCTTTGACCATGATATTTCCCTAATAAAGTGGCCGTGTGATTCCCTCATTAAGTGCACCTGTGTGAAAAGTTTTAGCTCCTGCAGAACGTGAAAGGAGCTAAAACTTTTCACGCAGGTGCGCTTAACGAGGGTCACTTGGAAAACATATTGGAATGCGGCCCCGAGGACTGGCGCTTGACACCTGTGACCTTTGACCATGATATTTCCCTAATAAAGTGGCCTGGCCACAGTCGACTTTGTGTCGCGTCGTTGCGCGTTGTGGTGGTATTTTAAATGTCTTTCGTGTTTTTTTTTTTTTTTAAATGCTGGTCAGCATTTCTTTTCATTCGTTTGTAGAAGGTTCGTAAATGACGCCGCCGATAACCTGGATCATCTGTCCAATCAATGTGAGGTGAGTTGTAGATGATGAAATTAAAATATGAATTATAATCTTGAATAATTCTAATAATTTACAATGCAATGATTATATATTTTTTCAAATGTAAAACTCTACTTAGAATGTATAAAATTAAAATATTAACTATAATTTTGATAAGTTATCAGAACTCACTACAATAAGATAATATTTGTTTTCAAATGTAAAACTCTACTTAGAATGTATAAAATTAAAATATTAACTATAATTTTGATAAATTATCATAACTTAACTATCATAACAATAATATTTTTTTTCAAATGTAAAACTCCTAGTTTGTATAATTGTTGGTAAAAAAATCATGCCACTGGCACTCTACTCAATGTATTTTTTCAAATGTCATCCGACCCGGCGACGATCACCAAAAACAGCTAGTCCCTGTGATCAAGTAAGCAAGTGACCGACAACGTGGGGTGCTCTTTGAGTTTCTAACATTTGTTTCTGTTTCTGCAGATGGCGACCGGGACGTGACACAATCTGATCAGAGGTGGACTGACTGCTGTGGCATTGATCTGAAGTCGCCGAGTTCTGAGGGAGTCCCGCTTCCCTGGAGGCGTCGACCTGCGCAGCTTCAACGTGTGAAATGGATTTTTTTTTATTTTTAAATTACACCAGCGGTGTCCGAATGTCTGCTTGAGGGCTGCATACTGAAACAAATTCAGAATTCTTTGAAGCAAATTCATTAAATCAATCACGAAATGTTGCCGTTGATATTTTGTGCTACAAAGTTGCCCCGAGGCTGCCATTTGGACACCAATGGTGACGTGTGTAGGGCTGCACGTGTATTAGAAAACTGCCATATGGTGGTCTAGGTTATTGATATGCACTTAAAGACCGCAAAGATTTTTTTTTCATGTCTCAAATGAAACATGTTTTCTTGCCTAACTATTTGTAATGAGTTAAGACGATAGGTTATTGTAAGTTAAAGTTAACTAATCTAACTGATCTCATTGCGATCAAATAGTTAACCTCCATCCAAGAATTTTGCACAACTTGCCTCAATGCAGTGGTCTGGCCCAATACTGCCATATCAGTGATTTTCCAACATGGCAATCCAATCTGCAAGCGTAGTGTACACATTTGTTGGTTTTAATTTGATTTCCTTATTTTTCTGCCTTTCAGCTGGCAGCGGATGGGGTGAGCGCCAGCCTGCACCGAGAGGGACTGGACTGCACCCACAAGACCAGGGAGGGGGCAGGTAATGAGTATGTTGACAGAAGTGAGCCGCATGCAACTGAGTGCCGTTTGTCTTTTTGCACTTGTGCGAGGCGGAAGACGAGTCCAACATCGGCTGGAGCAGACCCGGACCTTGGCCCGTGACGAGCGGCCCACACGAGACGGATGGGTGCAGATGCAGCCAGCGTTTCGGGGGAGTATGACTTTGTTTTTTTCTTTTGTGCTTTCCCTACCCCTGTGTTTAAATAGGGTAACAAGTAACACGCATGGGCATTTGGGTTGCTGCGACCCTCTAGATACGAATTGGCAAAGTAGACACCCCCTGCCTCCCTCCCTCCCTGCCTCCTTCCTTCCCCCCCCTCTCTCGCTCTCTTTCTCCAATGCGCCCGGCAGTACCTGCATGGCCTGGTGCACTCAGGGTGGAACGTGGCTATACCTTGCCCTTTGTGGAATACCAGCGTATAAGGTCTGCCAGACTGGGTCCCAGTGTTGTCCACGGTGTCGAGGATGAGGAGATTCTCCGTGACGCTCTCCGTGACGTCACGTTTTCCTTTTTTTCCAAGCCAGCTCTACTCAGGGGGAACTGGCCGGTTGCGCTTAAGTGCGCACCAAAGCCTCTTCTCATCTCCCCTCCCTCCCTCCCTCCCTCTCTCTCTTTCTCCAACGCGCCCGGCAGTACCTGCATGGCTTGGTGCACTCAGGGTGGAACGTGGCTATACCTTGCCTTTTGTGGAATACCAGCGTATAATGGAATTAGTAGAATTTTTTGTGGGTGTGGTGTGGTGTGGGTGTGGTGTGGGTGTGGGGTTAGAGTTAGGGTTAGAGCTAGGGTTAGGGTTAGAGCTAGAGCTAGGGTTAGGGTTTCCAAGGAGTCTTGCTATCGCTAATTAAGGTTTCAAACTAGGGTTAGGGTTTCCGACTAGAGTTTTAAACCAAGGTTAGGGTTTCGAACTAGGTTTTAAAGCTAGGGTTAGGGTTTCCAACGAAAGTTTCCAACTACTTTTAGGGTTTCTAAGATTAAGGTTTGTAACTAGGCTTTCAAAGCTAGGGTTAGGGTTAGAGCTAGGGTTAGAGCTAGAGCTAGGGTTAGGGTTTCCAAGGAGTCTTGCTATCGCTAATTAAGGTTTCAAACTAGGGTTAGGGTTTCCGACTAGGGTTTTAAACCAAGGTTAGGGTTTCAAACTAGGTTTTAAAGCTAGGGTTAGGGTTTCCAACGAAAGTTTCCAACTACTTTTAGGGTTTCTAAGATTAGGGTTTGTAACTAGGCTTTCAAAGCTAGGGTTAGGGTTAGAGCTGGATGTAGGGTTAGGGTTTCCAAGGAGTCTTGCTATCGCTAATTAAGGTTTCAAACTAGGGTTAGGGTTTCCGACTAGGGTTTTAAACCAAGGTTAGGGTTTCGAACTAGGTTTTAAAGCTAGGGTTATGGTTTCCAACGAAAGTTTCCAACTACTTTTAGGGTTTCTAAGATTAGGGTTTGTAACTAGGCTTTCAAAGCTAGGGTTAGGGTTAGGGTTAGAGCTAGGGGTTAGGGTTAGAGCTAGAGCTAGAGCTAGGGTTAGGGTTAGAGCTAGGGTTAGAGCTAGGGTTAGGGTTAGAGCTAGAGCTAGGGTTAGGGTTTCCAAGGAGTCTTGCTATCGCTAATTAAGGTTTCAAACTAGGGTTAGGGTTTCCGACTAGGGTTTTAAACCAAGGTTAGGGTTTCGAACTAGGTTTTAAAGCTAGGGTTAGGGCTTCCAACGAAAGTTTCCAACTACTTTTAGGGTTTCTAAGATTAGGGTTTGTAACTAGGCTTTCAAAGCTAGGGTTAGGGTTAGGGTTAGAGCTAGGGTTAGGGTTAGGGTTAGAGCGAGGGTTAGGGTTTCCAAGGAGTCTTGCTATCGCTAATTAAGGTTTCAAACTAGGGTTAGTGTTTCCGACAAGGGTTTTAAACCAAGGTTAGGGTTTCGAACTAGGTTTTAAAGCTAGGGTTAGGGTTTCCAACGAAAGTTTCCAACTACTTTTAGGGTTTCTAAGATTAGGGTTTGTAACTAGGCTTTCAAAGCTAGGGTTAGGGTTAGAGCAAGGGTTAGGGTTAGAGCTGGAGCTAGGGTAGGGTTTCCAAGGAGTCTTGCTATCGCTAATTAAGGTTTCAAACTAGGGTTAGGGTTTCCGACTAGGGTTTTAAACCAAGGTTAGGGTTTCGAACTAGGTTTTAAAGCTAGGGTTAGGGTTTCCAACGAAAGTTTCCAACTACTTTTAGGATTTCTAAGATTAGGGTTTGTAACTAGGCTTTCAAAGCTAGGGTTAGGGTTAGAGCTGGAGCTAGGGTTAGGGTTTCCAAGGAGTCTTGCTATCGCTAATTAAGGTTTCAAACTAGGGTTAAGGTTTCCGACTAGGGTTTTAAACCAAGGTTAGGGTTTCGAACTAGGTTTTAAAGCTAGGGTTATGGTTTCCAACGAAAGTTTCCAACTACTTTTAGGGTTTCTAAGATTAGGGTTTGTAACTAGGCTTTCAAAGCTAGGGTTAGGGTTAGAGCTAGGGTTAGGGTTAGAGCTAGAGCTAGGGTTAGGGTTAGGGTTAGGGTTAGAGCTAGGGTTAGGGTTAGAGCTAGAGCTAGGGTTAGGGTTAGAGCTAGGGTTAGGGTTAGAGCTAGAGCTAGGGTTAGGGTTAGAGCTAGGGTTAGGGTTAGAGCTAGAGCTAGGGTTAGGGTTAGAGCTAGGGTTAGGGTTAGAGCTAGAGCTAGGGTTAGGGTTTCCAAGGAGTCTTGCTATCGCTAATTAAGGTTTCAAACTAGGGTTAGGGTTTCCGACTAGGGTTTTAAACCAAGGTTAGGGTTTCGAACTAGGTTTTAAAGCTAGGGTTAGGGTTTCCAACGAAAGTTTCCAACTACTTTTAGGGTTTCTAAGATTAGGGTTTGTAACTAGGCTTTCAAAGCTAGGGTTAGGGTTAGAGCTGGATGTAGGGTTAGGGTTTCCAAGGAGTCTTGCTATCGCTAATTAAGGTTTCAAATTAGGGTTAGGGTTTCCGACTAGGGTTTTAAACCAAGGTTAGGGTTTCGAACTAGGTTTTAAAGCTAGGGTTATGGTTTCCAACGAAAGTTTCCAACTACTTTTAGGGTTTCTAAGATTAGGGTTTGTAACTAGGCTTTCAAAGCTAGGGTTAGGGTTAGAGCTGGAGCTAGGGTTAGGGTTTCCAAGGAGTCTTGCTATCGCTAATTAAGGTTTCAAACTAGGGTTAAGGTTTCCGACTAGGGTTTTAAACCAAGGTTAGGGTTTCGAACTAGGTTTTAAAGCTAGGGTTATGGTTTCCAACGAAAGTTTCCAACTACTTTTAGGGTTTCTAAGATTAGGGTTTGTAACTAGGCTTTCAAAGCTAGGGTTAGGGTTAGGGTTAGAGCTAGGGTTAGGGTTAGAGCTAGAGCTAGGGTTAGGGTTAGGGTTAGGGTTAGAGCTAGGGTTAGGGTTAGAGCTAGAGCTAGGGTTAGGGTTAGAGCTAGGGTTAGGGTTAGAGCTAGAGCTAGGGTTAGGGTTAGAGCTAGGGTTAGGGTTAGAGCTAGAGCTAGGGTTAGGGTTAGAGCTAGGGTTAGGGTTAGAGCTAGAGCTAGGGTTAGGGTTTCCAAGGAGTCTTGCTATCGCTAATTAAGGTTTCAAACTAGGGTTAGGGTTTCCGACTAGGGTTTTAAACCAAGGTTAGGGTTTCGAACTAGGTTTTAAAGCTAGGGTTAGGGTTTCCAACGAAAGTTTCCAACTACTTTTAGGGTTTCTAAGATTAGGGTTTGTAACTAGGCTTTCAAAGCTAGGGTTAGGGTTAGAGCTAGGGTTAGGGTTAGAGCTGGAGCTAGGGTTAGGGTTTCCAAGGAGTCTTGCTATCGCTAATTAAGGTTTCAAACTAGGGTTAGGGTTTCCGACTAGGGTTTTAAACCAAGGTTAGGGTTTCGAACTAGGTTTTAAAGCTACGATTAGGGCTTCGAACGAATGTTTCCAACTACTTTTAGGGTTTCTAAGATTAGGGTTTGTAACTAGGCTTTCAAAGCTAGGGTTAGGGTTAGAGCTAGGGTTAGGGTTAGAGCTGGAGCTAGGGTTAGGGTTTCCAAGGAGTCTTGCTATCGCTAATTAAGGTTTCAAACTAGGGTTAGGGTTTCCGACTAGGGTTTTAAACCAAGGTTAGGGTTTCGAACTAGGTTTTAAAGCTAGGGTTAGGGTTTCCAACGAAAGTTTCCAACTACTTTTAGGGTTTCTAAGATTAGGGTTTGTAACTAGGCTTTCAAAGCTAGGGTTAGGGTTAGAGCTAGGGTTAGGGTTAGGGTTAGAGCTAGAGCTAGGGTTAGAGCTAGGGTTAGGGCTAGAGCTAGAGCTAGGGTTAGGGTTAGAGCTAGGGTTAGGGTTAGAGCTAGGGTTAGGGTTTCCAAGGAGTCTTGCTATCGCTAATTAAGGTTTCAAACTAGGGTTAGGGTTTCCGACTAGGGTTTTAAACCAAGGTTAGGGTTTCGAACTAGGTTTTAAAGCTAGGGTTAGGGTTTCCAACGAAAGTTTCCAACTACTTTTAGGGTTTCTAAGATTAGGGTTTGTAACTAGGCTTTCAAAGCTAGGGTTAGGGTTAGAGCTAGAGCTAGGGTTAGGGTTAGAGCTAGGGTTAGGGTTAGAGCTAGAGCTAGGGTTAGGGTTAGGATTAGAGCTAGGATTAGGGTTAGGGTTAGTGCTAGAGCTAGGGTTAGGGTTAGGATTAGAGCTAGGATTAGGGTTAGGGTTAGAGCTAGGGTTAGGGTTAGAAATAGGGTTAGAGCTAGGGTTAGGGTTAGAGCTAGAGCTAGGGTTAGGGTTTCCAAGGAGTCTTGCTATCGCTAATTAAGGTTTCAAACTAGGGTTAGGGTTTCCGACTAGGGTTTTAAACCAAGGTTAGGGTTTCGAACTAGGTTTTAAAGCTAGGGTTAGGGCTTCCAACGAAAGTTTCCAACTACTTTTAGGGTTTCTAAGATTAGGGTTTGTAACTAGGCTTTCAAAGCTAGGGTTAGGGTTAGGGTTAGAGCTAGGGTTAGGGTTAGGGTTAGAGCGAGGGTTAGGGTTTCCAAGGAGTCTTGCTATCGCTAATTAAGGTTTCAAACTAGGGTTAGTGTTTCCGACAAGGGTTTTAAACCAAGGTTAGGGTTTCGAACTAGGTTTTAAAGCTAGGGTTAGGGTTTCCAACGAAAGTTTCCAACTACTTTTAGGGTTTCTAAGATTAGGGTTTGTAACTAGGCTTTCAAAGCTAGGGTTAGGGTTAGAGCAAGGGTTAGGGTTAGAGCTGGAGCTAGGGTAGGGTTTCCAAGGAGTCTTGCTATCGCTAATTAAGGTTTCAAACTAGGGTTAGGGTTTCCGACTAGGGTTTTAAACCAAGGTTAGGGTTTCGAACTAGGTTTTAAAGCTAGGGTTATGGTTTCCAACGAAAGTTTCCAACTACTTTTAGGATTTCTAAGATTAGGGTTTGTAACTAGGCTTTCAAAGCTAGGGTTAGGGTTAGAGCTGGAGCTAGGGTTAGGGTTTCCAAGGAGTCTTGCTATCGCTAATTAAGGTTTCAAACTAGGGTTAAGGTTTCCGACTAGGGTTTTAAACCAAGGTTAGCGTTTCGAACTAGGTTTTAAAGCTAGGGTTATGGTTTCCAACGAAAGTTTCCAACTACTTTTAGGGTTTCTAAGATTAGGGTTTGTAACTAGGCTTTCAAAGCTAGGGTTAGGGTTAGGGTTAGAGCTAGGGTTAGGGTTAGAGCTAGAGCTAGGGTTAGGGTTAGGGTTAGGGTTAGAGCTAGGGTTAGGGTTAGAGCTAGAGCTAGGGTTAGGGTTAGAGCTAGGGTTAGGGTTAGAGCTAGAGCTAGGGTTAGGGTTAGGGTTAGAGCTAGGGTTAGGGTTAGAGCTAGAGCTAGGGTTAGGGTTAGAGCTAGGGTTAGGGTTAGAGCTAGAGCTAGGGTTAGGGTTTCCAAGGAGTCTTGCTATCGCTAATTAAGGTTTCAAACTAGGGTTAGGGTTTCCGACTAGGGTTTTAAACCAAGGTTAGGGTTTCGAACTAGGTTTTAAAGCTAGGGTTAGGGTTTCCAACGAAAGTTTCCAACTACTTTTAGGGTTTCTAAGATTAGGGTTTGTAACTAGGCTTTCAAAGCTAGGGTTAGGGTTAGAGCTGGATGTAGGGTTAGGGTTTCCAAGGAGTCTTGCTATCGCTAATTAAGGTTTCAAACTAGGGTTAGGGTTTCCGACTAGGGTTTTAAACCAAGGTTAGGGTTTCGAACTAGGTTTTAAAGCTAGGGTTATGGTTTCCAACGAAAGTTTCCAACTACTTTTAGGGTTTCTAAGATTAGGGTTTGTAACTAGGCTTTCAAAGCTAGGGTTAGGGTTAGAGCTGGAGCTAGGGTTAGGGTTTCCAAGGAGTCTTGCTATCGCTAATTAAGGTTTCAAACTAGGGTTAAGGTTTCCGACTAGGGTTTTAAACCAAGGTTAGGGTTTCGAACTAGGTTTTAAAGCTAGGGTTATGGTTTCCAACGAAAGTTTCCAACTACTTTTAGGGTTTCTAAGATTAGGGTTTGTAACTAGGCTTTCAAAGCTAGGGTTAGGGTTAGGGTTAGAGCTAGGGTTAGGGTTAGAGCTAGAGCTAGGGTTAGGGTTAGGGTTAGGGTTAGAGCTAGGGTTAGGGTTAGAGCTAGAGCTAGGGTTAGGGTTAGAGCTAGGGTTAGGGTTAGAGCTAGAGCTAGGGTTAGGGTTAGAGCTAGGGTTAGGGTTAGAGCTAGAGCTAGGGTTAGGGTTAGAGCTAGGGTTAGGGTTAGAGCTAGAGCTAGGGTTAGGGTTTCCAAGGAGTCTTGCTATCGCTAATTAAGGTTTCAAACTAGGGTTAGGGTTTCCGACTAGGGTTTTAAACCAAGGTTAGGGTTTCGAACTAGGTTTTAAAGCTAGGGTTAGGGTTTCCAACGAAAGTTTCCAACTACTTTTAGGGTTTCTAAGATTAGGGTTTGTAACTAGGCTTTCAAAGCTGGGGTTAGGGTTAGAGCTTGATGTAGGGTTAGGGTTTCCAAGGAGTCTTGCTATCGCTAATTAAGGTTTCAAACTAGGGTTAGGGTTTCCGACTAGGGTTTTAAACCAAGGTTAGGGTTTCGAACTAGGTTTTAAAGCTAGGGTTATGGTTTCCAACGAAAGTTTCCAACTACTTTTAGGGTTTCTAAGATTAGGGTTTGTAACTAGGCTTTCAAAGCTAGGGTTAGGGTTAGGGTTAGAGCTAGGGGTTAGGGTTAGAGTTAGAGCTAGAGCTAGGGTTAGGGTTAGAGCTAGGGTTAGAGCTAGGGTTAGGGTTAGAGCTAGAGCTAGGGTTAGGGTTTCCAAGGAGTCTTGCTATCGCTAATTAAGGTTTCAAACTAGGGTTAGGGTTTCCGACTAGGGTTTTAAACCAAGGTTAGGGTTTCGAACTAGGTTTTAAAGCTAGGGTTAGGGCTTCCAACGAAAGTTTCCAACTACTTTTAGGGTTTCTAAGATTAGGGTTTGTAACTAGGCTTTCAAAGCTAGGGTTAGGGTTAGGGTTAGAGCTAGGGTTAGGGTTAGGGTTAGAGCGAGGGTTAGGGTTTCCAAGGAGTCTTGCTATCGCTAATTAAGGTTTCAAACTAGGGTTAGTGTTTCCGACAAGGGTTTTAAACCAAGGTTAGGGTTTCGAACTAGGTTTTAAAGCTAGGGTTAGGGTTTCCAACGAAAGTTTCCAACTACTTTTAGGGTTTCTAAGATTAGGGTTTGTAACTAGGCTTTCAAAGCTAGGGTTAGGGTTAGGGTTAGAGCTAGGGTTAGGGTTAGGGTTAGAGCGAGGGTTAGGGTTTCCAAGGAGTCTTGCTATCGCTAATTAAGGTTTCAAACTAGGGTTAGTGTTTCCGACTAGGGTTTTAAACCAAGGTTAGGGTTTCGAACTAGGTTTTAAAGCTAGGGTTAGGGTTTCCAACGAAAGTTTCCAACTACTTTTAGGGTTTCTAAGATTAGGGTTTGTAACTAGGCTTTCAAAGCTAGGGTTAGGGTTAGAGCTAGGGTTAGGGTTAGAGCTAGAGCTAGGGTTAGGGTTAGGGTTAGAGCTAGAGCTAGGGTTAGGGTTAGAGCTAGGGTTAGGGTTAGAGCTAGAGCTAGGGTTAGGGTTAGGGTTAGAGCTAGGGTTAGGGTTAGAGCTAGAGCTAGGGTTAGGGTTAGAGCTAGGGTTAGGGTTAGAGCTAGAGCTAGGGTTAGGGTTTCCAAGGAGTCTTGCTATCGCTAATTAAGGTTTCAAACTAGGGTTAGGGTTTCCGACTAGGGTTTTAAACCAAGGTTAGGGTTTCGAACTAGGTTTTAAAACTAGGGTTAGGGTTTCCAACGAAAGTTTCCAACTACTTTTAGGGTTTCTAAGATTAGGGTTTGTAACTAGGCTTTCAAAGCTAGGGTTAGGGTTAGAGCTAGAGCTAGGGTTAGGGTTAGAGCTAGGGTTAGGGTTAGGATTAGAGCTAGGATTAGGGTTAGGGTTAGAGCTAGAGCTAGGGTTAGGGTTAGGATTAGAGCTAGGATTAGGGTTAGGGTTAGAGCTAGAGCTAGGGTTAGGGTTAGAGCTAGGGTTAGGGTTAGAGCTAGAGCTAGGGTTAGGGTTTCCAAGGAGTCTTGCTATCGCTAATTAAGGTTTCAAACTAGGGTTAGGGTTTCCGACTAGGGTTTTAAACGAAGGTTAGGGTTTCGAACTAGGTTTTAAAGCTAGGGTTAGGGTTTCCAACGAAAGTTTCCAACTACTTTTAGGGTTTCTAAGATTAGGGTTTGTAACTAGGCTTTCAAAGCTAGGGTTAGGGTTAGAGCTGGATGTAGGGTTAGGGTTTCCAAGGAGTCTTGCTATCGCTAATTAAGGTTTCAAACTAGGGTTAGGGTTTCCGACTAGGGTTTTAAACCAAGGTTAGGGTTTCGAACTAGGTTTTAAAGCTAGGGTTATGGTTTCCAACGAAAGTTTCCAACTACTTTTAGGGTTTCTAAGATTAGGGTTTGTAACTAGGCTTTCAAAGCTAGGGTTAGGGTTAGAGCTGGAGCTAGGGTTAGGGTTTCCAAGGAGTCTTGCTATCGCTAATTAAGGTTTCAAACTAGGGTTAAGGTTTCCGACTAGGGTTTTAAACCAAGGTTAGGGTTTCAAACTAGGTTTTAAAGCTAGGGTTATGGTTTCCAACGAAAGTTTCCAACTACTTTTAGGGTTTCTAAGATTAGGGTTTGTAACTAGGCTTTCAAAGCTAGGGTTAGGGTTAGGGTTAGAGCTAGGGTTAGGGTTAGGGTTAGAGCTAGAGCTAGGGTTAGGGTTAGGGTTAGGGTTAGAGCTAGGGTTAGGGTTAGAGCTAGAGCTAGGGTTAGGGTTAGAGCTAGGGTTAGGGTTAGAGCTAGAGCTAGGGTTAGGGTTAGAGCTAGGGTTAGGGTTAGAGCTAGAGCTAGGGTTAGGGTTAGAGCTAGGGTTAGGGTTAGAGCTAGAGCTAGGGTTAGGGTTTCCAAGGAGTCTTGCTATCGCTAATTAAGGTTTCAAACTAGGGTTAGGGTTTCCGACTAGGGTTTTAAACCAAGGTTAGGGTTTCGAACTAGGTTTTAAAGCTAGGGTTAGGGTTTCCAACGAAAGTTTCCAACTACTTTTAGGGTTTCTAAGATTAGGGTTTGTAACTAGGCTTTCAAAACTAGGGTTAGGGTTAGAGCTTGATGTAGGGTTAGGGTTTCCAAGGAGTCTTGCTATCGCTAATTAAGGTTTCAAACTAGGGTTAGGGTTTCCGACTAGGGTTTTAAACCAAGGTTAGGGTTTCGAACTAGGTTTTAAAGCTAGGGTTATGGTTTCCAACGAAAGTTTCCAACTACTTTTAGGGTTTCTAAGATTAGGGTTTGTAACTAGGCTTTCAAAGCTAGGGTTAGGGTTAGGGTTAGAGCTAGGGGTTAGGGTTAGAGTTAGAGCTAGAGCTAGGGTTAGGGTTAGAGCTAGGGTTAGAGCTAGGGTTAGGGTTAGAGCTAGAGCTAGGGTTAGGGTTTCCAAGGAGTCTTGCTATCGCTAATTAAGGTTTCAAACTAGGGTTAGGGTTTCCGACTAGGGTTTTAAACCAAGGTTAGGGTTTCGAACTAGGTTTTAAAGCTAGGGTTAGGGCTTCCAACGAAAGTTTCCAACTACTTTTAGGGTTTCTAAGATTAGGGTTTGTAACTAGGCTTTCAAAGCTAGGGTTAGGGTTAGGGTTAGAGCTAGGGTTAGGGTTAGAGCGAGGGTTAGGGTTTCCAAGGAGTCTTGCTATCGCTAATTAAGGTTTCAAACTAGGGTTAGTGTTTCCGACAAGGGTTTTAAACCAAGGTTAGGGTTTCGAACTAGGTTTTAAAGCTAGGGTTAGGGTTTCCAACGAAAGTTTCCAACTACTTTTAGGGTTTCTAAGATTAGGGTTTGTAACTAGGCTTTCAAAGCTAGGGTTAGGGTTAGAGCTAGGGTTAGGGTTAGGGTTAGAGCGAGGGTTAGGGTTTCCAAGGAGTCTTGCTATCGCTAATTAAGGTTTCAAACTAGGGTTAGTGTTTCCGACTAGGGTTTTAAACCAAGGTTAGGGTTTCGAACTAGGTTTTAAAGCTAGGGTTAGGGTTTCCAACGAAAGTTTCCAACTACTTTTAGGGTTTCTAAGATTAGGGTTTGTAACTAGGCTTTCAAAGCTAGGGTTAGGGTTAGAGCTAGGGTTAGGGTTAGAGCTAGAGCTAGGGTTAGGGTTAGGGTTAGGGTTAGGGTTAGGGTTAGAGCTAGAGCTAGGGTTAGGGTTAGAGCTAGGGTTAGGGTTAGAGCTAGAGCTAGGGTTAGGGTTAGAGCTAGGGTTAGGGTTAGAGCTAGAGCTAGGGTTAGGGTTAGAGCTGGGGTTAGGGTTAGAGTTAGAGCTAGGGTTAGGGTTTCCAAGGAGTCTTGCTATCGCTAATTAAGGTTTCAAACTAGGGTTAGGGTTTCCGACTAGGGTTTTAAACCAAGGTTAGGGTTTCGAACTAGGTTTTAAAACTAGGGTTAGGGTTTCCAACGAAAGTTTCCAACTACTTTTAGGGTTTCTAAGATTAGGGTTTGTAACTAGGCTTTCAAAGCTAGGGTTAGGGTTAGAGCTAGAGCTAGGGTTAGGGTTAGAGCTAGGGTTAGGGTTAGGATTAGAGCTAGGATTAGGGTTAGGGTTAGAGCTAGAGCTAGGGTTAGGGTTAGGATTAGAGCTAGGATTAGGGTTAGGGTTAGAGCTAGAGCTAGGGTTAGGGTTAGAGCTAG